>NW_026138063.1:6662500-7262500 GCF_025592945.1 Manacus candei | reverse complement strand
TGTCCTTCCCATTAACACAGCTTTATGTGCTGTGCTTGTTGAATGTCACCACTTCTTGTGGTCATGGAGCAGTGGGGGGGTGTGCTGTCAGTCAGGTACTGTGGGTGGTCAGGAATCTCCCACCTGTCCAGGAGGGTGCCATGGGATCCACTTCTTACACAATATCTTTTGATCTGTCCCCAGTTGTGGGTTAAAGGGTTATAAACTAACCTTACCCTGCTTGGTGTTGTGAAAAGGCACAAGGTAGAGGCAGTGGTTACAGAAGTTGCCTCTGGATTGTCAGTGTTCCTGTTAGCGCTGCTTGTTTCAGCATCTGTGTCTCTCTGGTCTAGGTCTGAAGACAACTCCCTCCTCCTCCTTCAGAAGTAGCATGCCCACAGTCTTCCTGGCCAATGATTCTTCTACAGCAATCAACACTTCTTCCTCATCCTGAGAAGCCTTCATCTCTTCCTATGTCAGTGGCTACAAGGCCAAGAGCCAGCTCACCACTGTCCCCACCAAAGTCTCTCGGACTGGGGCCTTCCTTCCATCACGCACAAGAAGAAGAACTTGTAAAGGTGGTGGAGCAGGACCCTATGCTGGAGGAACTATGTAAGCCCCTGTGCTGTAAGCTTTGCAATGTCACCCTGAATTCGGCCCAGCAAGCCCAGGCTCATTACCAGGTAAGGAGAGTAGCAGGAGGCACAGCTTTTGGGGCTCTGCTGCATCTGCAGCTTGTGTAGACAATCCTGTGCCAGTGTGAGCACTGCCAGCAGCGTTGCTGTGGCAGCACAGAGGGAAGTGTGGGCTAATGCACAAGGACTAACTCAGCTTCTCGAGGGGGTTTTCAGTGCTGCCTTGGGGTGGCTGCACATCAGTAGCAGCATTTGAGTTGGCTTATCTGGAGCTACCTTTGCATCATCTAATGGACTGAAACTGCTCTTTAGACATATCCTCACCCTGCTTGGATTTGTTGGTTGTCCAGACATGCTGCAGTGCTTTCATTTAAGGTATCATCACTGGAGCTTTTTGCAAAAACTTTGTCCACAGGGACAGAGAAGTGGTACCAAGATGGCTTGGGTGAAAAACCAGACACTTGTGATTTTCCCTTTGTTTTATGAGACTTATATTTCACCTCTACATTCAGTAACATTGAACTTGATTCCAGACATGATTTTGTGAGGCCTGGACAGATTTTTTTTTTCTGCTGGATCCAGGTGTGCCATTAGGAGAGGGGCTGCTGCCTTCTGTTTATCACTTTCTGCTTTCTGAGGCTACACACACCACTGATCTGGGGGGGCCATTTATGCAAGTGCTCTCATCACTGGGGCAGCTCAGACCAAATTCATTTTGTTTGAGCTGATCCGGTTGAGCTGCCTGAAATGGGGTAGGAACTCTGCATATGCTTCTTGCTGAGAGGTCGAATATGTCAGCCTTGCAGTACCCTATTTTACTAGCACCCTCTCTGCCTAGTGCTGTATTTGTGTGAGATGTGGAAATAGTGACTTATCCACCCATGAATCAAAAGAGGGTTCTCCATATCCTCAGGATACCACACACAGATCTCAGATTTGCAGGTGGCCCTGAAAAAGTGGTATCCTGTTAGTTTGGGGGTAGGTTGAATTAGTGTTACACTCACAATGTCTGATTTCTGCCATGAGGGTACAGGTGTGCATTTGTACTACAAACTTGCATTTATACCTTACTGTGCATCCACAGTGCATATACATATTCTCATATAGCTCTACCAGGTTTCCAGGACACCAAGAAACACAAAGAACTATGATACATGTTTTCCAAGGGAAAATAAAATATGAAACAGGGGGTTTTTTTACATTCAATCTCATGTTTTAACTCATGTTTGCAATCTCCTGAAGAAGAGTGTGTGTGTGTGTGTGTGTGTGTGTGTGTGTGTTCAGGCTTATCCAAAAACTTGCAAAGCCATTAATGTTTCATGTTTAAAATACAGAATAGTGGTTTTAAGTGAAATGGAAACATATTGAGAAACTAATTGTAACCTTACTGAGAAAATCAGTTGAAGAGGAGGCCGAGTCATGCTAGGTGATGAGCATTTTGGAGAAAGGGAGGGATGCCAGCATCTCTCAAGTTCAGAGCTGTTATTTTCTGAGTGACCTGAGCTGCCATCTTCATGGCCACTTTCTCATTTTGGTTTCTGTATCATTTTTCATTCAGTGTAGGATACTATTGTTAGGACAGTGGTTAATCTGAGTTCTCTTTCCAGGGTAAAAACCACAGTAAGAAACTCCGAAATTACTATGCTGCCAACAGCTGTCCGGCACCTGCCAGGATGAGTAATGCAGTTGAGCCTGCCCCACCTCAGGTTGTCTCCCTTCCCACCCAGGTAAGGCATGGGAAGGGGACTGACATCACACTGCTCACTTGTCACCTAACCCCCAGTAAGGATAACTAGATCTCAGACTTTGAGGATTACTGCAGGAACTGGGAGGGAATTTTCCTTGTGATGGCACAGGATGGTGGAAGTGGCCTGTTGTGAGCTGTTTGCTTTCCTTTGAAGATGCAGATATTGATCTGCTCTTGCAGCACAATATTGGACTTCAAATGTTCTATTTCTGCCTGGCAAATACTTTGATTCCTAGGTAAGTCTGATGTGCTGCTGATTATGGTTGTTTAAAGGCAGGTATAAAACAGCGTTGTTGGAACTGGGTTTGGATGTGAGGGTGTGGCATCTGCTCTGCACAGTCATTCCTCTGTTGTGTGGGGGAAGCCTACATGGAAAAAGTGCTTTGGTGCTCCTACACCCATTGCCCAGGGCTGTTAGCTAATTCCTCTTTTGTTGTTCCTTTTGAAGTGCTCATTCCTGTGTGTAGAGTGAATGGATTGTTCCCTCAGTGATCCAGATTAATTCTGTTTTGGGCACATTAGAGGCAAAAGAGATGATTTTTTCTTTCTTCTAGAATTCGTCCCTTGGGATTGTCATGGGATGTGGCAGCTAACCTGGCTTTTGCATGTGACTGTGCAGGGAAACACAGCTGGACCGCGGGGTTTGAGGCTGTGCCTGTCACTTCCCAAAGCATAAGTCTCTGTCTGTAGGGAAGCAAAGAGCATTTGCAAAGTGGCAGATTGTTCCAGACGCTACTGGAGCCGCCAGAGGGAGACTCAGCCCCGTGTAAATTGGCTTTGCAGCTCACAGATCTGCACTGGGATCAGTGGGGTCCAGTCCAGAATACTGGGACTTGGCTGCTATACCTTCCAGAGTATCTGATGGTGCTTTCTTTGATGGAGAAGATGGTTCACGGCAATAAAAATACCACTCTGTGGCCATGTGAGGGTTCACATTGTAAGACAGAAGTCAGAATAGACAGTGTCTATAAGCTTGAGCAGTATCGAAAGAGATGTGAAAGAAAGTCGACTTGTCAAGTGCCGCAGTGACACGGCTGAGTGAATCACTGCTGCTGCACTGTTTACAAAACACTCTTCCCTGGATGTTACATGCTGAGGAGATGCAGTTGCTGCCCCAATCAGTGTATTGGTCTGACTCAACAGGCAAGGTGTCCTTCATATGGCAGGAGCTACTCATGTGAGGCTGCGTCTATCCTTTGAAACCTGGATCCTCCTACTTGAAGGGTAAGGATCAGAGGTTTGGCAGCTTTGCTATTGGTTTTTTCTTCTTGCTGTGGCCAGGGAGCTGTGTAAAGACAGGATACTGTGGAGAGATTAGGTCCACTGTAAATAGAGAGCACTGGGTCTCCTCCAGTGTGAAAGTCACTATACATCAGCTCCCAGCAGTCAGAAGTAGAGGAGTTAAATCACTGCTGTGATGTAAACAAGTCTCTATGGCTACTGCAGAGGTACAGGGTGTTTGTTCAGATTGTTTTCCTCTCCATCTGAGGCCAGAGATTTGCCCAGATCTCTACGAATTGGCAGCTTGTCCTGGAGGCTGAGGCAGGAAAAATGAAGTTTTTGTAAGAACACTTCAGAGAGAACTCGAGAATGTCCTAATCCACATGCTTTAATTCCAGCTCTCTTGCTGTCTGATGAAGACGATACCGGTCTCAGTCCCTGTGCTTGAAATATTCCAACAATTTAACCTTCCTGTGTTTCACATGCTGTCTCTCCCTTTGCTGCTAGATGGGATCCAGTAAGCCAGGTGGCCGAGTGATCTTGGCTACAGAGAATGATTACTGCAAGCTCTGTGACGCCTCGTTTAGCTCTCCGGCCGTGGCACAGGCTCACTACCAAGGGAAAAATCACGCCAAAAGGCTGCGCCTTGCAGAAGCACAGAATAACTCATTCTCGTAGGTATTGTTCAACTTCATGCTCAGGCTGAAAGCATGTGGCAGTGTCTCTGGCAGTCTTTTCCTCAGAAAGCTCTGAATTGCAGCTGCTCATATTTGTTTAATCTTCAGGGATGCGTCAGAGCTGGGCAAGCGAAGGGCAAGGAAAGAAGGGAATGAATATAAGATGATGCAGAACAGAAGAAATATGTATACAGTTCAGAACAACACAGGTAACTTGGAGCTTGCATCTGTTCTATAGTTGGAATAGTAACAAATAATAAACAGACTTGTTTGTGTTCTGTTTCTGAGGTCTGTTTTATCAGAGACAGGTTGTGAAAGGAGCTGGTCCAAGCTCTGCTGATCCTTCATGAATGCATGTTTTTTTTTCCCAGCTGCTAAAGTTGCTTTGTTTTGTCAGCCTGCTTGTTAGTTCTGTTTCTCAGTTTGTAACTTAATTTACCATCTGCCTATCTCTAAGGCTGCTCTAAGTGGTGACAATTTTCCTGCTTTATTTTCTTGGCAGGTGGCCAGGTGCTTTGACTCCTACTGTGGCACATCAACCTGTACTTGCACTCCCATGACCAGAATGAGAGAGCATGTTAGCCTCCCTCTAAGACCATCTGTTCTAGCGTAGAGTCCTTCCTCAGGTGTTAGACACTAACTTTGCCTCTTTACTATGATTTAAAGAGCACAGCATCTATTTCTCTTTTTCATTTTAAGTTGTTTTATGTGCACGCATTAACTGAAACCCTGATTCCCAGTGAAGCTTGGTTTAATCATGTCATTCTAACCAGTGTCATGTGGAAAAGATAAAGCTTTTAAAGTCCTGTTCAATATAATTTTGTAACTTTTAAACTGAGGCAACTTATTCTAATCAAAAGACTGTTCTGGTTCTGGAATTGGATGGTTAAGGAAAAATAAGAACTGATTCATTACTTAAATTGTAAGACTCCTAATTTTCAAAGACCTATGGATTTGCAGTAAGACTGGGGCACTAAGCCCACTCTGCTACTTTATAAAATTCTGTCAAGTGCTGCTGCCCTGTGTGCTGCACCCCAGTAAATCTGGATATCAGCGGAGAAGTTGTGGGAACTTAAGATTCAGACTCTACACAGTTAGAGAAGCAAATCTCTCTCTGCTTTTTAATCATTCAGTGGGCTTAGAAATTTTCACTGTGCCGCCTCAAGCTTTTATTTCTGACAGATAAAAGAGGCTTTTCCGTTGACTCCTCAGGTCCCTACTTCAACCCCCGCTCGCGCCAGAGGATTCCTCGGGACCTGGCCATGTGTGTCACGCCCAGTGGCCAGTTCTACTGCTCCATGTGCAACGCCGGCGCCAGCGAGGAGATGGAGTTCAGGCAGCACTTGGAGAGCAAACAGCATAAAAGCAAAGTGTCCGAGCAGCGGTACAGGAGCGAGATGGAGAACCTGGGCTATGTACAATGACGCGCCACCCCCGGTCGTAGTTTGCAACTAGAGCAGCTTGTCTCTCGCCTGCTGTTTGCCACATGCCCTGCTTTGTGCTCCATTTGATAGGAGTATGCTCTCGAGCTATACATGTAACACCTGCAAACTTAATGGTATGGTTAGATTTTTTTTCTATCATAGTCGGCAGGATGACGCTGTGCAGGACATGAAGTGTTTTTTGATGTTTGTTTGCTAATTACCTAAGGCTCTTCGTTGTGTTGAGTGGCGAGGAGGACTTGGTCTTCTCCTCAGCCTTCTGCATGAATATGCAAAGCCCAAGAAGTGCTGGGAACTTCTGTGGTTCAACCACATGGGTAGACCATGTGCAAAGCCTGCTCCCCTCTTTGCACACCACAGAGCAGTGCTCCAGAATGCCTCCCTACAGCAGACTGAATCTCTGGGCAGCTTGTAAAAGAGGGGCAGGAGTAGGGCCTGTGAATGTGTGAATTAGGTGGTGTACTTGTCCGCACATTGCTGCTTCTGGCCCCCATTACAGCCCAGAGTAGGTTCTTTCCACATCCTCGTAGAAAGGCTGTGCATACCTCTACTCCTTGGAGGGTCTTGCCTCTTACTGCTTCCTCTGCAATGCAGATTTCGTTCTGAACATCTGACATTGATTTCAGCTGATTAGCCCCATTCGGAAATACTCTCTTCTACCAGTTAGGAGTGAAAAACGATTCTCAGTGTTGTTGCCTGGACACCTTAATGCACCATGGGTGTAGCTCATCTCCCTGAAGAGAGTCTCTGGGGATCTCAGTGGTTAATTAAGTGAATTGGAAAGCAAACCTGCTCAGGTGAGATGTGCTTTGCTCTGATTCTGCCTTAGACTGAGTAGGGTTGAGAATAGATTGGAAGGAACTGTCAGCTGTATTGTCTTTGCATAGTGATGTAGAAGAGAGCAAGTGTTAGTTTCTGGCCTGCAGCTCTTGCTCTGTGAGAGCAGGGCTGCCTGGACCATGGGTAGCAGATATTGGTGTATCCCACTTCCATGCCATTCCCTGGATAAAGCCCAATGGGTGTTATAGAGCAAAGCTGAAATGCTCATTTGAACTAGAGCTACCAATACTGGATGATTTTGTTCCCCCCCTCTTTCTTTTTCCATTTCAGAATGGGTTTTAATTCCATTCCTTGATGTGACCTTGCTGTTTTAGGGACCATCAAAAATCCAAAGTTAGGTAGGATTTAGATGTCAGAGGTGATGATTGTTTGAGTAACAGCTTTTTGGTTCACACAGAAGTATTCATGAAACTTGTTAAGCAACTTTTTAGGTGTAGACAAACTCAAAGGGTGGGTGTTTGTTTTGATATTCCTTAGCAAAAGTAGAAAAGGGATAAAGAGCAGAAGTAGGGCGTTTATTCTTCTGCTTGTTTAGATAGATGTGAGGAGCTGTGAATGGAATCCAGTTCATTTTTTTTAAAACATTGGCTCCAGTGGCAGGTGGCCTTTGCTGGACCTGATTCCCCACTGTGCTGCTGCAGCTGTGCCCTGGTGTAGCTTCACTGACTTCAGTGGCAGGTGCAGAGAGAGGGTCCAGAAAGCATTATAGCTCATGTCTCACCTCTCTTCAGGCAGTGCACTGAATCAAATGCAGCTCCATTGGTTTCAGTAACATTTTACCAGGAATAACTTGTACCTGGTGCATAATGTTTAAAGTAACTCCCCCACCTCCTTTTTTTTTTTTTTTTTGCCATTCTGATCATGCCTCTTGCATTCCAGAAGGACTTTCTACTTGCCTTAAAAAATGAAAAATGAGTAAACTAACAAAAAAATCCAGACAGTTTTTATTCATCCTTCAAATGATTTGTTGCACTTGGCTGCTCCTCAGAAGCTGAGTACTGTTTTCTTTAGCTACCTGAGCATCAGGCAGCCATACAACCTTAATGCAGCCTTCCTAAATCCGGGCAAGGTGAGCTCTTGCACACCAGCCAAAACCACCCCCCTAGATCATTCCATGCCAATCCTTGCTCTGCAGATACAGGCCGAGCAATGGATGTCCTCATGAGTGGGATTCCCTCTCCTCCTTTGTGCAAAACTCAGTTAAATGGGGTTTGTGACTGGAGCACGTTAGGAGGTAGGGGGACAGGTGCCCAGGTTGTAAAGCACTCACTGAGCAGTTCTGACAGCCTGTAAGTCTGTTTCTTCTGTGATTTCCTGCCCCTGCCTCACCCTCTGTGTAGCCTTGAAGAACATTCCTCTTGCCAAAATCTCTCATCAGCCTTTCGCCCTCCTTGTTTGCAGTCACAAGAGGGCTCTGATTTTCTCTTTATGCTCTGTCCCTTGGTTTGCCAGTGTGACCCCACTGTGCAGAGGGACAGAGGGAGTTACATGAGCCTCACCACGATGTGCTCCACCAGAGTGATCCCTGCATTATGATTAAACATCCCTTTGGCTGTAAGTTAAAGCGTGGCGTTTTCCACAGGCTGCAGTTAGTAGCAGAAAAGCACCACTTTGTGAAATAGGAGCTGTAGGTACTGGTGCTGCGTGGCTTTATTGCTTGGGATGAGGAGACATTTTCACTTGCTTTCATGTATCCCAAAAGTCAGCTGTTCACCACTTAGCTTTGGTTGCTGCTTCTGCCTCCAGCCCAGCCATCTGCTCCTCGTTTGGCATTTCCAGTGACTGCTGGAGGTGTCAGAACTTGGTTTGCTCCAGCTGGTGTTTGCTGGTGCTTTTGGGAGGGTGTATGAGGGAGGTGCAAGGGGCTGTTCTTGCAGGTTCCTCTCTGCATGGGGCTTAGTCTGGTTTTGAGGTATGGCTTCAGTCTGCCCTGAACGGAGTCTGCTTTGTTTTGTTAAAGGGATCACAGCAGTGTGCTCATCCTGGGAATTTCAAAGTGGTGGGTTACACAGCAGGTATAAAGCAGACAGTGGAACTCAAGTGACAAGAGCAGGACAGGTTTCCTGTGTAGGAGGAAAGATGTCTTGCTGGGAGAAGCAGCTGGGGTGCACTTTGCCCAGTGCTCTGTTGTGGTTCTTCCTACAAGTGACCGAGGCTTCCTTCTCCCTCTTCAGCATTGCTACACAGCTTGTGATCTTCCCACTCTCCCTTCAGCATAGGGAGTTGTTGACTGCAAAGAGAAAACACCCCCCCTCACTGTTGTTATTAGGGTTCAGGACAATCCAAACTCACACTTGTTGGTAGGAGAAACTGAGTGGGTCCTGATTTTGTTTCTTTTTGTGAAAGCTGTTCTCCAAATTAGCGTTCAAAACACAGATTGAAAACACATCCTGGGCAAAGCCTCTTTGAAATAGATGGGCTGGGGAGAACACTGTACAGCTGAAGTACCATTTTGCAGACACAATTAATCTTTTTCTCATGTTAGACAAAGTACCAAACCCAAGAAACAGGACTTCTGTGAAGCTGTCACATTGGCCAGTAGGTTAATGACCTTTGCTGCTAGAAACAAAATGTAAATCAATGTGTTCATATTTATTTTACTGTACTGACCACTAACTGATTTGTTAATATTTAAGGCATTATGCTGATAGGTTGTTTTTGTTTAAGTAGGAAAATTCTACATCGCACTTTGCTTTTGGATTGGAGCAATTATTTATTATATTTGTGAAAATGTTTTTCTCCCATATAAGTATTGTTTTCTTTCCCTTGATGCAAAAAACCCCACCAAACCTATACAGGAAAACGCACCCCAAACCCAAAAAAACCCTGAACCAAATCCAACCAGTGGAACTTTGTTTCTTTTTATGCTAAACAAAATGGGGATTTCCTTGCAACTTGTTACTAAATGTCCATTTCTAATTTCTTTTTCCTCCAATGGTTCCTTTACTAACTTGGAATAATATTTTTAGAGACATTAAGTTCATGCTTCATTTAAGCATTTCTTTTAAGGCAAGGAAGTAAACCATGTGGAATCCATGAATTTGTGAGGAGTATGAAAGTGATACTGTTTTGTTTGTATTAAGCATTAGCTGTCATTTTGCATTCTGCACTAATGAGTAAATGTGTTAAAATCTTGCCTAACACTGGTCTAGTTTTGACTTTTTCTTTCTTCATGTACATTGAAAAGAACAATAAAAACTTCTGTGGAGTTGCTTAGGATGGTCATCAGTGTAACAAAATGCAGATTTTTTTCTGTAAAGCTGCTTGTCTTTTTTCCTTTCCTGGATGCCCATTATAGGGCATTAGAAGGGAAAGCTATTGCCATAAGCATGAATTCATATTTTAGCTTATTGATGCATGATGTCCTTTTGCTACATTACTTAAATGATGCTCTCACTGTAACCACTGGGAATCTTGCCCGGGTCAGGAGTAAATGAAATACCTGAGCCAAAGACACTATGTTGGCCAGGGCCAGGCAAGGTACATTGCTAAAATTTGTCTTTTACTCCTGTGTTTGGATTACAACACTCTCAAGGTTTTGCTTTTTGAGGACTGAGTAGCTGGTTCTTCAAGGATTTGGTTTTGCTCCCTTTAAAATAGTTTCAAGTATGTTGACTTTAGTTGAGTAGGAGCAAGCCTTGAAAACCTTCAGGAATTTCATACTGCTGATGTTTTCTCTTTTATGTGTTTTTTGTTTTGTGCTTTTTAAAAAAAAATTTACAACCACGTGTACAAGGATGCTCTGGATGAGATGGACATCTGCTGCTAGTTATGGAAAAACAAATGCCACAGTTGCCAAAGGATAACAGAAAACGGAGAAATACAGTTTCTTTGAAGTTAGTGGCTAAGCTTCTCTTATTTTGAGCTAGGCTGGCTTCTTTACCACCTGCATAAAGTTGGAAGGGAAAATAAAATCCACTTTGAAATTAATGTAGTCAAACAGTAGTTCTGGGATCTCTCCTTTTAAAAACGTATCACAAGTAGAACTGTCTTTTTACCTGAAATATCTGCAGGTAAGGGCAGGACTGTGGATTTTTAAAAATAAAATCAGTCTGTGTTTTGCAGGGGAAAAATTACTTGATTTAATTTCCTTCTGCATCTGTACAGCAACACCATTTGCAAGTGCATGTTTCATCTGGAGCCTTCTTGTCAGGTTGTTTTGTTGTTTTGTACATTTTTCCGTATTTTCTTTATATTGTACTGACCCTTGTGAGGGAATACTTGATTAAAATGATTTTTTTTTTCTTCTTCATTATATAATAAATCATCTTGCTCTTACTATTGTACAGCCTTGTGTTTGGTATTGCTACTGCTCACGGCTGGACTATGCATGACTGAGTTGATTTTAGCCTAGCATCGAGTGCAACTACATGAATATGCTTTAACACACTGATAAAGGAGTATAGTTCGGGGTGGAATTTGTTGCTGTGGAGGAGGGTCATTTACTTTCAGCTGTTATTGAAAGCCAGCTGAGAGCTGTCTGGCTTCAGGAGGGGTTGGGAGTGCTCAGCATCTGGCAGGATGGGAGCCAGAAGGTACAGGAAAGGCTCTGTTTCCGTTTGCTTTCCCCTTGAGAAGACATCACAAGCTCTGCAATAGCCCCAGGCTGAACCACGGACTGACTTTCAACTCTAACTGTGAAAAGGTGGGGACAAGCTGAGCCCCACCATACTTACATTTGCACATTTTTTTTTTTTTTTTACCAGTGTGCTCTCTCCCTCTTTCATTACTTGAGGGCTCCAAAAGAGCATATGCTTATGCAGCATAGATGACTTTCCAAACAAAAAGGACAATCTGAACTGGAGCCTCGGAAGCAGAGAAAATCTGGTGGTTTTGAGTTCAGCTCAGGTAAGAGAAAAGCGTTGCCCTTCCTTGGTGCTGCAGCCATGCTGTTGGTGCAGTGACCTCTTGACCTCAAGGGCAGTGTCCTGGTGGCACACCTGACATTTGGGATGTGTGACTGCTGTTGAGGCACAGCTCTGGGTGTATGAGCAGCTGTGAACAGGGATGTGTCCCTGCACTCCCCTGTCCTCTGTTATTCAGGGCATCAGACCATTAGAGAGACTACCGACACTGGTGGAATTATCCTGATTTACCATTTGGGATGAGAGCTGCCTCAGTGCTTAGGTGACTTCTGTGCTAACAAAGCAAGAGGCTTTATGTATTCTCATTTATGGTAAATAGAGTCATAAAAACTTATAAGTGCAGTTTAATGTTAAATCTGACCCCAACGCTTCACTGTCTTATGCCCATCCAGGCTGTGCTGTGTTCGATCATCCCAGGAAGCAGAGAGGAGCAAACCTCTACAGAGCAGAATGTCCCCATTATCGTGTGTTAAAGCACTGCCTTTTTAATACTTACATGTGGTAATTGTGTTTTGTATCAATTCCATGGCAATTTGGTACAGCCAAAAACCCTAGTGACACGCAGAGATACATGGGCACCCTAATTCAGAGTCACAGGCATTTGTTAAGTTAGTCAGCAAAGAAAATACTGCAAAAAAGAGATGAAAATCTTAAAGACTAAATGTAGGATTTCAAAGCATAAATAGCCCTGTGTCTACTTCAACAATTACCCTGGTGTCTAAGGATCTCAGTTATCTTGCAACATGCTACAGCTGAGGAAGTAAAGTTTGGGGGGAGGGAAAAAAAAGAGATTTGCCCAGAAAGTCTGTGGCTGAAAAGGAAGATTGAACTCAAGGCCTTTAATACCAGGCTGCTGATCCTGCCTCATCTCTATCTAGCCTCCCTGTTCACAGGATGATGAAAATGACTGGATTTTAAAACCAATTTGATTAATAACAGTTGGCCTTTCATTGTTTATATAGCGGCTTTATAATGCATTAGGAAATGGACTTTAGCATGTGGTTTAAATAATGAATCCTGGCGGAGAGATCTTCCAATATTGCTTTGCCATTAAACCTTGGTGGAGAGGTAGAAAAACAGCAGCTTTTAGGAGGACTGTAAAGGGTGCAGGTTTGCAAAGCACAGGTTTGGAGGCTCTTCTGTATTCATTTATGTCCCCTTCACATAAATTCTCTTTATTCCTACTTCTAGTTCTGCTAGAGTGTTTGGATTGAATGCTGCTTCTCTGTTTGGGAATAGTAATGAGCTGCTGTAACAGATAATACCGAGGATTCATTGGCCTATCCTTCAGTAAATGACACACTCTCAACTGGCCTTATTCCACTGGGCTTCCCTCACCTCTCTACCTGTGTGAAACAGGAGCAGAGCTGTTTAAAGTCAGTGGAATTACATGAGTGTAAAGAGAGATAGGAAGATTATCCACAGTGTATTATCTGAGACTACGGAATGTGGCAGGTGTTTGCAGTACATATAAAGATGTTAAAAAAGTATTAATCTAAGGCTTGCTTCTTAGTATCAAGGTACAAAAAAGGTACTGTGAGGGAAGGAACAAGGTGTAGGGTTGTAAGAAGAGATGAACACAGTTGCATGATAAGTAAAATATGCTGCGTTTGATGTGTCTGTGGAATTCTGTGCAGGAATTCAGTATTTATCTGAAGAAGCCAGACTATGTACTTAACTAAATGCAACAAGACCAATAGTGTGAAAAACACAAAAGTTGAAATGTAGGTATGAAAAAAACTCTGGAAAATCAAATGGCCAAATAAATCCGTGTGGACCAGAAGAGATAATGACATAGGGGTTAGCACCTGATATTTTGCGGAGTCTGGAAAGAATACTTCAGAATTAAGGGACTTGTAAAAACAACACCATGATGTCAAAAATCTCTGTTGCTGACAAGAGAGTTTGGGGGTTGAGATATCATTTATGACAATAGCTCCTTTTGCTCTGTGTGAACTTGTATGGGAGGGGATTGTTTCTGCAAAGAGGGAGGATCCTGTGCAAGGCAGGGCTGGCTGTGGTCTCAGTAGCCTTGAGGGATTCATTCCTCTCTTCTCTGACCTGCCATGTTTGTGCTTGCATGTCCCTTCAAGGACTTTTCTTCTTTGGTATTGTCCAGTAATTATGAGAGATCATTTTCCAGTAGCTCCTTACTGCAACTACCTCTAACATTTTGCAGCATCTCAGCAGCAGCATGTTGGGCTCAATTAGGAAATGGCCAAACTACCCAATACCTGGGAGCCTTGGACAAGTATCTTATGTTTGTAAAAGCTGGTGAGCACCTGCTGCTCGTGGAATAGTGATAATCAGAGCATGTTTGGATTAGCTGGTCTGAATTCAGACAGAGGAACAATGCTATTTGTCTTGAGGATATTGCATTTATTTATGTAGGTGGGATTATGGGTTGCTGGTCTGTCTGGTACCCAGGCACAAGAGCTGGATACTTCTCAGAAGTTACCTCCTCTTGTGACTGCTCTCAGGGACTATGTCTTTGAGAATCTGTTTCTGACTAGTCTATCTTTGGTTTACCTTGTCACACAGTCAGAGAAGTGTAATTAATAGGACGCCTTTTATAATGTTTGTTTAACCACTTTGATTTAAAAGTCTGTTTACTTGTGTGAAGCGCAGATTTTTATTATGCAACCCTCAAGTAATTTCTAATGGATGTTGTTGAAAAGTACAAAGAAAAGTGATAACAGAAGAAGAATATAAATAAAAATAAGAGATGTTTCAAGGTTGTGGTGACCCCAGGCACACAAAACTGAGGAGGTAGAAGTGGGAGGCAGCAGTGGATAGTACCGGTCTGTCTTTTGCTGATCTCACGGTCCCAAGACACACTCTGGATGTTCAGCTGCCTTGTTGCAATTATACCCTTGAAATAATGTCTGATTAAATCCGGGCTGTGCTGCTGACCGTTTGTATTAGCCTTCCCTCGAGGCTGATCTCCTGCAGTTCCAGACAAGAGGCAGGATGCAGGAGGCTCAGGGATCGTTCCGCACCGCAGAGCAGGCTGAGCCTTCCCCTGCACTCCCTTCCCACACAGGCAAAATGCAGCAGGCTGGGTCAAGCCCTTGTCCTTGGGGTGGGCTGTGTGTTAGCCTAGTGTCAGCACAGAAGAATGACCATTATTAAAATGTAAGATGTAGCCACATACCCAAAGCTTTGAAGGAAGCGTTGGAGGCTGCGGGTGAACAGAGCACGAAGAGAGGCATTGGCAGTTCAGGGGGGATGTGGGTGCATGGAATGGCATCTCTCCTCTTAACAGGTTTCTTGACAGACAGTTGCATCAGCCTGGAGTCCTTTCATGCATTGCCCAGCGTCTAACATGTGGGACAGATTTCTGCAGACGCCTTGTTAATCTAGATTAGCATTGATTTTCACACAGCTCCTCACAGCTGCTGAGAAGTGCAAAGGTGGGGCAGAGCACAGCTGTGTGTCTGCATATGCTGGCTGTATATTAGGGCATAATAGGCTTCCAAGGGAGGAGTTCTTAATTTGGGTACAGACTATATATGCTAATTATATGGCATCAGTCCTGGCAATTAGCAAGCATATTTTCAACTTGCATTTTTGACTGAGGTAACAAAGCCAGCATTGCCTTCTCCACTCACTAACTTCAAAGTTTGTCTTGATTTAAGAAACGATGTCCTAAAGCTGTTAGGAGAAAGTGAAGCTGTGTTACTGCGACTGTCAGGCTGCCCACTTAAAAAACTGCATGGTAAATGGATGAGCAGCCAAGCTCCCTGCAATGGTTCATAAGAGCTTTGAGGTTATAAAATGCCAGCCAGCATTTATTGTCATTGGCACACAACATAATATTCCCACAGTGAATACAGCACAGATCTTCCAAATCAGAGCATGCGTCCCTAAAATATCAGGACCCAAAGATACACCTTTGGTCGGGATCATAGGTTGTCATACTTAAAAGAGAATATAATGTACACCTCCCAGAAGGGCAAGTAATAATCAGTGGAAGAAACAGGAATGGAAAGAAAGAGACAGAAAATTTGAAGTTCCCCTGGGTGATCCTGCCAACCCTCAGACATGAGACTGGCATAGGTTATGAGCAACATTTAAAAACATTTGTCACCTTAATCTGCTTGGGTGTTTTCATAAATCTCAGCAGACATTTTAAATTGCTGTAGCATTTTTTGTAAATCTGATTGCAAGCTATCTTTGAAAACTAGCCTTAAAACCCCCCAAGTGAGTTAGTCTTTTACAAAATTTAACCCTACAGGGAGGGTCATCAGCATGTAATTGTGCCACTGCAGTTGTAGCCTTTGAGCCTGGCTAGAAATATCCAGGGCAGTTCCCTACACAGAGCTGGGATTACCTAACTACCTACACCAAAATTAAAGACAACAGGCCCCTGTTGCTCCCAGTCCCAAGCTGTATGTTCCACACAGAAACCCATCATCTCAACACTGCAGTGCCACAGTCAAATTGCAAATATTTGAATGTCTTCCTGGAGACTAGCTGAGGTCACCCTGTGCTCAGCAAGTGCTGCTGAAGATGATCTAGATTTCCTCCAGAAGGAAGTGAAGCTGTGTCACATCATACAGGAGCATCACTTAATGTCTGGCATTTGGGATGAAACTTAATGTTCTACAATTATAGTGTCGGATGGCTGGCAGCAATTTTTCCAGACAAATATCACATGTCTTTCCCAGAAGGATTCAATCTTTAATATTGTTTCGATGCTGGAGGCTTTTCCAATTTCTGTTTATTAGAAACTACTTATCTGTGTTGGAAGTGCTGCCTTTAACCCAATACAGCTGGTTCCAACAACAGCCCTGTGGAATAATCATGTCTCTAGCTTTTTGCTTCCCTGAACTTGTAATATGACCAAAGTAAACTGTTACCTTGCAGAAATTAAGCCTTTGAAGGGCTGAATGAGTGTTAGCTCTTTATCTGTTTTGTGTGGTTTGAGGCTCTTTCAAAAGTTTAACTTTTACACCATCAAAGCACGGAAATCTCTTCCTGAGAATGCAAGGAAGTGTTGAAAGTCAAGGGGTGCACATGGAAAGTCCATAGAAGGAAAAACAAAACAGGAGCTGTGAGAGGCCAGGGCTGTGTCAGCCCAGAGCTGAGGAGAAGTACAGCCACCTAGATTCACTCCTCTTTTTTCTACCTTTATGTTATTACCTTTCTAAACCCGAATAGCCAACTGCAGTGGAATTTCTTGCTATGAAGGTTAACTGGTGATGAAATGTAGTATTTTGGGGGACAATCTTGTTCATTTGGAGCACATGTACAAAACCAGGTGCCCTAGTTCCAGGCAGGCTATATTACTTGGGAAAGATTTGCACATTCACAACAAGAGACTGTTTTATAATCATCATTCTCATGCCCAGCCTTCCTTAGGAGCGGAGAATGGGGAGCAGCTGTTTGCTCCATCTTCACCTGTTTGAGCCACTGCTTTTTTTTTCAGTGGGACCTTAGTGAAGCTGTGATGTTTTTCTGTCTCAGGAGAATTTTTTTCTATCCCTCTGGAGAAAGAGCAAGTGTGGGGTGACTGGGTTCATTACTGTTTCAAGGAAATAAATAAGATTCAAGGTGTAATACAAGAGTGGCAAATCTGATTGCGGTGAATGTCCATGTAAATGCAGTGATCAAATGCTTGATCCTTTTTTACTAGGGCAGCTCAGGAATTTTTATGTTGCATTTTATGGGGTAGAGGAGACAAGTGAGCAGTGATAGTGTGAGATGACGAGTCACCTTCCTGAAATGCTCTAAGAAGTGTTTAATCTTTATTCCTTGGAGGAATGGCTGGAAAATTGAGAACAATAGAGAACTGAGGCAAGTTTTGGAGGAAATGGGTCACGGTAATTCAGAACTCAAAAATAACTCATATTAGTTGGTATCCACCTTCCCAGGCTCCATTTTTGCCACCTCCCTGCAGGTCCAGCAGCTTTGCTGTGGGCGGTGATGTGCTGCTTGGGCAGCACTGACCAGCCTCACACCTCCTGCAGATTCAAGCCATGGTTTTCTAACTGACTACCAAAAAAAATCAAGAGAAAAAAATTACAAAAGCCTTGTAGCCCCTTAGAAGACTACACGTTTCCATGTGTTTGAGCCTCCTGGATGCAGAATTCCCATCAGATCTCAGCAGGGTTAAGGCTCTGAAGTTCTGGCTGCAACTGGAGGGGTGATTGCAGAGGTGGCCACACTTTGTTGGGGCTCTTACAAGTGCCTGTAGCCATCAAGATGCTGTTGTCCCTGGAAAGATGTGAGTGGGATGCCTGTCCCCACATTCATGCACCAGTGTCCATGTCCTGACGGTTGTACTCCCTAACCCAGCCGGCTTGGCCTTGGCTCAGTCCAGCCTTCCTATGCTGTGATCACACCTCCTGATGGCACTGCAGACACACTTTCAGAAATCCCAAACAATTCGCTCCTTACACCCATATTTCAAGCTCTTATTTAATATTGCCCCCTTTTCAGAGGCTTTAAGAAAGGTGGCAGTGCTTTATTGAGATTGGGTTGTTGTTTTGAGGCAGGCAGAGTGATGGTATTTTATTTTGATTTCAACAGCACAACCATTAGGATTTTGAAAGGTGGTAATATTCCCTGGAAACAGAAGAGGGCAGCTGTTTTTTGGGAAATGAAGACTGCATTGACTATTTTTGAGAATGAAATAGCAGTCACTCAGATCTAGATGAGAGAGGGATTTTTTTTTTCATGAATGAATAAAAATAGCACAGTACTGCAGGGCCTGTGTGAGTGTAATTAGTGTGTGAAATAGCTGGACCCCCATCACCTTCCTCAGAGTCCCTGGGCTTCGTCTGGCAAAATTAGATTGCTTGCAATTTTATTGCAATGTAATTAAAAAGTAACCAAGGGAATACAGAACTCAGTCGTCAGAGATGTTTGGCATCAGACAGAGTAAAAAGCATTCAGCAGCTCACTGGATTAAGAGCCAGTTTCTTTGTTTACTGCCCAAAGGAAAAAAAAATGCTCTGAATTGTCTGTATGTATGGAAAAATATGGAAAAATAAGATTCAGTAAATGTTATTCAACCCTCCAAACGCGCTTTTTTTTTTTAATTGAAAGATTTTTTCAATTTGTATTAAACACCAAATGCATAAATTCCAAGATAAAACATCCTTCTGGAATGAAATCTATTTTTTATAATCTAAAATAAGGCATCTTAATTTTTCAAACTTCAATTTCCAATGAAATCAATTACACAAGTTTGACAGGACTTTACAGTGGGGTTAAGTTCACCCAAATCTTTATTTCCTGGCAAATATTTAGCTGAAAAGCCTGCAGCTGCTCTGTTGTGCCCTGATTTTAGCCCCAGAACAGCTCCCCTGTGGCAGCAGCCCCAGCCTGCCTTGCCCTCTAAGCCTGTACACCTATTTTTTTGTGTATGCAGGTTGCACACAGGCAGCACAAGGTAGCCAGGTTTTCTGTAAGAAATTACCCATGCCTGATTTTCCACACAATGCCTGTTCTGCATCCAAAACCAGCAATCCTCTCTTCCCAGGTCCCTAAGGCCCGGGCTGTGCTGGGTCTGTGGCTGGATCCAGAGTCAGGAAGTTGGGTCTATTTTTAAAGTAACTGTACTGGTTCTCATGGAAACACATATCCTGGATGTGGCTCTTAATGAGAGGGACAGTTAATTCCTAGTCCTTAAATCACACCTGGAGGGAGCATAGGAGAGGTGCTACCTCTACTAGTGGAGAATAGTGATGAACAAGGAAGATGGTACAGTAGCTTCTGGAGCTGAGGAAGGCTGAGTATCCATGTGGGACTTACACCTTCCAGTGCCTTCATTTGTCCAGTTGGTAGGTAATTTGGAAAACTCAACAGTGACTCCTTCCAGCACTTTCCCACTGTCACTGGGTATTTCCAGCTCTGAAAACAAATGGGAATTTTTGTATTTGGCTTCACAGAGGAGCATGTGAAAAACAAATTGTCTCTTATTTTTTTAAAAATAGCTCTTAGGCAGAAATAATTAGAGATCCTCCGTAATGAAACAGTAGTGACTGAAAGGGTAGCCCAAAAAACTGCTCTTCTGATGCAGAAAATAATGAGGGCTGCCCTAAACTTTTAATCAGAAGCTCAACTTTTATTTGCAGTTCCTGACAAGGATAGCATCCCTTAATAATGCTTCTGACAGTTCCAAACTCCTGAAATTAATATGAGAGCAATGAGAATTTAATGGAAGCGCTAATTACAGATGCTGGAATTATTCTGCTGCAATTCAAAACCTCTGATGTGGAGAAACTCTTAGCACGGTTGGGCTGTCATCTAATTTCTGTGAAGTTTTGCTGTGAAAGGTGACCCTGGCCTTACCCACCTGCATCCTGCAAGATGTGGGCATCCTTCCCTCACATTGACTTCCACACCTTGCAAAGAATTAGGATGCAAGTAATTAATTCTTCCTGCTCTGGAGACTGCACTACTCATACCCCTCCTGCGTGCTGTTCCCTCCATTTCCCCTCTCATGATTAGTCATAATGTCCTGGACTCAGGGACTCACATCCAGGCTTTTTCCCAAAAAGCTGGGTGATTATGCAGGTGGATTAAACACAGCTGGCTGTAGCAGTCTGTACCTAGAGTGCCACCTCTGCAGCAGAAACAGCTGAACCACACATGGAACAGCTCCTGCTTTGCTGTGCTTTGTGGTCTAATTTATTAGAACAAACTGGTACCAGCAATTTGGTGCCACTTCATGTGGTTATTCAGGTATCAGTGGTGCACAGACAGAAGGGGTGGCCAGGCAGCCTCTAGGAGATGTGGGAGAAGAACGTTTCACGGGGAGGAGCCACCTCAGTCTTTAATCTACCCATACTCCTGAGTGCACATCCCAAAAAGCACAGATTTTTGGAAAGCAATTTGACATTATCAGAGAGAATGTCTTGCTCCAGAGACACTTTTCACCCTGAACTTCCTCCAAACCTCCCAGAGGTTCTGCCAGGTCCCTGGGTGCCACTGGGCTGTGGGAGATGGTCCCCACTCCACAGAACAGCCAGTCCTTGGCACGCTGGGCTGGTGGGCTGCGCCCTTGGAACAGTGCCTGTCTCTTTGCAGCCTTCGTGGTGATGCCAGGAGATTGCTGTTGGACTGATGGCATGCTCTAAACACCCAGAAGAACCCAATCATTATCCTTCCAGAGGTTTTGCTGTGTTTTTGGAGGCTGGCTACATGGCAGCAAGCCCACACTGCCCTCCTTGCACATCCTGAAAATGCTTCATCTGGGTGTTTAGCATTCAGGAGAACAAGAATTAAATTTGAAGGCTTTAAAGGGAGATCTTCGATTACCAAGATGAGAGGAAGTCACAGACTGAAGGACTGGACGTGGATTTTCCCCAAAACATGAACATCTTTTATCTATGCAACTTTATTTCCTGTCTCTCTCACAGCCAGCTGTGAAACCTGAATCTTGATATTAGTTCCAACTGTTGAATGGCATTAGATGATTCATCTCTTCTATTAATACAAAAAGTAATACCATTTTCTGCTTTGCACATAATGCTTTTTGAGAAATAGATGAAGACATAAGGGACATAGAAGAATTATTTAATCTAAGCTTTTTACTTCAGCCTTGTGTTTTGTCTCTCCACTGAATGATTACACTACAGCTCCTGCCCTTCCCCAGTTACTCTGGAGACGGTGCACAAAGGCAGGAGCCATCTCGTCCTGCTTCAGTGCCCCTCTCCTAAGGGAGGGGTGTGCATCTTTTATCAAAAAGTAATAAATGTCCTTTGGTATAGCAGAGTGAAAAAAAGGAGGGGAAAATCAACAAGCTGGTTTCAACATGCTCTGTTAATAAGCCAAAGCCACTGTCATAAAAATGCCAGCACCAGCACTGGAAATCGGAGTACAGTCCTAATGATCGAGCTGAAAAATCTAATTTTGGCAAAAAGTTGGCTTGGAGATTTTCCACCCTCTCTGGTCAACATTCACGGAGTCATGTGCATAAATACAAACATTCCTGGGAAACTTTGCAATGAATCAATATGCCCTTTGGCAATAAAGATGGAGAAGTTTTTATGGTTGTGGTAATTCTTGGCATGTGATGTGGATTTTGCAGCTGAAAGACAATGGCCAATTTTATGGATTTTTGAGCTCTTATTAGATTGTGAGGACCTTGATAGGGTGGAATTTGAACATGCCATTCCTCCTCCCCTTCCCCTCTGATATTAAAAAAGGGAGGAATAAATCAAAGATGAATTGAGAGAAGTAAAAATAAGAGTCAAGAGAAATCTTATGACATTAAATTTTGGGGAAAGATATTTGTAAACCAACTACTTAGTTCCAAATACCTCTGTAAAATAATGTTCTCTCTAAACTTCCCTAAAATCATGGACCACATGTTGACTTATGGATGCTGAGTACTGAAACATTAGTTAGTGGTATCAGACAAGGGCTGATCTCAGCTCACACTAAAGCTACTAAAGAATTTTCTTACCAAAATTTCTTACTAATAGAGAATTTTGGGTGCTGTCAGCGGGGAGACAATGATATTTTACACAAGCATATTAAAAGCTCCAGTTATCCATTTAGCTTAGGGGTAGGTGGCATCCTAACAAATCCATATTTCTGTTTACTGGGGTTTGTAAGTGCTGTTATAATGATGGTAAATTATACAGAAAGAAAACAGTTAACTTCCCAGGACTGGGAACAGAAAGTCCTTTCTCCTTTAGTGCCTTTCTCGCTGCTGTCAAAGGTTTATCGAGAGGAAGCTGCATTTTTCTCAGCACATTATTATCATGATGGTTTCCCCAGCACCGACAGCAACCCCAACACTTTCTCATTATTTGGTAGATGTGCACAAGCCTGTTCTGTCTCCCATTAAAGTCAATAACGATCTTTCTTAATTAGCATTCAAATTACGATCGGTTTCCTAACACTCCTATCAATTAGGCACAGCACAGCCATGCTCTGTTGTTTGTTTGAATTCTTCGAAATGAGCCGGGCCCTGGGAGGCTGGGCAGGGTCATGGGCAGGAGCCAGACCCCATGGATTTGGGTTGCATCCACTGGTAATCATGGGCTCTGAAATGCTGCTGGAGGAGGAGGAAAAGGAGGCTCTCCCAAAACAGCGGACCCAGCACAGCTGGTTTAATTGCCCTGTTCCAATCAAATGAATAACTGGAAAGTGTCAGAAAGGTAATTGTATCCACGGAAATGGGGCTTTTTTTCTCCTTTTTCCTCTGAGCTGGATGCTGAGGGCTGTAGTGACCTTGGCACGCAGTGAACTTTCACCAAGAGTTGGGCTGGGGCTCAGAAATTAAGACCTGCAGGTTTCCGAGGCCAATTCCAGCACACGGGAGCAAAGGATAACTGATTGGGATGCTGCAGCTTGGAAAGCCAGCACATAGTACTGCTGGGTTTCCTCAGCTCCAAGCACAGTATGTCAAGGAATTGATGTAGATGTTGAGGAGGCACAAAGGGAGTTTGGAATGATTGATGTGTCATCATGACTCCTCCAAAGCACCTGCCAAGTGGGAAGCGGGACGGTGCAATGCAGGTACCAGGGACTGCAGCTTCTGTTTGCTGTGAAAGATTGTTTCTCAGATTTGGATCAGAGTATTTGCAGTACTCCAGTCAGAAAAAGAAAAAAAAAAGATAAAAAAATAAAAAAGGAAAGAACCAATGTGTTTTGATGAAGTTCAAGCACAGAACAAACAGAACAAACCTGGCTCCCTGATGACTCTACCAAGGTTTGCTGGAAACTAGCTTCCCAGCACATGGTGGTATTTGCTAGCAAAACAGACTAAATGATCTAAACCAAAGCACATGGGGCTGTTATAAACCTCCTGTGCCTTAGAACAGAAAATTACTTAGCATTGGCAGTTTGCTCCTAACATCCTTCCCCAACCTAATAGAGACCTCTGAAAGGTCTGTTTTCTACTGTGCAAACTCGGGCTGCTGCCTATCTTCCTCTGTCCCCAAAGCTTATATTACATTTGCACTATTTAAACTCCTGACTGTTTTTCAGACTATTGTGTTTTTCAGCCATGTGGTACACTTGAATTAATTCTGTATGTGGGAAATGGAGGCAGACAGAAACCTGTTCTTTGCCCGTAATGTGGGAGCGAGGATTATTTCCCCTTGGAGCTCTATACTTCACCTCCTCTCTCCATTTTCCTTATCTGACTTGATAGAAGACCCTCTTGGCAAGGATAGCAGTTGTCCATGTGGAAAAGTGACCTTTTAATCTATATTTTTCGCTTGCTTGGATGCAGTGAGCATCTGGATGAAGGAGTGCAGCTAGTGCTACTCTGCCAGAAGGTTTTCAAGGACTGCCAGCAGCTGGTCCATGGAGGTAAGGCAGTCAGCTCCAGACCAGAATGAACCTATTAGCGTTAATTAAAAGATAGAAGTATCTAAATGTGATGGAGCTTGCCTGTGTTGCTGCTGGAAATGAGTCTCAGTTTTATTTATTAACCTCTTTACTGTGTATTGAAGGACAAGCGTCAGTCACCCCAGCACTGTCCAGTGGTAAAACACCAGTAAATATGGACAACCAGGACTTTTCTTGCAGGATAGACAATGTGAGCTACCAGAAAATACAAGAATGGTGCCCAGGTACCACTTCAAGTGTTCAAGGCCGGGTTCAACACAGCTCTGAGTAACCTGATCTAGTGGGTGGTTCCCCTGCCTATGGCAGAGGGTTTGTAACTAGATGATCCTTAAGGTCCCTTCTAACACAAACCACTCTGTGATTCACCTGAACATTTATCCAGGACTGCCTGTCAGAGCAGGAGATGGGGATTCAGGAGCAGGAAGAGGAGCAGCAACCACCCCCCCCACCCCTTCCATGCCCACGTCTCTGCTGTCTTTATTCATTTACATCTCACAGCCAGATTTGATTTATCTGGATGTGCCAGCTCAACAAAACTTCAGTTTCTTCTCTTAACTGCTGCGATAATCTCACCTCTGCTGCCTTTTGAAAATAGAAAAAGCCGTGCAGCTAAAATGGCCCATTTTGATGAACATCTCTGCTTTTTCAGCTTTGCTTCACATCACAGAAAACTTCAAACTCCATCTCAGCACCTGAAGCACTGATTTCAATTTACATTAATTTCAGACATACAAAGTGATTCCCTAATGGCTGAGAGCATTGTTAATGCATGTCTTTTTTTGAGGTAAAGAATGAAGAAAAGGGTCTAAAAGTAATCCATATATTTTACGTAATAACAATTCGCAATGAAGCAAAAACCCGTAATGTCCCCATGAAAGTTCTTGTAATAAAATATATACAACCCCCTGTTTGGTTGTTAATTCTTATTTCACACTTTTTATCTGCTGAGCTTTTCAATTTTCTGAGCAAGACGAGAAAAATGAACTCTTGGTGCTCGGTGCACAGAGGCCATCTCATGGAAGAGAAGAGAGTTTCCTTTCTAACCTTGAGTAACTCACCTGCCTTCCAGAGGAAAGGTGGGAGATGAGGGGAAATCCTCATCCTGAGTAGGGTTTTCCAGTTACATTGCAAGGTCTGATGGGGAGTATCCTGAGGAGAACTTCAAAGACTGGTCACTTAAAACCCAAAATTGTGATACATATTCTGACAGAAAGGTCACAACTCTTTCTTCAGCTCGGGAAACTGAAAAATGGCTTTATTTAACAGCAATGTACTTATCCCCCTTGGAATGTGAATGAAGATTAATCCTCAGTCACGCTGGGAAAGACTTTGCTTTGAAATGACTGTTATAGTGATTTTAAATTAACATATACAGCATGCAGAGTGAATTCTTTTCCTCTGAGTGTGTCCACTCTGGGCACTTTTTACCACAATTTAATTGACTGCCAATTAATGTAAAGTAGTCACACGTTTTTAAGGCCAGTGTAGACACTTTCTCACATTAATCTGCGAGTTGGCTGATAATTAATCTGAGACATCTATCCTCACAAACCCCAGAGATAGCTTTACCTATCAGATATGAGGCACTTGTTACTAAAAAACACAATTATATCTTCATTTATAACAGCTGAGGAGCAATGTTTAATTAGTTACTTGATATAATTCATGGACAACTGACTTTCATATAGACAGGGTTTCAAGTCATCTGAGTTATATATTTAGCTTTCCTGTCAGGTTTGTAAATCATCTTGGGAAATCATTTGCTCCTTTGTGCTTCTTTTCTGACCTCCTACTTAACACCAACAAAAGACAATGAAAAAACACTATGTCAAAGGTAGGAGGTATACTTTTTAGTACTCAATTTGTGGATTTTTTTCCAGTCAAGGAAATCTCAAGAAATTTAGTAAAATATTTATCTCCAAATATTAATTCAACCTGAAGCTATTTGTGACTCTCTTTGCAAAAAATGGAAGCATTTTGAGAGGAGCCAGGTGTCTACAAAGCATGCTGCTGTTCTTGCCTGCACCTGGTTCATCTACCATCACTTGAAACCGGATGAAGTAAATATACAGGTGCTTTTGCCTTCTCCTGACATTTTCCATTCACTCTGTACACAGACACATAATAATGTCAGGCTCACTACAAGCACAGGATCTGTTTGTTACTTTCACTGTTTGCTTCCTTTGTCCTGCAGAGATACCCCAGCACCCACAGAAACAGCATTACCTCCCTGCACGAGGGTCCTGCACCTTCGTACAGCCCAGCCCTTGTGAGGAGCCATCCTGTTTATGGTGGAACATACAGGGGAGTGAGCAGCTCACAGAGACCTCAAAACCTCTCATTTCACATCTTATTTCTGAGGGAGCACAACCACCTGCTTACAGCTGCCTAGCTATGAAAACCATCCCCTCTGTTGGCTAATAACTGTGGATGAGCCAGGCTAGTTCTTGAAAGATTAAAAACAGAGCTGGCACAGCCTCCTGCTTTCTGCTGGTACCCACCCACCTCCCAGAGTGCCAATGACTCATGCTTAGATCTCAAACGACAGATGTGTTGCCCAGTACTGTTGTGACAGATGCTACCAAAACCATTGGGGCCTCTTTTCTTTGCTGAACCAAAGCAAAATATTTAAGTAAGCGAGACCAAGTGTATTGTTCTGCTCCCAAGGCTCTTGTTGAGCTCATTGCCTCAGGACTTGCACCAACACTTCAATGACTAGTTCTGCTGGGCCACAAAACCCCCAAACCCTAGAGCATGTCTCAAAGTCAGGTTGTTGCAGGCAAGCTCAGAGGGATCTGGAGACCACAGGTTGGACTGGGCTGGCCAATCTTCCTGAGTCAGTCCTACCAAATCTATGCTGTTCACTGTTCATACTGGGGGTACAACGGCTGGAGCTCATCCTGCAATATAGGCAACAAGGACATTCACAGACATCCCACCCCCCAGTTAAGAACAATAAAACAGCTGTCACCTTCACTTGCAGAGATGAGCTTCAGCTTTGTGATTTCCCCACACACCCCAACAAAGTCCTTCCAATTCTGTAGATACTCCCGTGGCTTAAGGATTAGAAACTTCTGCCAGGCTGGTTGGAGCAAAGCCCTTCCACAAATATTGAAAGGGTCTTAATCAAAGTCAGTAAGTGCCAGAGCAAAATGAATTGAACTTTGGGGTGAAAAATGGCTTTTATTTTTAAGGAAGGTGGATATTTTCTATTGATTTTTTTTCTTTACTCAGGATTTTGCAGTGAATCCATAAAGCAACTTTCACTGCAATGTTCTTGGAAATAAATGGACCCCATATTATGCACATTCATTTAAACCCAGCAGATCTATTTAAAAAGAATAGGAACTGATTGAGTTAGCTTTCTGTAATTGAAAAGGGGCTTGGCTGTACCAGTCTTTTTGCAAAGTAATTTATCTTCTTGAAAGTTGGATCATCAGCTGTAGTTAAACTTCATTTTGCTTTCAAGATGCTTGTTTTGTGCTTCCAGTCTAGGCTTTTCCCAAACCATCCGGAGCTTAACTTTTAGCTTAAGCTTGCACAAACTTCAGTGGATTAGATCACAACTAGGGATGAGCCCTGCTGTTAGTCCAGTCTAACCACTACCACAATCCCTGACCTGGGGCAGTGGACAGTCGGGTGACCAGAGCAGCTCCTGGGAAACAGCCCTTGGTAAACACGTGACACCAATGTAGAGCATAAGCTGCAAGGAATTCTGCTTTTTTAGTGGGGATGCTTATTAAATATATCTGTTGAACATACACCTGCCACATCCTGTTGCCCTTTTTGTCTCCTGCCGGGACAGCTACACCAACTATGCGAAGAGGCAGAGTAGCTTTTGGCCTTAGAAAACAACTCCCTCCTTTTCCTGTTTTTTTCTTATAGAGGTGCAGCATTCCCAAATCTTTCAGTACCATTCGTCATCTGTGTCTTCTTGCTGAGTTTTTTTCTCCACCACCACCACAGGTCTTAGATGTTAGCTATCCTACTGCCTACTTGCTTCACTTTGATGTCCACCCTCTCAGAAAGAGGTTAATCCTGAGGAAAAAAAATCTCCCAAAGGATACTCTTTCTTTCCTCCTACTTGCATGAATCAGCAAGCAGTTCTGTAAGCGGGGATGGGAGGAGAGCAGGTCAGTGCTCAGGGCACAACCCCAAGCCACTGTAACAGGGGGGAGTTGAGACCTTAGCACTCCAGAGACTCTTTGATGTCAGGAGAGCCCTTTGTTTTCATTCCCATTAGCTCAGGCTGGTTCCGAAGGATGTGGGATGCTGCTCCCCCTTGCTTTAGTCAGACCTGCCCCTTGGTGAGAGCAAAGCTCAGCGATGGCCCCGGGCTGTAACACCAGGGGATGGTCGGGGTACCCCGAGGGTGCAGCAGTTCACAGGCACAGCTCAGACCACGGTCACACCAGCACAGGGTACTGGGGAAGTCAGTGCCACCCACCTGAACAAGGAGCTGAGGTGTTGTTGCTCAAGCTTCTGAGGGCACACACATAATTTTGTGAGTGAGGAAGCAGGAAAAAAGCTGGTATAACATCCTCAGTCCCACTGACTTACAGTGGTCCTTTGAGTAAAGTCAATATAATCTGTGGTACCTACGGATCAGGATGAACAGAACCCAAACAAGCAGCTGCTTTGTTAGTGTCACCTTACTTGCAGAGAGTGCAGGAGAACTGCCCAGCCCACAGCAGCCATGCTGTGTCCATGTCCATGGGCTCTTCTCAGGGCTGCTGGACCCTGGCTGAGGTCTGGAAGAGAAGCTGACCACCGACAGGGGTGTACTGCCAGGCCCTGGCAGTGTTTTTCCTGATTTGTAGCTGTGGGGGAGGAAAAGCATTCAGGAATCAATATTAGTGGATTTTAAATTAGGTACTAAATTATCTCACCTTCAGTCACAGTGGATTTACTCCAGAATGATTCCTACAAAAAATTTACTGGTTTTCGATTGAAAGAAAAATATGGTGAGTACAACAACCATGTATTAAAAAACAATAAAAATATGAAACAGTGGCAATTCCCTCTCTCTTTCCAAATCCATGTAGAGACATCCAGATCTACCTGACGGAGAGTTACTAGTGAAAATATCATGATGTAACATTATTGGGGGAATAACCCCCCCGCATTACTGCTGCATGAGTCACAGATACAATAACGATATCATACATAACTCTGGTGAGCTTAAAAATATATGAATAAAAAATGAACTGTAAGCTGTTTTTCCTCTTGGCTGTAGTACCAGGTGCCAGTAGCTCTAATCAATGTACACTTACGTATTAGTGCAACGTGAGTGAATCTTTTTTCATAGCAGAAAAGAAAAATCTTTTTTTTTCGGTGATAGAAAAACAGCAATATAAATACTTCATAATTTCAGCCACAGCTGCTCTGTAGCTCTTGTGCTGAATTCTAAGAGATAGTAAAACCCGTAATCATTTCCCTCTTCTGCAGTTTGTAGCCAAAACATAATTACAGTAAAACACCAAGCTCTGCAAAATGCAAGAGGTGAAATTGTGCCCCTCAGCAGCACCCCCCAAGAAAAGAGGGGGATAGGGATGAGCTTGAGAGTGTCACTATTCTCCACGGAGCTGAGTGCCCTGGGGGAGCAGAACCTGCACCATGGGCAAACAGCATTATGCTGTAGAAGAAATTCCACACTAGTGGCCAAAAAGCCTCATTCACTCACCAGGACTAGAAAGAAACAGGCAGAAATCCAAGGATAGAACCTAAATACACCAGTTGGGGCAATGGTGGGAGGGGTGTATGGGAATGGGATCCCAGCTGAAGATGATAAGGTTGGTTAAGGCTTGTTGGTGCACTCAGGGTTCCAAACTTTAAAAGAACCAGAGGTAGTAGCAGACTTTGGAAGGTTTTAGTCTTGACTGCTGTGTGTGTGTGTGCATGCCTTGTTTTCCATTACCAGTGGTGCTCCTCAGGTGTGTACCATATTCCTGGCAAGTGGCAGTGAGCTTGGAGTTCTGAGTGTGCTGCTTCTGATGATCTCCATGGTGCTGTGCTATGGCTGTGGTCAGAGATGGGGCTGCAGCAGGAAAGGGTCTATTGGTAATGCATTAGGAAAGGTATGAATTTCTTAATAAATTGTTGTAGCTATAGGCTGCTAGTTTGACTCCATTAGCAATTGCTGAAGGCTCTAGATAAGGATGTCCCAGCCAGCCTGGAGGGTGGTCAGGTAGTCCAGAGGTGCTCCTTGGAATGTCAGATGTGCTTACTAATGAAGAAGGTAGTGGATGGGTCACAACTTGTCTATCAATGGCCTTTTGTTGGGTGTATTTGGCTGTATCCAAGTGCTTTGAGAAGGGCACTGCTGGAGCTGTGTGGGTGGACTGGCAACTCTGGGAGCAGGGAGGAGTTCTGTTCCCTGGATGACACCAAAGATGTCTGTGACAAATGATGAGTTGTAGGTGCATGGAAATGCTAATGGGTGGTCACATTGTCCTAAAGAAAGTGTCTGTGACATTGGAGGTGTGCCCCAGCATCAACCTCGTTTGCTCTGTCTGCACATGGGTCTGGATGGTGTGAAAAGACTCAGGTTTGTAACTGGAGGAGAACTATGAGCTTTTTCTGAACTCTAGCTGTGAACTGGGCTCTCTGGTCAGTACTGGGAGGCCGTGGCATCAGCAAATGTGCTGTAGTGAATACTGGGCTGTGAGGCTTGGGGCAGCTTCTTGTGGGAAGTCACTGGCCCCATCCCTGCTTGGCCTGGGTCAGATACTCAGTCTTTACACTCCCTCTCTTGCACTCTCTTTACCCTTCATGTGGCAAATAGCTCCCACCAGTGAACATCAGAAAATTTTGGTCATGAGCACAGTTATAGACGTGTTAATTCTTCCTTAAAGAGACTTAAAAGGAGTCAAACTCCATACCCTTATGCACACATTGTATTTAGTAATTAAAAGCTCTTATCACACCAAGTTCTGGTTTAAAAATAGTTCACAGCTCCCTCTGGACTACGGAAGGAAAAAGTCATTCTTAAGCAATGTATGATAGAGAAGCCTATGGATTTCTTATCCCTTCTGAAAGCTGAGTGGGGACCCCTTTCCCAAGGAGAGCTAGAGGGGGAAATCTGGAGAGACAAAATCAGTGAGAGAAAGGGAAGAGGGAAAGAAGACTCACAGCAATGAAATATTCACCCTTTCCTAAATAAATACCTAAACTCACTTAGCATTTCAACAGGGTAGATGTGGAGAGATACCCCTAGGGAGGAGAAATGTTGAAGGGCAAAAGGAACAGAAGATGAAGTTTCACTTTGGCTTGAAGCAACACACTGTGAAGGGTGCTGGAAGGCTGGCAGTGCCACCAGGTTTGTCCCTGTCCTTCTGGACTTGGCAGTGCCATTTCTGGAGCTCTTTGATACAGGGGCCACTCGCATACTGGCTATTACTTTTTGCTCAAAAAAAGAAAATTTGGTGTGCTGAATGTGGAAACGAGGGTGGGTTTTACATGCCTTACACCTTGCCCTGCACAGCCCAGGTCATCCTCTGAGGGTTCTCTGAGTGGTCTCTTGCCCAATGACTGAAAAATATCAGCATCTCTGTGGAGTATCCATAATGGGCTGGTGAGAAGCCCAATCCAAGAAGATAATCAGAGAGTAGAATTGAGCTTTTATTTCTTCACTTTTCTATTAATTCAGTCTGACAATGCAATAAGGGAAAGGTCACCCCCTGTGCTGGTGGTGTCAGGGTGATGCATGGCTGGGGTGCACTATGTGTGAGGAAGGAGCCCCCTCCTCCTGGCTGTGCTGCACCGACCCGTGACACGCTCCGCACGCATCACCAAATTACCCACACATCTGTTCCAGCACCAATTAGTCATGTGATGTTTGAAACATCAAATATTCTTTCCCTGCTTATCAACACTGTAATTATGGCCTGTCAGGGTTTTATTCTCCTCTTAAAATAAACACCATAATGTTCGTGTTAACTCTTCAGCTCTCTGGGGCTGTGGGATTCCATGGCGGCTCAGGGCGTGAGTGGGGACCACGGGGCTCCTGTTGTGGGGCAAAAATGGGGGAGAAAGGCAGTGACTTGAACAGGGTGGGCAGTGCTGAGGCCAGGGTTAGGACCAAAGCTCTCAACTATCTGCTTTAAGGCTTTAATAATATGTCAGCTTTTTGGCGTGCATGTGATGATATAAATACACCGCAGCTACCTTGGCTATGGCAAAGTTTTAGAGCATCCTGGGCAGAATTGCTGATAATTTTTATAAGAACCCCTTCTTTCCCATGAGACGTGGGGTTTTTTATTGAGTAATCAAAATTTTAGAAGAAAGAAACGCATTTTAAGGGAGTTTGTTTTCATTTTGTTTATTAAAGGATGGTTTACTTTTGATCCGTCAGCTGAAGATATTATTGCTTTCAGTTTAGAAAGAGGGGATGAAATCCAAAAATTTAAGTGTTTTTTTTTCTGACATAAAGAAAATTTATTTCTGCAATTTCACCCAGGGAAAGCTGGGTTGAAATATGTTTTGTTTTCTCAGCTGCCTGAGCCTGTGTCAGTGCCAGCTGACGTCGGGTGTGCGGCATGGGGCACACTGCAGAGTCTTTTGCCTGGACAGGTGTTGTGGAGACTTTGTTTCATTTTGGAGGCCAGAGAGGTCCTGTGCATTGGTTTGCACCTCTCACAGCTGCTGCTGCCTTTCCCAAGCATTTCCCACTGTGACAGGTGCTGTGAAGGCAGAGAAGCCTTGAGGCACTTTGGGGCCAGAGAGAGGAGAGGTCAAGCTTTAAAGAAGCACATGCAGTATCTCACCACTGCTGCAAGCTGAATTATTCAGACCCAAATGATCTGGGTCATCTCTCCCAGGCCAGTTCTGTTTTTTTTTGTGGGATGAACTTGGCAGTCAGTGCTCAAGAAAGATCCTTGGTTATGTTGGGTCAGGAGCAAGGAGCACTGGCACAGCCTTGCTCCCACCCTGGGAGGTGCAGGGGTCTCTGGTTGCTGTTTGGGCTTTGAATTCCCCACTAAATTCACCCCAAAGTAAAGTAAATGAGCAGAGAGGTTGCAGGAGGGGCCATGGATGTGCATGGGCTCCAAGGGACATACCTGACTCTGCTCTCCCCTTCTCTGTGACCTTACTCTCTCCACTTTTCACACCTCTGTTGACTTCACTATGCAGCGTTTTGTTTGGAAACTTGAAACTACGCAGCACACTGCAGTTAATGGTAATGACATGCAAGCTTGGTTTTTTTTATTATTCTCTATTGCTGTTTAATGACCTAAACATTTTGAACACTTTTGATAAGTTGACTGAGGTGTATAGATTCAATTCCTGGAGTTTCTACTGTGAAAGGCTCTTAGCAATGAGCAATGTCACAGCTAATCTGCAGCTCTCAGGGCCTGGGACATGCTGCAGCAATGTGGGGAACCACAGCCCAGTTCCCGTAGAAGTCCTGCTTTACTGATACTGCTCTAACATCTCCTCTGCAGTAAATGTCAATGCCAAGCAGAGAAGAAAGGTAGTGGGATTGACTTGGACTAAGAGAGGCTCATCTGTGTCCCAGGCTGCTCTTTATGGGTGTCACATGGGACCTTCATTATCCAATTTTATCTCAGCCTTGGGGTTACTTATTTCTTGAAGGGCAAAGCTTGCTGCTGATTTTCTTCCTGAATGGCAGTTCTAATCCAGTGCAGCATTTCAACTGTGTAGGCATAGTTGCTCAACTTGTACTTTCGCATCCATCTTTCAAACAAAACAAAACAAAACAAGCTGTAGTTATTATAATATTAATTATAAGCATATATTAAGAATTTATATTTTCAAGCAACCCTTTTCCTACTATTTATCGTCCAAAGGCAAAATAATAATGTCAGGAAGATTTGCATTTCCTCCAGGAGCTGTGCTGGGTGCTGCCTCCCACTGGCTATGGATTGGATTTGGAAGACAAGCTCTTGCGCAGGTGTCTGGGCTGTGCTGGCCAGGTTAGCTGAGTGGAAACCTCCTTCACAGGTCCCTCACAGCCCCTGCTCTGGTCAGGGGCTCTCTGGCAGCAATGTGGTAGATGAAAACGCAGCTGGAATCCAGAGGCTGAGGGGGATGCTGCTAATGAGGGGTATCAACCCACACGGTGCCTCAGTGCAGACTGAGAAGTGCAGCCTGAACAGCTCGGCTGTTTAGCAAATGTTTGTGTGCTTTGGAAGGGCTACTGGCCATTCAGGGACTGAATGTCCAAAATGGCTTCAGTGCAGCCTCTAAAAATGCTGCTGTAACCTGGCCCTGCTCTTCTGGGCTCTTCTAAGACCTGAGCTTTGTATGCATGTGGTATTTCTAAGGCAATTTTGCAAGGCAGAAGGGGCACATGGCTATCTGATTGCCTGAGTCCACACTGCAGCATGAGCTGGGCATGGCAGCCCATGTTTTGAAATATTCATAGAAGTTACCCCTCCAAACAGACACAGGCAAAATGTGACTCCAAGGGTACAAGTTCAGCATCTGGGTTTGAAACTGTGCCTCTGTGAGAGAAATACCTATTACCTATGGCTGAGGACAGAGTGTCTCAGTTTCCCCTCTTGCATGGGCCAGCTCAGCTCTCTGGCGGGCACTGGGATGTGCTGCTCTGTCCCTCACATCCTTGCAGAACCCAGCTCTATCCCTGACCTGCTCACAGGGACCTAAGGGTAGTTGAAACAGCCCAATTCAGATCCAGCTTTCCAGCCCAAGTCATTACCCAGCCTCGGAGTGCTCTCCCTGCTGAGCTGTTACTGCTGCTGGTTCTGCTCCATGCCAAAACCAATTGCCCTTGACAAAACCGAGTGTGAGTCCTTCAGGTCTCCAGGTCTTCCAGGTCAAATACAACAGTCGTTTCCCTGCTCTCTCTCTCCACTGTTCTTTTGCTCTGTAATTCCCACATCCTCAGGGGCTGCAACTTTCCAAATTCTTCCTTTGTGCCCAACAGCAACAGGGTGTTCCGGAGTGCTCAGAGCATGAAATACCTGCTGTAGCCTGGAATGTGTTGCTCTACACAATGGTCTGGTTTGTGATTTCTTTTAACTTAATGCTTCAGCTTAGTGCAAATGCCACAGTTAGGTAATGACTGACTTTGGTACCAAATGGACATTTGATTTGTTTACAATAGAAAGTAAATGAAAGTAAGAAATGCATTACTTTAAATTTCAAAGGGAAAATCCTCATCTGAAGAGATCAAATGCCTTTTTGTACCCTTTAAGATAAAATGTTATCGATGTTGTCACAACCCCCCTGTGGAAATTTTGTGATAAGAAATAACATTATCTGATAGAAAAATATTTTGCTAAAAAATCAGTTATTGTGCTTCTGTGAGAAATACCTGACACCTGCAGAAAGATGTGTTGCTAGGGAAGCCTTTCAATGGTTGTGCATGAGGACACAGCTGCTTCTGCCTTGCCCAAGTGAACCTGGCCAAGGTGGAGGGTGCAATCCTGCACAAGCAGCGTGTGGCAGCTGGAGGAGATGGGGGGCAGTGCCACTGGGTCACTTGCTGCCATGGTCTGCTGTCACCTTGCTCATTCTTTGAGCTTTGATGGCCCTGTGGTTTGACACAGGTGAACTTCTACTTACCCAGTCCCTTCTCAGAGCACTAAAACCCCTCAAGCTCTTCACACCCTTAGTGCCGTCCTTGCAGGTGCCCAGGGCTGGTGCAGGGCAGAGGGGATCCTCTGGCAGCGGCCGTGGGAGGCACTGGGCTGGCTCGGCTCTGAACTGAGTTGCCTGGCCTAAGTCTGGATCTTCCTGCTCACAAATTCCCAGTCCAGCCTGGCAGAGCTGGAGCTTGTAGCTGCTGGTGTGTGCTTAGATACCCAAGGACAGCAAGGATGTTATCAGCTCTTGTCCCTTACAAGCCCTTACGGGTGAACTCGCGCTGGCTGCCGCTGGCAGGTACACAATTAACCTTGCTAATCAGCAGCTCTCTGAGGAAGGAAGTGTACTGCTCCTGCAGATAATTCATTTTTTTCCTTCAGGTTGATTGATATTCATGTACTTCAATATTTTAGCATTCCTCTCCGAAGAGTATCAGTTCTGGCTGTAGCAGGAAGGATTTTTCCTCTGCTAGAGCAAGGCAGCATTGCTTCGTGGAAGCTGGTACCTCCCTGCAGGTCTTATCTGGGCTGCGAGCTGGTGGAATGCTTAATAACACTTAAGGAAATACAGGAAAGGAAGAGAAAGGATCAAAATCTACACGGGAAAACATCAAGCGAACTAAAGTAGCAGAGAGAAAATTAGGATTCCAAGTGGGATTTTGTGGATCCCAGGAAGTTGTCTGTGCTCTACTGTTGTCTGGTCCCACGAGACCCAGACTACTGCGGGTCTTCCTAATTCATGTGGTACTTTAAAACTCAGAGATAAACTGAGCTGGAGAGTGTTGGTGTCTGTCCCAAATGAACAGAGCAGACCTGGCTGTCAGAGCAGGCTGGAAAAGCCTGGATTTCAGCTATTAATTGACAAAAATACAGTATGAAGGAGTGGATGGTGCCTGGTGAACCCCTTGGCGGGACCCAGCCCTGGCTACACCCTCTGGCAGCAGGCAGATGTTTTAGCAGGCTTTAAAAGAAAAACTGGGTCCAAACCATGATGTAATAAACTTTGAACTTATCATAATTTTTCCATAAAACATCCTGTGGAAGGAATCTTTTTTAGCAGCATCATGATTAGCTGCAAACCTCTTCTGCAAGGCAGACCTACACTTTGCCACTTGAGTCACCCTCCAGCAATGAAAGAGAGTCCCCAAATTTTGGGGAAGAAGGACATTCCAGCCATTAGCACAAGCATATGCATTTACAGGCTATATTTATGCAAGGGATATGCAAGGGATATTATGCACTACAATTTTTAAAGGCTGTCCTTGTGCCAGTCCATCTTATGAAAGACCACCTGAACATGTAGGTGTGGTGCTCCATCTTTCCACGGTGCTGGTTCAAGGCATTGTTGGTGCCCCCATTACTTTTGCTCACTGCCTTTAGCACTGCAGAAATGTAGTCATAGAGGAGAGCAGCTCTGTGTCCCAGCACTTGCTCCTCCAGATTGGCTGTAGCTCATACTCTCTATTTAATAAAATCATCACTCCGTCTAAGATGCTTTTCCCTAGCTGAATTTATCAGTTTAAACAGCTCAATTAAAAGGCCAGCAAAAAGTCCTTAAGGGCACTGCCTTTCATCACTTGTGAGAAGATGAATGCTGTACAAACAGATTGCAGAGATATGACAAATGGCATTGCAAATAAACCCTCAAAATTAAAAGGAAAGGAAAAATTTCCCAAGAAAATATCTACATCTTCTCTATGTGTCACCCCAAGTAGACCTGGCATGACAACACTACCTTGTGCACCCTGGATCTGCTTTTGTCTGATGGGTTGAAATTTCCTCCTTGTGGATCATAAGGAGATTTTGTGGTTGTATCCCCTGCAGAGATTCATCTCCCGTCAGGAGCACACATAGGAAAGTTTTGAACTGCTACATAGTCCCCATCTAGACTGTCTCATCTTCCATAGAATCATGTCATATTTAGAAGGTATAATTTTTTTTTTTCAGTTAAAAAAGCTTAAGTATTTGCACCTTGCATATGCTTATCTGCTTCACAAGAAAAGGAGATGCTACACGGTACAAATGAGTTATGCACTGAGGTTGCATTAATTCTTTATATTTTCTATGCTGGAGATATTCTGGAGTCGCTGAGCAGGAACTTTGCCAGATTCAAACCAAATGTTAAAAAAAAAGGATGAAGTCACTGAAAACAAGGCCCAGTGAGAGAGTCTGTTCCACCGTGTCCACTGTCCATGATGCAGCAGTCGCCAGGGGAAAAAATTTTGAAACAATCCAGGTAAGTCAATTAGTTTTGCGTCATCTCTTCCTGATTGTTGCTTTGCCTTATCATGTTTCACCACATTTTGCTAGAACATGGTGATGTGCATGAGGGCTGTTGCTATTTGACAGCTGATGGTAAATCCAGGTGGACACTCATGGCTTGTTTTGGGGATTGTCTGGGAAGAATTTTCTGTGAGAGGATGAGGATTTGATCTGTCTGTGGGGTTGATGGCTGGTTTTGATGTTTTTGAGTGCACAAACACCCTGATCTTTGGCCTGGCATATGGGAAGGCCAGGATGAATTGGAAGAATATGATGGCTATAGAGTTTCTGTGTCAATAGATTTCATTTTGTTTGAGGAATAGCCAGAGAGAGTTTTTCAGGTAAAGTTTGTTTGCCAATCTGATTCTTGTCTATCTGCTTGGCCGTGAAACAAGTCATCAGGCCCTACTGGGGAGAGGTGGGGGAATCAGCATGTGTGGACTCCCAGAGCAGGGCTGGTGGAGGGGAGCAGCCCCTCACTGTGGTTTGGTGACACACCACTCAGCTGACAGCAGCCATCCAGAGCAAAGGGGTAAACTGAACCCTGCTGCCAGGGCACTGCAGGGGAGCTAGTGGAGACTTCTGTCCTGCAGCACTTTCATGGGGTTTTAACACAGTGGAGTTCAAAAACTAAAATTAAATTGGCCCTGCCTCCCAGGGGCCAAAAGAATCTAAAGATGATCAATTTAGAGCTGTCAAAATGTTTCCTTCAGGTTGTTTTCAGCGGTAAGATGACCTGCTTGGGCTGTGCCCTGCTCAGAGCAGAGCCCAGTATTTGCATTGCACCAGCCCAGCAGTTTCACCAATGTTTGGCAGAATTGAGCAGGAAAAGGATCAGCAGGATTCTGGGGAAGGGAAGGGTCTCTATCAGCCTGCCTTAACTTAATCCTCCCCACCCTCACAGACATCATAGCAGTCTTCTCCTCTTAAGGACATCAGGCATGTCTCCTCCTCCCACTCTTGCTCTGACCATATGGTACCATGGCTGCAACCCTACCCTGGGTACCACAGCCTCATAGCTAACTTTGTATGATCCTCTGTAGAAAGCTGTGGAAAACCATCTTAATCCAAGGGTCTGCTGGCATCCATCTCTGGGCTGCTCAGGGTTATGTGGCTATCTCTGGATGGAGCTACTTCTGCCTTCTTCTCCATAACAGTTCTGCTGGCAGAGCAGCTTTTGGCAGAGGTGCAGTAAGGCATCGAGAACACACACTGAATGACAAGGGTTAAAAAAAATGCTGAACAACAACCCCTTAACTAAAGGTCATTCACTAGGGGCAGGGCCAGGGGTCCTGTGGAAAATGGCATATCACTGAATAGTTAGAGTCTGTATCATAATGCATATATACCAGCAGCTCAGCATGGAGACTATTCAGGCAGCTCTATTTCTGGCAATCTGTAACTTTGGAGTGCTTACTTTTGCAACGTGAATAATGTTCTTTTAAGTATAGAGTTTAGGGGTTTTTTTTTAGGATGTAATTATAATCTTGTTCTACATAATTTAACAGCATCAGGGCAGGAGATTTTTTTCCAAGGCTGGAAGTAATTGCCAGGCTAGTATCAAACAGTCAAGTGACTCGAGGGAAGGGCAGGGCTGTGCATTTTCCAGTCACATAGTGGAGAAGAGGACAAGCCCACCCATGGGCATGCACACACAGTCTCTGCAGCAGGCAGGATGTCTTGTGAGCTTGGGGCATGTGAGGGGTAAAGATCACTACCAAGATATCTGCACCACAGATGTAGAAGAAACTAAGTGGCTATTTGGGACTTACTCAGTGCCATGGGCATGGTGGCATACCCAGGGTGGACTGCCACCTCCTGTCCTGGTCTTGGTGTGAGGGTTATCTCAGGCATGGGGCAGCAGGGTTTGGGAGCTGGGGATGTGGTTCAGCTCAGCAGAAGGGTTATTGGCCAGCAACTGCATGAGAGGGCCCTGGATGCTTTGGTCCCCTTTGTGGTGATGGGTCCATAGCAAGCTACTGGTGGTGATGGCCAGCACCAAACCCATAGGGCTGATGACACCAAAGCCTCCTTGCCCAAGCGTCTGAGTTTGGGTTAGTGCTGATCCGGTTAAATGGCTCTGATGTTGGAAAGTGGATGGCATTCTGATTTTGCTTCTCCTGCTTTCCTGCATGTGTTGATCAGCATGACCAAGCTCTCTGGAGAGAGTCCAGAAGGGGTAGAAGGGGACTCTGAAAAGGTACAAGGGAACAACCAATTTCCTAGATCATTAATTTGCTATTTGCAACCAAAATGTTATTGGCCCAAGATGAAGGACGGCCAGAGACAGCAGCAGAAATCTGGGACTGCAGATGTTTTCTCTTCTTAAGGTGACTGCTGAGAAACAGAGTTAATGGCAGGACATTGGAAAACCAGGAGCAGTGAGTGCCTCCCAGATTCCTGTGCACAAACCATGTCTACAGAGCCATGGGCACTCAGGATCAGGCACCATGTGCTGTTGGGACAGGGACACTTGGAGCTGCCTGGTCTCCCTTGTGCCCCTCTGCAACATGGGCTGCAGTCCCTCCCTTCTGTCTCCTGTCTCAAGATTAACCTCCTGGCTGGAGTTATCATGTAAAGCCTCCTGGTTTTGACAGGAGAGGATCTGAATTCCCTCTAATGCCAGTTCTAATTTTGGTGCTTCTTATCATGATAGATTTCCTGGCCTGTTTCACTATCAGGTGGGGGATAATGTCTAATATTTGGAGGCTGAGACCCAACAACTCCTGTGTCGGGCTGGGACCCAGCATGTGTTGGGGAAGAGAGAGAACGGCTGGTGGTGGGGAACATGCTGCTGCTGGTACAAACTGACTTTCCCAATGTCTTTGAGCATATGGCGAAGTGATGCTGAGGAAATGGCAAGTAATTACACCTAGACACTCTCTGTGTCAGGTTTTGCAGTCTCTGCAGTGTTCACAGCCTCCTGTTGCATTGTTCAGCTGTCTTGCCGTATTAATGGCTTTGAACTCTTGCTTGTAAGGGGAGTGATTAAGGTGTTGCTGCTTAGACATCAGACTTTGTTTCCTTCTTAGTCTGTGATGAATATAACAGAGCTTATATGGTGATTGAAACTATAAGTGCCTTCTGTGTGCAAGGGTTTCTAGGTGCTCGTCCTTTTTGCCCAATTGATTTTGGGTCTAAGTTGCTCAGCAGCCTCTGGTACGAGAGACCCTTTACTTGTGATCTGGAGTTAGGTGTGTGAGTAGTTGGGTATTAAAAAGTGCTTTATAATCTAATACAGAGTAGTATGTGCAGTTATGCAAAAGAATTGCCAGGTTGGAGACTTTAGGGAGAGATGATGAAACCTCCCACTTTCCTCGTACACATTTTCACATGGTAGAATGGTTTGTGTTGGAAGGGACCTTACAGATAATCTAGTTCCACCCCCTGCCATGGTCAGGGACACCTTCAATATGATATATTAGAAAACCTACCCTAGGAGAGCTAAAGATTTTAGCCTGAGTTGAGTGGGAAGGAGGCTTTCAATTCCACAACATTTCAGCTGTGTTTTTCCTATTGTGTATATGGGATGGAAAAAAAAAATCTTCAAAATATTCTGCAAACTGAAAAACCTGAAAAAAAGTAAAGTTGAGGCAATATAAAGGGTGAGGTGGGATAGTGATAGATTGCTCCAGGTTCAGATTTTGTTTGTGTATTTTTTTCCAAATTTTGAAAAAACCGGTACACTAGAGATGGTGTCTTCAAAAATGAAGCTAGTTTTGGCTATACTGAATGGCAAAAGCAGTGTTTCAGCAGTTTTCTAACATTTTTTCCCTGAAATGTACTGAAAATTGACCACACTCTTGAATAAAAAAAGCTATACTTTTTCTTTTTATTTTTTGCAAGCTATAGCAGTGGCTGATCCTGCTGTGCTGTACCAGAAGGGATGAACATAAATTTATATGCTCCCCAAAATCTGATCTGCCTGACTGCCTCTGGAGGTGTTTCCAACTCTCACCTGCTTTTCTCGAACTTCCGAAGTTAGCAAACCTTTTCTCTGTGTTGGATGAGAAAGGTGATTCCCCATCTCTGCTCATGTGTTTTATGAGTCATTTGCTGAGCTTCTTCCTGGAAATGGCAATGATTCAATAGAGTTTGTAGAGCACTTTAGAATGAGTATCTCTTACTCTCTATATTACAATAAAATCACTAGGCAATGAAACACACTAAATTCTCACCTAAATAAATGTAGTTCAGTTAAGAATAGTCACCTACCAGCTCCTTTTATGAAAGTGGAGAACTATAAAATGCAGACAGGCTGTATGGAGGGCTCTGCCAATGTTAACACTTTTTTTTTTTTAAGTGTTTGGAGAAATTTGATTTATTTAAAAAATCCTGGTGTGAATTTACCCATCAACATTCCTGAAATATTTTTTTTAAAATCTTATCTGAAGGATGTAGAAGTCCTTTGTATGAAATGAGGTTTGTTTTACATTCAACAGCTTCAGGTTAGGCACAAAAAGCGGCTTGTTGGGGGACTGGCACATGGCCAGAGGCAGCACAGCTTTGCTGAGCAGTCAGGGCAGCACCCACCACTCCTGGTTCTTATCTGGGGCTTGCCAAAACACCAGACAGGACACAGCTTGGGAGAGCCAACTCAAGCACTGTGGTGGCCACGCTCCTGGGGCTAATAGGGCATGGAATCCACTTGCCCAGGGGTTCTGCCTGCAGGGTCCTCCCTAAATTACAACAGCTCAGATAATTAAATCACATGGCCTGATTTAATAAATAAATAAATAAATAAATAAATAAATAAACAAATAAAAATTAAAGTGGCTTAGTTTAAAGCGCACAGAGCATGTGAACATGAGCAGCTCTGTGAAGGAGCAGCATCTTCTGCAGGGATGCCTCTGCACCAGAGAGAAGCTGATGTCTGGTGGCTGCTGTCTCACACAGGCAATGATTATGGGAAAATGCTCCTTTCCTCCTTCCTGGTGCCTCTTAATTCACTAGCTGTTATATTCTTTGAGGTAGGTACTGTGCTTTGCTTTACTCGTAGTGATGATCCCTGAGATGATGATCACACACACGAGCCTGGCTGCAGCCTGGCTGGGGCTGTTGCTGGTTGTGTCCATGTAATGGAATCTGCACTTCACTGATAGGAGAGAAAAATGAAAGAAAGGAAACATCTTACTGGTCAACCTCACAAAAAGAAAAAAAAAAAAGATCAAAATGTTCACAGAACTGAGCTATTGCTGATAGTTTTGTTTCAGATCAGAGGAATTATTATATTTATTTTTCAAGTTTTCCTAATAAAAAACCCTCCCACACCCCTGGTTTTCAAAAGGCAACATCAATTCATACTGAAAAGTGGGAACATCTTGTTTTCAAAACACCAAAACCAAATAATTGGTGTTTACCCCTGCTTTTCACTCTTTCCTGCACAACAAAAAACAATTTGGCAAAGCTTGTATCCAGTTGCGAGATGTTTGGGTACACCAGAAGCTGTGCGTGGTTTTCTTCTGCAAAATCGAGTGCTGGGAAGTGACAAGTGTTCAGTGGAGCAGAAAAGTGAGGTTTTTTTTCCCAGATCTTTGATGGATGATGAGCAGTGCAGCAGCTAATGGAGAACTGATGCTACCGTGCTCAGATGCTGAGTCTACGGAAAAACTGTGTTGCTGCAAAGATATTGGTTCAGTCCCCTTGAATGGCTGCAGCTAATTTAATAAGGGCATGACTGCATGAGAAGAGAAATTAGTTGAACAATTTTTAAGGTGGTATTACCTTGAAATTGCCATTCTCTTTAGAGGTTATACTGGTACAGTTGTACTGCTGTAAGGTCAAAGATTGTATAGTCAAAAAAGTGCAGGAATCCTCTTGGACCAGGCTTACACCAGCCAGTTCTTTCTCAGCAGCTTCTTTCATTGAACTCTGCTGTGGCTGGGATGAGGATGGAGATGAAGAGGCGAATCCTGCAGTGTTCCCAGCCTTGTCTCAGTACTTTGGGACTTCGTTCCCTATTTGTCCGTCAGGTGGGAAATCACTGCCTTTGTGTCTTCTCGAGATATTCGGGCTCTTGTGTTTCCTGAGCCCTCTCTCTTTGCTCTATTCCCCCAAATTCACACTGGACACAGGTGCACTTCCACTCTGGGTACATTTTCTGAGATAAAGTGATGTCTCCTCAATTAGGAAACCTAAATCAAAATAAACTCTCTGTTGTCCTAGCTTGTGACATTTAGTAAATCTGCTGCAAGGTGCCAAGTTTTGGAGTATTACGGCAGAGATGTTCACACTTCAGCTTCAGATTTAGATGTTCTAGAATAGAAATAAGGCTTGACATAAATAATTTAATTAGGAAAATAACAACTACTAAAAGACCATGTGAATCTGGTACGTGGAATACTTATGCATATTGTAAATCCCATAAGGGTACTTGTCATAGGCTTCTCATGCCTGTGAATACTGTAAAATCTCTTTCATATTGCACCTCTCCATTCTGGGGTTTTCCAGCACGGATTGTTCCTTGCTGTCCTAAATACCCATCTGGGACATCAAGAGGTAAAATGTTTGTGCTGGGAAGAGTCAGAACCAGCCTTAGAAACAGGGTGGATTTGCCCAATTGCTGAATTTCGCTGCCATGTTTGTCTCATTCATTTGAGCTGCCTACAGGAACATCAATTCCTTTTGCAGAGAATAAACATGATATTAAAATGGAGCAGAAAAAGCAATAGCACAGACCAACATCCCCACTGAAGCACCACCTCTCCTTGGGGCAGCAGGAGCTGTCAAAAATCACATTTGCAGTGCTGACACTTCAGTAGGGGGTTAACTGTGCCAGGGATCAGATGGATAATTCCCTTCAAAATTATTGTTTTACCTCACTCCATCCAATTACTCAAGTTGTTTTGCTACCCCACAGATCTTTCCCTTAATGTCAACAAAATGATTATAGCCTGCAACAGCGTCAAGATGTTTCACCCACAGGAGCTCTGCTGAAATATTTTATGGTGCGATGTGTTGAAAACAGCGTTTGATGTGTAAATGTCAGGAACAATCAGCTTCCCTGTCGCAGAACAAAGAAGCACAAATACAGGCACCAAAAATGTCACACACACAACCAAAGGGTTGCTTTATCACAAGGCACGTAAATCACTGTGTAAATGGACAACATCAGTGTAGGTGATGGGGTGGAAAATCCACCACGCCACATTTCTGATTTGGGAATTGCGACTGGCAGCACTGTCCTTCCTTTGGCATCGGTGACTGATGGTGGGGAGATGGACAGGGACAATCAAGGATGGCAACACCAAACACAGATCAAACCTCTCTACTTGGGAGAAAAATCAACTTTACAGAGGAAGGAGGTGCACCCTGGTAGCCACATGGGCCGTCTAGAAGTGGGTCATGATGCCTCCTTGGCTGTGTGGCTCCGGGGGCCTCACTTGGATACTGCCTTCTTGGCAGAACCTGCAGGATAAGGTTTTGTAACCATGATGAGCATCTGCAGCCTGAAACCTCTCACATCACGGGCACCAGGCAATGAATCCCCATGTCCCCATACTGGTGGTACGACCAAAACCCCAGACTGCCCCGTGCCTGTGCAGAAAGCAGTGGGGCACTGCTGGGATCTGCCATCTCCATCTCCCCGTCCACCCTGGCCCTGGGGGTGCTGAAGAATGAGTGGGTTGAATTAAGTTTGTTGTCAGTCCATTAAAGACCTTGTGATTCCAGTCCCTTTGATGCTGAGGTTCCCAGATCCACCGACGGCGGTTTCTGCAGTTCCAACATATCGATCAAAACTTCATTTTTGCAAATGAACATTTATGAATTCCCTGGTGCATCAGCACTCCTCATTTCTTGGTAATTCAAGCTATAGATAACAGTTTGATGAAACAAGCCACATTTGAAAGCAGAAAATATTGAAATCTAGAAGATTTAATTTAATATTTTTATTACATATTTTTGGAACCTTCATCATACCCCTGCCCCCAAGGAATTTAATTACCTAAGGAAAATTGTACTACTGATTACAAGATTGCAGGTTCATTTTCACTGCTGAGAACTCATATTTTTTTTTACAGCTCACGTTACACTTGCATGACTTGTTTTGTAACATCTTGAAATTTTTAATGCCATGTCGCAGAAAGGTACTTATATATAGAGAGATGAAATAGGCAAAATACTTGTTTTGCAGTCTTTTTGAAGGGAAAAATGTTAGTTTCTTAGTTTGAGTAGGCCTGCATATGGTTTCTTTGAGCTACTGAATAATGAGTTCACAGTGTGCTCCCAGGATCTGCCTTGCATTTGTCCTTCAGGCTGGGTGCAACGCGAGAAACTGAGAGAAGTGTCTTTAAAACATAAGAAGGAATGCTTTCTACAGGGGAATAAAAATTAATTATGCAGAAATTGTACATGAAATTATACTGGCAAGTATACTGCGGTAAATATTTGACAGATAGGACAACATTTTAGTCAGAATCTCAGTTTTTCCAATAAATCATTGCACCTGGGCCTTGTAAATCATAATTCATGTCAGCCAGCACTGCATACTGAGTTAAGGTCAGGAGAGACTTCCAGATGTGTTATGATGATTATCTAACAATTCAGTTAATAGAGCCACAGAATTGGATAAGATTTTTGTCAATTCCCATGTCACAGCAACAGAGACCTTTGACTGAAACAACATCATGAATATTGGATAAGATCCTACAGTGCTGCTCCTCCATGTTATGATATTATCCAAGGATGAAGGTTATAAATACATGACTTGTACTGTTCATTTTCCAGTGGGTAAAAACAAAGGAAAAAACCCCCATAAACAAGTTCCAATACACAACTAGATATAATATAGCTTTTTCTTTATATATATATATCTGTATATATATCAAGTAAAAAAATCTAAAATAGTTGGAAGTAAAAAATGAAAAAATAGCTGATTGTGTTATTTTTTTTCTTTACAATGATATGGTAGCAAATACAAGACAAATGAGTAATAAACCTTTACATAAGGAGTTCTGGTCCCACCTCCATCAATAGGGCTCAGAATAGAATAGAAAATGGAACAAGGTGGTTTTTTTTTTTTGGCTACAGCTTCTGCAATTGACAAAGATTATGTTGATAGGACAGAAGGAAATTATACACTAAACAAAACACAACAAAACTCCAAAGTGTTTTCCAAAAGACCTTAAACACCATAGGGCACAATTTACTTCTGAACTGTGGGAGCAAACACAAAGCATCACCAAGTCCTGCTGAGGCTGAAAATACTGTACACTTATCTTGGCCTCAGTATACATCCTTTTTGTGCCATCTTACCACAACCCCCCCCCCCCCTTTATCAGTGCTTTTCCCCCCCCTGCAGCCATTAATAAAAAAGCCAAAGCCATAAATCCTTTGAATGGACCAAGCTAGATGTGAGACCTCAATGATGCACAAGTGGTTGGCTGCCCTTCATCCAGTGGTGATTTTTCCCCAGAATTCTTTACATTGAAAACGTCAATTGACTAAGCTTGGCAAATGGTCACACTGAGCCCTATTTTGGCTGTAGAAAAGAAAGAAGTACTAGTCCCAGCATAAAACAAGATCATATAGACAGTCAACACAAAACAGTAACTTTTTCAGTTGTCTGCATAATAATAACATCATGTTTGCATATAGAACAGCTTTTGCATTATTGCTCTACTTATAAGAATATCGTAAGGAACTTAGAACAGACTTGCACATTACAAACTTAAGGTTCTTTGGTGAAGAATGAGAAAACAGTATTTTCGCTGTAGTTGAATTTCAGAGAAGTTTTCATTCCTATCTGCTGATCCTTTGGATTCTCTCGCAGAGGAGGGAAAGGTACTGAGTCAGCTTTACCATCGCGACGATGGCGACCCCGCCGATCATCATGCAGGTGGGCCAGAACAGGGAGTGGAACAGCACATTGGAGCTGTACAGTTTGGTTAATATCACGTTCTTCTGAACGCCCTCGGGGTCGTAGAAGCAGGAGAAGCGTTGGTACTTCCTGAAGTTTTCCATCACGACATTCACCAGAGACATGGATTCCTCATAATTCTTCCCACACTTGGGGATGTAGGAACACTGGGAAGGAATCAGAGGGAGAGAAATACATTTCTAAATCAGTCACAATGTCTGTTTTCAGGTGGCAAGCAGGAAAATCTCAAGATGATTATGCTTTTCATGACAAGAGTGGAATACTATTACGCTAATAATAAATTTATCACAGCAAAACTCAATATTTTGCACATCTACAGAATTTCCCATTGGAGAACCTCCAAGTGCTGTTCAAACATTAATGCTTTAATCTGCACAGTGCCTTGTGAGATAGGTGAATATATTATTATTACTAATTTACACATGCAAAAATAGAACTGATGAAGTACCTCTTCATCTTAAGTGGCACACATATGCTCGCAGTTAGATGGGTAATTGACTCTGTAAATACAAATCTGGTAGTTTAGATCTCACTTGGCTCAGATCAAAGTGATCATAGTGGGCACAGGAGTTCACTCGCACAGGAGAGGGATGATAAGAGACCTTTATACAGATTTTCCCATGGGACAAATGCCTCTATTAGAGACAAATAGATAACCCAGGAGAAAATGTAGTTTTCCTACTGAGAGCCCAGAGGACATTCATTCAGCCTTTAGCTGAAGATCAGCCTGGGTATCAGGATGGTTCTTTGTCTTGTTTTTGCTCTTGACCACAGCATAAGTCCAACAGTTCCTTCTCTCTGAAGATGCTCCTTGAATTTCAGTCTCAGTCACAAAGGAAAAAAAGATTTGGGGGTAGCTCTACCTAGCACAGAGAATAGTTCCAGAGAACACCGAAGGCAAGTTAATTAAAAAAACTACCTTATGGAGTCCATGCATTGAAGATACTCCATGGGACATGTATGACAGTAGCCCTGGGCTGTGCTGACCATTCCCTGCAAAGAGCTAGTGTGGGCTGGTGAGGTGGTGGGCAGACACACAAGGGTTGAGGCCACATCTGGACCATTTTTTAACTAGAGCAGAAACCCTTGAACTTGCTGGTGCTGCTGTTGGTCTGGAAGAAGACTGATGGGAGCAGCCCAGGGCCCCTCACTCCTCCTCTCATTCATGCACTCGCACCCCTCCAAACCTGGTGGTTTTCTACACCCACACAGGATTTTGATTAACTGCTTCAGGAAGGGTGGAAATCTGCTGCTGCTTGACTTTTTGTTTAACATGCATGGGGGGGGAGGGCCAGGAGGTCACTGCTCCCTCGTAGTTATGGGGTGACAATGTGTCCCACCATGCTCCTGCCTGCATTGCAAAACCTGCTTGTCCTGGTAGGCACCTAAAGTAGCTTCAGATAATTTAATGAGAAAGTTAGTTTTCTATAGGAAAAAATATGTTTTGATTACAATAATGTGACCCATGGCTTTTGATTATTATTGTTATAATGTGCATACTTTATAAAATATCCCTTTGTTCTTTTTCATGACTCTGCTGTGACTTTTTTTGTAACATACTGCGACAAATCTCTAGTCCTAATTATGATCAAAGGATTAACCTCATAACAGGATTTGATTGATTCATTGGCAAGTTATTAGCACAGAATATGATTTGAAACACAGCAGAAAGGTTGTCTGGCGTTAGCAGACTGGAGCATTAATGGCAGAGCATGACTGCACTGCCATTATGAATATTTCATAGAGTTCTAGAAATTAGCGATGGAAAATATCAGAGCAGCAATATCTCATCCATCTTCCTGCTGGCGCCTGTCTACTCCATCCAGGATATCCTCTTGTGCTCTGACCAGTTTTGCCTCAAATGTCCAAAGTCACAATCCCTCTTCCAGTGCCCGTGACTCTTCAACATATCATAATCTACTAAGTAGGGGAAATTTCTCAGTGAAGCATGCCTCATTTTCTTTTAATAGATTATGTGCTATCACTGTCATAACAGTAGTATTTCATCTTCAAGTGGGGTTTTGTTGAGGTTTTTTTCTTGCTACTTTGTTACTATACATTTTTGTTTCTGGAAGTCCCATGGAGTATCCTGAGGGAGGTGATTAAATGAGGACTTGGCCACTTTTGCCAAAACACAATTTTGAGAGCACCAAGGCTCTGCCATGATGGTGTCTGCTGTGTTTCATGGTGATTAATAAACAAGAAGGAAGACACAATAATGGGATGTGTTGATGTTTTCTTTGTTTTGATCTTCAGTAGTTTTCTCCAATACCTGGCAGGGAATTTTATATCCACAATTTTTATGCTGCACTTGTGAATGTAGACTACTGAATCTGTGCTGGTTTATTAACTGCATTGTCAAACACTTGGAAATCTGCAAGTAAAGAATGTCTGGTGCTCTATCTCAAGTGAGGGTTCTGTGATACAAAGTGACAAAAGTGGTTCTTGTGTTACCTGCAATCCGAGCACAAGAAGGACCTACCATAGAAACAGAACTTACTAAGTTTCCAACTCTACTTCCTTAATATAAAGGATTGGATAGGTATCCTGTCTGAACTACCTCTGGACACATCCGGTCCAATGCCCTGCTCAGTGCAGATTTGCTCAGGGACTTGTCCAGTCAGATTATGAATATCTCCAAGGACAAAGATCACACAACTTCTCCAGGCAAGCTTGAGGCAGTTTTCTTTAAATCAATGATGTTACACTGAAAAAGCTGTTGCCAGAAAAGCTCCCAGTTGAGGCTGGGCAGTGAAATACATGACCCTTGTCATACATCTGTGGTTGGGACTGGTGTCCTCGCTGAGCCTGGAAACTTAGACAGGATGTGCTGTGGCAATCTTTGTGAGAAAGTGGTCAGGATGTCAATTTACATCTATTTTGGAAAGTGCAACAGGTTTGGACCAAGGGTTGGAGCAGCTTCATTTTTGCATTGGCCTGATATTGATTACTCCAGACAGAATTCTCCAGTCCCAGCCTAGACATGAGTCTACTGGAATCCACAGCCGAGCACCTCTGCTCCCCCTCCCTGCACCAGGCAAACTCCCTCCTGGGTTATAAATACCTGAACCTTCAGTGAGAAACCCTGAGAACCACCATCATTTCTGAGTCTCAGGCAGTTACAGCTGATTCTGGTGATTAAATCCTGCTTGTTATCTCCCTTATGGAGCATAGATATAAATCAGCAGCAGCTCCGATGACACGAAAAGAATCAAAATGATATAATATGAGATCAAAATGAGGCCTCTCTAATTGCTTTAACTACCACAGCCCTTCCTCATGGGGACAGCCTGGCTCTGTGGTGCGGGCACGAGGAGAACTGGCCGATTTACCTCTCGCAGAGGCTGTTACAGCCTCTGGCAGCTGAGGAAGGAAAGTGTAGCCATGGAAGCATTTCAACCATTTCATCTGTAGTATTGACAAGGGGCTGGGCTTGTCCTAAAGGCTAAAGTACGCACAGCAAGAGCAATGAAAAGCCATGAAAAATCTCATGCGCTTTTCTTGGAAAGACTCGAGCAACTTGACAGGAATCCACAGACTTCCCACTGATTCCCACCAGAGACTGGCAGGAGCATGCTGTAGATCTCAATATAAATTGCACCTACTCCTTACTGCACCTTCTGAGCTGACAGCCAGGTTAGACAGCAAGTCTCCTGGATAAATCGTTATTTAAAATCAAAGTGATTTTGCTCCATCCACGTTGGCTGGCGGGGAGAGGAGAGAGGCAGGCTCCAGCTGCTGCTGTGTGTGTGTGTGTGTGTTGGTGCTCAGCAAGGCAGAGAGGTTGGTGAGGGGGTGCTGACCTTTTGAAGGTCACTGTTGTTGGCCTCAGAGGGTAAGAACTGTACTCTGCAACATCTCCAGCGATGTCAGAGCTCAGTGAGCCAGGAACGGTTTTGATATTTTATTTATTTAGCAAGGAGAAAGATGGGCAACACAGATCTGAGCAGATGGATGGAAAGACACAGCTAGCACCCAATTGGAGCATCACCATCCAGAGCTGCTCAGGACTGCTCATCCTGCTGCATGGGGATGCTCTCTGGCCAGGGAAGAGGGAGCTCCTGTCCAGGAGGCTGAGATGGGTTGCAGTGATCTGAACTTGGAAACTGCTGATCTGAGCCAGGCACAAGAAGCCAGGTATTTTATTTTTGCAAACTTCCATTCAAAACTGCATTTGGATTCAGGTCACATAGCCAGCAGCATGTCAGGAAAACCTAGGAATCCTCCTGAGAGCAGAGATTAACCTGTAAAACAACCTTGGTCTGGAGAAGTATTAACTGTGCCTACATTAAATTAAGAGAAGGTGGCATCTGGGAGAATTTCAAAGTCCATTTCAGCAAGCAAAAATCATCAATAGCAGAATGTGGAGATTTATGCCAGATCTCTTGATTTATTTGAATCAGCGAAGCACAGAGATTTATCTGATCTGTCCTAATCAACCTGCAGAGTGAGTGTCATGATTTTGCTTGTGCCTAGCAGAAAGTGGGGTGTGTCCTACCTGAGGCTGAACAGGCAGTGAGTGCCTCTTCCTGCACTGATGCCAGAGAAGAGGGGAAGGAAGGGGCACTCATCTCCATTTCACACTTCACATCCAGAGGACTCCATCTCTCAGCCACAGGAGTTAATTATCCAGCAGAATAAGCAGCCTAGTGCAACCATGCTGTGCTTTGACTAATTTTAATATCACTTCATCTTAATATGCAGAAGTAATTTGGTCTACTGACTGACTGCCATAAATAGAAACAGGTTACGTTGTGAGCAGGCTGAACTGGGGCTCTGCTGTTCCAGGCTGCACTTTGCTCATAGTTTGGGGTCCAGTGACCTTGGATAACTGAGCAGTTAATGCAAATATGGCACCTGTAAGTCTAATGATTTCACTGTGTCCCAGCTCACGACAACTTGCAGTCCTGGGGCCCCAGGCACTGTAGATATGAAGGAAGGTGGGGAGTGGGACATTTCTTAGTCCAATTCTGCCCTGCTTTGTGGAAGGAGCAAAGAGCCACCTGTGAAGGTGGCCTCTCTCCTGGGTGTGATGCACTGCCCTATGTCAGCCACACAGCTGTGGCTGTGGCTGGCAGGGAGGTGCCTTCTGTGCATCTGCTGCCTCATTACAGCCTCCAGACAGGAGCTGTCTCCATCCCACCTGGATGGAGTTAAGCTGGAGCTTGTACTTGCTGAAGCAGAGAGGTGAATTCTTCTGCAGATTTATTCAAAATAATTTTTCGGGTTCAACATCTGGAACAGGGGAAATTGTACTATAAAATTAGCTGATTCCTTAGCTTGTTCACACCCCAAAGCCAGAGCTTTTATTTTTGTGCTGCTGCTTTTATCTCATCAGTCCCCACTCAGCAAACTTTTAGGATCTTTGTACCATCAGCAGTGGCACAGCTGACCTCAGTGGAGATGCTCAGGGTGCCGAGTTTGTCACCAGAGATGGAGGTGGGGACACGTGTGCTGTTGGACACAGGGCTCTCATCTCTCCCTGCCACCTTGGCTGGCCCTGCAGTAGTGATGCCATTTCCATTCTCACCACTGTGGATGCTCCATGCACACTGCTGGGGGTGTTCACTACCCAGCAGAGCCATACCTGGGTGGGAAGTCCACAGCTCAGAAAGAATATCAATGTGACAAGTGCTTCGTGCTACCCTGTGCCTGTAAAGCACTTGCAAATGAGGAAGGAGGCTCCAGCCTTCGAGGACTGCACCCTGTGTGACACGAGCTGTGCTCCCCACGTGGGATGGAGGTGGAAAACTGCCCCTCCAGATGTGTGAGCTCAGTCTGTACACCAGTTTCTGCCTTCTCTGCTCTGTATTTCCCAGTGAAGCAGAAGCTGGAAGGTTTATATTGCTTTAAACTGAGGAATGTGTATCACAAGGAGAGCAGCCCTCCAGAAACCCATTTAGGAAGAAATTTTATTCTGTGCTCCTACCTCGGAATTAATTTTCATTGTTTCCTCGGTGTGGTAGAGCAGGAGCTTCTGGCCAGAAGAGGTGAGATTAACGTACACCTGGAGGCAGGGGTACTGTGAGATTTTCCAGCAGTCTGGGCCGCAGTTAAATGAGCAGTTGAAGGTTTCTGTGATGGATGCATTGAGAAGTGAGCACTGAGTCTCTTCTGTCCAGACACTAAGTAGGAAAAAAAGAGATATTAGAGCATGGCAAGAGTGGGCAATAAGCACTAAACACATCTCAGGCTTCTCATCAGGGATATACTGGGGGCATCTTGTAGGAGAGAGTACACGTGGCAGGGCTCTGAGCAAAGCCTGGACTTTCTTGCTTCACACATCACAGACAGTGTTTTATTTTGTAGTACCCAGAGTTTAGGCTTTGGGAACAAAATTACCTTATTTGCCTATGTCTATGTCTAAATGAAAAGGGAACTGCAACTTTGATTCTGGAGAAGGTGTATTTGAAAGCGTGTCAGCAGAGACATAGAAGAAAACTGAGCAGCTTACCCTGGGGAGAACATAGTGCACACAGTGCTCCATGACAAGACACCCCGGGCCAAGACTTGAGGGTTAACCACCAAGTCCAGGTCAATTTAAAGTGAAGGTCAGGAGGACAATTTTGAATTACCAGGGTATATACTCATAGGTATGAAGACACAGTAACTCACAAGTGGTACCCCATGCAGCTTGACCTATGGAAAAGCTTTTTCTAGTGGCAGCTTGCTGTTTTCTGTAAGTTAAGCCAATGGTTGTAATCATTCTGGGGGATTTCATCTTATCTCCAATTCACCAGAGGCTAAAACTGCAATGATGGAGCCTGGTTATGCACCAGCAATGTTCACTTGGGTATCTGGCATGTATTTCAAAAATCTACTGCTGCATTTTGCTTGGGGAAAGGGCACATTGAGGGCTCTGCAGAAAGCCCTTTATGGGCTGGAGGAAGGTTCCATCCAGAGTTTCCCTTTAACCCTAGTCCCTCAGTTCACCCAGAGTGTGGCTCTCCTGCCCCACCACAAAAGGGCTGAGGGTCTGCTTGCCCCTCACCAAACCTACGAAAGGCTTTACACAGTTAGAGGTATCAAAGATTTCTGACTAATTCTATTGCTATCTTTCTTTGGCAGTAATTCTGCTTGTGTATTCCATTTTACATTTATATTAAATTATGCTATGATTTCTGGGGGGAATCAAGTGGAAGAATTTTTTTTCCCCTCCTGGGCAGTATTTGTTGGAGGGATATTGCTGTAAAGGAGAATAACCCCTGAGGAGCTATGGCTGTGTGAAGAGAAGTGACAGCAAAGACTCCTGGGTTGTCTTCTCCTCTCTTTCACCTTTCTGGCTGCTGTTTTATTCATGCAAGGGGGTAATACAGTAACACCTACCTACCACACGCTTGTGAAGATGGAATATTTGATAATCTGTAGGTGCTTTGATATCTTCTGGCAATTTTTTCACATATCTTGTAATATAAATCATCTCTTTCCACATGAGTGATTTTGACCTTAGCAGCCTCTGCAATTGACCCTGATATTGCTGAAAGGTCTGGGAGAGCAATTTGGAATAGCAAATGCTCTTGGATACTTAACAGGTCTTGATCTCAGTTTTCAAAATCTGAATTTTGTCTGGACTTGAAAATGGACAAATAACTTTATCACACAAATAAAATGCTGCAAATTAGTACAGCTCATCCTCGTCGCTACTTATTTCTTATCATTGCAGGGTCAAGAAGGAATATTCTCTTGCAGGTGCACCAAAATAATTGAGGATGTTCATACAAATTAACTGTGGGCACTTACTGTATAGAAGCCTGTGGTGGATAAGCCAAAATGTGCCAGATATTTACCACTGCCCCAGGGTAGTTTGGGGCATGACTGACTAATATTTCGATCCCCAGTTACACATTTTTCATTTTCCTAACTTCACCAATCAGGGCAGTAAAAACATCACTGACAGCCTTATTACAGTCTGGGCTGGGTGTTAAATAGGACTGGTGCTTGAAAACTGATTTCAAACGCTGCTAATGAATCACAGGCCAAACCCTCTGCTCAGTGGCAGAGGAGGAAGCCAGAGAAAGCCTCAGAAAAATTAAGTGCAGGACAGTAATGATGAAAGATGATCTTTCACTTTCAGCAAATTACTATATTTCATGAGAATTTCACTTGTTAAGATGAAAGTAATAACCTACATGTAAAACTACAGGCTACAAAGAGCTTGATTTCCTTCCCAAATTAATTCTACATCCTTCATTTGAAAGTGTGTTGTTTCTCGAGGTTGTGAAATATTTTTGCCTTTTTGTCCTGAGTCTGAGCTTTGCAGCAACAGCCCCTGAGAAGCTTATAGGGTTCAGCAGACTGCCGACCAGCTGATATGGATATTATACTGGTGTTAAGATGTGCCAAGTCTAAAGCCTGTGGATCAAGATTTTGTCAAACAGGGATCTAATGCTTCCCTCACTTTCTGCTGGTATTACTCGAATTGCTTTCACCGTGGCTGTGCCTAATTTATACTGGGTTAAGGTAAGGAAGAGCAGCCAGGCCTATGTTGACCTAAGGAAAAATTATAAAACTTTAATATAGAGTCAAAAGAGTAAGCCAGCTGGAGCAGGGAGTGTGAGATCAGGGACCATCACGAAATTACCTTTGCATGTAGGAGCGCAGCAGCGTGATCCCCAGGAGGAAGTACATCATGATAGAGCACACCATCATGGCCAGCCCGAGGAGTATGGCCCGGTCTTCTCCAGCTTTTAGGGCTGTGACTGTTTTCCTTTTGTCCAGTAGATCGTGATCCCTGATTTTTTGGTAAATATTTCTGAGGTTGAAAATAATACATTCTTATGTGAAGTTCATATTTAATCAATGAAGCCTCTACAGGGTGGGTAGTTCCACCTCCATACCCATCTTGTGGGAGAGAAAGGCTTAAGGGTCCTCAGATGTCCTTTTTCAATGGATTCACTCTGACCTGGTGGAAACTTATTCATCTCCAAAACAAATTACAGCCATTTCTGAAAAGGTAAAAACCTCTTACAGCAAATACAAAGATTAGACACTTGTGCCAGCTCAGTAAATCCTCCTTTGGTACAGCCTCTTTGGCTCAGTTGAAATATACCATAAGTGCATTTGACCTGTCAATGCCATCTTAGGCCACTAGAATGTGTTCAGGTGTGTGAGGTGTCTTTTCTTCAGCTGAATATGTAGAAAAAGCCTGAAGGGAAGTCATCACTAACATCATCTGAAAGGACCACGTTCTCTTTTGATTCCCTACAGGCTACTGATTTGGGCAGTTTTCCGCCCTAAGTGTGACTCAAAGCTCATGAAACACTATGGGGATTTTGGAATTGATTTCTGTGGGTTTTTTTGATTGTGAGCTTATTTACTGTATTCATAATAGTATTTCTGGAAGCCCAGTTACTCATTACAGTGAAAACACTCACAGAAAATTATCCACCAGAGCTATTTGTTCTAGGATTAAAAAAAAAAAAAAAGATACAACAAACCATTCCCCCTTCAGCAGAGAGTCCTTTGCATTTTCTAACCATAAGTCCTTCTTTCATCTCCAAGCCTTTGATGATTCAATGGGTCATGAGGACACAATGGTGAAGAAGGAAATATTTGAGTACATTTCAAACACACTCAAACTTTGTGGGTTTAAAATGTACTTACAGACCTGAGGCTGGTCAAAATGTCCTGTGTTTTCTGTTATGGTTCTTTTGAATCATCCAGGCAGCACCCGAAGCATGTGAACCGCACACCTCTGAGCCCTGGCACCACCATAACATGGACACAGTAGTACACGTGGAAGAAGTTCCTCTTCTACTGTCTGCAAAACGGCAGGTGAGCAACATCAACATCACTTTGGGCTCTGGCAAACCCACCACTCATTTAAGCTGAAACCACCAAGCTTCACTCAACCGTGGAAAAAAGCACTGAGTCAGATCAGCCAGATAACTTACATTGACTATTAAGGACAAAGAAATAGAGTTAAGACAGACATAAGATCATACATAAACACAATAGAAAAACAACAAAATATATGTTTAATCATAGACTCCCTGAGATTGGAATTGAATTTGTATTTAGATGATGAGTCACAGTCAGGAAAAGCACATATGGTGTGGGGTTTTATAGCAAAAATCTTTCTGAGATGGTACTGGAGTCAATAGTCTCCTGTATCTAGGACCTCTTGAAATGTCTCCATCCAACTGTAATCTATATCTTTGGATGTCCATGGTTTCTCTTCAAAACCATCCTTTAAAGCTTGTCAATGTTCTCCTAGTTGGAAATGAAATGGTAGTTCAGCCTGTCAAAATTTTCTCTGTTGTTCGGGGGAAAAAAAATATATATTGTGAGCTGGCAGATGCAATTGCCTTCAAAGAAGTAATGTAGAGTAATAATCTAATGTTACTTTTCTATTATTATTTATCAAACTGTATTTAACTCTGAGAGCTGCTATTAGGATTTGCATTGCTCCCAAGTGGAAGCAGACAGGAAGGCAGAGATTGCCATGCAGTTCCAGCACATTAACCGATCACACAGCATAACTTATGTCGGCGCGCAGACATAAAACAGACACAGTGCAATCGCTCACCAGTGCCATTGGAGCAGCTAGGACACAACAGGGATACAAATGGACAATTTAAAAACAAAAAGCTGATTGAGAACGCTTACAAATACTTCCCATGTGGCCTCGAGCCAAGAAACATGCCATCAGAAGTAAGAAAAGGATGGGCTGAAGGGTATGTGGCAGAAATGAGCTATCTGGCAGGTGGCTGGCAAAGGGGACAGTGTGTGGTGACCACCTGCCAGGTGGATCCTTCGTGCTCACCTGCCATAGCAAATAAAGCAGAAGAAAGTTCTGCCTCTGAGGTCAGGCTCAGAGCCCTGGTTCAGTGGCTCTTTTGCAAACATTTGTTGTTCAAAGCCCCAAACAACAGCAAAGTGGTAGTCTGGTGCACCTCACTGAGGAATTTTTTTTCTCCTGAATCCCTGCCAGTCATCAACCTGGTGACCACCCACTGAGGTGTGTGGTGGCGTGGCACGTGTCAGCGTGTGACACACCAGTTCCATCACAGCCCAGGAGACATGCTGAGTAACCCTCCCTCCTCCTCCTCACGCTCGTGCCTGCACGGGGAGACGCCAATTTTCTCTGTAGGGTACTGGGAACATCTGCTATCACCAAACTTCAAGTTTTTGCCCGTTAGAGCCCTGGTTTAGGGAACACAGTATGTTATGTGCAATATTTGGCCACTAGGAGAGCAGCCTCAGCATCTCCTTTGCTGGAACCATGGCCTGTGCACACGTGTTTGCTGCTGCCTGGGGGTGGATTTTGTGTACCTGTGAACTTTTGGCACAGCCCAGGGACCTCCTTCTGCTCAGCGAGCTGGAAGAATGCCATGCTTAGCTGGCTGATTTTGGATCCCAGAGCTGCACAGCCACGTTTAACTGACTGCTATGGGGTGTTTAAGTACAGATCACTGCATGCCAGACACTACTCATCTAGGTGACTCCATCTAATACTTGTGATTACCTGTGAGAACTGGTAATTCACATATGACATTGAGGGGGGCTGCCTGCTTTTATAGAAGTCCCAGGTGTCAGAACACAGGGTCTCTCTACCCTGTGCAAAGACATTTAATAGGAAGCATGCCTCCAAGGACAAAAGGTCTTTGCTCCCTCGATCATTTCCATACTGAAGTTCTCCCTTGCTAAATCTCCATGTTCCTTTTGCCAAGTTGCTCAGAGGATATGGGCTGGCTGCTCTACCCGGGCTCAGCTGCCAGAGAGGAAATCTCAGCCGTGACCATGGCTGCTAGGGACAGAGCAGAGAATTCCCTCTCCACGTCTCTCTGCACAGCAGCAGTGCAGGGATCCCTCTGCAGTGTGGTCAGCAGATCTTTACGTGATCTCCCGCTCCAAAATAAGTAGATCTAGGAGCTCTGCAAAGGGCGTTATTTCCTCATGGGAAAGCTAAAATAACAATAACCAGGCATCTGCAATTACTTCATTTTTTTTTCCAAATAAACACAGATTACCTGCCTTCAAACCCCTCCCCTTGCAAATGGACCACGGTGAGAGGCTGAAAGAGGCACTGCCTCCTCCAGCACCATGCAGTCATGGTGCTCGTCAGATGGAAGTACCTGCTTGTCTAAATAATTCAGAATGACTTTGAATTCACATTCACTTCTCTGATATCACAGCTGTTATGCACATCTCACTCAAATTACCGCATGGGGAGGTGTTTACTGACATCACAAATCCTTGAATGCAATGGTCAGAAACCTGTCCTTTATCTTACCTGCAGAATTCCCAATGCTCAGGGACTTTTCTGCTCAGAAGCCAACTTCCTTATGTTTTTCTTTACAGGTATATTTAGCTGCATTAGTTTTTGTTACTAGACCTATGGCAACAGGAAATCTCTCTGGAGCTCTCAGAAAAGTCACAGTGATGGTTGCAGAAGGAATCCTGTTTATATTAACAGATTTTGTTCACTCAATTCCTTCTCTCTTCCCCACCAAACTGGACCAAACTGAACCAAACCAAACTAATGCTTTGGTTTCTCAAGCTTACAGTGGTGTGGAACACCTCACTGACATCTGAGAAAGAATGAGGACTTGACTAATTTTTCAAAGCATAAGAAGTGGCAGCTGGAGAACTGTCAGTGGCTAAAACATCAATGAAATACAGATATTTTGGTTCTGATCCTCCAAAAAAAGATTCCTGAGAGAGATACCTTCTACCCAGGAGGAGGTGATTCCTCTACAGCAAGTGACTCATTAAGCACAGTTAATATTAAAGTGCAATCCCTCAAAGGTCTGTGGTTATAGAATGTGTTAGGTGACAAATTTGCTCATCTACATGACAATCTTCCTGTCTGAATTCTAAAGAACAGAATTCCTAGGAAAGGGTCATTTAAGGCAAGTAATTTCTCTCAAAGGTACCACCTGTTTGATATAATGATGGTGCTGGTGACCTTACATGTGTTGAAATCACTGCCAGACACTGGCGGATGAGTTTCTCCCACTGGCAACACTCGCTCTGTGTTCACACCTCTCCTCTGCAGTCCTGAGGCTGCCATCAGCACTCTCTTATTTCCATTTTCTTTTCCTCCCTTTCCCTCCTGCATTTCATTAGTCACTCACAAGGTACAAACAATTCCTTCTGTACAGCTCCACAGGACCACTTGGGAAATAAACACACCCCAAGGCTTGACAAGGCACCTGAATTTCCCATGGCTAGTGTGTAGGCATAGAGATACTGCTCCCTGCTCCCTGTTTCTGCAGGCAGACAGGGATGAGCTCTGCTGAGGGTTTAGGCTGACCAGATGCCAATGAGTCCTGTTTAGCACAGCCCTCAGCCCAGGTTAATAAGCCCCACTGCAAGGCATGGTGAGAGTCAAAGGCAGTGCTAATCAGGAGCACTTGGCTTCCAGCCAGCCCAAAGTGTGGGCAGATATCTCCTCCAAGTGTCTAACCTTGGACTATGACAGTGTTTTAATGCAGGAGAACATTAGCCTGGGGAAAATTCAATTAAAGAAGAGACTTGCAGAAGTACAGGAGGCAGTTAGATAACCAGCTCCAACTGGAAGTTCATGGAAACCTGCTTCCAAGCTGACCTTTTGATCTTCAGAATACCTGTTTGGGATCAGATTATCCAATGAGCCGAACACCTATGCAATCTTTGCAGAAAAGTTCAGCAAATGGGCCAGTTCTCCAAAGAATCTCAGGGTCCTGAGGGCAGCTCTGCTGCCTGAATTCAGGAGCGCATTTTCCCAAGCAGATGCCAGCAGTAATGTCTCATTAGAATAACTGAGGAATGTGTTTTGCTAATTGGCACTGTAGATGCACTGATATCTGTTTTTGTTTCACTGGAGTCTGATTTTTTGTGATTACATGTAATAGTGACTGCAAGAGGAACTGAAGGAGAGGAGGGAAGGGGCAAAAGAAAGAAAAGAAAGGCAAAAGTGTCCTTGTTGTGACCAGACAAGCTGTCCGGCAAATCTTACTACAAAGGAGAGAGATTTTGGAAGGATGAGTCTGAGCATTACCAACAATTATTCTTTCTTCATTGATATTTAACTTCTTTCATTCCCAGTGGAGCACTGCCTTTGTCTGTGGACTTCAAACCCCTCCTTCTCTTTCCTTCTTTTTTGCGTATTTCCTTGCTCCTCTGGGAGATCCAGTAACTCATTTATTGCTGTCTCCTTCAGCCTGTTCCCTCCAGCAACACCACTTAAGTGGGCTGGTGAGCTCCCGGTTCACTTTCAAGCAGCTTAGCATCCCCCAGCAACTGTGCAATCCTGTCACATGTGTCTGTATAACCAGAAAACATCTCTGACAGCTGGATGCATCATCCAGATGTGTAAAAGCCATGTGGGGCAATGATCTGGCTGGGGGACAGGAGGCACTGTGTGTGTGTGTGTTATCTGGAGAGGGTGCAGGAGCAGTATGGCCAATGGCTGGAAGGAGGAAGGACACCTGCAAAAAGCATAAAGGCTTCACAGGGGTTGGAACTGGGACTGCAAACCTGGGACTGGGGATTAGTGCGCTTTTAAATGTGTGTGTGCTGCCCTCAGAGATGGTCACAGTGTGCTGCTGATGTGTGAGAATAAGGAAGACTTTGGCCATGGCTATGGCATTGCCCCTCTGCTTTATTCTGGCATGGCATATTAATCCTGGCACTCACTGGCTGATCCTGTGCTCAGTGGAGCAGCAGCTGGGGTTGTGAGGCACAGGATGGACACCCTTTGCATCCCTCCTCCTTCTCCAGTGCCACCACCAGGGAAGAGCCACAGGCCACACTCCTGAAGATTCAAACCCATAAGAGACAATCAGCACAGGTGCCGTTTACCTTTTCTCATCATGTCTGTAAGATGTAGAGCTCCGGCCACTGGTCCAAATAAACATTTTAGAGGGTTGCCCAGTGTTGGCTCTGCTCGCTGCAGTGGGACGATGGAAGGACCTGGGGGAAGAGGGATAATTTTTGTCACTGCCCATCCAACGTGGCAGACCACATAACATCCAGCGTGCCATGTCTCCTGTGGCCATGCCCAGTGTGCTCTGAAGACAAACTGTTTTTTAACTCAAGGTGAGATGTAAACTAATGGGGATGAGAGATCAGCGAGTGAGAATGGAGAATAAGCCCCATTAGCCCCCCTGGTAAAAGGTGAGGCTGGCTAATCAGGCTTAGCTGTGCTCCACACTGCAAAGGATTTGCACCATGGGCAAGAAATCATCAGTAAAGAAATGGTAATACCTGCATCTAGTGTTCTTATGGCAGTATTTCTGGGAGACAAAATGGCTATGGTTTAAGAACATACACACTCATTACAGGGTTTTGGTTGTTCTGCAGCTCTCAGTAAGATGAGGCTCTCAGGGAAGGTGTCTGAATGAGGCACAAGTATGAGATGTAAACACAGCATTTTGTGGAAATGTAACTGATGTGACAAAGATGTCTTTTCCCATGGAAAAATTACTATCCTGAGGCCATTTGGCCAGACCAATTAGGTCCCTGCCCAGGGGTGTCTATGTTTAACTGCAGGATGTGACACCTACTGCCTTCTCTCACGGTCTCAGGCAGTATTGGACTTGCTATTGAGGCTGTGGCTCCCCTCATAGCCCCTTCTAATCTCCTCCTGGTTTTAGTGAGGCTCACCCTTTCTGTGAGGGCTGTATTTTGCATTATTTCACAGCAAAGCACTTCGTGGTTTTAATGTATTCAGATAAAAACTTAAGGGAAAAAAAAAGAAATATTCCAAATACTTCAGTGGTGAAGTTTTTTATACACTAGGGGCCATTCTTTAACTCACTGAAAAATAAACCTGATGGTTGCTGCTGTCAGCAGAGAAGGCACACGATCTGAAGAAGTCTGTAATGTCACTATCTACATAATCATGCAAAGGGCTAATTTCAATATTTGCATAGTGGTGAACCAGGAGAATACTTAAATACTGTAGAGGTGGCTGCAGGGGAAGACTGACATGGACAAGATCCAAAATCCATCCATATGCAGACAGGCAGACAGGTGCCAAGAGACTGGGCTCTCCAACTGGAATTAACCCAGAACTCCACCACAGGATCCCTGGTGCAGCCCCATGCCAAACTCACACCCCAGCTGGGCAGCTGACTGGGCCAAACTGGTGGCCCTGTCACCTCCTCCCTGCTGGGATCCTGCTGCCATGCTCAGAAATGCTGTCTTGGGACTGAGATTTGCTTAAAATAAGAGGTGGCAATATTTGACAAAACTTCTGTACTGCATTTGTGAACAGCAAACTGGACAAAAAGGTGGTCCAAAAGAAGGGTGGAGAAAGGAGGAGCATCTCCCCCAGACCATTCCCTGACTGTGGTCATCACTGCAGCCTGAGAGCTAAAAGACTCTTCTTTCCTTACAATGACTGTAGTTAAGTACTGGGGAATAAACAACAAGAGGAAGTACTTCCTCCCTGAAATAACTATAGTTTAGAAGGTGAAGTAGCATCTTCCAGGATCTAACCAATGTAGCCACCAACTAAATGTTTTCACAGTCATATTGGTCAGAAATTTCAGTTGTAAGACCTTGGGTCTAATCCTCACTCTGGCAGGTAAGATTTGCACCCACATTACCTAAGGCAGCACCACAGTGACCACCCAGCTGGTGTTTCTGCACCAAGCCACGCAGGAGGGCTCAGAGCAACTACCCAAGGGCCTGGAGACCAGACTGGATACTGGACTGAGTCTGTCCCAGGCTGAGTCCCTCAATGCTGGAAAATAAAATTCTATATTTGCCACTGCACCCTCTAGGATGTCACACATGAATGGCATGACAGAAAAGCCTGGCTGCTGTGCTGCCACAGTCTGAGTGGTCCCAGAGCCATCAGGAGATGGTGATGAATGCTATTAGAGAGTCTGTTCTTAATTAAGCAAAACTTGGGCACATGTTAGAGGTGATCAGCAGCTTCTGCCACCTGTCTGAGCCTACAGGGACACCTGGGCAAGACTGCCTGGGCAGGGAGGCAGATTTGTAATGTCCAGAGCAAATTGCAGGGGCACTGCTGGGGTGAGAGCTGGGTGAGAGGGATCTGTCCCACCGAGGGGATGCCAGAGGAGAAAAAGGGATGTCTCTGTTCCCACTAAGTTGGAGTGATTTCAGACTCCCTCATATTGCCAGTGCCCTGGAGCAGTCCATATGTGACAACATTAATGCTGCCTGCTTCATTAGTTGGGCAATCCAAGCTAACTACCACTATTTAACACACAATTGCACAATTAATTTTGTGTAAAATTGTAACACTGATGACGTCATAACAGCTACTCCAGAGGTCAGATGTAAGCGACTAAAGCCCATGGTTCCTTTAGGCAGGGGTTAGATGTAAGGTAAGAACTTTTTGGGGACCAGTAACAACACAAAGTCTCCAAGACCTCCTTTGGAAGACTTTTGGAGGACATGTAACTTAAAACAGTTGCAACCTACATGACCATGTCCTGCCCCACCAGGTCAGTTAACAAACTTCCATGCTTTTCTCCTCCCCTGGGTTAGTCCCAAGGCAGGTTTGTAAACCTTCTTCCTTCCCTACCCCTTCTCTCTTTTCTGAGAAAACAAGTAGCACTACTTCTTTTCTTTTTTTCTCTTTTTGCCCATTGCCTCTCTGAGTCAGCTGCTGGCAACTTATTTTTATCATGCAACAAGTAATCAGCCTGCGAAACTCATTACTGTAGGACGTCAGCCTCACACTCAGAGTGTGTTGTGCTAATGCTTGAGCAGACGGAGCATTTAAAGTCATGACAATACCTGTTAAAAACAGAGTAGAAGAGATGCTTCAAGCTGCTTTTTGACTACCAGTAGTCTGTGGGGGATATTCCTATAGGGCAGGTTATTCGTAAACTCCTGTACTTGGTATGACTTTTGTTAGAGTTGGAACGCTGGGCTTTCTGCCTGACCTTGCCCAAACATCCCTATCTCCTTCACTATTTGCCCTTGTGGCAACAACACAGTTGTCTCTTGACATGGTTGCCACAGAGACAGGAGAACCAAGCTTTGGTTTTTACAAAACACACCTCATTCTTCATGTTTGGGGCTATTCTGAACAAATACACAAGGTTAAAGAGAGAAACACACGGTAAAAAGCGCACAATCTCCTACAAATACGTGGGCCTGCTACGCCTACACAGCCTGCCCGTGGCTGACCCACTCCTCCCATCCTCCCCTGTTCTCATCCTCCTCTTGAACATTACCTTCTGGTGGATCTCTTGGAACTCGCTAGAAAACCTGACAAGATTTACACTTTTCCAGCTATAGCAAGATGAAGACTTGAGATAGTTCTTATAGGATTAGAACTGCTCTGCCCTGTCCTAAGAAGTCTACCTGACAGCAACCACCTGAGAGAGGACTTCAGTGTGAAAAAACATGCCTGGATAGGATTTGATTCAATTTTCTCCAAAAAAGGATATAATTCTGAGGATGAATCGCAAGATCCCTTAGCTGGTACCCCGGGAACTCTGTTATGTGCTCTGTAGTCCTCACTTTCACCCTGAGCTGGCTTCCTCAGGTTTTGGGTTATGTCATGATTGGTATGAAAAGTCCCTTACCTCTGGGTCCCCACATCTATGAACAGACAAAGAGGGATACTGCAGACCATGTTTCTAGATGGAAAGCTGGGTTTTATATATGTTTGTTGGTAATTGCCTCTGTCTATGTTTATGTTAATCATAGGGTTTCTGAGACCTTGGAGAACCATTTACAACACCAAACTAATGAGCTTTGCCCCCCTTATGGCATTTCATTTCCTGAGCAGTGTGGCCACTGTAAAAAGAGAAGCACTTGCGTTAATTTTACCTCATAAAAGACACCCTGAGTCATCAAAAGGCAACAAAAGCATTCACTTAAAGATATAATCACTGACCACCTCAGCTTTGTCTGAATACACCCACATCCAGCACTGTCTGTGCTGACAAGTGCTCTGGACACTGGATGCTTCCCGGACAGATGATTCATTTGAACCCTAAGGGAGCTCTCTGTGAACCCCAAAGTTTTCCTACTAGTCCACATATTAACCCTTCCCAGTGTCACCACACAGCTGCCTGTGCCTGTTCATGGACGGACAGAGCAGCTGTTGTTGAGGAACAGGAGATATTTGATCTCTCTCATGACTGGATAGACCTTTTTTTTGGGATGGTCCCACCCACCATCACCCATGGGATAAGGAAGAGACAGAAACCAAGCGTCAAAGGCAACCTGCAAGGAGATAGTGGTTCACTTTGAGGTGAATTCACTGAGTATGGACAATTAGATTTTATGTCCCAATACGTCTTATGTATGCCTATGTCTGATGATAGCATGTTCTCCTATGGCTTTGATGAGCCAGAAAACAGAGAGAAGTATTGTGTGATGAAGGATAAGAGAGTAAATAAAGTGGCCTGTTGAATTTTTGATGTAAAGTGTAGCCTGACTGGGGGGTAATCTGGCATTTAGGTGCCTTAGAGTATGGTACAATCTCCCAGGTAGAGTGGTGGAGATAACTACTGTATGAAGACGCTCCTGTCTGATTCAGGAGATGATCCAGGGGAGTTTTCCAGTCCTGGTATTGAAATAATGAAAGAGCTGGACCCAGGACTCTTGTCTGCATCCAAAATGGAAGGACAGCAAGCATAGACCAACAAGAGCAGCAGTAAGCTGACTCACAAAAGAAATGCATCTGCATTAGCAGAAGACAGTCACCACTTAGGGAACGTTTAAGGCTCTGGCAGCAGCAGCTCTAAATTGTGTAGCAGCAACAGCAATATCAAATGGTGTATTTCTGCCTCGTGACTGGACTCTGCTGCTTCCCAGGATAATAGGCCTGGTGCAGGACAGAGGGACATAAATTACTGCCCTTGTTGCAGCATCTCAGGAGCTCCAGCTGCATTGACTGACTAATTCCACTGGCAGATGACCTTGAATTTGGGGTTCCTCATTATGGCAAGGGGAAAGTGGACAATGGGCAGCTGGTGTTAATGTACTGACAAAGAGTTTAGGAGGACTGATGGCTAATGATGCTTCATTAATGATTCACCTCTATTTCTGACCCTTCTCCTAAGCCTCCCTAGAGCTCAGAGATGAGAGCTGAGCTCTCCATCTGGATTTTTAGTTGAATGAGGGAGACATCCTGGACACAGGGTGGTCTTGCTGGGCTCCCATGTCACAAACATGTCTGGGACATTTTATGTCCAAAGGTAGACCATGGTAGGCCAGTGAAAACGAAAGCTGTGTGTGGAACACAGTGGCATTTGGGTTTGTTTTCAAAGGCAAAATTTCTTTTAACGTGAAGTCATCCTTCACAATTGTTAATTCCCTCTCCCCAGTATATAGAGGAGTAGGAGAGATATTCAGAAAGGCTGAGGTATCTGTATCTCTGCTACATGACAATATGCATTATCTTCACACTTCAAAATTAAGGATTCCAATGTAACCTCTAAAGCTTCCAGGTTTCCATTTCATGATGTTTTTCGTTCCAGTGCTGACTTTCTGCATTTTGAAAAAGCTTTCAAACCTTCCCATCTAGTGATGCCTTTCATCCCTAGGCTTCCCCAAGAGCTACCTTCCTAGTACAAGTCTAAACAGCCCACCCAGCATGGCTGTAGACTTTATAGTCTTTATTCTTCCTGATCTTTTTAACTTTAACTTCCTTTTCCAACTTTCTTTTATTTTTTTTCTTTTCCCCCAGTGCCTCTTCCTATGTGTTACTGTCCCAGTGACAACTCATTTCACTCACCTTGGCCACACTGTCATAGTCTTAATTATTCTGATTTAGTTGATTGAAACAGCAACTTATAAAAGAAATTCCTGTGTCTCCAGGTCAGCTACAAGGAGGGAGCTACTGTCTGTCATTGCAAGAGAGTCACAACTTCTTTGGTGACCTTCTGATTGCCTTGGAGCAGTCTGACACTACAGCCTCAGCTTCCTCATCCGTACAAGGGATGTGCTGGTCCCATTGCTGTACTTGGCAGAGGGCACTTCCAGCTCATCTCCAGGTAGCAGAGCATGCAGTGAAGAGTCAGCCCTTATTACCATCCTTGTGTTTTGGTGCTGGTGAGTTTGCAATCCAAGCACAAGGCAATGCCTCCCTTGGCATGTTGCAGTCACGGGGATCAACATTTGTGAGGAGCAGCTGAGGATAATTGTCCCCTTTGCCTGTCAGGATTCTGCAAACATTTTTAGCTTTCTGTGCTGAATTGGAATTAACGTAGCAAGTGACATATTGGACAAGCACTTTATTCATCATCTCAGCTGCTCTCTGGCTTTGGAGAAGGGCACAAAGCGGCATAAAATGGGCTGGCTCTGGGAGGGGGTGCAGCAGTGGCAAGTGCTGGGTCAGTCCCTTGCAACTCCTATCCAATTGAGCCAAGAGAATTTTATAGGGAGATCTGCCCTGCCAAAGACCAGGTAGTATTACACTGATGGAGAAGGATCCTGGGGGTAAGAATGAAGGCAGTGGAAGTGCTGCACTACCTCACTTGACACTCTCCTTTAAATCTTAGCGCAATTCTCTGCCATTGCAGAGGGATATATCACCTTGGGTACTGCACTGCACCAGAAGAGCTATATGGCCCTGGACCAGGCTGGCAGGCTAAGAGCATGTGAGTGACAGTGAAGATGCTCTGTGGCTTGTGGTCACGCCATGACAAACCAGTGGGAAATGGAGAGGGAGTGAGAGAAAGGAGATGAGGTGGAGGCATTGCTTCTCTGCTCCCAGGGAGGTGTTTCTAGCTCTAGCTCCATGCTGAGATCAGTCTCTTTGATGGTCATCAAGAGGGAATGACCTTCTCTCCAGCTGAGATTTTGTGGGTACCTACTTGATTAAGTCTTAGACAAGGCTCTTTTGGACACTAAAAATATTATTTTTAAGAACAATTGATTCCATGGTGGGATTTGAACACCTCTGACTAAGCTGAAGTGGCTTCTTACTCAACTTCTATGCCCCTGCACCATTGTCATCTCAGGGACCTGGGATTTACACCACAAACTGTGAAGCAACAGGGTGTTGGCACTGCTGTTTTACAAGTGATGGACAGAGGCACAGAGGCTGCTGAGACTTGGTCAAAGGCTTCCAGGAAGTCTGGGGTGGTTGTAGTGGAAAAAACAGTCTGAAAAATGGTGGACAACCACCTTCCACCCAGTGAGGAGGGATGAGAGCCAACACACGTACAGATTCCCATGTCAGAGAGCAAAGGCAGAACCTTGCTTTGTGGTTGTGCCAAGTCCCATCCATGGGGACACCTTGTCCAGCTTTGTGCAACTGTGCCTCAGCTTTATACCCCTCCAGAGAAGACCTAATCTGAGAAGTGCACGGCTTTTAAGTATCCCTGAAGAGGGAGCTTAATTTCAGTGCTAAAATCCTGGTGGTGTGTTTGTGGGTAGGAGCACACAGATAGAAAGGGTGATGTGCTTCTGGGGACACGGAGGACACCAGCAGCTTTTAGGGAAGCCACGAAGGAGAAGTAGATTGCAGGAGCGATGTGGCTTGGGAGAGAGGTGAGGGCAGAGAAAAATAAACAGAGACAAAGCAGCACCCAGAGGAAAAGCACAAAACAGGCAGGGCAGATACAGCAGGAGTGGCTTTTCTTGAGCAGGTCAATCATCTTTTATCTCCTTTGAGTCAGTCCCTCTGCCATCGAGAGCACCATCCGGAACAAAGCAAAGGCAGAGGCGAGCTAAAACTACTGCCCAGCGGGAAGTGAATGCTCTGGCACTATTTATTTTTGAGTCTGCATTTGGATTAGCTGTAAAGAGCTATGTGGATAAGCGAGCAGGCAATTACAGCTGGGACGTGCTGCTCATGAATGGAAACAGCTCCAATCTGCTCAGGACATATTGAAATTCTAATTCAGTTAGATTCCTTTAGTTACAGCGCTCATCACAGACACTAAAAGAGATGGGATTAGAAAATAAATACGACTCTTATGTTGCCTTTGGTCTGCCTTCTCTGCTCCCCTCCTCCCCCCCCCTCCCCAGTTTTAGCTGTTGTTTGGCTTTATTTTCTGTGGCAAAATACAGCAGCCTTCATTTAGAGTTCTTGTTAATTTTTATGAGGGTCTAGCAGAGCACAGCTGGCCGGACGCGTGCACTCCTTAACGGGTGGGCAGTCGGCACCAATACGAGACCACTGCTGAGGTATCACATGTCACATCTTACTAAAGACCATGACCATGGCCATGTTAATACTGCAAAGGTACAAGTGTGACACAGAGACGCTGAGCAAGGACATGATTTGCAAAAAGCTCTTCCCTGGCTTCACCCCTGGTTCAGACAAGTGTTTCAGCCCACGCTGCTCCCCAATGTAAGGAGGTTGGCTCTCTGCTTTGGGTGTTGGTGTAAAGCTACTTCACCATTGCAGGCAACTGCTTTTGCACCATGTTTGCACAGACCAGTTCGTAAAGGATCTGATCCAAAACAGTGACCAGGGAAGAGGACCATGAGTGCTGCCAATGTGAACTGGAAATTCAAGCAAGTTATTTAACTGTGCTGGTTTAGCTTCCCTGGCTGTCAGTGAACAGTGCTGTGTTAAATCTGCTGGCATACACAAGGAATAGATTGTTGAGATCTAAATGTCAGAGACTGCTGGATTGGAGGAACAAGAGGAGCATGAGCTTGGGTCTTTAGCTGGCTGGTAGTTGTGTTCCATTACCACTGGTCTCTGGGACCTGCTGAAGGATCTCTGGATGCAGAGAGATGTCTACAAATAGGTTGCGAATAGTCCTGCCATGCCAGCTTAGAAATCTGGTTATGACAGACACTGAGTAGAAATTACTTGTCTCCTTTGAAACTAAGGAAAGGGCTTGATAGGAAAAGACAGATATAATACCACAGTACTACTGATACAGAGTCATGGAGCTGGGAAATAAACAACTGTCTGGTAAAATCATACACCCAGCTTAGTTCTCATGAGCATCTTTCCTCTTTGTCTTATTACAAAAGGGTAAATTTTGCATCATAAGCACTCTGCGGTGGTTTGTCATCTTTTCAGAACACAGACTTCACCATCTGTAGCCCTCTTAGTTGAATATGATCAATTGCTGTGTCAAATTCACAAAGCAAAATTTTGTGCCCAAGTGCTGTAGAAAAGCTCCAGACATATTTTTTTCCTGCATACATTTCACGTAATTTTCACAGAAAATTAATATTCTTAGTGTCCTCATTTTTTCAAATGTAATTCTGCAGGTGCAGCTACCTATTGGCTCTTGAGTCTAAGTCGTGTGCAACGTGGCTACAGCTCTGTGGACCATTGAACTCATGCATGTGTCCTCTGGAGCTCCCTGTTTGCCCTGCCTGATTGCTTTTTGCTGATTAGGGGCGAGGAACTGTTGTTTTAACAATGAGCTCAATATTAAGATATTAACTGAATGGAAGAGATTTCTCTCCATTGACTAGTTCTGCTATTCACAGCAAAATAGAGCACCTGGGTGGGAATAGTGTGGTAGCAATATTTTCTGATACCCCTAAACATAGTATAGCAAGCTAATGCTTACCAGTCGGGGACTTCTGCTGATATATGACCAGATATTTTTTGTAATAGGCTGTGGAGTGAGAGTAAGGATGTCCAAGTCACATATTAGGGAGAGAAGCCAACTGGCTGATTAGAAAAACAATGCAAAATCCTAATTCCTACAGGGAAGGCGCATTTCTAGTGCAAGGAGGAAGCCTTTCTAATGGAGTCCTTCATGGTTAGGACACAGATCAAACCCAGTCTGATGAGCAAGGCTGGGAGAAAGTTAGAAATTAAGTGGGTCACATTAAGGCAGAGTATTAGAAAGACAGGGAACACAACACAGATAGTAGTGATGTGCCCACATCACAAAGAGCAGGAACAGCTGCATATTGCAGCAAGGCAGTAATGAAATGCACAGAAGTAGTGGTGTGAGGTGGATGGGAAATCTGGTGAGTCGAAGAGTTGATGGACTCTGAGACAAGGCTGATGCACTCAGGTTAATGCAGTGCTGCACCAGGCTAATAGGTCAGAAATCAGCGTGAGCACTAAAGCACCTGCTTTGCAGATGAGTTCAGTGCCTGATACACTGGACAATACAGATGCAGATTCATCCTCCTTAGAAAAACAATAGCTTGAGAGTTCATGAATCTCTTAATAGATGTGTTCTTGTAATATACTTTTTTAGCATAAAACCAATTTTTCTTGAGAGTCAGGAAAAAAGATAATGAGAAAGAACAAAGGCAAAGTCTCTCTAAGAGAGAACAGTGTACATACGCCCTTTATGCAGCTTTGAACCAATAAAGAGAACAAAATCTCTGCTGTCCTCTGATGGCCTGAACAGTGAAGGGGCTGTGTCCATGAAACAAAAACCCGAAGTATTTTTGGTCTCATAACTGGTCTGAAATTAAAACAATGGTAGGAGCAAGCACAGATACTTCCATTCCTCAGATGGCAATAATCTATATTAATTACTGCAAGTGTCCAGCTTCGAACAATGTCACTGCAGTGCTATTACTGTTGAAGAGTATTGAGTTTCCAAGGAGGTGAATGTCTTTTTCTCTCCCTAATCATGATTACTTGGCTTACTACTTGGGCTAAGCTTTTATTTAACCAAGATAAATGGATATTTCCAAAATCAGCGAGTTAACACTATGCATCACATTATTACTCTCTTCCCATATTTCTTGCCTTGACTGCTATTTTACTCAGCTGCTAAATACAAGTAACTATAAGAATAGGAATGAGGAGCTGTAAAGGATCCTATATGGATTAAAGTTAAAAAAATAAATCCGGTTTTGACCATTACTTTGTCCTATTCTGTGTTAGCATTTTCCCTTTATTGTTATGCAACACTATTTTTTTGTTTCATTTCTCTTTCTTGAAATATGAATGTCCACATCACATTCTTGCAGACACCACCAGCCTATCTGACTACTATTTTTTGTTTCCTATTTGGAATCCTTATTTAAGTTATGTGCCACTACTGTAGGTTAACATTCAGAAGAGCAGATGGGGAATTAGAAACAAAACTTCTGTCAGTGATAATGGGACTTCCATGCTTCATTTCCCCCAGGGCACAGTGAATGTTTTCCTTTTCAACAGAGCTGGGTAAAACTGCCTTAAGGAACTGGTGGCAGCAAAGCTGTGAGCTGGCAACACACTGAAATTTTCAGGCTGCAGGAATAGATTTTGGGTTGCTGGGCCATTTGTGGGAAGTTATTTTGTATTAGCTCCTGGAAGATACCCATCTCAGCACTGAAGTTCCAGTGCAAAATACTGAGTGAGAATTTCCTTTCTGTGAGAGTGAGTGAGAGGTCTGGCACTGAACAGCTTCTCCTACGCAGGCGGGTTCATCTGACCACCTCACTGAACAACTGTCCAGATTTGGTGACCAGGGCAGATCCAGGAGGAGTCAGAACTCAGGCCTCAAAAACCTTTCCAAATCCCATTATATCAGAACCATCCTGATCCCCACAGCTGCTGGGGGGAACTGCAAGGCTGTGCATGGGCAGCCTAATGTGGGTGGGTCACTTCCCACCCACATCCCACACCCTGACAAGGTAGGGGTGTCCAGGACATGACACATGTCCATATGTGTGGATGTGTGAGGTCCACATATTGTACACTTCCTTCAGGGAAAAAGCTGCCACTTTTCCCCAGCAGCTCTGTGCACCGTCCCCTTTCCCACACTCAAGGGAGCCTCACTTGTGTGCTGGGGACTGGCACGTGCAGTTAAGAAGGATTTCCCAAAGTCGGAAGTTGTTCATCTGCTGTGGCCTCAAAACTCCTCACCATCAAGGAGTGGCAGTCAGGTGAACATCCCATCTCTGTCTTGGGGACACTTGGAAGCTGGAGGGCCCTGTGGCACCTCCCTGGGATTGACCATCCCCACATGCTGCTGGCTTTGTTCTGGGCTGTTCTGCTCATGCTGTCCAGCTGCCACCCAGCAGTTGCTGAATGACAGGAACTATCAGGATCAAGACAGAATTCACTGTCCTGACACACCAAATGTCATATGGGAGATTAAAAGCAAATTCTGGCTGCTAAAATGTGTGCTGGAGATACAAAGGAGACCTGCCCAGACAGCAAAAGCTTGCCTCTACCCTTGAGTGCCAGGCAGGTGGGATTTGTTCAAATAATTATCACAGATACAGCCTGCACCATCTCACCTTCCTTGGTCTTTGTCTCTAAGGTGTACATCATTTGGCTAGTTTCCAGCCACCTTCTTCCAAACAACAAAAGGTTTTTACTAAGCATTTGATAGTGCCATTAATGAAATAAGCCAATAGATAGTGAAAATCAGATCTTGTGTGTTATGTCTGTATTCTCTGCTCTTTAGTGCAGTTTAACAATTACACATGAATTTTCACCCATTTTAATGCTTTTATGAAAGCTCTTCCTGCCTCCATCTCTCCTAAAAATCCTTGAGCCCCAGTAATCATGTGAGTTACATTTGAATCAAAATGCAGAAAATCTGTGTTTTCACATTGACCTTGAAATCCAGAAGACCATTTCTATTATAAAGGTGCTTTACAGCACAGCTTGTGACTGAGGAGGCTGCTAAGGTAAGTATAACTAAAAATGTTTCTCATAGATAGATATTCTCAGGATACTATCTTGCTCCTAAAAGATGGTATTCAAATTCTTCCATTTATTTCGCTCCTTTTAAGCAAACATACCTGTAGGAAAACTTGTGATGGTAAAAGGTAATTCCCTGCTCATGACTTGAGCCATCCCTATTGTAATGTGTGCCTCCCTCTGTAAAACAATGTAGTAGATAAATAAAAGCTGGTAGTCCTCTTCCTAATGTGTTCAGAGGGTTTTTCTCCCCTATTGATTTCATAGAAGTAATTCAATTACAGGAAATATTATCAGAGGCTTCTGTAATAGGGGATGCATTTATATTGTATAGGGTGTAAAATTTAACTTTCACCCCCACTTACTCATTTTCCTTACACTGGAACTGCTTTTAAAAAAATTCTTCTTTTAAAGTTGCTGTACAAGCAATGAAGTCTATCATTTAAATGTTCTTTGATATGGACTTCAGAAGAGCCTGGGTACTTGATTCTCTTCTTATTTACATCAGTGAGGCCAGCAGCCGAATGCAGAAGCAAGTAAAGGGCAGGACAATGCCACAGAACCTGTCAGCACCACAGCAAAGGCATTTTTTCAGTTTGCAGTGGTCCCTTGGGAAATCCTAACAGCTGCACTAATGCTGGATGTAATTGAAGAAATGTGCTCCTTAAACTGGCAGGCAGTTCAGTATTTAAACATAATGCCTGCTGAAAGAATGCTTAAAAGCTGAATTTTGACCTTCAAGCAAACCAAAAAAACAGATTTTTTTCAGTATCTGTATAGATTTAAAAAATGATGGGGAAAGTTTTGTCCAACAGTAACTTTTTTTATTTCTTTATGCTGTTTGTATTTATTTCTCCCTTTTGCCACAATGGAAATTCAATCAAAGTCAAGGATTTTATCGCCTTTCCACTCAAATGCCTGAATCAGATGCTTAAAACGTAACACCAGCAGCACTGTGAGCAGTTGATTAAAAAAAATCAACCTTTTGCTCTACAGCCCAGAGAAGTACCTTTTCTTTTTTTCTTTATTCTGGTGCAGTCATTTGCTATCAGAACACGTTGTGACTCGAAGTGATCTGCTATTGGTACCTTACAGGTTTTGGAAAATGTTGTTACTGGAGTATTTCATTTACCAGAGCTCTCCCCAGTCAGACCAGTTTGTTGGTGCAAAGTTCTGGGCTCGCAGCAGGAGCTCTACTATCAAATGCATTTGGCAACTGGAAATCAGCAATTTGCTTCCTCTCACTCAGGTGCAGAGGAAAGCAAAGTTTAGTTATTCTGGAAAGGGGAAAGCTGGAGTGGAACAAGAATGATTATCACTCTGCACCTTTCCAGGTTTCCTTTACTCCCCCTGGAATTCTGGGTTTTGTCTGTCACCCCCTCAAAAGCTCTCACTTCCCTCACTCCAGGAGTGCTCTGGCCCCCCTTTCTACTCATCTCTGAAAAAGCACTGCCCCAAATGTTAGTTTGGCAGTACTTGGAACAGCACCAGCAGCTACCGTATGTAACTGACACTATTTCCTAAGGTTCTGTGTTTTCACTTCTATGGAAAACATGGAGCTGATCTAGGAGCAACTAATTTGAGAGTTGTAACTCAATCACAGTGAAAAGCGGCACTGGAAGACCACCCGTGGATTTCAGCAGATCAGATCCCCCATAGTTAAACTAAATGTCATCACACTGTCCTCAGCTGCTGATTCCAGGTTTGCTAATTTGTAAAACAACGTGAATAAGATTCTGCAGTTGTGAACAGAGCAGCTGAATTATAGGTACTTAAGCAGCACTGTAGGGATATGAATTCTGTTTATTGCACAAACCTGCCTTTATAATTAATAGAAATAGTACCATTCCCTTGCTCTGTTTTCATTAATTCAGACTGATAGCTTTGGAAGACAGGAATGGATTAGGAAACACATTTTGGAAGAACAAGAGAGAACTAGAGGACCTTGGTTTTTCAGCATCACTCCAGATCTCCTTCTTCAATGTTCAAGGAGCAAAATTACTAGCAGTGCTCTGTGTGTACCAGACCATCTGCCACCATAATTGTAGCTTTGTTTTACTTTTCCCTGCTTCTGGGAGGAGAGATCCAAACTTTCCCAGCTGCCTGTCTGAACTAACATTTATGAAATGTACTTCAAAACCTTGAGAAACAGCCACAGTAGTCGTCCAAAACCTTTTTAAACCCCAACAGCCCTCTAAGACCAACGCCAGCAACTCTCAATAAAAACTGGCCGCAGGGTTTACCTATCAAGCTGCAAACAATCTGAACAGCCATGTCTCCTTTAGCGGGAATTTTATAGGCCTCTTCCCCCTCTCTTAGGAGGTGTAAACATATCAAGATTTAACATTGTGCTTTATTTATCTCAGTGGTATAGTATGTTATCATTCCCACAGAAGCACTGGTGATGCTTTATCGTGGTGGAGAGGAGGGCACTGCATGAAGCAGAGCTGATGCCTGAGCTGGCTTAGCCATGGCCAGTAACAGCTGAACTGTAGCACGGGCTTCAGTCTGGGCAATATCTCATTATTTTGGATGCTTTGGGGACTGGAAGCAAGGGGTGTCCAGAAACGAGCATGAAGATCAGACAGCTACACAAAGGGCCATGGACTTCACCTCTCTGGGTGGAAAGCTCTGCCCCCAGCCTTGTCCCTCTCGAGGTCTCAGGCACAGGAATAGGTGTGTCAGAGATGACTTATTTTCCCCGTGATTCATTGAAAAAACATTAATCTTAATAGCTTCCTAACACGAAGTACGTACCGACCACTGAACTGCTCCAAGGAGGGCCCTTTATTGATGTGACTCCTTAGCCAAATGTAATGCAATTAAATGATTGGATTTCATTACGTATATTGACATGGTGTCAGTGACAATTTCCATTCTCTCTATTATTTCTATAAATAAAGTCATCTGCCATAATTAGAAAATATGAACGTGCTAAGACCTCCATTAATTCTTCTCCATATTAATATAAGAGCTGGGCAGATGTTTATTAATACCTTGTTACACTGCGTTCATCAGCTGTTACCAAGAATAGAAAGATTGAGATCTGATCCCATGCTGAAGGTTAAATAAGAGCAGATCTGGCCAAGTTTTGGCTTCTGATTGACTTCTTGACAGTATCTTGCTTTTTTTATCAAAATGCTTTTTAAACCTTTAGCCTCTCTCTTTCTTCCCCTAAGTGTCCTTTGGACCCTGTATGAAACTCAGTAACATTCCCCACCCTCAGCATTGTGTTCAGCAGTCCTCTAGCCTCATCCTCATGTCTGGTGCGGATTCTGTGGAGCTGAATTACATCAGCCTGTGACCAGCCCTCTGCTTCTCCCACCTGGAAAGTATTTGAGGAGCAGTGGTGCCAGGTGAAAGCCCAAGTCCAGTCCCTTCGGTGCTGAGCACCTCCTGATGGGTGCTTGGGGAGGGATGTGAGGAACAGCAGGTATGGGTGGACCTGCATGAAGCTGTGAGGAGGACTGTGACCAGCCTCATGGACCCTCCTGGTATCCTGTGGTTGGCAGGTTTAAGACCTGGTCTAACCTCTGTTCCAAGCCATCTCCCATTATCACCTTCACTGAGTCTTTTGCCAAGAACCTCCACAATTTATTTATGTTTCTCTGTTTCTTTTAAATAGCATGCTTTACAATCTGAGGTCGCTCCCAATCTACTTCTCCTTTCCCATTTGTCTAGTGTTTTCTGCCTCTTCCCACTCTGTTCTTTCTCATAACCACCTGGATCTGTTCTCTCAGCTCTTACTTCCTGGGTTCAGTGCCCATCAGGGCACCGCTGCCATATGTACTTTGAAAGACTGGTGGCTGGCCCAGGCTCACCCCATCCCATCTCATCTCATCTCATGGCAGCTTCAGAGACAACCAAAGCAGATGAAAATGGCTCAGCGAAACACAAAAAGATTTCATGCCAAAACTTCTCTTGACCTCAAAAAAACCCCATGGGTGCAAAATTAGGCTGTCCAGCTATGGAAAACATGTATACAGGTACCCATGCTCCTCCTTTACTCTCCTCTGGGTAGATCTCAATAACAGTGCTCAGACCTTGCTTTGTACAAAGACTTTTAAAATTCATATACATATAAAAAAATTTAATAAAATCGAGTGGTGCTTCCACCACTACCCATCCCTTGCCCATCTCCTTTGATCTGGATGTTGCTTGTCTCTTCTCTTGTCTGCCACCTCTCAAAATTACCACTTACTTTTTGCACCCTCTTTCCCTTTCTTGGAATTGCCTTTGCAGAAATGCACACAAACAGCTATTTGGGTCAGCATTTCAATCAGTTTTAAATTGTACATTTCTATTTCCTGTGTCTGTACTTATTTATTATTATTTGTATTGAATCTTTGCCTGAGTGTGTGCATTGATTCTGATAACTCTGTGGGATGTTTATCTGTACAATAGCTTTTGGACTGCACTTTCTGAAGGAATAGACTAAAGAGACTTGCTTCAAACTTGAAAGCTGCTGTACTGAATTTATTAATACAGCAAACTATTATAAATGCATGATCCACTTAATCCCATGCTAAAGGAAGTGGATTTTGTACCTTTTCTTCCTGGTCATTTGTATTTAAACAGTTGCCAATCTTACACCTCCTTTTCTCACTACAAACACCCTCAGTTCCTCAGAGGAAAGAACACTACTGGTGTCACAACGACATTCTTTCCTGAGTTGACAGGGTTGGGTTTATTGCTGGTATTGCTGGTCCCAGTAGGCCAGAGCATGTGGATCAACTTAGACTCCTCCAAGGGACTAATCTGAAGGGAGGATCTAATAGGAATCAATCTCCCATCTCACATATGAAATGTTCCCTTCTCTTAAACTGCAGTAAAACAAACCCAGCTCTAATCTGATCTGAATTAAAACCAGGCACAAACTAAGACTAATTTCTATTTCTAGCCTGTTCAAGCAGAGACCTCTTTGCCCTGTCTTCCTCCAAGCCGATTTTGGGCTAAGTGAAAAAACATAGCTCCACAAAATCTTTGTGTGAAGGCACCAGGAATGCAGCAAGATAATAGTATAGCCAGATAAGGGGGATTAAGATTACTTCTGGGCTTTTTTAAGAAATAATAGGTGAAAAAGTTAATGGAACACTCAACTGGGAGACATTGCTGAGACCTGTAAAAAGTGATAAACCAAGATAGCTGGGTGCACAGCAGTTGTGTTGTATGAAATACCACTGCATGGCCAGACTTTTCCATGTACATTGCAGCCTGCTGAATTTCACGTGGATTATAGCATGGAAAGCTACCCAGGAGGAAAGGACTGAGGGTGCTGTTTGACAGCTGGCTGAAGATGAGCCAGAGTGTGCCCAGGTGGCCAAGAAGGCCAGTGGTATCCCAGTTTGGATCAGCAATAGTGTGGCCAGTATGACTAGGGAAGGGATTCTTCCCCTGTATTCAGCACTGGTGAAGCCACACCTCAAATTCTGTGTTTAGTTTTGGGCCCCTCACTTTGTGTGTCCAGAGAAAATCAACAGAACTGGGGAAAGGTCGGGAACTCAAGTCTGTTGACGAGCAGCTGAGGGAACTAGGAGTTGTTTAGCCTGGAGAAAAGGAGGCTCAGGGGTGAAGTTATTGCTCTCTACAACTACCTGAAAGTTATTGCTCTCTACAACTACCTGTGGCCAGGCGAGGGTTGGTATTCTATCCCAAGTAACAAGCAAGAGGACAAGAGGAAATGGCTTCGAGCTGTGCTAGGGGAGGTTTAGAATGGATATTGGAAAAAACCTCTGCAACAAAAGGGTTTTCAAGCCCTGCAATAGGCTGCCCAGGGAAGTGATTGAGTCATCATCCTTGGAGAGATTTAAAAGACCATGTAGATCAAGACACATGTAGATGTGTCATGCAGGGACATGGTTTAGTGGTGGACTTGGCAGTGCTGGGTTAATGCCTGGACTTGATGATCTTAAAAGTCTTTTCCAATCTAAATGATTCTCTGATTCTATATAGAGAATATGCTTGTATTATTGTGGAAATTAGATGTTACTTCAATCACCATGGTGAGTTTGAGGGGAATATTCTGTAGAGACAGTAACAGCCACTGATAATCCAAATCCAATGGATGCCTGATCTGGCTTGTGTTGAAGCTGATGAAGTATTTCTATTGTATTTAATGGACATTGGCCTCAGCCTCAAAAGAGTGCACTTCAGATTGAACTTCTCTGCCTTTGCAGTGATCTTATTAAATTTGCAGAGTTGGTATTAGATTGGCTCAGTGGTATGAGAACATTACTATTCTGTTAAATTACTTTTTCAGTTAATAATATATTCTTTTCTACTAGGGGTTTTCTTTCTTAAGCCCTTTTTCCTTCTTTGCCTTCAGCTGCTTTGGGAATTCATTCTCCCTTTCTGCCTTGAACTACTACATGCTGTTATCTGGCAGGGCTAAACAGCTCTCGTCCACTTCTCATATGAGTGCTCTGCATGCTAAACTGGATTTTTGTTCCTTGGGCAGGTTGTCCCATTTTTACTGGTGGAACCAAAGCAAGAAGAGCCTCATGGACTATGAGGAACCCTAAATTGAAACATGTTCTTGACCCCGAGCTCTTCCAGGTCAAGGCTCAGCACTAACTTATGGGGAAGCCTTGTTCATACCTGAGCCTTTTCTGTCCATCATAAAGATACACTTTGTGAGCCCATTCCCAATGAAACAGATCTATGGGATCCAAACTGTATTATATTACTTGTAGTATTTACACCTGTAATACCAGCAGCATGTTAAGGGCTTTGAAGAGATCTTGGAAGACAAAGTCCCTGCCTAAAGAGCTTAATATTCATATTTTATTCAAAATATAAAAATATACATACTCTGAGTCTGTAAGATACCGGATTAAAAAGGCTTTTCTCCTTAAATTAGCTCACAAAAATCTAACCCCCTGAAGGGAGTGAAGGAGGCAGCTGTGGAGGGAAGGGAGCCAGCACTACTGAGTACAAAGCGACTCTCAGCTGCCTCATCCGGAGATGCACTTTCAGCCTCAGCTTGGGGTCCTTACAGACTCTTTTATCCCTGGGAGCCCAGCTGGGATCAGAGAGGGGCAGATCCACTCTGCCCCATCTGTATGTGTTCTTGTGCAGAAGAGAGTCCCATCCCTGCTCCATCTGGGATGGGGGAACCAGGGGCTATGTGATGGCAATGCAGCCTTCGGATCTGCCTGTTCAAATGGCAGCTCTCTGTACTGGAACAAAATCAGACTGTTCTTCCTTTTTGTCAGAAGTCAAGGGTGCTTCTCAGTTCCTCAGTTCTGATTACTGTGCACGGATCATGCTATTCCCAATATTTTGACACAATACAATAGTTTGTTATTTCCAGGTGCAACACATCACAGTGCCAACATTCTATATAAACATAAAATAAATTACTTAAGAACAAAGGAAACCTATATAATAGCATATGAAGAAATCTTTTGGAAAAGGTTATACTTCTGCATCAGTGAAGTTTAATGTGATGGGATACTTTTGCCGTAACGGACAGTAGTGCCAGTGAAATGGAGCAGTGGAGTGCTCAGAAAGGGAACAGTGGATGCAGCTAACACAGTTTCGAGGAGAGAAAGGCAGACCCACCACTACATGTTGACAGTTGAGAAGCAAAATTACAAGCATTTGGAGGCCATAAGGTCCAGCCTAGAATTCTCCAGCTGTAGAATTTTAATGTGTTTCCACATGAGTGATATTTAGTTAGATATTGTAAGCACAGTAGTGGAAAATTAGGATTAGCAAATGAGTAAATTAAACTGAAAATTGGGTAAAGAGATTTGAAAGTAAACCTAAGGCCTTCAGTCGTGATGGACTTTGCTCTCCAAGGAATTTTTTTTTTTTCCCAAGTAGCCTGTAAATTCTTATTGGATTTTAAATTCCCATTACAGACATTAGAGATTTTGCAAGGAAATCTGATGGGGTCATAGAATAACTGTAAACAAACAACAACAGAAGAGACGTAGATTAAAAGTGATGGAATTTTTACTTAATGTCCTCTCTTTTGTGAAATGCTATTCACAGATTTCTGGGAAAATTTCTGGGATTTGTTCCTGGCCACAACACAGTGACAAAAATACTTAACACAAATTTCACCGCCCCAGTCCCAGTTCTTAAGAACTTGTCTGTTACACTGCCAAAATCCACAACTGTCTTTGCAGGGTTAATTATTTCTGAAACCCGAGGGAGACACAAAGGAAACTGCACTGACAGACACAGGACATAAATAGCTCCAGGTATTTGCTGCATGGGGGCGGGAATCGCCCAAAGGTGGCAGGCAAAGGAGACGGTCCCTGGTGGACCCCAGGGTGCACCAACAAGCACCTGTACTAGAGCACCCCACCAAATGCACCAAGCTAAACCCACCTCTGATCAATGGCACTTGGATTAACACAGGAGTTGGGATGCTGTGCAAACCAGCCTCGTCCTGACACCGAAATGAACCAGACAACTCAAATATGCGAACGGAAAAAGCAATAAACATTACTAAAAGAAAACAGTGGGTCGTGCCCCAGTGACTCTCTCAGTATATTGTTTTTCCCACAAAAATCTGGAAGATCTGACACTTCTTGTATTGGTTCTCAAGGAACATTGCAAGAGTATTAGAGATAGGGGAAGAGAGATGCAGAGCAGTCCGATAACTTACCATGATAGTAGCTGCAAGTCAAAATTACATCCAGGGCTTCCCGCTTCAATTTGTGAGGTTTGATGATGCTGATTTTATCAGCAAGGTCATTTTAGCACCCATGCTTAATCCAGAATCTATTCTGATATTTGTTTAGAAGATTTGAGTAATCTCTTTAAGAGAATTAACAAGTGCTGGAGTCCTAAAGAACAATCTTCTCTCAGCCCTGACTGGAGCAGAAGGATTGAGGTCATAGTTAGGCGAAGGTTTTTTTAAGGTAGTATGGAAACAAATAGAATTATCTTTAGAGTGAGTAGTACATTATAGAGTATGGAGGCACAAAGCTTGCAAATGAGTTCAGGTTGGTTTTGGGTTCAGTTTTCTGGTCGCCCTGGACACAACCCATGACCTGCTACATGATACAGGTATTAATAATGTGATGTGCAGAGGGGCTTGCTCTGGCAGGTTTCCCCTCTGAGCCACATACAACTGCAATCAGTGGCCAAACAACACATGAATGCTTTGCTGCCTTTTTCCAAAGTCACCATATGCTGCCTGTTGACTCTTCACAGCCCTGGAGCTCTGTGTTGGGATGTAAGGTCTAGCTAAGGGAGTGGATTGGAAAATTCACTGAAACAAAGTCACTGATGCTCAAATGCCAAGCTGTTAAATCTTCAGCAAGTCACAGTTCAGAAATCAGCCATCTTTTTTTATAAATAATTAGTAATCACTGGATGTTAAGTCAAATGTTCACTTGAGCTCTTGGGTTAAGTTTTGGAAGGGGCTTTGAGGAATTGACTTTGAATCTTCACACTCAAAGCTATTTTATTCTAGTTGTTACATGGGTCTAAAATAAACCATTTCCACATCTGAGACTATAGGGCTGACAACACATCAGATTAGTCCTTCTCTTGCAGACAGGTCAAAGAAAATAATGAAAATCCCATAAAAGCAGCATTCCCACAAGCGACCTATCATGTCGGACAGAACGGTCACCTAGCAGCTTGTGGCACTGTTGTACTATTAACCCTTACACCCTTTTCCTTCCCAAAAGGCTGATGAAATTTTATCTAGATCCAGAAACAAAGAACAACATCCTGGCCCACTAGGGTGAATACTCATCTCAAGCATCCTGCTGTTTCACAGCTGGCAGCAACAGATAAATTTATTAGTTGTCTGAGCTAAGGTTCACCAGATGGAATCACATCCCGCTTAGAGGTAACGCTGGGTTATCGCAGCCTCAGGAGCAGAGGTACCTTTGGGTATTAACTGATCTCACCTCTCAGGCTTTGGACTACCAGAAAATTTGGAACATAATTTGGAATCCTGAGGCCAAATACCCTAAACTTAAGAGGGGGTACTACAACTCACTTCTCAAAGGTTTATAGTGAAGTTTGCTGTCCAAGCCATAGGAAGGTTGTTATCTTTGTGTGGCTGACAAATTGTAATAGCAATGATTTTAGTGTAAAAACAAGCAAACCTCCCATTAAACTAGTGAGAAGCAGTATTAAAACTCATTCTTCTGCTTTTGAGAGACTTTTACATAGAGGTCTAGTAATGTTTTGACATTTGGGGAAATGGCAGCTTATATGAGCAAACAGAAGCACCTAACATAGCATATGGGCAAAGTCCTTGGCAAGGACTATAAAATCAAAGGTAAATAAGGTATGGTGTTTGTCAAAGTACATTTTCAAAAAAAGACAGTAGGGAACATGGTAAATATTTTAGGGAGATTAAGTAGTAGACTTGGCAGTGCTGGATTAATGGTTGGACTCAATCTTAGAGGTCTTTTTCAACTGAAGTGACCCTATGAAATCTCCAAAATATTAAAAATTTTCATTGATAAATTCACCACATCCTTGGCAGAGACTCTGTAGGGGTGTGGAGGACCTTTGACTTTAAGACACCCACTGCATTTGTTGAGATCCCCAGCTAAATAACATCCCAGCATCCTCCCTGTCTGGTGGCTGCTGCAGAGCAGGGGTGGTGAACAGAGGTGGGAAGAAGATACTGCAAGATTGTCCAGCCTGGGGGCTCAGAGGGTGCTAAAAGCCCAACTGTAATGCAGGTCATGACATGTCTCCTTTAAAATGAATGATGAGGACTTGCTGCAAGGCAGCCTGCCTGGAGGAGAGAGTCAGACACACATCAAAGGGCCCGTGCAAGTGTGGTCCCCAAAACCACTGTTTAAAGTCACTCAGAGTGAGCTGTCCGAGCTGCCCTGCTGGGCTGGGTGCTCTGGTATGAGCAGTGATGCTCCTGCAGATGGTCTGACTGTGCTGAACATGAGCCCTCAAGGATTAAATGTTTATCTTGGCACTTGCAAAATTCCTTAATAAGAAGGGTTTAAAAGAAAGCAGCCATATGTTTCAGGAAAGGCATCATGCAGCGATCAGCCTGCATTGCTTATCACAGTAGAGAGATGAGGAATCAAATAAAACAGGACCAGGCAGCCTAAACCCCTAAAAACCCTGACTGCTTTCAGGCTCCACAGCAGGAACTCAGCCCTCACCATGTTTTCACGGTGCTCTGCATTCACAAAATAAAACCTGCCTGGCTTTCTCATGAAGGTTGTCAAAATGTCCCAACAGGAGGCTGAAGCCAGAGGTCCTAGCACTGAAAATGCTCATGTTCCAGGTCCCTGGCTGGGGGCTACAGCAGGTGCCAACCAGCAGCTACCTCTATTTAGGCGACTGCCAGAGGTATCTTGGATTTTCTTTTTCTGACACTTACAAAACTGTCTGACAGCAAAATGGAGAAATAGGCAGTCGAGCTCCTACAGCCTGTGAAAAGGAAATAAGCCCCTGGCCAAGGGAACAGGAGAGGAAAGAGGCGTGTGGCATCTCCAGCTTTCTTAGTGCTGTGTGATAACACATGAGGAATGACCTCCACTGCTTAAGCCTTAACACTTAGATAGTTTCTTCTCATAGTGTCAGATGGAAAATCTAAAAGTCTGGAAGTGTGGATGAAATCTACATTACAGGAAGGCACACAGTCACTAAATTCTCACAAGTCACTGAATTCTAATTTCTGCAGTTCAGTACAGCTTGATGTACAATTTGTTTCATCAGAAATGCTACCTTGCTCCCTGCAATTCATTCCAAATCTATTCCAGGGCAACACTAAACAGACATTGCCCAAACTAAGGGTTAAACTCATGACGCTGCCATCCCATGATCACTTATAACAGCTTCAGGCCATGCTGAAGACCTATGAGGCTCTGAAAGCTCAACTAAACATTTGGATGATTATCCAGATGGAGCCTTAAGGGCAAATGTACAATATCTGTTAGCATTGACTAATGCCTTGTAATGGACGTCTGTGATATCCAGACTTCATTGTAGCCTAAAAACACCTGGCCTTATGTCAAGCTCATCACTATTTGCAGAAACAAAATCAAGATGTGAAAAACCTGAAACAAACATAAAGGAAGAGGAGGTATTTCTTTGGTGGCTTCTCAGAAACCAGGTTCACGAGGGTGTAGATGGACCACATGATTTACAAGTAGAGAGTGTATGTAACTGTCATATGGGTATCACATTCATGTACCAACACCTTCCTGTACGTCAGCACACCTAACTGGTTTGGTAAAGGTTAAAAACCACCCTTTCTTCTTTTTCAATCACCGTGACAGCAAATTGAAACCTACTGTTGCCACTAGTGCGTCACACACAAAAAATCTGCTTCTGGTAAAAGTTTCAGAAATGTCTCAATGTTGAGTAACTCAGGTTTTGGTTGTATCTTGTGAGGGGAACTAGAAAGCAGTGTTATTCAAAGTGTTGTGTCACCAAGACATTTTTGGCACGATGTATCCTGACACCATATCCTAACTATTGCCAGGACCTGTAAAAGCGTGTGGAAAAAAAACCAGTGGTTTTATTTTTCCTGTGTCTATTTGAAGGGTTAGTAATATAGAGCCTGCTACTACTAGTAAAAGTATTAAATAGATTTGATAGTGTTTTATATTATTAACTACTAATAATAATCTATCTTTTCACATGTGAGTGGAAGTATGTGATAAAAGCATTCCTTAGCAAGTCTGTGCAATTTACTCTCCAGCCATGACTCACCCCTTACCCTGAGAAGCAAAGCCCAGGTGACCCAGCTGCGGTGAACACAGAGCCATCACTGAGGCAGTTTCCTTAGCAACATAAGCCACATGAAAAAACATCCAAAACATCTTCTACCTCCTGCTTGCTGTTCCTTGAAGTTGTTCTAAGTAAGCTGATGCTAAACCTCGTACCTGAATTTCAGAGGTAGAATCAATGTATCACAAAGCAAATCCTTTCACTTACAAGCAAGTTAACTTTTAGCTACTGCCCCGACTTCAGGCTTAATAAGGAAAAATAACATTAATTTTTTAAATCTATTATCTCCAAACACTGCTTGGGCTCATAAACAAATAACAGAAGCAGCTTCTGGATCCTCAGCTGATACTGATTGTCATTAGGGATTTGTTGAAGTTAAAGAAACCATGGCAATTCAGAGCAATCAGCCCAGGATGAGCTGGGTGTTTATGGGTTCCAGCTGCTCATGATCAAGGCTAGATTAAGAGCAGATAAATAGTTCACCCAGGAGGGGGGAAGGGATGGTTTCTTGAGGGTTGTTCTGTGTTGCTTCTTGCTGAGATAGTTTGAAGAAAAGTGTCTCAGGAGTCTTTTTTCAGAGGTGTTGGACCAAAGAACTGTGAGCTGTTTGAAATGAAGAAGGCTTATAAGCAAGTGGAAAAGTGCCCTTTGTGCATTCAAGGTATTGTGTCCAGTAATCATAAGTATTTCCTATTTGTGTGTGCATTGTTTCTTGAAGTATCTCTGCTCCTTGTTTTGCAGGCTTTTGCAGTAAAGTGTGTATGTTGTACTGCATCAAGATGCCACTTTTTATGTTCACTGTAATCTACATCAAAGTTCAGAAAGCCAGAATGTATTGCTTTCCTCCCTGCTGTAGGCATGTGGTCATGGAAGAAGTGTGAAGAAAGGAGTGTATTGATTTATGCCTATCATTGTCTGACAGGAGCAGATGTGGGTCTTGGAGTTTTAGTTTAGCTGATGGACTGTACTAAACCTGACCTGGTTTTGCTGCTATTACATGTGAGTTATCTTTGATGCAGCTAAATCACTTTTGAAGTATTGTAGAAGGTGAAGTGGAGCCAGCTTTGTAGGCAATAATAACAGAATGAGATTATTTAGGCTAAAATGAGTCAATATTTGGAAAATTCCACTGTTGGTAATAAAACCTTGCCTGAGGGATGCTGATTGATGCTGCCTGTACCAGATGGGAGAGTGGGTTTGTAGCATGAGACTGAGCCTGAGTGCTCCTGTGGACACTCCGATGGGGATACAGCTTGGGGGGGGAAAACATGAGGATGCAGTCAAGAGAAGACATGTGGGCACCAAGTTATCTCCTTGGGAAAAGAGTAGTCGTGTGTTTCAGCTAAAGGAAGAAAAGGTAATTTTGGAGAAGATGTAAAATGACAGATTTGACTCTGGCAGGGCTTTTCTGTGGTGGCCCTGTCCCCACCCAGCATGAGGGTGCCTGGCCTGCTATTCCAGGGCTGTGAGCTCCTGCTGGCATCAGAAGCATGAGGACTTGGCTGTGTTATGCTGACACTTGTTCTATAAAATTGACAGCAATAGTGAATGATAGCCCATATTTCTGCAATATCTTCTTCCTTGGGACACCTACCAGCATACCATTGACAATGCTTTTGAAGGCTGGATTTTGGCCAGGTTCTTGGAGAAGCAGTATTTTGGCCTTGGTCCCACAACGGGGAGCTCCAGTTCATAATGCTTATGATCAGGGATGAGGGACTTGCTTTCTCTTTTCTGTGTGAACTGCCTCTCCTAAATAAACAACCTGTCTTCACAGCATATGCAGGACTGTCTAGAGGGTCTTTAAGGGTGCTAACTGCCTAACCTGAGTACCTCCTTGGTCTTAGCTTGATGCTTCAACTCCGAAGCCACTGCTTTCAGTTGAACAAGTGTTTGAGCTCAAATGGGTGTTTTTGGGTGGGAGCAGCTGTCTGTAGTGCCAGACAGCAGACCTAGTGACATATCACTGGAGCTGTTCTGGGCTAGACTATAGCAATAACTTATTTAATATAATTCTGAGGGAGCCAATTTTGGTGGTGTTGGAGTGATCACAAACATTTGAGGAAAAAAATGAGTCTTTCCATCCTTGGTCCGTTGCACAGCTCAGGACTTCTCTACTTATTTGTGGACGGAATTTATTGTTGATTATTGTATTCCTTGGCATGAACTGAAATTTCAGCCTCCAGGTTCATGGCCATTAACCATGGTGGAAAAAAGTGACCCATTTGTCTCACATAATGAGTTTGCCTGTGGAAGCTGTAGCTGCTTTGACTGACTTATGACCGTGGCTGGGTACTTGCATCAGGTGCAAACAAAAACAGTCAGTCTGGACTGGGTGCCTGTGTGTGTGACGTGATGGTCCCTCCTGCAGATACGGGGCTGGGAGCAATGCTCCACACCAGCTGTGGCTTACTGGTGCCCTTAGGAAATTTACTGCTTCTGTTTTGAGTGTGGTTGTAAAGGTACAAAGGAGAAGAATTCAATACACCTGATCCTTTACAGTGAATTCTGGGCAAGCCTTTCAGCTCAAACTTTTTGTCTTGCTTTCTCTGACCACTCTGACATTAGTAATTTGCCAGTCTTTTTGATTCACCAGCATAAAATGAAGCAGTCATGATTTGTATTGCAGGAGCAAGGATGGGAGCTGAAGCTTTCAAGCACCTTATGTGTATGCAAAGGAGACTAATGCATCTGAGGCTGTGACTGCTCTAAAGACTACTTTAAATCCTGGAGTGTGGGCCTGAGTGGAGTTTGAACAAGCTGTGTGCTTATGCAATTAAGGCAAAGCTGTGCTGCTTCTTGAGCACTTACAGCACTTGATAGGGATTCAGACAGGTCAGACAACTGCTATGTGGTCATCTCTTTAATCCCCAAATAGAGGGAAATTGGCCCCTGTGGTGCATGGAGGAGCAGTAGGTTTCTGTCTCAGGCTGTGTAAGAGCCAGCTCAGATTCTGAGCAGTGACTGCCATTTCAGCAGCACCTGTGCTCTTGTTTTGCTGGTGGTGGTGCTTGTTTTTGTGGATCGGGAGTCTGCAATCAATTCCAAAAATATCAACAGTACAGTATGAGCCCATGAGATCAGGAGTGGATGTACACTTTGAAGAAAGCACTGAAGAAAAAAAAAAACAACACTTGAAAAGCAGCATGAATTTTATAATCATGGTTAAGGACTGACAGACCAAGGCACTGTTTTTTCACTGAGTGAAACAGAAAATAAGGAATCAAAATTTCCATGTTCTGTTTCAGGTTTTTCATTAACTTCTATTTGGAGGCAAACAAGTGCCATCCTTCCCTGCTTCTAACTTCCTACAGGCAAGGCAGAGCTGTAATTTGGAACAGGGCTGTCCTATGACTTTAAGACTGTACAATGATGGAAAGCCTTGGTGAATGATCCTATGGGGATATAAAATGATTAATCTACAGGCATCTGAGAACACTTACAACTTAGCTTTTGGTTTGGTATCTGTTATTGCACTTATGGGGCTGTTAATAATCTCGTAATGCACATCAGGCCTTATCTTAATGATTAAAAAATTATTAAAAAGGGTCTGTTTTATCTCTAACTAGCAAGAAATGCAATTATTTTAAGTAGTGCAAAGTCTCTACCACTCAGAAGTGATATTAAATGGTTTTAATAACTTGGCTGGAGGGTTTTTTCAAGGTGCTAGAAGCACACCATCCCTCAGATGAGCATGTTGTGACAGCTCTGGAGCTGGTGTGGGGGCAATGCAGAGGGGCAGGGAGCCATGAGATCAGGGCAGAGGGATGTGAAGAAATTGTAGGAATAAGGCAATTTGCAGTCAGGTGTAGTACTTTAGCTTGAGGACAGCTGGAGAGGTAGCTGGGTAGGAAATCTAACAAGGATGACAGAGCTGGGGGACACAGAAGGATGAACATGTGCGTAGTGGAAAGTGAGAGGGCTGAGGGGGAAAATCTCTTTTCCTTCCACATCAAGACCTTGTGCTGACAGAAAATCCCAGAAGCAACCTTTGTTTCCTAATGCTGACCTGCTAGTCCCTGGGAGGCAGGGACAGTGCTGAGACCTGCCAGGTCTGCTGGCAGTGCTGGGGTGCTTCCCATCATGATCCCCCACCTCTGAAACTTCCAGTGCTCCTCAAAACCACACAGCTTCATGAAGAGATAACTAACTGTGTTATTAGCAGGGATCAGACTTCTGTTTTAAGTGGAATAAATCCAACCATAAGCATGTGGGTGTTACGTAGATGGGCTTCAGTCATTTTTCACTTGTTCTTCCCTCACGAGACATGTTTCATCTCCCCAACAGCCTTTACACATCAGCAACAGAGTTAAGAATTAAAGCAGAATAAAAAATGGACAGTTTTTCAACCTTGTCACATCTCTGAGATGGTGTTCTGGGTTTATTTGAATTGAGCAACAGTACAGAAGAGAATTGCTGATAAACTGAGATCTTTCAAAACTCCAATTAAAGGCAATTTTATATCTCCACTGATATTAGGAAGAATATAACTACTGCTGGACACATAGCAAGTAGCAAGACCAGCTTACCAACTGAGAGGTGCAACTGACCTGCTTTAGAAATGGGCAAGGCTCTGCTGAGCAAATTGGAATTAAACTGATTGACACTACAGAAATTTGGCCTGTTATTCCTCCTGCACACCCCAACAATGCGGCTTGGAAGTGATGTTTGAGCAGTAAGTGGCAGGTATGTGCCTGTGCTGTGCTAAGTAAAGCCAACTTCATCTGAACCCAGCCCAGCAAAGATTATCAATGTGTGCCTGAAGCACAAGGGTTACAAGAATCTGTGGGGTTGCATCAGGAGTGCAGATTTTTAGTTCTGTACTGGAGAAGCTTTACATAAATGACACCTAAATAATTTTCTGCCCAACTCCCTACTTTACACCTTGCTGTATTTCTGGTGAAACACCTATTGAAATTGCACTGCCACATACCTTTGTTAACAAACAAATATTCCACCCAACAGTGTCTTCCTGAGTGCACAGAAGTGAGTCCCTGGCCACATGGGAGCCAGAGGGACTTTGCCACTTGGTTCAGCTAGCACTAAAACTACTCCTGTAAAAGTGCACTTCTACAGTTGCACTGCAATCTCTCTGCTCCAGACCTCTAGTTAAATGCATGTTAAAGTCTAGGAACAATCTGCCTGGCAGTAAATTAATGGCCCATGGTGTAGCTACTGCTGTGATGCCTCTTCCATTAAGAGTAGTGGTGCTGCCTTAAGTGACTTGTATGTCCAGAATAATGGTGCTTGTGGCTTGCACCTGCGTAGGGGATGATGCTTGTTGCATTTAAACTAGATTATATGGCCCAAAAGGCATTGCTCAGCCCAAGAGGCACTGCAGAGTTGCAGTGTTCCAAAGGGAGACTTGTGGAACTGGGGACTTCTGGCATGTCCCTCCATGCATCATTTCAGGAAGTTTGTGCAGACCCCTTTGCTGATTGGGTTTTGCTGCCTCTGCCTGCCCTTCACCTACAGGGATGTAGCAAGCGTCAGTACTGCTGTTTTGGCAGCCTTGAACAAGCATGCAAAAGCCAGGAGACTCCTTTGCTACCTCTGCCCCTCTGCTGGCACAACATCCAGCATCTGGTATGGGTACACTGATCTAGAAAATGATGCTTAAATATTAAGGGCAGAGATGTTGGGCTATTCTGGGTGCATGCAAGGTTCCAGTGCACTGGGCTGCCGCTGGCATTTTGGATAGTAGCCTAGAAGGCACTGGACTTGGAAAGTTCAGTGCTTGGTGCCAGGATCTCCCAGCAGCCTGCCACTTGGCATGCAAAGCAGCACAGAGAAGGGGTGACTTCTTCAGCTTCTTTAAAAGAAAAAGTAGAAAAGGGAATAAGAAACATTTACCAGCTTTGAAGGTGGGAAGGGTGCTGAGGCTTTCTGCTTTCCTTTCCCATTGCCGTGCTCCTTGTCTCTCTTGGGCCCCATGTTGTAAATCCTACGCTCTCATCGGAAGAGTGCTGGCTGCAGGCTCCCTCCAGAGCCCGTTGACGCAATCTGGGTCATTCAGAGAAGGTTGTCAGGAATGATCCTACACCTCCCTGCTGTGCTGGCACTGAGCTTTGCCTTACAGGGCATGAGAGGTGCTGGGTTGATCCTGAGTCCTGTTCCTAAACCTGTCTGAGCCAACCCCCTGCAGCCCTGGAGCTCCTGGGAGGTGTCCCCCAGGGTCCTAACTGAGGTTAGGCAATGTTGGGACACCATGTTGGGGACACAGGGGGAAATACCCTGTGGCATCTAGCCACCCGTTTTTTTTTGGATGGCGAGAAGTCAGTGATGGAGGCTAGGACTGGGTATCCCTGTGAGGCAAAACCCACCTGCCAAGGGGCTGCCAGAAAATAAGGGGATTTCTAGCAGGGCAAGGAAGCCCTCCTGGGGAAAGGCAAGAGGAGATTATGACAGAGAGCTAATCTGTATGGCTGTTTCATAAGTTTCCCCAGTGCCTGGACTCTGTGCTCAGCAACAGACATTATATGTGCTGAGAATAACTGATTTCTCAGAAGCACCATGTAAAAATATGTGGAAGTCTGGAGCAAACTATGGCAGTTCCTTTATATTTTAGTGCTATCTAACAAAATCTCTCCCCATTCCCACACCAGGTTAATATAAGGGGCCAGATGAGATGTCAAGCACCACAGTTTGGTGGAGGCCACCCTTCACTTGCCAGCTCACGTTTCTCATGAATCCTCACCTCTTTCCTTGACCCTATTTTAGGTGTTTACACAGACATGTGTAAACCTAAGTCCTAACATGACAAACCTAACTCCAAAGCTGCTGTTTAGACCATTGTCAACCTTCTACTCATTTACAGCAGCCAAAATTCACAAGCAAAGGCAGAATGCAGGTGCTCCTCCAGCCCAGGGGCCACACCACAAGGAGTTTTGATACTGCTGGTCCCTGTGCTCAGACCAATTGTGCTGCACAGCAATAATCATGAGCAACTAATTTTCAAGACTTTCCAGATTGCTATTATGTGGAAATGAAGACTTAAGTTCCCAACTGGACACTTGTCCTATTCAGCTGCAAGTTTTTATCCAAATTATTTAAATGCTTGCTGCCTCAGTTTTATGTTTGTCCCTGACCTACCTGTTTGCTATTCTTGAATTAAAATTACTGTGTAGGATACAGTTAGTCTTCTAGCAGCTGCTTCTTCTTGTACATGTTTGAAAAAACAGACTCTGAATGTATTTTGGGGAATATGGATATTCCAAACCAGCTCAGGGCTGGAGTGATGGCACTGCTGCGGTACAGCATGATGTCTGTAAGCTGGGTAGTGTGGAAGTTTGTGCTCTGCCTATGGGAAGTTGGTGTGCAATTCCTCAGTCCTTCTCTGTTTTAAATGCAAACATAAATGACTCCAATTCCCCCTAAAGTCAATAAAGATTATAAATATGAAGTCAAATAAGACCCAAAAGCCCAATAAGCTGTATTAAAGCTGGCAGCATGTTTTAATTTACTACTCCTACACCTTCAATTTGCCTGACACAGCTGGGAAGTGCTGCCAGTGAATGCTGCATGAGCTCCTGTGCGTGAAGTTGGAGGGGAACGGACAGTGAGTTACCCGCTGGCTGTGAGCCACAGCTTGGAATTTCCTGACAGTTTTTCCTTGTGGTTCCGAGAGCAGCTTGCTGTCAGGGAGTGTTTCTTGTGTCTCTTCCCTACCCCATATGCTGTTTTCAGTCTCTGTTGCAGCGTTCTGGAGTATTTTGTTTTCCAAATGAGGTCCACAGGGTACTCTAAGTTGTCCCCTTGTGAAACATCACAATATGGACCACTTAAACATTACTCTAAGCCTGTAACTCCAGCCCACAAATGCTACCAACAGTGAATTCATTCCTCAGAAGAGCAAGTGTAATTTATAACTCAAAACAGCACTTGAAACTGTTTGACTAATAAAATGTCCTTCACTTGACTCCTCAGTTAGAGCCTGGCTCGTGTCAGCCTCTTTTCAGATGTAATCACTCTAGGAAACACTTTTTCAGTGTGCACTTAGCAGCAGAGCCTGAATTTGCTCTAATACATGCTTTAATGTTTACTCCCCAACACCTCATGGCAGCCCGTCTAAGCTCTCTGCACCATCCCCATCCCAAATGCCTCAGCCCATCCTGCAGCTTCCCCCCTTAAGGATCAGGTTTACCTTAGCAGCAGCGGAGCAGCAGTGCCCAAAATGGAGATTTCAATGGGATCTGGCAGGGCGATTTTCCCTCTCATCTACATACTCCTGTAGTTTCCACCTTTGGGAAAACAGCCTATCTGCAAGGAGAAGGTTTCCATATATCTTGTCTCTCAATGTCTTCAAATACTTCTTGCTGCTCTTGTAGTTTCCAGGCAGTTTTAATTACTTTTTGTTTTTAAATAGAGGTGAAGCACCAGAATTCAGTAACTATACAGAAAGAAGATGTCAGAAGGAAGTGGGTGTGAAGACCCTCTGAATAAAGTCAGCCCAAAAAAAGCTGAGCTTTCTCTCTCCAAACTTTATTTCATGAAGCTCCTCATTATCCCCACCTTTATAAAAACTCTTCTTCCCATCTGCTCTGCCTGTGCATCCCTGACTGCCGGGGCTCCTCTGGGACATGATGGCCATTCCTGTGAGGGCAGGATGCTCGGCGTGGAGTCAGTGCCTTTGCTGTCATTTGCGAAAATTCATCCCTCTCATCTGCTCCTGGGAAGAACACTGCAGGAGTCAGGCGGAAAAATGAGCTCAGGTTGGGGCAGTCCCAATATTGTCCTGAGCCCGTGGCCAGCGCACAAACAGGCAGCACCTCTCCTGGCCAACCTTTACTTTCTGAAATGTCAGGGCTGTGCAGAAGCAGGCGTTCAGCTCTTTCTCCAGTGCTCACTCATCCCTGTGTACTCTTGCATGTGCTGGTGTGAAATCAGGGGCTTCCCAGCCTTTCCCTCAGTCACCTCCATCAGATCACTTTGTCCTTGGGTGGTATTTGCTTTTCTGAGTCAAGAGCATGCCAGCGAGACGCTCCCGTTCGTCTCTGGCTGCTCGCTGATTTCCCACACTGTGTGCTTGCTGTTTGCTCCTATGGCAAAAGCAGAAGCTGCTTCTGCTGATGTGGTCCACAGTTGGACTTTCCCCCCACCTGCCCTGTTTAAAATGTAAGGTCTCACAAATTAAGAAGCTACAGCCTGTCTAGATCTTATACCAGTCAGTCTCTGATTCATCAGAGAATCTCCTTGGTAACTAGCTGTTCCTCTCTGATTTGCTACTAAAAAGCTCTCCCAATTTAAAGATAAAATACAGTGAAAGCAGAAAGAGGAGCTACACCACATAGATACCTTATACAGAAGCATATGCCTTGTGTGCAAAGAGCTATACTGGATATTTTCTGATGTGTGTGGGAAGCAGCCTCTCTGTGAGACAGAATGCTATTACCCTATGGATGGCAAATGTGCCCCAGCTGCCTCATCTCTGCTAGAAATCCTTTTTCCTGCTCCAGGGCCAGTAACCCCATCTGCAGGGTAAATAATCCCACAGGAGAAGATGAGGTTGGCATTTAACAAGGGACTCTGCAGTTCGTGCTTTAATAAGCCAGATTTCTGGCCTTGCCTGGGACAGATTGCCAAGTACAAAGATTCAGAGATGGGGTGACTTTCTGCAGGAGGTGTACCTGGTGTGTTTGATGCTGATTGCCCTCTGGCTCTGGTAATGAGCCTCTGCTGCCTGACCCCCTCAGCACACAGCAAAGTGCTACCTGTGCTCTGGTGTCTGTTGGAGTTGGAGAGAAGGTGCTCACTGAAGATTTGGGGAGTTTTTTGTTGTTCGTTTGTTGTTGGTTTTTTTTTTCCTAAGAACCAGCATTGCTGGAAAAGTTGATCCCAGGCGAGGCTAAGAACACTTAGTGTTTGAAATAGTGACTAATTGTGCTCAGAAAGTCACTGTAAGTGAAGAGTTTGACCCATGAATGCCTGAGGCCAGGAAGCTCTGTGGTGAGACTTGCCTGGGGTTATTAAAGGATGAGGCAATGGTACAGAGCTAGAAATGAGTATTCATGTTATGCATGTCTGGTGCACCTACAGCCAGAAAGCTCTGACTCCCTGTGCATGCTGTGCCTGCTCCAGCAGGACTGTGCTGCTGAGAGTGGGGCTCTCTGTGATTCTGAGCCCACTGGGGTAGAAGAGGGAACAGACAACCCTAAATGAGTGCAGCTGAGCTGCTTTCAATTCTTTTTACCAGATAAATTAGAAATCAAAAATCATTCCTGCATTTCTCTTGCAAAACCCAGCCAGCAGCCCTTGCCTTGACTCTTGCCAGAAGCAGAGGGAGAGAGGCAGGTCCACAGCCCAGACACTGGGTAAGTCACCTTCCTCTCCATATTTTCTCATTAGCCTTATGCACTTCCTGTCCCATAGCACTAATTCCTCATTGCTACAACAAACAGCAACAAAGCACCAGATCCATGAGGGGTTTTTTATCCCTGCAAGAGGCTTTTGAGCTCACTGTGAGAGCTTGCTCAGCCCTGGGAAGCACTCAGCAGCTGGAGGAAAGCTCCTGCAAGCAGTTCTGGCAGTAGGGTTATTGACACCATGGGTGTCATTGGCTTGAGACAAAATCTGTGTTCTCATAAGGTGTTGTGGTGTCTCTAATGTCTGGGCAGGAGAAGCCCAGGATTATATACTCTGCTTGGGCAGGCATGATCCAGACCTGCTCAGGTTCAGACCTGTGGTTGCAGATTGTTTAATCTTAGCAGGCAAAAGCTTGCGTTTTAATGTGCTGCCCATACCAGCAAAGCCAAAAGTGCTCACACCTTCATTTATCAAGTAATATGAGTGACAATAAACTGGTTCTGATAAATGAGGGTTGAGATAATCAAGCTCATTTTTGATGCGATTGAACATGTCAGGAACACGACCTCATTCTGGATAAGGGATGAGCTCTTAGATAATCAAAGTTGTGGTAGGCAAGGCCTGACTGTCCCCCCTTGATCAGAAGAAAAGGGATGATTGATGCTAGTCCTCTTCCTTCCTGCTCTCCTGCTGCCACTGTGCTGAGGCTTGGGGAGGGCAGGTGAATCCCTGCTGTTGGGGTCTGGTGCTACTGTTTCAGACCCGAAAGGAGGTACAAGAACCCTCTCCTCTGCCTCTTTCCTGCCTTTCAGTTTTCTTCCTGAAGCTTCACAACCTTTGCTGCTACCATATTTCTGGGCCCATGCCTCTTGGTGGGAGGGAAATGGGGGGGCAGAAGGAGCCCCTGATGGGAGCAATGCCTGCAGGCATATCCTGGTTGGCTTCATCACCAGGATCCCTTGATGGAGGGAAGGATGGAGAGGGGTCAGGTCCAACAGCACTGGTGCCAGTGTTGGGGTCTCTAATACCCAGTACCATTCTGTGACCATGGTGGGGCTGAAGCCACCAGCCTGGGAAAAGCAGGATCATTTCTTGTTTTGTCCAGGGGTAGCAGGAGCTCATCTCCCCCAGGTGAGCATCAGGGCAGAGCCTGGGTGTCATGTCCCACTACACAATTCTCCTGGAGCAGAGGATGCTCCCTTGGAGCCTGTCCTGCCCCATGGAGGCAGTGGGCAGAGCTGAAGATGGACTGTTTACCTTTGCTGAAGCTCTGGAGCAGCCAGAACTGAATTTTTATGTTATACATTTTAATCGCACTGTTGTGACATGGAGCATGGCCTGGGGAGAAGTGGAAAAGCATCAAAACCTGCTTATTCCTCGTCCCTCACTTGGTGCCTGAATTTTTCAATTGGTTCCCCTGCAGATGCCTGCAGATAACATCTCCTTGTCTGGGTTATTGCCCACCCTGCGTGGTTTTAGTTACAAATTCATATTTATATATACATAAAAAAGAGCTTATGTACAGTGTTTTGCTCTTCCTCTCTCCTTTGCAATGTATTTCTATTTTGGGAAGAGGAGCAAAGGTGGCTGCAGCTATTTATAGCAGGGGAAGGAGCATGAAAAAGGATGCCCACTGCCTGGATGGGCACAGGGCTGTCTGCCTGAGGGCAACAGGGGGTCCCTGCCATCAGAGATATAGTTTTTTTTGATTTTTTGTGTTTCTTCCATTTTATTTCAATTGCCAGTCTAATGCCGAATCAGATATGAACTTAAAGGACTGTTAGTGGCAGTGAAAAAAAAAAAGAAACGTGTGGAGCATCGGCAAGTATTTTTTATGAATTGGATCTCTTGAGATGAAAGCTTCATTACTGTGAAACAATGAGCCTACTATACTCTTAGTAGTACAAATGGGTTTCATTTGTATTAGGAAGATACAAGCTTATTACTTTTAGTTTGTTCCTGTAGCACCAGGAATATTTAATGTGATAATCAATGTAATTGAGGAACTGAAATTACAGAAAATTGCAACACTCTCAGGAGTGATAATGGCTGCAGCTGCAGCACGGCCAAAAGGCTGGGAGATGGGCACAGGTGTGGTTAAAGCAGACTCACATCCCAAGGGTGGATGACCCCCTGTCACACTGGGATCCATGGGGGTGCATCAGGCAGCTCTGGTGCAGCCCTTGCACGAGGGGCACCTGTGTTTGAACAGGTCTTTCCTGAGTTAGGGTCACCCTCGATAGGGTCACAATTTGGCCAGTTTGGTTTTTGGGGTTTTTTTCCTCCTCCCTCTCCCCTGACATTGCAAAAGGCACACTTTTGACACCCAAACCCTACTGCCAAATTCTCAGGGCCTTTTCCCAAGTACAAGGTTACTAAAGATTTTCAATTAAATGTTTCAGAGCCTTAAACAGAGACAAAACAACATTTCCTTTCCAGCCCACTGCTCATAAAATGTGATGCTGTTTTGCGAAACTTTTCACCTCTGAAACTCAGTCTGTAGCAGGCACCCAGCACGCTTTCAGCCCAAATTCTATGAAAAGCATAAGTAGCAAGCTCCTTGGAGGACCTGTCAGCTATAGGAAGGTCATCTATAGCCCAGCAGCGTGGAGCTCCTACTCTAGCTCTGGGGAGCTGCTGGTTGCCATGTACCAAATCCAACCACTCCTGCATCTCCAGGCAATTTCTCTGCTTATTTCATTCCCTCTGTGATACAGTGGGTTTTTTTGGTTGCTTGTTGGTGATTTACTCTGTGTTAGTCCATAGAAAAGGTGGTGAGAAGGAAGGCAACTCCTTTTCTCTGCCTTGGCAGCTGCCCCCAGGGCAAAAAGGCTGCATGGGGCACCTGGGCTGCACTGCAGGCTGCCCAGACATCAGCCTGGGCAGGGATGGATGAGGAGGAGTACCTAGAACCCAGGAAAGATGGAATATATTTCAGATGCAGCCTCTGAAGCTGCTAAATTAAGTCTGAAAGAAACAGCAGCCTGCAAGGGTGCAGCCAGGTTTGTTTTCAGCCCTCTCGATTTTAATCTGTTTCACTCTGAGGAGGGAAATTCTCTCTCTTAGAGAAGTTGCCTTGTTCTAGTGGTTTCTAATAAGTCACGGCTGTAGTCACCAAAAGCTGTTTGGTGCCCTCCCTTTTGGGAGAGCTGCCTGAGCTCTTCTCCCATGCCAGGAGACGTTCCCATCTGGCAGCATTGGAGCCTGTGCCCAACACTGCCCCACATCACAGGGCTTCCTCCCACTGCCAGTCTGGAACAGAGAACTACAGAGAAACCAGGTTTGTCCATTAAAAGAACTCACTTTACCATGTGCCATCAGCTGTGCCATGAGTTAGATTTAAGCCTATTGCAGTCAAATGGTACTTCGAGGGAAACTACGGAAGGCAGAGCTGAAGGTGGTGATTCATGGGCTGTAGTGTTCATGTTCTTAATGCAATTGCTTACATTACAAAGCAATTATCAGGGTTTAAAATTTCAATAGCATTTGGAAGGCGTATATGCCTGGGGGTTTTCCATTTGCAGAGATGTTTCTTTTATGGTACCTTCTTGCCTAGTAACTTCACCATTTTAAGCACATCAAAGTGTTTTAGAAAACTATTTGTGATCTTTGTTGAAAAACAAAGGCAATCCTGCCAACTCCACACAGAATACTTGCTCCCTCGCAAGCTGCTCCTAGGGCTCAGTTTGGGTTTTGTGAGGTTTAATGAGGTAAAACCCCCTGTGCAGTGTTTCCTGCTCCCTTTCTTAAATTTTGGCAGCACATCGTTCAGCTGGGGCACTGCACTTCAGTGCTCTCTCTATCACTGTGACACCATCAGCTTCTCCCTGTCTGTCCAACCCCTTCAGGAGCAGCAGTCACTCTTGCAGTAAATTTTTGCTTGGAATAACACATCATTCTTGGTGCCCTGCAGACAGGCTGGCTGAGGGGTTGGGAAGGGTAAACCTTTTCCATCAGCTGCCAAAGACAGAATTTGCTGCTGATAACTTGAGGTGGTGCCATGGTCGAAAGCAGGGCTTTGGCAGGTCCAGTCCAGCCCAGAAGGGCCAGAACTGAACTGGGACTTACAGGAGGAGGTAATTCAGACAACTCTTATCACTTAGCAAGGGAGAGACTTTCTGCAGAGAAGACAATGTCCAAACCTGACAATTCTACGCTTCCCAGCAGTGCCACAGTTTCCTTAAACAGCACCACAGACTAATTATCACACAATGGTTTATCATGTGCACAATGCATATGAAACCACACAGGTAATTTCCATAGTAACCATATGAGATTCAAATGCCAGTGTTGTATACTTCATAGTACCACGCACCTATGTGTCCGTGCAATAAAGCACATACGTCTTTGTTAGTCAGTGTTTTGTTTCTGGGCTTCTAGTCCTTGGCTTAAAAGCATTTGCAAAACCTTGATTACTCATGTGTAATACTCTTGCACTAGACACATGCTTCTGTAATGCCTTTAAGGTTATGTGGAATTCTATTTGCAATCCCTCTCATAAAAAAATAACACAAACCACTTGCTGCTAAATCTGTCTGTCAGCAAGCAAATGCCAGGAACCAAAATGACTATTATTATTACTGTTATTTGCACCATTCCAAAATCCATTAATTTGCTTGTTGCGGTGTTAGGTAATGAACGCTTCTGCAGCAAGGTCACAACTCCATTTTACATCAAATAACTATCTTTACTCATGTATGATACATGAAGCATATTTCTTGCTTAGGGCATAATGTTTTATTAACATTATTTTCCTTTGTTCTTTCTTACAGATTGTCTATTATGACTCTAAAGATTACCTTCATGACATGTCTTTTTTAATTCAATGCATAATTATATAAAACAGAAATTCATCCGATGCTACATTAATAAATCTCTCATAATTTTTTTTTAAACAGGGGGACTTGCTGCTATTATTTACCAGAAAACATGGATTTAGTTAAGCTTCACGGAATTTTTCAGTCACTGACACATGTATTGTGTACAGGCAGAGCAATGATGGAAACGATGTGAAAGAAAACTGTTCAGTTCAAGCCAAAAAGACTAATGGAAGTAGTAAAAATAGTAAAGATATGAAAGCAAGAAGTACTGAAACAAATATCTGAGATGGGAACTTGCGGGGAAGGTTCACTGCAGCTGCGGACATGCCTGGATGAGTGTCAGCCTGGGTTAATTTGCAGGGTGACAGATGTCTTGGGAACAGGCAAATGCTGAAGAACAGAGCTGATGTCCCTGGGCCAGGTCTGCTCATGGAGCTGAGCCACTCTCAGGTGTCCTTGGAGCATCACTGACTTACTGCAGCTGTGGCTTTGGCGTTTGTCTTTAAGGATGATTGTGCAATCCCACACCTTTGCAAAGAAAGACTCACCTCCCTCCTGGCAGCACAAACACTATTTTGATTGACTGACCCTATACTCCTTCATCTGCTTCATCCGGTTCAGCTGTTTTTGTCTCACCTCTGGCTCTTCCTTTGACCCCAATTTTCCCTTGATTGACTCTGACCATGTCTTGCTGGGCTTCTTAGTGCTGCCAGGTGTCTCTGGTTCCCCCAGCTCCTCCTCAAGGAGACTGGTCCTAAATTTATTTAGGCTGCTCCTAAATACCCACCCATGCTACCCTAAGATGTGATTTCACAGTCCCCTTCTGTGGCTGAAGGTCTCTGAAGGGTGCCCCCAACTGTTGTAGTATCCATGTGCAAGGATGGAGCAGCAACATCGTCCCCACACCCGAAACTTTGAATTTGCAGAAGGTAAGTGCTGCTGTTACTGTTTTGTAGATAAAAACCCTATTGGTTGGCAGATATTAAGTGTTTGGCTCAAGGTCACAGCGAGTATCTTTGAAGTCACTTGATAAACACTTCATTCGCAGCAAAGGATGTGCTTTGGGCTGTGATCTTATCCTATAACAAACGCTGAGATACGTTCCTCCTCTTTCATTCTAGCCTAGTGGTATATGTTGTTCACAGTTAATAATCAGTGGAAGATCATTAATTTTACCTTCTGATATATGTTTTTAATTTCTTTATTCATAATGAGTTCATGGCTGCAGCAGCAGGAGTGAAATATGTGATACTACTGGAATTTCTTTGCAATTCAGCATTAATTAATGTCCAGTTCTTGCACAGCGTTAATAATAACATGCCTAATCTTTCAGAGGCTGTTGTGGAAAATTCTCTCTTTTCTAGCTGGCAAGAAATGAGATTTGTATTTTAGCCTTTTGTTTAAATCTGACCCTGAAGGGGTTTGAAGTGTTGTAGCAAAGCTGGATGTAGCACCCTTTTTATCCAACCCGGTACCATGTAATTGGGATTCCAGTCCATCCGCTCACCTGGTCTCTTCATGTTTGCTAGTGAGCACAGGGAAGGACATCCCATTTCCACAGAGACCACGATGAACTTTTTGTTAGGAAAATAGGTCTGTCAGCCCTTATTGCTCCTCTTCCAGCAGAGTTTTAGTGAAATGCACTGTAACACTTGCTACCTCTGAGACCCTTTCCCTCCCTTTGCATGGGATAGACTCCTGGGTTCTGTATGGTGATTTTCCTCCCCTGTCCATTGTAATAATAACATGCTGTAAGTTTTGCTGGTCTTTGTCTCTCTGGAGGATTAGACATGCCATTTAGCAAAACTGGTCATCTAGGGATAAAAATACATTAGTAAAATCAAGTCACCGTTTGCCTATACTGTGAGATTTGTCTTAATACCATTGCAAGGTTAAACTCGTTTCTTCACAGGTTAAAGGGATGGATTTACTGGCCTGAAATGCTAATTTTTATTTCACCATACCTTGCTGCTGTTTTGTGCATGTTTTCCTCCTCAGCCCTGTCTGAGGGAAAGGAAGGGCTTAGGGTTGGGAGTGACTTGCTGTCAGAAGTCTAGGGCCATTGCACTCCCTATTCCTGACCCTTTAAAGCATAGTGTGACCTTTTGAGTATACAGAGAGCTGAGAACTTCATAAATGCACACATTTAAACAAGAGATGGTGCTTCCTTTCGTGAGAGCCCTGTCAGGCTGTGTGGGAACAGGGTAATGTTGCATGGCAAACTTGGGAATTTCTGTGTGACCTTGCTGCTAAAAGCTTCATCTTTCGGCACCAGAGAATACCCCTGAACTTGTGCATGAACTCTAAATATTTGCTGTTATGAGGCTGCTGAAGGTGCAGCTGTGGAAACCAGTTCTTCACTCTGCATGCTTGGGATAGCATTCCCAAAAGCTCTTGCCATGGCCCAGATCATTAATACACAGTGTCTAAGGACAGCTTGGGGATAGGACAGCCTCACAGAGTGGAGGGGTGTGCTAGAGGGGGTTCACCTTGTCCCCATGGCCATCTCTGACACCTTGCTGCAGGCATCAGATGTGCCTGAGTTAGAGGAGCAGTTTGCTGGCTGGGACAGATGCAGCTGGGGAATCCTGCACCCTAACTAGAGTGACCTCTTTGCTGCTTATTTTCCAGCCCTGCTTTGCTCCAGGTTTGAGCTCATTCAGTGCTTGTGCAAAGCAGCAATCACAAAGCCAAATTTTGGATAGGCTTTGGGAATGTGGAGGCACTTTGAGGTCTTGTGCATCAGGGATGTACCAGGAGCTGCATCTGGCTGTTCTGCCCCGGGAGGGCAACCAGGGCAAACTGCTCCTTTCATACATCTGCACTATCACATTGGAAAGGAAATGGAGGTGACAATTATTGCAGTTTCCCATCCTTGCTCACCAAGGTTTGGCAGGGAGATGGCACTCATTGTCACAGCCAAGCCTGCCATCTCCTGACCCAACAGCTTTGGTGGGAAAACTCAGAGGGAGGGATATTGTATCATGCTCCATCCTGCTTCACTGACTTATCAGTTCTTGCTTTTGTTTTTGTGCCCAATTTGGAATATGTGCAGATTTTGGTCAAGAAAAATGAACAAAGAAGGATGCTAATTACCGCACTCTGAGGGCAATGGCATCACTGTCCCCATATTGCATCTGACTTACTGGGCCTAAGGGAGGGGCTAAATACAAATTCCAGCAGCAGCACAAGCTCTTTAGTAATATATCATCTCACTTATAAATGTGCTTTGCAGAAAAATAACTACTTAAAACCTTCCTCTTTGTTACACTCACTGACTAATACAGCCCTGAGTTGGTATAATGCTGTCTTTCCACAGCTCTTCTTTGCATGTCTGTGCTGAATTCATACGCAGAAGTTTCTATGAGGAAATGAATTGCTAAAATTCCTAATGAATTTGGTTTTCAGAGAGGCTTTTCTAATAAAGATAATATGCGTCAGCAGAGCTGGCAGGTTTTTACTGGGGCAGTTCTTCATTGAGTCCAGAGTAGATTTCTGTGATAAATCTTGTTAGTGCTGTCACTCTTGATCCTAGTGGTGTGAATAGCCATTTAGCTTGCAAAACAGCAGAGCCATTCAGTGGCTCGTGGGTTTTGGCATCATGCTCAAATGTTCTCCAGCCTTTCCTGTCTTTTGCCAATCTCTCTGACTAACTCACCAAATTTTTTATAATGCAGGACAGGCTCCCACAATAAATCTCTTAACCTCTGCTATTCAGACTCTTATGATAGATGGTGCCTACTTTCATTGCAGGATGTGATCCCTGCTGCAGTTACCTGGCTGCATTATCAGAGACTGAGGTAACACTTTGTTCTTAGAGCACCTGCATGATTTGTTTTATATCTTTGCCTTTCAAAAGCTTTTGAATTGCACTTCCTCTCTGGCTTTCACAGCCAGTTGCAGCTCTGGACTGAACTGAAGCCCAAGCGATAAGCCCTGCTCTGTATTTTTTGTGCAGAGTACAGCAGGTTCATTCATTACAGGGGATGATGCTGCCTGTTGAGCCACCCCCAATCAGTTGTGTATCTCTTGAGCATCACAGTCTGTCTCATGGAGACACCCACAGCCTGAGGCTGTGAGTCCACACTGTGATGTTTGCTTGCTATCATGAGGACAATGAACCTTGTTTCCCTGGTCACAGTGTAATGCAGGGCACACACCCTGCAAATGGGGACAAGTAGGGAATTTGGAAACAGCTGGCCTCTGCCTGGTACCTGGGGCTAGTGCTCCTTCCTTGCCACGTGCTGTGTGGGACCAGTGGATCTTAGTCCCACTGTGTCAGCTGCACTCTAGCAAGTGGTGGGAGGGTTTTTTTATATTTCTTCTTTTAAAATATCTGTTGCTGTTCTTCCATGTCAACAAACACAAGTGTCTGCAGCAGAGACAGTATCTTAATGAGTTGTTAGGCATCTGTGGAGATCTTGGCAAAAACAAAAAAAATGCATAAATGCTAGATAGTTCAGTGAGACCTGTATCAGATTTATCTAATACTGACCTTTCAAGAAGTCCTTGGATGATATGAACTGGCTGTTATTGGTAGCGGAGAAAATAAAGTTGCAGCAGTTTATACCAGCTAAGCACCTGGTCATTATGTCTAATGTTGTAAAAGTTGCTGTGGAAGCACAGGCTAAAATAGCTATTCATCTTTGATCCCTCAGCAATGCAAGAGGCTCTAGTAATCTCTAAGATTATGGTTATAGAGAGATCAAATTTTATATACAACCTGCTAAACCATGTTTACAACATGTTTCAGTTCAAAGAGGAAAGTAGTGCATGTGCAACGTGTGTGGGTCTCCCCTCCTCCTCTGTGCCTCTTCTGGGCTTTTAAGAGTGAGTCTGTGGTGCCTTGGAAGTCTGACTTTGCAATGCTGTGGGTGCTCTGAGCTGAAGGCCAGCACTGCTGGCCCAGCACCTGGTATTTCCAGAGGAGAAAGTGGAGCCAGGTAGGAGTTACCACATATTTACATATTCTTGGGGAGCAGAGATGGAGCCAGGCTGTGTTTGAGAGATGATGTAAAACCATTAGAGGAATATACCGTCCTGCAGGACTGGAGGTAGTGGCTTTGCTGTGATTACAAGTTTCCAGGTGACTTTAATTACACTCCTATGTGGGGGAGGGTGTAAAACACAATGGCACAAATAAACAAAATGATCCAACTAGTAGGAGGCACAGTTGCAGGCTCTTAGTTTCCAATGCAACATATGCTCCAACCACTATTTCTAGATTCCCTGTGTATTAATACATATCTTATAAGGAACAATTAATGTGAAGGCTTTCAAATGCCAAAGCAGAAAGTCACTGAGACCAGGAGCCAGCTTGGCTTTGGCTGTCTTGGGCCAAGCCTGGGACTGCTCCCCAGGCTTCAGTGGAGTGATAGTGGGTTTGCCCTGGGAGAAAACATAATTCAGACTGCAAAGTAGAACAGAGTGAATTTTGTAGTTCTTACCAAAGTCTTGTTCTTTGAAAGTCTTCTCTGGTCTTGTGTAGGACAGTGCAAAAGAATGGATTTGGTAAAGGTTAGGACATTTCAGTGACTGAAGGAAAATTGCTTTCCTCCCTCAGGTTCCAGTAGTAATGCTATGTATCTGTTCATATATTTCTTTAAAAACTATTTGTGTCCTTCCAGCAATATTTGATACCCTGGGTATCTCACAGGCTGCAGAAAATATTTACTCTGTCTCGTTTGCCCTTCTCTCAACAATGCACATGCACAAAAGACAGATTTGAAGTGTTTGTGCCTTTTGATTGACAATAGAAATCTTTTGCTTTGAGTTTTGGCAGAATGTTCATGGTCCCAAAAAGCTTTTCAGTTAACTCTCATTTTGTTTGCATGACTAAGCAGTGGTTCTGCATCACTTAATTACAAAAGATTTGCAGAGCCTCAAAAGTGTTTCACTGCTGGAGAAAAATCCAGCAGTAAATCCAGCTTCCATGGATTAAATTGCTTTAAACTAAAAACCCCAATGGCAACAATTCTTTCTCATAGAATCACAGAATAGTTTGGGTTGGAAGGGACCTTAAAGATCACCTACTTCCAACCCCCCTGCCATGGGCAAGGACACTTTCCACTAGACCAGGTTGCTCTAAGCCCCATCCAACCTGGCCTTGAATATTTCCAGGGATGGGACAGGCACAGCTTCTCTGGGCAACCTGTGCCAGGGCCTCACCACCCTCACAGTGAAGTATTTCTTCCTAATATCCAACCTAAACCTATCCTCTTTCATTTAAAAGCCATTCCCCCTTGTCCCATCTCTCCGTGCACCTGTCAAAAGTACCTCTCTGGCTTCCTTGTAGCCCCCTTTAGCTACTGGAAGGGGTTCTAAGGTCTCCCCAGAGCCTTCCCTTCTCCAGGCTGAACAACCCCAGCTCTCTCAGCTTGTCTCCACTGCAGAGGTGTTCCAGCCCTTGGAGCATCTTTGTGGCCTCCTCTTGACTCAGTCCAGCAGGTCCTTTATTTTGGGGACCCCAGAGCTCAATGCAGTGCTCCAGGTGAGGTCTCAAAAGAGCAGACTAGAGGGGAAGAATCCTGCATGATGCCAGATCATGTGCATCTTCTTGACAATCAACACCCCCAAGTCTTTCTCCTTAGGGCTGCAGATGATTTTTCTCCCTTGAAGTGCAGCCTTAGGTAAGAGGAGACAATGAGGCTTCAAGCCTCTGAAGAATCTGGGTGTGGACGGTGTAAACAATGAGAGATGTCTTCGTGTAAGAAATAATTCTAGCTACTGTCATGGCAATAATGTGAAACACTGACTGCTGGAACTTCCTACCACATCAAATATACTGCCATGAATTATTTAGCAAATCTAATTGAATGTAATTTTGCTATTCGAGATAAGTAGCCGCTAAGCTCAGTCTGAAAAATCAATTTGTATATGCCATAGTACTGATATCCCTTGGAACCAGCCTGGCATCATCCACAGCGCTGCCTACTTTACACTGCAGTTTCATGCTCTTCTTTTAGTATTAGCTTGGCCTGGGACATCCAACAGCCCTGGGCTCTCTGAAATTTTACATGCAGGAGGATGTAAATCTCCTTGAATTTCCAGGGTGGCAGACCTCTCAAACATTTCTTTGTCCCTTCTGGAGCATTTACAATACTTTTGGGCAGTACAACAGACACGCTTGGTTCACCGTGTGGTGCAGAAGGGCTTTGGGTTTGCCCAGAGCAGCTGGCAAGGCTTGCAGTGGATATGCCATATATCTGCTGAGCCATAGTGAAAGCAATCCAGGATGTAACAGCTGGAAAGTAGCTCTGCAGTGGGAGCTAGAAAACAGTGTAAAGGGCTTCTGTTGGCTAAGAAACCTAGATTTGGTCTATCGAGGTCAACATCATCTACTGGGGATTAGGTAGGATCAAGTAATTAATGAAAAAGATAATTCATACCAGTTTTCTAATCCCTACAGACAGTGTGGATGACACACTTCTGCTGTCAACTCTTCTATCTATGTTTTCCTGTGAAGAAGTGCAGAGAAGGGAAGGGTGGGCAACAGGCTGCAGAGGTTGTCACTAATACTTCCTGAGTGCTCTTCTCTGCTGGTCCAGCAGCGCTTCTTCCTTGCAGATATTTGGTATGTCCAACTCAATGCCTGCTCTGGCAGCCTCACTGTTAGGGTATGCCAGCTCCCTCTGAGTCCCCTAAAGCATGGAGCAATGCAACCTGTGCCTGCTCCAGCCCCACCACTGTCACAGGGAGGATGGTGGTGCTGAGTCAACTTATTGCTGAAATTATTCCTGGAGACATCATCAAGACTGTTAAAAACCTCCATTGCTGCAGTTAGATAATTTGAATGTAGCACAAAAAGCAGCATCCTGGGGGATGCCCAAACTCTGGTCTTCACGTGATTTAGCCTAATTGTCTCCATGGCTCACACAGTCAAATTATTTGCATGGGAGCTGGTGTGCGAAGGGGCTGGAGCTGCAGACTGGCAGGTCCCGCAGCTCTGCACAAAGGGCTGGATTCTGAACAAGCTGATATCCCCCTTCCTGGTTTTCCTTGTTGGTTCTTACTAGGAGCATGGTGGGAGGTGTCTTTCTCTTAGGATGTACATCCAAATGACAAAAAAAAAATAGTTGCAGTCAAAGGTAAGCTGACCAGCCAAGGATTGTTTAAAGCAAAATTATCCTCTTGGTCCACAACAAAGTGGTTTACTACCTTGTGAGAGCTCCCTCACCTTGTGTGGATGTGCAGGTCTAGGCAAAGTACAATTCCATTTGACATCTCCAGCAGTAGGGCTGAATGACCTCAGTGGAATTTTTTTGCTTCAAAGTGCTCAAACTTTTTACAATAATGTCCTAAGTCAGAGTGATGGTTATGGTTGCAGATAGGAGGAGAGCTTCTGAAACTGTCACACTCACTGTTTTAAAACTCACAAAATACTGTTTCAATACTTTCAAAGTTAAACTCTTGGACTCTGTTTCAAAATAATTTTCTAGTTTTAAAATGTCCCTTAATTTAAAAAATAGCTATATTTTAAAATATTTAAAGTAGACTTGAAATGAAATGTGGTTTTTATTATTTAAATAGAAATTGTCCTTTTCGGATCAACTGCAACTACATTTTTCCTCTCTGACCTGCTTTGTCCATCAGACTGGAAACTCCATTATCTCTCCATTCCTACAAGAGAGATTAGATTCTCAGCAGATGGAAATGCTGATCTCTGAAATTGGGTGCTGCTTCTGCCAGTGCCCAACCTGGACCCTGAGATGGGAGAACACACAGCTGGGTTGGCCGTAGGAAGAGATTGCACCAGGGAATCCCTGCTGGGTTTTGCAGCAGAGGTGTGATGTTTCGGCACACAACTGCATTGCTCTTCCTGACAGAGCAGCTTTGATGCCAAGGAAGTAGAGCCCGAGTGCTCCAATGCTTGCAGTTTCAATATGGGTAGCTAAGGTTGTTTCCTACAATGTTCTTACTTTTATTGCTGAAACATGATGCACCAAATTTCTCAACTGCAGCAAGTGGAGTTATTTAGCCTTGTTGTGAGAGCGTGTTTCTGGGTGCACGTTGCAGGGCTCCATCCTGCCCTGCTCTGCAACCTGTGCCCACTGACACTGCCCTGGTCCCTTGGTGCAAGTGTCCGTCCACTCTCTCTGAGCCTCTGTTGAGGGGAACCTTAACGCTACATTAAAAGTGATGTAGTTGTGGAAATAAGTCATTTTCTTGGTCCCTGAGTTCCTGTTGTAGCTGGAGCTGCCAGTGCAGGAGCAGGCAGAGAGCAAGAGCTCAGATACACAACCCCCACACCAGAGTTGCTGAACTCAGGAGGAAGCAGGGTGTTGCCACCCACAGCAATGGGGCTGTGAAGGTCAGATACGGCCAAAAGCCATTTAAGCTCCTCTGGCCTTCAAGGAGAGGGGGGCAGATTTGTAGGCAGCTTTGGTCCTGCTAGGAGAAGTTTTGGTATGCTTTCCCCTCTGCACAACATGGGACACTTCCCACCTCCCCTGCTGTAAATGTATTGTCTCCTTTAAAAACTTTCCTGAAAGCTTGAATTTTGCTTTGCCTCTGCACTCTTTGGAATCATTGCCTGAAATACCAAAGCAGCATGTTTGATTACACTGGACTTGGCCTCTGCCTGGCAGCACCCAGCCCCTCTGCTGAGACAACTTGCTCAGAAATAAATTTTCAGATTAGCATAACTGAAGTGGGAAGGGCTTCTAAAACACTGGTAGAGATAAAGCAGCATGATCAGATGCAACATGCCTGTTTTCTCTGGGATATTGCAGCAAGATGTGATAGATGGTCACCCCAGCAAAGACAGATAAGAAATGCCTGGAGGTAGAGGGAAGAAACTAAGAACATCTTTCCTACTGCCTGTTTGTAATAGTTTGTAGAGCACTACAAGCTAAACTCTGTATTATCTTTAGCCTGCATTATTGTCAGCCTATAGCATTCAAGAGCATTTCTGACTCAGAACAGGTTTTATGTGCGCTCTTTTTTGTCTTTATGTCACTACAACTGTGTGACACATCATGGAGGCTGCAGCCAGGAGAGGAAACTGCTAAGAAGGCCTGTGGTGGGGTCTGGAAAACACAATGGGATCCTTTCCTTTGAAGGTGGATTTCCATTTCAAATGTTTCTCCAGGAAGACAAGTCCTTTCCTCCACTGTCCTCTTCACCTTATCCCCCAGGGAGCCTCATATTCCCAACAAGACCTTGGTATCATTATGACCCTGGTCCTCTAAATTTGATCCCAGCACTGAGGATTTAAAGCCAGTGAATTGGTGCAGTGCTGTATGCACTTTATTGTGTAGGATCTTCTTCACAGATAAACAGGGCAGTTGCTTTGCTCTTGCTATATTTTTTATGGCAAAGTGCTAACTAGGAGAGGATGGTGATAAACTAATTGGAAAATGAGAACAGTAGACCTACAGAGCATATAATACAAGCAGGTCAAAAGCTTTGGGAGTTGCATATGGTCATTCAAAAGCAGGATAAAATGCAGAGGTTTTGGTGCTGAAGTTGGAAGTGGCTCCTGTTAAATTTGCAAAGAGCTGCTGGGAGAAAGGCCAAACTCCTACTCCACAGCTGGGTAGGGAAAGGGATTCTTTTCTACACATCTAGACTTCACTGACCTCTCTCTGGCAGCTTTTTTGGCTCTTGCTCCTGCCCAGCCTCTTGATTATACTGGCCTTTTTCTCTGCTGCAAGCCCTGCCCTGCAAGTTCCAGCAGAAAAGCAGTTAGCTGGGGTAGAAACCTCTGGAATGACTGGGAGAACTGCTCTGTGGTGGAGGATGAGATGAAGAGGGAACAGGGAAGGCTGTCCTGGGCTTTCCTGGAGCAGGTGCCCAAGCAGCTAGAGTCTGGGGGGAGTAGAAAGAAGAACTGGAGAAGGAGGGGCAAGAAACTGTAATAGCTCCACTCCCTGGTTTCATAGATCCATGGCTGGTTAGGATTGTCCTGAAGAACTAATGTGGAGTTGGAGCTCCAGGAAATCAATCCTCAGGAGTTTGTGCATTGATCTTTTGGAAACATTAACCTGAGGAATTTCTCCATCTACACTTGTTTTCATTTGGGTGCATGTTCACAGGGATTGATTTTCTTAAGATCTGAGCATTGAATTAGATGTTTTTCTGGATGCACTGGTTCAGCCTCAGCTTTTGTAAGGAGGTATCAGCTGGGATTTCACCTAATTCGACTTTGTTATTGAGATTCACTGACAGCAGTAGGTTTGTGACTGCATTTTCCTCAGCAGCCCTTGAAGGGGTAGAAGGCTCTTTTATCCACAAGGCTGAACTGTGTTTTCACCCAAATGCTGCAGGAAATGGGGGTCAAATCCAGCTATTGCTGTGCAACAGGGTCGTGTGGCATGACACCCAATGAGGGCTGGATTCCTACCCCAACAAAACATGGTGGCCTCTTGACAGGTAAAGACACTAAAGTCTCATCTTTTCTTAGGAAAATAATGTGTCTAGATACATAAGATGTGCATATAAATGTATATGTGTGTGTATATATTTTCTTACCAAGTTGCTTTGTTGTCCTCTGTGGCTGTAGAGGAATGAGAGTAGACCCTTAAATAAAGTGAAAGTCAGCTGGCCCTAAGTTCTGCAATTCTGGTGAAAAAAAAAAAATTGGAGGGGGGAGAAAGAGGTCATAAAGTGCACCAGAGGTATACAGAAGAGGATCCCCATTGCATCTGCTCAGTGATATTGCTGCCCATGTTCCAGCTAATCTAATTCAGGTGCAACCACATCTGCCCTTTGCTGTGGTTGTCTGCCAGTGCCAAACCCCTCTAATGAAAACAGTGGATATCTGTGCCCAAATTGCTAAAACAGGCAATAATATGGTTTTGGTTCCCGTGTTTTCACCTTCCCCATGCTCCTGCCCACTGCTTGCCACTTAGCCCCAGCAGTCTCAGGATGGACTGCCCTAAATCCCAGGGAGTCTGCTCCAAAACCAGCCATAAATGGAGCCACTGTAAAGTTACAGAAATGAGTGGCTTTGTCCTCTGTAGGCTTTGAACCTCTTTACCTTTCACCTGTGTATAGCTTGGCATGCAGGGGTCAAGTCAGAGTGAGATAAGGTACAATTCATTCCAGTGGTATTTTGTATGCAGGGGCTGAGCTCAGTCTCACTGCGTTACCAAAAGCTGATAACAAATAGATATGAAACACCTTTGAAATGCTAACTTATCCTAAAAAGCCCATTTCTTCAATACTTCTAAGCAACACAAAGCTTCGTCCTAGACAATCTGCTCCCTCCTCTCTGTTTTAATAAGCAAGAAGCATAGTATCTGGCTGGAAAGAATGCAACAAATATTTTTGCATTCACACAGCTCAGGAAAGAAGTGATGCTGCAAAATTTCAAGAAATCCCAGTTTCAAAGTACCAAGATGAACAGAGGAGAAAGCTGGGAGCAGTGAGGTTCCAGGCAGGACTGTGCTTCCTCCCAGCTGTACTGCCCCATCTTTTCCCTACGGGCTGTAAGGGGGTGCTTAGGCTGCATCCTTCCAGGGGATGTTTTATTTTTGACCTGCATTGCAAGAGGAGCCAGAACACCAGGTTTTTGCCACACCAGGTTCTGTTTAGTGCATCATGCACTTGCTGTCCCCAGCTGCATTTTCCCTGTGCTCCCTCTGAACTCAGGTTTGGTCCTGAACTCCTTGTGTGGGTACACTGTGACCCATTTCAGTTCAAATGAACTAGGTTAGCTAAAGCAGTGGAAAATGTAGGTTTTTTGCTACTTTGCCTCACTTAGAGTGAAATCCATTGGTTGCAGAAGACCAATCCCTTGGCTGATGTAAATCACTGTACCTCCTTTGACTTTGATGGAGGCTCATCTCTTTGTTCCAGCTGCTGATCTTGCCTGGCATCTGGTACACTCTATCCTGTGTGGTGTTTGTTTTAATAGCCTGATAAAACTATTATTCTCGAAGGGAGATAGTGGCTGGTAGCTGTGTGTTTAGCAAAAATCTGCACCCATACAGTTTCCATAAGTGTTTGCTTCAAAGATGTAAACACCACATTACCCAATTAAAGGACTGTCCTTAATAATTTATCAGGCAATTAAAACATTCATTGCCCTTTATCCCAGAGAGCTCCACCAGTGATATATAATGTGAACCTAAGCTAAAATGCTATAATAAATGAACAGTGATGCAATGCATCAAACATAATGGGAACATTAAGGCAATGAAGGGTGGTTTATCAAGAATGGAGGATATAACACAGTTAGTGGAGCTAACTTAATTTCTGGAAATACCATTGCTCCTGAGGAGTGGGGCATGGCACAGGAGGTGTCTGCAGAAGAAACCTCAGTAATATGTTCCAGGGAAAACTTACCCGTTACAAAGTTAAGAGACAGAAAAGATATCTCTCCCCAGTTGTTATTAATAATCCTTTTGAGAATGTCAAAAGAAAGGGAAATGAGCAACTGAAAGAGAGGGATTATAGCAGAAGTGGTGTTTCAGCTTAGCTCTAACTGCTTCTCATAGTACAGTATTGCTTCACACTCATGTAATGAAAAATGCAAAACTAAAGAGAGAATAAAAAAAGGCAAATGCTTTTGTTACTAATTCTGGTCTGGATGTTCTAAAAAAAAATGACTCAAGAGGTTGGGAGTCCAATTCACACTGAGCTAAAATCAGATTTGAACAGTTCGTTTCCCCTCTGAAAAATCTCAGTCACTATTGTAAAAATGCCAGAGCCTCGGTGGTACCAAATCTCCTGTCTGTGCTGCTCCTGCTGCTCCTGGGAGCTGCTCCTGGTAGTATTTTGCGGTGTGAAGGTGTACCCAAAGATGTATAGGTCATGCAAACATAGAGTTGGGATGTGCTGCAGTGTGGATGACAGAAGGTTGATAATTTCATCTTCCCATTTTTAATAGTATCTTTAGGTGGGAGGATGATTAAGGGCCACCGTTACTGTTTTTGAAGAACTGTTCTTGAGCCCTTCAATTCTGGGTATGAAAAAGGATGGGATGGAAGTGAATGGTGATATAAAAATGATGGTCCTCCAGTTCCCCTTTCCAAGTTCTGAGGCTAAACATGTTGGCAAGTGATTTGCTTTAATGGGGAAAACCCACATGAGACTTGTTCTCTGACCAGAGTTTGAGACAGGCTTCACAAACGTTCACAGACACTTTAACTGTGAGTATGAATGAGGCCCCCCAAATCTTTGTTCACAAAGCCTAGTCATGATTGATGAATGAGGCACACTTTAAAAACAGGTTTTCACAACAGGGCTTTTACGTGGGTGTATCTTTGATCTTTTTATGGTGACGCACATCATCTGCCAGCCTAGGGAAAAGTGCCTTGTTCAAGGTACTATTCCATGCCTGCTGGTTTATTTGTCAGCCTGTATGGACCTTTATGATGCCTAAAGAAACTATGGTTATTAATGCTGGAGTCTTAGCACAGCATCTTACATCAAGCAGAGCTAAGTGATGTGGAGCCCACTCCATGCAGCAAGGGCAGGAAGGACGTGGGTTCTATTCCTGCCTCAGCCACTGACTCGCTGCCTAATCTTGGACACTTTGTGCTGTTATTATTTTTCCTTTGCTTATGTGGTCCCTTGTGAACTCTCTGGAGAAGGAGCAGCTGCTTGCTGCAGGATTGCTGGGTGCTTAGTGCCGTTACTCTATGGCAACTCATAACAATAGCATGGAGGGTTATTGGATAGTGAGCTTTTTATTAAGTAATTTGGAGTGGATTATATGGACTAGAACAGTGTAATGGAATGCAGGTTCATCTTCTCCTCACCACTTGCAGTATACATTAACTCCATTTATTTATACTGCCACTCTTTCTCCTTCGTGGGATGCAAAGGAGACTCAGCCTCCCACTACAAAATCCCCAAAGATTTTTGGGGCTAGGATCTACTCTTTAATACACACAAGAAAACTTCTGCAGTTGTTTCTAGTCTCTGGAAAAGCTGCTACCAGATGCACATATGCATCTCTGCCATCCTGGCTTGCACAGCAGCATCTGTGGTGGTGCCTTTGCCCTTCCTGGAGTAACAGGCTGGGGAGCTGGACACTTATTGGTAGTCCTTTGTCCTAGTTTAAAGAATAACCACGTCTGTCAGGATAAAATATTTTGGTTTGTCACACCTTTTTGGAATAAACTTTTTCACTGAAGAAAACTTAAGGACAAAAGAGAATACATTTAAATAAAAGCATGAGCCACAAAAACAACAGCAGAATACACTTTTCAAGTGATACTTAATATAAACAACTTTTCATTGGTTTAACTCATCTTTTAGTTCTTCGTGGGAGGTTAAAGCAGGCAATTCCCTCTCTTAGCCCTAGAAAGGCACACAGAAAAATTGATATCCCCATTTCTGACATCAGGAGACTGTATGTCCTTGTATTTCTTTCTTGCCTTTTGTGCTTAGTTCCTTTCTTTTTGCAAATGAGCATTTGGATGCCATTCAGCCCGATGGGGGATTACAGCTGTTCTTTCCCTCCTCATCGTTCTGGTCACCTGGCTGACATTTCTACCACGTACCTGAACTTTCCCATTCCTGGATTCTGCGTGCTTTTCCTTGCACCTAGGCAGAACAGTAAGACCTTTTGTATTGTTATGAGATTAAAAAAAAACAAACAACAAAACAAAACAGACCCAGTCTTTTTAGGACACTCATAACTATTTTCTCTTGACTTTAGATGCTTAAATGTAAAATGGCTTGTGTAGTTTATTGATGCTCCACCTCACGGTGGGGTTATAGGGACTGCTGAACCTCCCTCTGCAGTTAGAAACTGCCATTACTTCCTTTGTGTAACTGCTATTCCTTGGCATAAAACTTAGAAGAAGACCTGAAACAAAGCCAAAGATATAATATCCTATCCTCAGAGAATCAGAAAAAAGTCGGCTCTAAATTTGCTGTGAAAACATTTGATTTGTGATGAATTTCTAGAGGAAAATAAAAATAAAAATTGCTGCCTTGCAGAAATCACAAGAATTGCAGTAGCTTACAAGAGAAGTGTTCTTTTTGATGACTGCCTGAATCCCCCTCATGTCATATAATTTATGTTAATTAAATGCTGATGGAATCTGAATAAGCATATTGATGGAAGATGTATTTGAGATACTGTTATTAATTCATCATTCAGTAGCTAGTGCGTGAAATAATGCATTCCTAGGCTCTGATTTAGGACATTTCATTTTCAGTATTACCGAGATATCTGTTTCCAACAGAAATAACCCTTTAATCTACTGTTAAAAAAACCAACCAAAGCACAGCACAACAACACTAAAACAACAAGAAGCTCACCAAAAATCTGATTGGAGGCAGCCTGATTGAGCAACTCTGAAGCAGTAATTATTTATGCCTTTCAGAGCTATAGCACATACTGATCCCAATTCTTCAGGTAATGGACATAAAATAACGATTTAAAAATAACTATAATATTCAAGTACGAAGGAGAACCTCTAAACTCAACAGCATGTGCTTTATTGCACCTCAAGCTTACATTTTGGCAAGTATAAGGACATGGCAGCCTTCCTGGGACTGTGCTTTTGTACCTAAATCCTCACCTTGCTGGTAGTGAGGTGTGGACAAGGTTCAGCATCCTGCAACCAGGCTGGTGAGCTGAGACTGGCCACAAACTTCACTTGATGACAAAGAATTATTGGGTGGTGGTTGATGTGGATGGCCAGGAGACCTCCAGTGGCCTCAGAGGTGAGGGATGTCCCTGTTCCCCTGCTGAGCCTTGCCTTCTGCCAATGATTCCACCAGCACCAGTGCCTGGGGGTCAGCCTTGGCTGACACCGACCTGCCACCAAAGTGACTTCAGCAGCTGAAAGCACAGGAAAGGGGCAGCCTTGCCCCAGCTGTTGTTGCATCACCTCTCACAGGATGGTGTGGTTCAAAGCCATTAGGTTGGGTGAGTCTCTAGAGTGCCCCACACCGTGCATTGCTGCTGTGCCTGCTGCCACTGCAGGTGTCAGACAAAGCAAAGCAAAGATGGTCTGGAGGCCTCAGACCCTCAGCAAGAGCTGAACTAGGAAAGAAACTCCGCAAAACAGTAAAATGGGACATTTTGGAGTACAAAAAGCTAAGGAGCAGTGGTAATAACAGCCTAGAAACTGAATGTTTGCCTTCACTTAAGGGGGAGCACTTCTAATTACTTCTATGTGTTTTAGGTGAGGTCCCAGGTAACTGGGGTGCTCATAAGTGTTCAGAACAGTTGGAAGGTGGGAATAAAAGCATGGGAGCCGGTTACCCACCATACCATGATGTTTACTGCTGCTGGGGTTGGTTTCATAGGTCATCTCTAAATGTTTAGTAAGTGTCTTATAAAATCATTTTGGGAATCAACAGTGCCCAGAAACTTAACTGCTCCCATAACTCTGAGCTTCACTGGAAGAAGGGGGGCAGTTTGATCTCCAAAATTGAGTGTTCTTTGCTAAAGGGCTTCTCTGTAACCTGCCCTGCTACTTATGCTTAGTGTCACTGAGGGGAAGGACACACACCCTGAGGTTTCCTCAGCTGAGGGACAGGGGAGGTCTAACCCTAAATCCAGGAAGAGGCTGATGGGAGGCAGTGACATACAATTCCCACCAACGCTATAGTGTCTCTAAATGGACTTTCCTAATTTTGTGGGATCACATGAAACTGGGTCCTGATTTTTCTGCAAAGGCTTTAAGGCTTACAGCTCTCTCCCCTCTACAAAAGTGCCATTGCCTCAGGAGGTGGGGAAGCATTGATGTTGACAAGTGTTACCTTAATGCATGAGGTTGTTCACGCTTTCCCCATCGCTGCATTGAGCCCTGGGGACCAGTTCAGAAATGATGGAGAAACCTAATGATGAGCTTCTCTGAGAGAATTACAAATGTAATAGGGAATGGAATGAGGTAAGCAATGAAAACCAAGGTGAAATTTCCCGACTGACTGAAGCTGAACTAACTGTGGATGCTGCTGAAGGAAACTGTTCCATCCTCCTCCCCTAGATCTGCAAGCTTTGCCACTTCACCCAATACCATTAAATGAGTGGCAAGATGAGTTGCCTTTAGAGCTGTGGGGTTAGTTTTCAGGTGGATCACCGAGCTTAAGTCAGTAGGAGATTTCTTATGCTTAAGACGAAGTAAAGTGGCAGCACTGCCAAACTGCTGTGTAATTAAAAGTGTTACATGGTAATTGATAATGCTGTAGGTTGGATATAGGGGTATATATGACAAATACACTCTTTCTCTCCAGCAGGGAAATATAGGCTTTGCAGTGCTCATAAGTAGCTGAAAGTATTTAATATTAGGTTTTAACCTCCAGGGACCTTTATACTGCACCATCAAGAGAGAGATTAAAATCTAGGAAGAGGTATCTGAGCATCTGCACAGGAAGGACAGAGGTGTTCCAGATTGCAAACAACCACCTTCCCCTTCTGCTCCCCGAGACTTAACAACCCCAGAGTGATTTTGCTTGCTCATAACCATTCAGATCAGTGAATTCTTTTATTCAAATGTGATCCCTGTGGCTTCTTAAACGGTAGCTGGAAACGTTTCCTTGCAACTCCACCGGGTTGCTTGGAAAAACGTGCTTTTAGCCTGTTGTGTTTTGCTAATGAGATCCTGCTATTCAAGTAGGTGTGAAAGGGTTTCGAAAACAGTTTGTGTGTTTGTATACAGCAGGGAGAAGTGGCTGCTCACATTAATTCCCAATTCAGGCTGTGCTTGTGAATGGCTCTGACTACCCCAAAGATCAAAGGTGTCTGTATATATAATCTGCTTCTGGGCTGCTCTCCACTAATGATGGTGTCTGGCCCAACTATTAGTAGTTGTAATACATGGACAGGTCTAAGTAAGAGATACAAATCTGGCAATACTCAGGAATTGCTCTTTGCCCCTTAAACCATTTGAATTGCTGGAGGATTGACTGAAAAACACCCTTACAGAAGACACAGCCAGGAACTACCTGCATCTAACGCTGGTTGCATTCATGGACTCAGGCATCCCTGTAGCCTGCAAACCTGTGTTTTCCCTGCCTAGCTATCATTCTTTAGTGTTTAGGTGGTTTTGTGACAGTAAGGCTTATGAATACTGCTTGCTAGGGCTGGTATTTGCCTTTGGATTTGGCTTCTTCCCATCCCAGTGCAGGGCACGGTGAACCATCAGAAACTGTGCAGTCTGCAGAACAAAGCACAAGAACTTTTTGGCTCCTGCATCTCTTTTGCATCCTCTCTGTTTTTACTGTGGGTTTATGTACATTCACTTGCCTGGGGACTTGTCATCTTATTTGTAATCTATTGTTTTAATTATTTTCTGTGAAGGTGTCCAAAGACCTTGGGGTACTGAGACACAAATACATTATTTATTCATTAATTATTCATTATTGCTAACTACTTGCTACAATGTAGTTGTCTGCAGTAACTGCCTGGGTGAACCCTCTCCCATGGATAAGAGGGTACCTGCTTTATTTGCCAACTATTCCTCGGACAGGAGGAAGATTGCTAAAAAAGTGGAGGAGGAAATAGCTACATTCGGCCAATAACTCTTTTTCTGATGTGTATCTCCAAGAGTTGACCTAAAAAGTATCAGAGGGAACACAGGTTCCCTAATGCACGTCTGCAGTTCATAACTATTGCTAAATTGTCCCAGAACTGCCTGGAAAGGGATTTAGCAGATGGGTAAAAGGGCTTTAATTTCACTGCTCTTGACTGACTTTTTCCACTTAAGAAATGTCTCCTTCTGCAGCTTCACCTGCATCTGAGTTATCCCTGCAGTTCTGTTGTCTGCACTGCATTTTTGTTTGCAATGCAGAAATAAACACAGAAATGTTAAAAATAGAAATAACCCTGAGCTGAAATGATTTCCCCTTCCTAGCTGGCTACCTTGCACACCAGACTTCAGTCATATATCATCTCAGATTGCTGAGGCTGGAGCTCCCCAGTGCTCATCTCAGAGAGGTGTTTTTCAGAGATATACCTGGTCCCAATTGTTCATGGGATTTATCTGATCCCCATGATTTCCCTGCACTGATTGCTACAAAAGAAGGGCCTGAAGCAAACACCCAGATGCAGCAGACCCATCTTCTTGGCCAAAAGGCAGTGACTTCAGCCTGCCTTCCCCCCTCAGTGCTGCAGTTCATTGCACTCCTTAGTACCAGGGAGTAAATGTGTGGTTTAAAACTGGGATCAAAGTGTGAAATCCAGTCCTGGTGGGGACTGTGATCCTCCTCCAGCCTGAGCACTGTGCATGTGGCTGGGGGTGAACTGGGATGACACCTGGTGAGCTGCTGCTGGAGGACACACAGCTTTGGAGAAGATTAACTACAGTCTCTGCTGAGTGACAGCTTTGAAACCTCAGGGAAGTTTTAACAGGCTACAGGAGATCTGTTTTGCTGTTTTGTTTAAAATAACTAATAATTGCTGAACTTTTGATTTTTAGCTGGAGAGGAAATCTCTTAATTATTTAATTGGTTGGTAACAGGTCAGAGAAGTTGAAACAGCTCAAGTGGATTGACGAGACCAGAATTTGTGTGAGCACTTCTGGAAATGGAGCTCACCCACTCAGGAAAATTAAAGCAGGCTGCCGGGCACTGCTGTGACTAGCAGGTCTGGAGAATTTTTTAACATTTTGAGATCATTTCTGGGAGCTCTAAAACTGAGTGGAAAACCTCTTTGGCTTCACAGTCTCATCAGAAATTCCCCCAGGACATTGTGGTCACCATGACTGTCTGCTCAAGAAATGTTTGCATCTGCTTGATTAGTGTGTCGGATTGCTACAGTAAACAAGGAAATTAAGTCTTTAGTGATATGGATGGATATTTTGACAGTCATGGAGAGGGCAGAGAGGAAGTTTGTGTAAAAAAATCCTGACACTGGAAGGGTGAATTGAACACCCAGCATTGCTCTCAGCTGTTTAACGGAAGGCAGCTCAGTCACTGGCAGGATCAATCCCTATAGATTGAGCCCATGGCTATTATCAACTTTTCTTATGTCCTTGCCGCTTGTAAATTTAACTCCACCTCTCAATAATGTTGAATGAAAGGCACAGCAGCACTGCAGAGAAAGGAAACAAAATGATTCCCTAACACGTTGCTCTTTGAGGACACCTCTCCTCTGTATGAAACTTAGCTTCAGCCTGTGCTTGAATTTGTCCCTCTCTTCCCTGTCTACTGTGGTTGAGTGGAGTCACAGTGTGATACAGTCGGGAGGGTACCTATCTCTGCCCTTCCATAGTTACAGAATCCACTTCAAAGAAAATGTTCTTGAGAGAGCACAGCCCATTGCACAGTGGTGAGTCCTTCTAGTAGAATAGCATATATTAAATGGTAATCATTTTAGATGTTTTGCAGGGTAATTCTCCTCTGCTGCTCTCTCCAGTGCCCCTGTCCTCTCAGAATTGTGTGGAAGCAGGACTCAAGTGTTTTCAGTCTGTTGCTGATCTACCTGCAGAGGTCTAGAAAGCAAGGTGGGAAAGTGCTGGAAAAGTGCCTGTAAGCACTCTTGCTTGCACTTGCCAACAGCTTTGGAGCTGTACCGCTTGTCTGCCACCTCCATTTGAGAGGACCATAAAAAGGAGCATCAGTGACCATCCCAAACTATTGGGGCAGTGGCTGAGTGTGGCTGGCTAAGCTGCTGGGAAGAGATGGCTTGGAGCTGGAGTAAGGAACAACAGAAAAAGTCTGCCTGATGCAAGCTCCAAATCTGGCTGAGGGCATAGAGTGGGTATTTTTAGCTTTCACGCTCTCCTCACCACTTAGGTGTTCATTTTATACCCCTCTGGTCTGTTTGCCTACACAGCCCTGTCTTACACAGCCCTGCTGTCTGCTCCACATCGAACCCTGGCACAGTGCCAGTGACTTGAGGCATTGGATACGGCAGCAACAGGAGCATCCTATGCCAAATCCACCTCCCAGGCCTGGGTTAATGGAACACTGCTCAAATGCTTGCTCAGTCTAACAGGAAAAAAAAAAAGTCAATATGTCCTGGCAACTGAAGGCCTTAGTGTGTGACTGTGTAGCGACTACAACAGTGCAGGAAGTGATAAACTCTGAGAGTGTCTCAGCATTTATGAGAATGAGGGCACATACGTTATTATTGGACATTACCATATAAATTATCACCTCCTCTATACTTCCCAGTTGTACTGTAATCTCTTCAAGTGCTGCTCCTCACTGTGCAAGAAGCAATAAGGGAGCTGGTGCTTCACACTGCTTTCCATACAATGAAAGTGCAACACTGCTCTGACAGACGTTCTGTTTGGTGCCCACGTGCCTGGAGCACATCCAGAGCTGTCTGCCCCACACCTGCGAGACAAACAGAGCTAATCTGACACTGCATCTGCCCACTCTGCCCAGTGCTCCTCACAAATATAGAAACAGTTCAGACCAACATCTGTAGAAACTGGATCTTGCTGCCACATCTGTTTCTCTCTCCTTTAGCAAAGATTGAAATATAAGTCTGAAAGGATCCTACCTTTGACGCATGGTTGCCATAGTAAAGCCAAACTTCTTTCATGCAAAGGTTGTGGAAAGGCAAAAGTTTGTACTTAGAGCAAGTGGGTTCATTACGGGAAAGAAAATAATAGAGGTGAGAGCCTCAGGGAAGGAAAACACTCCTTCAGATATTTCTTCATGGATCATGTGAGAATAAGGAGCCATTGAAAAAGGTTTTAACACATTGCAATTATCTTGCTTTCAACAGAACTTGCCAAAGTCTAAAACCACAAGGTTTCAGTCTGAATGTGATAATGATGGAGATGGGACTCAAAAAATGCAAACAGTGGAAACTGAATCTGATGTGGGCAGTTTGCTTGAGGTTGTTTTTAAACAACAGAATTTCTCTCCAAATCCTTCCTGTCTTAGTCTGTCAAGAAGATATATATGTGTGTACAGGATGTGCTCAAGACCTGCATGATATATCACTGATGAATAAAGAACTTTGTAGATGAATACCTGCAGGTTTAAGACATAAATAAACCCTCTTTCCGTAGTCTCTTGCTACCTGTTGCAATCTAATGAGAAGAAATATGGCAGGGAATGCTAACAGCTTTTTGCCAGCATGTTGTCTTCAAATGTGTAATTGGTACCAAGTGGTGACAATACAGAAGCTTGCAAAAATTTTAACTGATGATGAGAAGGCAGCATTTGCCAGAGGAAGAGTTTTCTCCCTGATTTTGCAGATCCTGTTGAGTTAATTTAGCTGATCGTGTAGGGTGGATGAATGCTGCATCAGTTTACAGCTTTCCTGCTCCCCAAGCGCTTACAGCTGCTGTCCATGTTCCCCTCTTGTCCACTTTTCATGGCTATTTTGATCCCAGGAACAGTTTGCAAGCACCTAAGGAGGTTTGCAAAGTGACATTATCCTATACCCAGCCAGGAGGGCTGCTTGCCTCCTGCACTCAGTGTGGGAGTGCTGGGGTGCAGGAATGGAGCTGCAAGGACACTTCATGGAGAGGTTTGGGGATCTTTCCATTATGAAAGCAAAACAGAACCCATCCTCAGGTCTTTTCCCTGTATGAAGACAGTTTTTATCCATTTTTTCTGTTTGTCATAATATACATATGAAGACATCTCCCCCTTGACCTGTGACAACTGGTCTGTGAAGATCACGTGCCACTCACAGTGATTACAAGGCCATTTTATCCAGCATGGGGCAGATCCTGGGGCTTTTACTCGGATTTTTCTCAGCCATTACTTCAAGCCAAAGATCTCCTTTAGACAAACCATCTGTAATTATAGCTGAGCTAAATGTTTACAACATTCCCCCAGAAACCCTCTTGTTTCCAGGTCCCCTGCTTTTGCCTTGCAGAGCGTGCCTGGCTCGAGACCTCATTTTGCCTTGAAGGAGCTCAAAGGAGGCCAAGGTGAGGTGCTGTGATTTGACCTGACTCCAGATGAAGTCAATGCAACCTTTCTTTCTCTCATCCTATTCATTTAACATGCATCAGGGTATGGTTTTCCAGATGGGCATGGTGTTTGCAGTATTGCTATGGTGTGGTAAATAAACACCCCAGCCTGCTGTGCCTGTGGGGAGTAAATTTGCCCAGTGAGGTTGCTGCACAGGGCAGAGGTAGCTGTTGTATGTTGTAAAAAGGCACCAAATATAAAGACCTGGAGGTAGAAATAATAAGCAAGAAAATCTGCTCTGCATGTACACGGGAGGTTTCTGATCAAAAGCAACAGGTTTTTTAGACTACAGAAATTATTTATGAAAAGTATCTGGGGAATTCTAACTGGTACAAATGAAAGGAGCTTGTCCTCCCCTCCCTGCAATTTGTCAGTCTCCAGCTTCTCACCTCCTGCTTGCACAACTGAAAACTGGGCTTTTACATAAGGAAGTGAAATTTAGTAAAAAATATTTTTACAAAAGTGATCTGATCCCTGAAACTGGGGGGAAAACATTGCAGCTGCAGTATTTTATATAATTTAAAAGCTGATTACTCTCCATGTGGAGTAAGTACTTTCCATAAGGCTTTCTACTACATGTGGTATGCACCCTAATTTGTATTAACGGCTCCTAAGGAGCCATCATAGTTTATCAAGAAAGTAATATGCATTTTAAAAGCACTCAAATAAAGATTTACATGATAAACCTTAATAACTCTGGAATGCATTATTAGCTGTAGTACACTTCCAGAAGCAGTCATTCACTTCTGTCAAATTAGATAATTCAAAGAGCCATGAAAAACTTCAGCTCAGAATTTAGCTGTTGTTTGGTCACTCTCTAGGATTTATTTCGTGCATTAAGGGGCACTTTCCACCTCAGCCTGTGTATGGCAAGTGGCTATTTTGTGCATAGAAACTCTGCTATGATTCCTTCTAAAGAAAACAACCTGTTAAGCTTTAAAGCTCATTATTTATTGCAAAATGGCCTTATATCTCTGGCAATATTTTCCTGCAATTGTCCTGTCAGCCAGATGCTAAGTAAGATATCAGTATAAACCAGTTTCACAATATCTGTGAAATATGGCTGGGAGATAGTAATGTTACTGAGATGATGTTTTAAATCATGAGAAAAGCCAGTCAGTAAATTGGTGGCTTCCGTAAAGCCAGTGGAAAAATTAATGCTGTGGATAAATGGAGCTAAAAACTGTATTTTCTCCAGCAAGATGAGATCAAAGCAACAGTGCAAATGAAAATTCAATAATTCTTAATTGTGTTGAAAACTGGGACCCCTATGATACAAAGACTTGCATGGAACAAGAGAAAATACATCCTAGGGAATAGCTACATGCTCAAAGTAAAAGGATTAACTGACCTTTCTCTGCCCTAGTCCAAATAATCTTACTTTAAATGTACTTCTTAGTGAGACCAGTCACGCCCTTAAATATGAGTGATTTACACTTTTTTTCCCCACTGAATTCTGAACTGACATTTTCATGCTGTCAACTCCATTTCCTGGGTGTTCTGTATTTGCAATTATTCTTGTGTGGACAGCTTCAGTACTAGGGGACTCTCTTTGTGCTCCTCACTGGTCAGCCTCATGGCGCTGGCTGGGCAGGAAAGTCTGATGCCCAAAAAAAGAGAAACCAGTTAATTGCCCAGACCCATCCTGTGCATCTGTATGCAGCCAGTGGGCTGCCATGGCACTGCCTGAAAGTGGGATTTGGGTTTCCCCTTGGGCTTGTTGTGCTCTGTGGTTTTATACCTTCTCTGCAACTTTGGAGGAACTGAAAATATTCGCTTATTCCACTGCTACCTGGAATTAATGAGAACGAAAGAACGAGTTTTAAGTGCACGGTTTTTTAGACATTTAGATACCAGAGAGTCTTATCTGGAGCAAACTTGGATAGTGAACAGCTGGCGAGGCAAATTGTTCTGAAAGATTAAAGACCTTAACTTATCTTGAGTGGCACTATAAATGTCTGCCTGCCTTTGCAGGGCATGTGCTGCTAAAGATCAGCTACTCACTGTGGTCAGGGGAAGGGTGTAATGAGGGAAAATGGGATGGAAGGACAGAGGGATAATTTTACCTAAATGATCTGCTCTTTACCCATGTCCTCTGCATGACAGGACGGCAAAGAGAAGTGTGTGCCAAGGTGAATTACAGCTCAGTGGGGCAAAGCAGGAGCTGGCAGAGAACCTGGCTGGCTGTGTCACAGCGATGACCAGTGACTGCCTGGAAGTAGTTGTATGGTTTGCACTACCCAAAAATTGTTATCTGCTGGACTGCAGAGCAATTGCTATGGCAAAATCACACAGAGCTAGTTAGTGAGAAGCAGTGAGTGCCGTGCCCTGATGGCTCCTCACCTGGGCTTCATCACAGCCAGTGTGGGCAGCCCAGCACTGCAGGCACCAGCTCTGTGGTGTAGGGAAGCTGAGCCAGTCGTTGCTGGCAGCAAGATCATCCTGCCCAGGTGTCTAACAGGAGAAGCTGGAAAAGGCTGCCTGGGGTGGTTCTGGGGATTTGTTTGGATTGTTTGTTGTCTCTGAAGGGCTGCATAGCAGCAGCTGAAGGAGCAAGGTCAAGTTACTGCCTGTGAGGAAGAGAATTGGGCCACCTTCGTTCTCTTAAACAAAAAAACTCAACTTTTTGAGAGTTCTGTGTATCTTGTAAGGCACTGACAAGTGAGTTACCGTCTTTGGAGCCCCTCTGCCCAGGCTGCTTTCAGGACAAGCATGAGTTTATTGCAATGGGAGTTTTATTGCAGGGAAAGAAGCTGCCCTGGCTTATCCCCAGCTGACCTGAACTTGTTACCTGTTTACAAAAAGACTAAATGTCCAGGAATGCAATTGCAAATCTGAAAAACTGTGTGTCTCCAAATGAGCTGCAGCTGCTGTTGGGGTAAATGACACACAGCTTTGTTTCATGCTGGGGAGTGGAAAAAAGGAGGTTTGGGAAGTGCCGCATTCTCTAAGATCTGTGAAACATGGCTGGCAGCAAAGCTCTCTTTCCCTTGGATGGGTTATCCCTAAAATACCACAGTCCTGCCTCAGTCCTTGCCTTGTTTTTATGCTTGATTTACATCTGTATGTCTCTAATGAGGTACCTAAGAGAAAGCACATTCATGATCTTGTCCATACCCTTCTTCTTGTCTGGCAAGTGCTGTGGTAGCCTGGGCTTGAGGGGAGGAAACCTTCTCCTAGTGAAACCATGGGAGGCAGCAGAGAGGGCAAAGGATGATCTGGGATATTTGGAGGCACCTGGAAAGGGAGTGGTAGCAGCGGGGAGGGGGTGAGTGCAAATGGGGTGGTTGACTCACACCCTGGGGAATTTTTCCTTAGTACAGGAGAGAAGGGGAGTTGAGTCTCCCACTGACATGTGTCTGTTGACTAAGCCACTCAAGAAAGCGAAAAACAGAGACTGGACTCATTGCCCCCTTCCTTCCCCTGAGTATCTCACTAATAGCAGCCTGGCATGGATTTCCAGCTCTGTTAATTACCCCTAATTGCCTGCAGCTTTCTGGCCAGCCTTGCCTCTCCCCAGGAGGTGATGGCTCCGGTGGAAACAGGGATGATTTGATCCACGAGGAGCTGCTCCTGCTGCTTGTGGCCAAAGACCACCTGCATGCCTCTTCCCCCAGTGCTCAGCACTAAATCACTTTGGACATCCTTGTAACTTCAGGTAGTCGGGGAAAAACATTTTGGCTCCCACTAGTTTGATAATAACTTTAGAAACATGCATATAAAAATAATGTTTTTTCCACATAGGTTTATTGTGACAAATTTCTTTTAGCTGCCTGATACAGCTGATATCAACTGGAGCATAATGTGAGTTTCTGGGAACTGTAATGGGAAAATGAGCCTTGAAAAGGGAGTAAAAAGTATTCCTATAAGAACACAAAAAAGTTTTCCTTTTCTTCCTACCCTAAAGCTAGAGTTTGCTTTGTGTGCTTGGGGGAAAGAAAAAAAAAAGCTGATTAAGAGGTTTAGGTGCATTTGGTATCTGTTTACGCAAAATCCAGGGCTTAGCTGTGATGAGATAAAAGCAGATCTGGCTTTATTGTTTCTTTTCTGCATTAAAGTGATCACAGGAAGAGCAGCCGTAGCCCTACTGCTCAGACACGCTCCTTTCACGTTTGGTTGTTGCTTGTATTAGCGTAAGTCAGACTTCAAAATGAATTTTCTGCAAATTTGTTTGTATGAAGTTTGGCACAAAACAAATTCAGAACTTGGCGTGGCAACAGGGAAGGGGAGGAAGTTCAGAAATCCAGGGAAGTGAGGCTGGCAGCATTTCAGCGTTATTTACATTCCTCTAAGATCTTACTCGTGAATTCTGGGACTAGTCAAAAATAAGCTGTGCTCCTCTCCACTCTCCTCCTTCATTAACCTGGTGGTGCTCATTAACTGATGAGCCTCTGGGTTTTATATGATCCTCTAACGTCCATCACAAATAATTGCACTAATTAAATAGGTAAGCGAACGGTTCGGCGTGGGAGTGCAATTCCTGAGATGGAGTGGACATGTCTGTGGGCAGTGAGAGTGCTTTGAGTAATAATATTTAGCACTAATAAATTAAATTTTGGAACTCCATAAAAATTCATGCTTCAGGGTTTAAAGTTAATCTCTGTCAGGACAAGACCAACGTTGGTGTAGGTTATCCTGCATTTACCAGTTAAGGAATTTCTTGTATCTTCCTCAGAAGGCTGTTATTGGCTGGCTTTGAAGACAGGATTGTGTCTAGGCAGAGCATTTGTCTTACTTGGGTGGCAGCCCTCACACCAGGTGCACTGACTCAGGGCAATAAAGCAAAAATGGGCATGATTCCATGAATGTAGGAGTAGGAAACATTAATTGGGGTTTAGTCATTGTGCTGGGATTTGGGAGACTGGCTGCTAACTTGGAGGCTTCTGATATGTTTTTGTACAATACAGGCAATTTTTCTGTGCCTTTGCTCATCTGCTTTCAAATAAGGAAATACAATTCCTTTTCTCACACCTTTTCAGTTGAAACACTAACCCTTCACTGAGTAGGGATCGGTTCTTGCTATGGGCTGGTACAGTCAGTACCTGGCATCCTGGAACATTGAATTTGAGGATTTTCATTTTTAACTGTGATGCTGCTGCCATTCTTGATGATAAGGATGACAGGTGTAGCTGAAGTTTATTGTCTTCAGCATTTACTTTTATGTTTTATTTTCTTATGTTAAAAACCAACTTTTCACATATAATATCCTGTTAGTTTGATTTTTCAGTTGCGAGGATTGATAGTAAAGACAGCCAGGAGTTAGCAGAAGGTGAAGTAATTTGACAATATCTCTAGAATCTGCATGAAGAAATGAGGGTTAATTTATGATACAACACTTCTTTTCAACACATGTTCTGTCTTATTCATAGAGATTTAGTGAAAGAGATACCACAATGTAAGACACGTCTGAAATCTCAGGAGCTGGGGAGATGCTGTCATAAAATTTTTAGCTGTTTTTTCATGTCTGGCAATAAAATAAGTTATAGATGAAAAAGATGAGTTAGAGAGGAAAAGGAACTCTGTTTGGATAAGCAATGTTTCCTAGTCATGTTCAAGTGGAAAGCCAGAAATATAACATATGAAATAATACATGAGAGGGAATAGGAAAAAAGTACTATCCTGGGAAAAGCAACCTAGAGAATCTGAAAGGCAGATACTGCTTCAGGGAGGGAAGGTTTGTTTCTGTAGTCACTATGAAACCTCATGAATGAAAATGTCATTCTGCTGTATTTATGCTATTATGCATACTGCAATTTACTGGCAGGCAACAAGCTCTTTGAAAGAAAAACTGATGGTCCAGTTACTGTGATGTTGTAAATACACAACCCAGAAAAAAAACTGCCGAAGAGAAAGAGCTAGAAAATGGTGTGGTCTCTGACTACCCTTCCACCTTTCATTTCTCTGGCCAGATCACTTTGCTCTCCTTCTCTCCACCTCAGGGCATTAGTCATCGCCCATCCAGCTACAGAGAGCTTCAAAATCATCATTCAGTACCTGTGATACAGCAGTTCATTTGCAGCTGTTCCTGTCCCAATCTTTCATTCCTCTCAGCCGCTCACACCAAAGAGTTCAGAAATATGCCTAGAGGAAAGTGAAGCAGCCAGAGAGAACGTGTGTGTGTGTGTTGAGTTGCTGGGGTCTGTGCAGCCCTCCCTGTGTGAGGCACCCCATGAGCTCACAGCCCAGCACACTCTTGGGCTGCCTCTTGCGTGCATGTGCAACCTCTAAATGCATTTAATTGATCTTTATGGCTACATGTTTGCTTTCCACCTGGCACAGCATGAGGCTTTAATCAGCTACCATGTCACGCACATCAATAATAAATATGTCAATTAACTAAAACTGTGCTCATACGTTCAGTAACTCCGCTACGTTTTGTGTCGCGCATGAAGGTACACCAGTGCTGCTGTATGGTCTCATGAACTGAACACACAGGTTCAGACCTCATGCTGGGGAAGTGCTCCTGTGCCTGCAGCAGCTAATGATGTGTTTCATCACAAAATATAAAGACTTTTGATATTAGGTGACACTTAAAAACGGGTTTATGCAACTATTTACAACTGTGAAATCCCTTAACATAAAATCACTTGCCCACATCTCGCCTGCTTGGTGACCTGTAGGAAACAACTCTTAGTTGTTTTGTAGGCTGGAAATGAAAGACCAGTGCCCCTCTTCTCAGTTCTCTGTTTCCCAAGGAAGTCTGAAGGCACTCTTGATGCCGAGCTGCTTTGAAAAATCTAGCCCTTAATTCTGGCAACTCTTTGAAGATAAAGTGTTGTTATTGTTGGTGTTTCCAGCTTCCAGCAGATCTCAAATTTGTGATATTGTATTTCTGTCTCCCACCAGCCAGAGTAAGGCAGGGCACAGCCACCTTGTAATAAATAGAAGAAAGCGAAGTGACTTTGTCAGACCTCTGATGAAATACTTGTTTGTGTTTGATTTTGTATCAACTTTGAGATGAGAATTAGGCTGGGTTTTGTTCATCTTTAGCTGACAAACGGGACTAAAACCCTCTTTATGCTCAGTCTCTGGCTATTGTTGGCACTGTCCTGTATAATCCCTTCTGTTGGGTTATCAAACTCCATCAAAAAAGCAATCAGAGTTTTTTCCCCTCCACCACTGAGGAATGCTTTTCATATTCTAATCCTTTTAGGGTAAGGTGATTTAACACCTAATATTTCAAGACAGAATCTATTATGAAAGCAAAATTAAGCAACATTTATTCTCTGATTTCCTTTATAAACTCCAACATATCTTGGCACACTTTGCTTTTTTAGATCCCTGACATATGCATAAAAGATGAAAGTTATCACTGTAAAAAATGTTAAAATCATTAAAGATGCTGTCACAGGTGACTATGATATTTATTCATGCACATCTGGGGGCTTGTAAGGCTTATGGTGTAGTTCAATAGAAATTACAGAGAGGGAGGTTTTTTTAGTATTAACGGTTGTTAAATGTGTCAAAGCTAGTGAAGTCAGAAGAGGTTTACAAAGACAAATGTACAAGAAGCATGACAGCTGGTGAAATTCATTGATGAATTCTAGTAAGATGGATTGGAAAGAATCACCTCAACTTCTTATGTGTCGGTGGATTTTAAATTAATTATATTTTAACTGCTTTGGAGGCAGACCTGAGAACAAATTTGTGGAGTCCAATGTTAGTGGCTGTTCAATAAATGAAAGAGGCATGGAAAAGTAATCATCATTTTAACTGTGTACAGGATGAAAAAGAAATCAAACACTGAAAATATTATTACAGAGCCATTAACATAAATCAATGGCATGCTCTATCCTCAGAATCTTTTTTCATTTCTGGTCATCCTATCTCATCAGGTCTTTAATGGATATAAAAAGAGTGCAGAGATTGACAGAGAAAATGATTAGAAACGTGTAGAGATTTTTGTAAGAGGGGAGGCAATGGACTGGAACTGCTTAGAAAAAGCTTTGGCTCCACTGGGAGACTTGAACAGCTCAGCAGGGCCAAGGCAGGTTGTAGGTGCTGAATGTGGTCCCTTTACCACCTTACTCACCTCCTCCTCAGGGCCCCTAAACTCCATAAGCAAGTTGGGATTTTAATTGGAGGCCCCAGAGGCTCAAGGTTGTAGACCTGAGCTGTTGCTCCAGCTGTGGGTCACAGTCTGCTTTGGGACGGGCTGGCCGACCACAGCCCAGCCTGAGGCTCCTCCCGAGGCTGGTGGTCATGGAAACAGTCATAATGGACCAAAACACTACTGAAAGAGGCACAGTTCTCTGAAATACAGATTGAAGGTCTCACCATTGAGATCTGGCTCTGTCCCATGTATCCCTTGATGGAGGTGGTATTTCAAGCCTTTCCTATCAGGTCCTTTCCCAGGTCCCACTGTTGGGGGGGTCCATTGCCATGTACCAGCTGGCTCCAGGGATTTTGATTCCCTGTCCTCTCCAGTGCCAACTGCTAAAATGAATCTGCTGGAACTTCTGTACTCTGCTAAAATATTTGCCACGCGATACACACGAATTGCTTAATAGGATTTAAAAAAAAAAAAACACAGAAATTTCTGCAGATAAAGAGACCATCTATCAGATTTATTGAGCAAGCTACATATTTTCAAGGATCTGTTATCTCATGCTTTAAGGTATAAGTCAAACATGCAGCTACAGGAGATTCAGGCAACGGTTCCTTTCTTGGGGATTGCTCTGCAGTTTGTGCTATTCCTGGGAGGATGCTGGTGGCATCCCCAGACATGATGCAACTGGGAGTTCCCATGGGCAGACTTCTCATGGCATTTCAGCAAGGGCTGAAATGACCTGTCTCCCCTGCCATTGCATTTGTGATGGGCTCAGACCCCCACTGCCACGGGGGGTTCTGGCACTTTTCTACCTTTCTCCTCGTAAAATGGAAGACAGAAAAGAAACAGAATTTCTGAGATGTAAATAATGTTTAACAAGTGGGCCTTGGAGTTGAAAAGGAACTCCTGCACTTATGCTATAATCATTTTGGTGGTTGATTTAGAGCCAAATCCTGCTGGCCTGACAGAAGCAATTAGCCTGATTACTGCCGGAGGGATACTCACACAATTAAGGTGAGCAGTGTTTGCTCTTTATTCTAGAAACCAGTTGTCTGTGTAAAAGTAGTTGACATAGTGTGGTGGTGCTGAGGCAGTACCATGATGAGCTCTGAGAGAAACCTTCAAACCTGGGCAAAATCTGATATCTTTCAAAGAAGAGGGATGGACAGACGGACCCTGCTCTGAGGCGAAAGCTAAAACCTGACAGTGAGAGACGTCTCCTGGTGTGTTTGCTCTGTGCCACTGTTGTTGCTTCTCCAAAGGAGGGAACTGGCTAATTAGATCTACAATTGCCATTTATCAAAAAGAGCATCTGAAGTCTCCACTGATATTTTCCCCCTCCCCTTTCTCAGTGCTATTTCTAAGGCACCTATCAATGTGGTACATGAGTACCATCTGGATACCTGGCTAGTGACCAGCAGGCTGTGATATGTGAGGATTTTAAATAGAGTCAGGAGAACAGAGTAGAAGGAGTAGACAAACAGCATGTTTTAATGGAAGATGAAGGGGGTATAAAATGAATTGAGAAGCAAAAAGGGACAGTGAAATTCCTTTGTTCAAGATTTCCTGCTCAAAGAAGAAATGGAGTATGTGAAATCTTCTAGGAACCTCCCTAGGAATATTTATATTACCCGGGAAGTGTTCTTGCAGATGAGCAGGGCTGCTGCATTGACTCTGTGGATAAATACTCACCACAGGAATACTTCTCCTCTGCAGAGGAAACTTCTTCCTGCCCTGCCAGGAGAACCTCTGCACCTTGTGCTGGATGCCAGCATTTATCTGCATTCACAGCACAGATGTGCTGGGGTTTTGTTAAGGGCAGGCACAGCTTTGAGGTCAAGAGTTCTGAATTCCTTAACCCTCACCCTGAATTCAAGGAAATTTAGAGGTTTTATTTTATTCCTAAAGAATCAAATACACTTTACAACATGGGAATTTGCCTTTTGCTGGACTTGAAGAGTTTATGAATAGCCTAGTCCAAGGTTTTAGTGTGAAGCCACTTGTGTTGTCTTGCTGCTGATGAATTCACTCACATCAATAGAGTTTACTTTTTGTGTTAGCACTGTCCCCCAGGTGGGTGTCTGTGTGTGCACAAAATAATGTCTCAGTCTGGCAGAATATCCTCTCTAAGAAAACTTCTGTTGTCAATTACTGGGAATTTTCCCTGAACTCTGATGATTCTGGAGCAGAGTTTGGACTTCTGGTGTTATGACAGAATTTTGCAGGTTCACTGACAGCTTTTGACAGTTCAGGTCCCAGCAGGGAAAGACTCTTCACTCGAAATCAATCAACTTTATCACACAGGAAAAAAGAAAAAGGAAACCCACCTGAAACTCAAACCTAGTTTAACAAGGGATTCTCTCTGACTGAGCAGCTGCTGCAGATATCTACATGACAAACATATTCATGTAGGGAACCATCAAAAGGCGGGTGCACCTAACAAAGACATCTTGTTCACGCTTAATGCACCAGATAAATTGTTTTTAAATGCAGAGTTATTTTGTGAGTTCTTAGTGAATAAGCGCATCTACATATGCATTTCTGAAAAGATTTTTAATTAATTGCTTTCAGTCATTTTCTTTTTATAAAATTAGAACAATGAGGGAATAGACTGGCTGTGGAGTTTGGTCGAGGAAAGATTATACTAATCCACTTGAAATATGACTAAAACAGAAAACAAGGAGAGATAAAAGCAATTTTTTTTCAAAGCTTGTTTACCTGTGACAAAATCCTCCCAAATCAGCTGCACACAAAATACCCAATCGTCTTAATTAAACTCAAGCAAAAAAGATTTTGCTGTGGACTTCTTGGGATATTTTATAGCCAGAGAGTGTGTCCCATGCTGCTTTTAGCAAGAGGGGGGGAATACGTGTTTCATGCAATTATTAATTAGGAAAGCAGCAGAGCTTTCAAAGAGCAGAGTAGCACCAAGATCAACTTGTTATATGGAAGCAAATAAAGAAGGGGAATTTGTCAGAAGGTTTTGGTATACCTGGGGCACAATTAACAGGGGTTTTCAAAAGTCAGAGCACCTTTCATTTGCATATTCTCCAGTTAATAAAAGGCTATTATTACAAATGAACTTCCTTTGTTCCCTGCTTGGGTTATTGCTCTCTATGACTTGAAGTACATATGCTTTGTTGGAGGAATTGCAAGGTGTCCTAGTTGAACTGATGTTTTCCACTCAGGCTTTCTTTCCAAAACTCTTATTTCCCAGATCAGTAAACTTTGCCAAATCACAACATTCCTCCATACACCTGCTCTACAAGGAGCTGTTTTTCACAACTGAATCAATTCTTTCCCTATTGCCACAACAGCAGCTCTGGAATTCTGTGTATAAGCCTAAAAACAACTCGTCAATAACCAGATGGTCCCTGACGATCAAAAACCAATGAATGCAGACAAATTGTTGTCCTTTTTTGTCCTTCAGTTCTTTTATAACTCCTGGGCTCTGCAACACGTTACTGTGGTCAACATGTGGCTGTCTGAGGCCTGTTTCTGCAGCAGTCTCACCAGGTCATTAAGACAGAACAATTTAGGGGTGTTCAGCTGTGCCAGGACTGTGACTGCTCCTTGCTCCCCACACCTTGCCCCTGGCTATGCTCTTCTCCTACTTTTCTTGCATCAGGTCTGGTGCTTGTTGACTCCCAGCTGGACTCCCTCAGGAGTCAAAACCAAAGCACAGTTTTCAGGAGGTTTCATGAGCTGAACTGTCTCTTTGGAGGTCCAGGAGAGCCTGGGAAGGTGCATGAGAAGGTGACTGGATGAGAATGGGAAGGCAGTGGGAGAATAAGGGGCAATGCCAGCCCTGGGGAAGCTGCAAGCTGCCAGGGCAGCCTGGCTGATCAGTTCCCTGGGCTGTCCTCCCCAAAATCTCCATATACTCCTAACAAGTCAGAGAGTGAGTGTATTTGGCAGTAGCCCTGAGGAACATGCCCTCTCCTGTAAATGGAGAGGGACACATGTCTCCAGAAGGATTTAATATTCCTTTATTTCCTCTGACTTTGATTTAACCATGGGTTGTGATGCTTTAAGTAGCAGATATTAATTAGAAGTGGTAGGGAGTCCCAACGGGACCATACTCCATGTCTTCTCACCATTTCTACTTTGACTTATTTCAAGTTACTGCTCTGAAACATTACTTATTCACTCAGGTGCCTGATGTTTATAAGGCCTATTTAAAACTGCAAATAACTAATGGTTGTCAGTAAGGAGTGCCACTCTGCTGAGGCGGAAAATAGCTTGTCCATGAGTAAAACACGGCCAAGTATATTGAATGTTTTCTGCAACACTTGTTCAAGGCAGGCAGTGTTATTTTGTCCCCTCTTTGGTACCACACCTAAGCAGGCACACAAGGACAGTACTATGTGGAGGGCTCCCACCAGGATGGCAACCTTGGATAGATGAACCACTTTGGGCTTAAAAGCAGAAACTTCAGTCCCAGTCTGAGCTCTGCTCCTCTAAAAGAGAAGCGGGGAAGTGGGACAAATGCTCTTTTGGCTCCTCTGGTCCTCAAAACCCTTCTGTTAGTGGTTGATTTAGGACACGCAGAGTGGAACACTGAATTCAGGCAAAATTGCTGGGTACCTGGGACTGGCTGGGGCATCCCATTTAGCACCAGCAGAGATGGAGGTTAGTTATGGGTAACAGGACAGCTTTATAATTAAGAAAGAAAAGGTATCTGAAGAACTCATATGAGTTTTAGCAGTATCTAGAGGGAGTTTCAAGTTGAGATTTCATTCCAGACTACATTGAGTCAATTTTTGTCGTAGCAAAGATCCTCTGTATTTGCTCTGGTTTTAGTTCCTCTAATTCTCCTCATTCTCTTACTCTCCCCAGGCAGTATTAATGTGTTGTTACATGTGCCCTGATAGAATGTGAATGCACGTGTGTTGCCCACAGTGACTCTCACTGTGTGACTCACACACAGCACTTGCAATTGAGGCTCATTTCTATTTTTAGAATAAATAAGGATATCTAGGATCACTGGACTTTAAATTCATTGAGAAGCTAAAAAATGTCCATCTAACGGGGGCATAACCGTTGGTTAGGTCTGTGCAGTCACAGCAACCCTGTTGATTCAGCACACACCAGACTTTCTATACAAAGTATTTGGACAGTAGAGCTCACTCAGTGGGAGACCTGAGGTTTCCTCCTATATAGCATAAGTACAGTGCAAAAATAATTCAAAAGGCAAATGTATTCATGTTTTATAACCTTCTGTCCCTCATTTGTTTCTAAGTCAAAAGAGCTTGGTGTTTTGACAGCTGAATTTTTTTTGTGCCCATGAGAAAAACCGTTTGACAGGAATTCTTCGCCCTACTGGTTTTCACTTAATTTAAAACATGCATCAGATTAGATACATAGCTAGTTTTCTTCTTGTCTGTTATTTTTACAACTCTTCCATAACTCTGTGGCACGTCATCAGACCTCTGCAGGACAGAAGATAAACCACAGCACCCCCTTGCTTGGTTGGACTTGTGGTGAACACTCATGTAGTGCCTACACAGGGATGGACTGGGAGCAACAGGCTGAGTCTGATAAAACCATAAACCTTGAAGTTAATCACCCATTGCACTGGATTCATTGTTAAAAATTATACTTGTGTGTTATGTGTTCCTGCTGTGTCCATCCATATGTACCTGCTCTACATGCTGCTGATCCCCCTTTGCCAGTGGCCATCCTTGTTTTTCCCCTCTTTCAGTGTTTTCTCTCCTGTATCACTGTTGATTCTCTCTTGCTGCCCTCCCTGTTGGCTGTCTTCATGTCACACGATGTGCAAGACGGGCACAACAGGAGAGACCACAATGTGGAAAATTTAGAAGTTTCCATTATGGTGTTTTTCCCTTCTAAATTGGCTGCACAAACAGTTTCCACAGGCACTGTGGACTTACACAGGAGAGTTGTGGAGGCTATGGGGACGTGGCAAATACTGTGAGAGAATGGCCCATGCAGTGCTTGATGGATGATGCCGACTATTCATTTTAGCAGAGCTGCAGGAATTCAAACACTTTTCATGAATATTCATAAGAAATTGAAAGCTGTTTAACCTGGCTCTCACATCTGTCTGGTGGGAGCACTTCAGTGCTTATGTGTTGCTCCTATGACTACTTGCAAGACTTGAATTTTAAACCTGACTGCTCAGAGAGTGATGGAAATCCAGTATGAAACTGTATACTTGGTTGTGAAATTTGCAATTTGCTTTCTGCCAGTTAACTATACAAATCAGCTAATCAAGGAACACCATAGGACTGAACCAAGCAATGCAGCATGAATTTGCAAACATTTGCCATTCCCAAAAGATCTGTAAGCAAAGAGTTATTTGCTGAAGAAAGCCCCAAATAATATAAGATAAATAAATTAGAAAATTGCATGACCTCCACAGACAATTCATAAGCAGAAAGGGCAAGTGAGATTCATGGCAAAAGGTACTCATTGAGCTTCTGAAGAATACAGGGAAATCGTTCCTCAGCACAGTGAATCAATCTGATGTAGTTTGCTTCACTATCTGCTGTACATTGATGGAATGATGAGAGATTTGGAGTCACTTCTGACAGGCCCTCAGACAAATGGGTATTTGCTGCTGGCAGAAGTTTTTGAAAGTGGCAAATTTGTCTGAGATAGTTTTGAAAGCAGATTTAGTTTTGGATCATGGGATTTGTGTTATGTCTTATTTTATAGTTGAAAATGCCTGAAATATTAACCTCCTTCTGCATTTTACCTTATCTGGAGCTCTGTGTTCAGCCTCATTCCTTGAGCACCACAGTCTGTATTTTTTTTTGCATCATTACCACACTGTCCCGCCTCTTATTTACAAGGCAGGGCTATTCCCCTTCCCCTGTCACAAAGAGGTTGGGGGATTTGCCCAAGTCCCCCTGAGAAGTCTGTGGCTGGGCAGAGGTTGAACACAATCTCCCTCCTGCTCATGGTTTCATACTTTCAGACCCTTCCCTCAGAGAGGCATTGAAGTAAAACAAAGTAAAACTGTCCAAGCCTCTGGACAAATGTGTAGTGAAGAAAAACCATGTACTAGATTTTCACATACCTTGCTCATTTCTGACACAGATTTAATATCTTTGCATAATGTCTCTTTGATTCATACTGCAAACCTCTAGAACAATTTCTTTGGAAGAAAGTTTTCACTGTTATCATTATGTACTCAGTAGTGTATGTAATACAGGTTAAAATGATTTCCCCCAAAATTTGCAATGCAAAGTAATGCACTTGAGTGAAAAGTTGTGGTTAGGATCAAAAGGAGAATATTTATGTTCCTTAAAAGCAATTCTTACCATTCCCGATCCAATATTGCTTCTCTTTGGCACAATCTCTATTTGCTTACGCTGAATGCATTTAGCACTTTTGTTGTTGTCATCAGTGTTTTGTTATTAAATGAATTATATCATGACCTATTTACAATGCAGTATAGTACACTGAAGTTCTCCTTAAAGGGAACATTAGTTAGGATGAGTAAATTCAAATTACTTGGTAAGTCCCTGCTCTATAGGAATTCTTTTTTTTTAATGAAAATTTAACGAAAACAATCAGTCTAGCAGAATTCTAGAAGTTGTGAGCTTTTGACAGCAGTATTGTAAAGTATGCTTAATGACACTCACATTAAAGTAGACTTAAAATGGCACCATATACTTAATTTTAAAATTTAGCACAGCAAGTGACACCATGCCTCTTACTGCAAGATATGACTATCAGCTTCTTTAAGTGCATTTTTAATAGCTCCTGTGAGGAGCGTTTCTGCAAGCAGAACATTTTATTGTTGCTAAATACCACTCACTCTGAAGTCTCTCTGTTGTTTAAAATGAAATTTTAATGAACAAGTCGAAACAAGTCATCAACACAGGGAACATCACACTCAGATCAAACACACCAAATGATAAGAACTGTGCATATGCATGGAAATAATATTTTCATTCATTAATTTCCTGCTGCTCATCCTGGCGAGGGTCAGAGGCACTGACAAAAACACAAACTCGCAGCCCAGCACTGCCCAGCACCCCGTGCAGACCTCACTGCCCTGTTTGGCCACACAGACCCGAATCTTTGATGTTCAGACATTTTCTTGTCTAGTGATGCTAAACTGGTGCATCATAAAAAAGTACATGAGGCTTCTAACTTTGCCTGGCACCTCTTGGACTTCTGGCTCGGGAGAAACAAGCTTTTTCAAGGGGAAGCTTTCCTCTTATACTACTGCGTGTTCATTCAGCCCTTGCTCACAACCCTTTCAGCATCCAGCTAAAGGTCCTGCACATCCTTCCCCACGGCAGGGGGGTTGGCAGGGGGCTGGCAGTGACACAGGAGGAAACCATCCCTTTTTCTGTCTGAAACTACGATTCTTGTCCAGCAAAACAATGACAACAGTGCAGAGAAATCTTTGATTATGCAAAATGGATGGACACATCACGCCTTTTTTTTTTTTTTTGCAATAGGTTATAACCTCACCCGGAAAATTCCTCCCACCCCCAACCTTGGTTGTTTTCCCCCTTTCAAATGACATCGGTGACACTCCAGGCACATTTTACACATTAATAGCATGTCTCCCTCATCTTACAGACTCCATAGCTTTCCTCTTCCCCTTTTATTTTAGGGCAGCTTCCCCCTTTCCCTTCTCCCGTCTCAGGAAGAGCCCCGCTGGCTCGCTAGAAAATGAGTAAAGTGTTTTCTGCATGACCTCTATGTATTTTACTCCGTGGGAAGAGCAACGTGGAATGCACACTCAGCGGGGAGTGAGATTGGAGTCAGTTTGTCCTCGAGGCATTTCTGCCATAAAACACAGAACTATCCACAGTATTTCCACCCTCGGCTCTCCCCCCACCCCACCGACCCCTCCTCGCCGCTGCCGGCTGCACCTGGCTGCGCTCGGAAAGCCGCGGAGCAAAGCACAAACAACGGGTACCGAACAGCAACAGCTCCCTTTGTTTCCCATGCAAATCCTACCTCCGATAGTTGTCACATCTTCCTCCGAGGCGAAGCCTAATTATTATTAAACAGAGATCCAGCGGAATCCTCCGAACTGCCACCAGTTGTTAAGCGCTGTCATCGTTTCCTCCTGGTGCTTAAACCTTTTTTGACCATTAATGTCACAACCCCTGCTAACTCATCGCTTAGTACTCCCTGCTCAAAATGTCTGAAATAGTTTGGAAGGACAATAGGAATGACAGGCACACTAGACAGCCATGCTTGAAACTATTTTTCTCCAGCTGACTTAAGGCTGTTTCGTAGTGCTTTTAAGGCATGCACTCCGTAGGGTTTACTAACCTAGGCTAGACATGCCATTCCTGCTTTTATTCAGAACTGTAATGGGATGGCTGCCGGCGATGCAGCGATAGGTCTAACCCCATTCATCCCTCCGTAGTTTTTAAACCTTCCTGGGAGAGTAAATAGCTTCAGTCATCCTTAAACTTACTGAGGCTACTGTTTCTGCAGAGCAGGGTTTCACACATTGTTTTGAAACTAAAGAGAAAATCACTCCCGGGAACGGAAGGTGCCGTAGCTCTCCTGACTGATGCGAACGGCAAGACGAACAGGCAGCATCCGCCCCCGCCGCAAGCTGAGGCTGGCGCAGGAGTTGGTGGAAGTAGTGATTGAAAGCTGAAAGTTCTTAAAACTCTATAAAGGCAGATGTGACACAAAGAGAACGAGGGGGATGTATGGACCGTGCTGTCCTTTGTATGTACAGAGTCACAGATGTACACTACTCTTCCCAGAAGGCAAAATACTGTTTGCAGATGGCAGGGTCTTGCAACCTAAATTTCTTATATAGTAAGCAGCACCTTGGATAATGATGGGCAGAAGAAGCAAGACCGGTGTACAGTATTCAAAGTGTCTATGAAGTGGGGAAGAGGAGGGGCGAGACGATGCTACAGGACCCTGCTGTTTTCAGTAAAATTATGCACATCTCCAGACCCCAGGTCAGAGAGATTAGTGCTCTGCTGAGATTTTGGAGACTTTTTCTTCTTGGTTGTCAGCTAATAACCAGCCCGGGTCAAGATGCATCAGGGGTTGTTAACATCTGCTGTCAGTTCGGTGTTGCTGATCTCAGTGTGGTCCCTAGTGGACAAAAGTAAGAGCCACCAGCACAGATGTGTCTCTGCCAGCAGAATGGCACACATGGGCTGAAGAGGGGCAACCTGGTGCCAAGGCAGGCTGGGACACAGCAAGAGGGGAATTAGTACTTTTGCTGCTTGTTCAGCACCTGCCTAAGTTTTTGGTACCACCCAGTTCATAACCCTTGGCTCAAAATGAAAATACCACTCATAAAGACATCTCTGAAATGAATGACGTTTCAAGATATTAAGGAGTAAAGCAAATCACAGTGAAAACCCAGCTATGGCTCCCTAACACACTAGGAATGGAAAGGTTAAGATAGCAATAATGGCAGATTTGCATTAGATTTTTGAATAGTTGGGACCTGAGGGCACTGAGGGCTAGTTAGGGTGTGACCTTTCTCCTTGGAGAAGCTCTGGTTCAGATTTGTGTTGGTCCTTTGCACTGGAGGCTGTTACAGACTATGTGAAAGCTGCCCTTGCATGAGGGGAGGCTGCAAGAATATCCTGAACCAGCTGGTATGTTCTACCTGATTCTCAGGGGGAGAAGTAGCCAACTTAAACCCCTCTTTTTTTCCATGTCCCATCCTGCCACCGACACACCAGGTGTCCCCATTGCCTCCCAAACAGCACGTCAGTGTGTGTGCCCAGCAGGGGCGACAGGTCTCTCCTTCTGCCTTGCTCTTCATTGAAACTGTGAGTTAAAGCAAGCTTGTTGATGGTGCAAGTCAGCCATAGCTGCTGGTGGGGACATCTAGGGGTACCACGAGGGTGACATTTGCCCATGAACCAATACTGCTCCTACCAGAGCTGCCTTTGCACTCTCTGCTTCCCCTGCCCGTCCTTGCCATTTCACCCACTGTACTTACACAGTCAGTGTGTTGGGAGGGCTTAGGGCTCCAGTTTTGTTTCTCAGTTTACAGTGGGGTATTATGAGCACCTTAAGCTTCTCCCAGAACTGGTGAGAGCAAAGCGGATTTTGAATTTTGTGGGTGTGAAATCTCAGGATGGGCAATTACATGCTGACCGCTAACGTGGCTGCCAGAACAATACCTGCTTTCTGAATAATTTAAGGAATTTTTTCACTGTCACCTGTCTTGCATCTTTTGTGTGCACTACATTCACCTTAAGGCAGAAAAAGAAAACGGAAAAAAAAGAAAAGTTATTCTTGTCCTGAGCAATATACTTCTTTCTCACTGTGCTCTTGACTTGTAAGTGGGATGACACAACAGTTCAAGAGACATTTGATTCCTGTTGGGGATACCCAGGTCTAAGAGTCCTGACTTTGCTGATGATCTTTTGAGATCATCAGCACTGAACTGGACACAAGCATGTTCCATGACAGGTTAAAGCAGGTGATCATTGCCACCCATGCTCACAGTTCCTCAGTTATGTGTGCTGAATAAAAGGAGATTCATAAAAAATGGATTACTATCCCAGCTCCCCCTTCCCTTAGGGACCTCTCTGCCACAGTGATCTCAAAGACTTCAATTCTTTGCAGTAAGTTTAAGTCACTCACAATTGGTGGCCAACAGGTGATAGCTGTCAGTGAGAGCTTCGTAGTTGAACATTGGTGGAGATGTTCTTATATTGAATGATAATTGAAGGAGGGGTAAACTGTTCAAGGTGTGAGGTGTAGGCTAACAGGGAGTGACCAGAAAGATCTTGCAGGGGCTAGTTAGTTCAACATGGCTCAGTCTTAGGGAGATATTCCATGGTACTCCCCCTTTCCTCAGGGTCTTTCTAATCAGTGAACAGTAACAGCAGCTGCCATCAGTAATGGGACTCATGTACTGTGGCTCTACTGCTGTTGCATTTTTCCAGCACACCAATCTGCTGCTTGCTGGCAAGAAGTTACACAAAGTGATGGAGCTGTGATCTGATCGGGTATGGCAATTTTCTGTCTTTCTGGACTGTATGGATGTTAGGGGAGTAGGATTGCCCAGGGAAACAGAGGGCTCACATGTGCTTTCACTCTGCCCTCCATCAGGAAAATCCTATTGACTTCTGTAGGAGAGGAGATTGCTGCTCAACTGTGCAGTAGTGGACCCTCTGGGAGAAAACCCATTGCTTGCAGAAGAGTTACAACAATTTAAAATGCTTCTATTTGTTTCTGACCAATATTTGCTTAGGAGAAGGCCAAGGAGGATGAAGGACAGGAGGAATTCAGGAGATCTGTAGTTTGCATGCTGAGTGTAAGCCAAACAAAATAATAAACAGAGCAATAGTGCATAATTTCATTATGAGTCATCCTAATTATAACGTGAATTTGATAGACATGTAACTAGAAAGTGTAACTATCAGTTACAAATACAGATTTCTAATTGCAAAGGGAAGTGCACGATATAATTAAAGCTGCAGGTTGCACATACAATAACCTTTTCTTCTACCGTGGTCACAAATTCTCTAGGAACAGTATGAATATATTTTGAAGCTGCATACCTATCAGACAGCATTCCTTCTACCCACTTGCTGAGTCTTTTTGAAACAGCAGCAGGTAGTCTCACTAATCCATAGATACTTGGTGTGAATCGCGCATTAAAGAATTGCAGGAATGATCTGTTGATGGCTCTTCCATGCTGGGTCTCTATAAAGTGTCAGTGTTCAGTGACACTCTACAGTGTTAGCCTGGCAGAGCTACAAATGTGACGTGCAGGGCAGGTAACACGTTGTGTTCAGTATATATAATCACAGTGTAAGTGAAAATCAGTCTAACGAGAAAAAGGATCCTTCGAAAAGGCCCAGATTCTGTCATACACATCTAGATACTCTCAGGTGTTGTAAAGCCTGGACTCAGAACCAAGTTTTGCAGAGGGCAGCTATTCCCTAAAAAGAAACCAGTGTGGGCGAAGATAAATTCCTAACAATTGTCTTGGCTACATGCATTAATCCCACCTCTGTCTTTTAAAAGAAAGAATTATCAAGAAAGACCATTAATGTCAGTCCCTATATTTACAGCTCTATCTGGTTTCCTTTCTTTTTCTTGTGGTAGAACAGGCAGCACCTGTGTGAATGCAGCCCTGTGTTTGGCCACAGTCTTGCAGTCTCCTTTGTGCTGAGAATCACAGGACACCCAAGTGTTCATTTCACTGAGTTATATCACACTGACTAGCTAATCGCTTCCACATGCTGCTTGATTGTCCCCCTTATATGCCAACTCTGCCTTTTTCTTGCAAGGCTTTTTTTGAGCCACTTGCCTAGGAGAAAATAACTACATCTGGAGTGTTGTTAAATGACCCAGAAGTTGCTGCTTTGCAGACTGACAGTATTTGATGCAAATAGATGGCTTCTTGCTGTGAAAATCTCCTTGGCTGACAATCCATCGGGTACTTTTGACGATAGTTGTCTGAGTTAAAACACAGGCTCATCTTTGCATATTCACACTAACATTCTTACAGAACTGCTGGTATTAAAATCTTCCTGTGCAGTTTCAGCAGAGGCCTTTCTCCTCTCCATTTGTTCACCAGCTGCTGGTGCACATCGCTCCCTCTCTTTGCCTTCAGCTTTTGCCATCTGCCACCATTAAGTTGCCCAGGTGTCGGAAATCTTCTTGCTCTTCTCTGGTAAACATTATTCTGCCTTCTTCTTCACTAATTCAACCTCCATTTATATAGAGGCTGATAGATCAGGATAGCTGTTCTCCAAACATCTGCTGCATTTCATACTCTATGGGGGTGGATGGGGAGCAGAGTATGTATACTTGCTGGCAAAAATAAAAGCTGGTTAACCCTTCCTTCACTTTCTTTTCCATCTTCAACAGCCTACTGTTTTCCTGCATTTCTAGATGTGCCAGTTAATTAATACTTGCCAGTTAGGATGTTACCCAGAGCAAATATATCCTAAAGCACAGCTAATTTTCAGAAACATCAAAGCTTCCACATTCTGCAACAGTGTCTAGTCATTGGGTATTGAGGAGCAGAAGAGATGGGGTGTATCTAAGACAGTTATCAGCAAAGACATCAGAATAAACCTTTTTTCCACATTAGACTGCTTATCCTGTTGCAAACAGGGGCCACACCACTGCCTTTGGTATGTTTTCTGCTGAGATACAGGTCAGGCATCCTATTGTAATTGCCTGCAGGGGAAATCCAAGCTCAAAGATCATCTTTCACGACAATGGGTAGTGTAAACTATTGAATTCTTTTGGGAGAGATGATGAAATTAAACGTGCCCAATCCTCTTCAGTAAATCACTGAAGATTGACTGTAGGTTTGAACAGCAACAAACCAGAATTCAACAAAACAGGCTGCTTACACAATGCTGCTTGCTGGGCCCAGGGAATGTTTACTGCTTAAAGGCTAGTAAAATATGTATCTAAGGATGCACACCCAGCTGCTGGGGCCAGTCTTCAGTGTGGGTGTTGAGTAATTCCAAGAGGATTTCACACTTCAGCAATTTTACTCTCCTCAGTCTGGGTCTCAGTACCAGTGCTTTCAGAGCCTGATTTTGTGTGCAACTCTTGGGTAGAGATGGTTTCCTGCTCTGAGCAGTTCTGCTGAGCAACAATTGCTGCCTGCTGCTTTTCCATTTGTTAAGCAATGGATTACTGCTCAAACATTTGCAGGCCACATTGGTCTAAGCCCTGTGTGCAATTCTCCAGATTTACTCCTCTCCTGGAATGCCATGATCAGAGGTTGTTTCTCGCTTGTTCAATAATTTCCTGAAGCACTGCTCCAATCCGTGCCGCTGTGATTTCCTTGCATTGTGATGGATGATATTTTGTGCTATTCACCGTTCACAGAAACACCAAATTGGCCACTTAGATGCTCTCTGATTTTACACACAGTGCCTAGCTGTTTCTCCAACTCTTGATTGCTTTTTCTGTCCATGCTTTTCTATTCCTATGTTAATATTACTTATCCAGCAACTTTAGCAAGATATTGCTAGATAAGTCTTTTGCCTATTTTTCCACCATTTACAAATCACTTGCTATGCAGAGCTCTCCTTTCTTCAGGATTCAAGTATCTCCTTTTATCTATTCTTCCTTTTATTCTTTACTCAGCTGCTGCTTTGCTTTGGTGGAATAGTCACTTCTCTGATGAAGCTCATGCTTCTATTTTTGTTCTCTCCCTTTTTGAAAGGTCCTTTGCATCAGTGAGATGCCTGTTTGGGTTTCTTTGATGATTTGGTGCTGTATACTGAGCTCTACACTCCAGAAGTGAAAGATCAAGTTGTGGAGAGAGTGTGCAAAGGGGGAGGGAATGGGACTTTGCCATGCCCCAGTGAGGGAGTTTCCAGTGAAGTAATAGCAGAAGCAGACAGGTAAAGAGCCAGCCCAGGAGCAGTACTGTGGAGAGGCTGTTCTCTAACACTGTTCCTCAGTTTCCCCGTTTGTAAACTAAGAATAACCCCCTGCCCTTATAAAGTCCTTTGTGAGCTTTGCCTGAGAACTGAAGCAAGATGACTGAAAATCAGCCCTCTTAAGCTGGTATTGTTGCTGTCTTGCTGATAAACTTTAAATTCAGAATAGCAAGGGCCTAAAACTGCCTAAGTAGCCTCCACACTGTATGGTCACACAGATCTGCTGATGAAGGCACAATGCCTTGATGTCCCCTGACTCTTCTGTCTGAGGTCACCATGGACTCTCATGTGGGATGCTGTGGGTGATGCAGCCCTGCTTGAAGGGTGAAGGAGGATTTTGGTGGCAGCCTTACAGCAGCCAGGGAGCAGGAGGGACATTGCCTGGACTGAGTTCAAAGCCCAACCTGTTTGCAGAAAATGTGTGCTGGCAGGGACAGGAGAAACCTCACACGAGATGCCACTTTTTAATGTTATTGATCTGTATTCTGCAGCAGGTGCTCAGAGGTGTTCAGGCTGTGTGGCTGCCCCTGGAGCTACCAATGCAGGATTTATGGTCGTGAACACCAAAAATTCACCAAGGCTCAAAATCTCAGCTTTCCTGTGTAAATCTGGACTGACCAGAGGGATTTGACTGTATTTACTGAAGTAGAGTTGTTTGGAATTTATGCCACTGAGGGCAACATTTGGTCCTAAACATACATCTTCAAACATATATAGGTTTTGTACAAAGTTATTTCTTCCCCACAGAAAAAGGCTTACAGCCCCTGTATAAGCTGCCACCTCTTCCCCGTCAGCACAGCAGCTGAGGACACAGAACGTGCTTATGAATAAATGACTCGGTGAAAAAATGGTATTTGGAAACCAAGCAGATGCTTTCCAAGAGAAAATAGGCAGAATGATAAAGCTTTGCTTTTAAGACAGGTTACAGGTATACTCCTTTGGCATAAACACACATTTTTTAATTGATAAAACAAATCTCCTCTTTCTATCCTCTCTGATGCATTTTTCAATTCTGCATACGCAAAAATACTAATGTATCATCAGAAGCTGAAGTTAAGAGGACTCCAGAGGAATTTAGCCAGTCAGTTATCTCTGGTTGTAATTACCTAACAGTATTTGTTTACATCTGTTTGAAATTACTTTATGCTCATTAGGGCTATTCAAGTAATGTTTCCTTATTTCTCCACTTTTTGGAGTTTTTAAAACTGAAAAAAAAATGGAACAAGTTGTCCATACATACACCTGTAATCTGACCTTTTTTCTCCTCTGAGAAGTTTTGAGAAGATTCTTTAAATTTTTGTGTCTGTACTTGCTCTATTTTCAGACTCTTAGAGATAACCTTGACTTGAAATTGTGGACTTTAAGAGAGGCACAGAAGACACACTACAAGCTGCAGAGTTCATCCCTACTGGGATGAGGGGCCATATCCTCACTGCATGAGAATTTGTCCAACAATAACAAATGCCTGTTGCAGGGGCTCCCAGTTGGAGCTTCAGAGCACAGAAACCAGCTATGTTTTCATATTGCGAATAAAACAAACCTGGAAAAACAGTCCCAGAAAGTCTGTACTTGGGCAACTAATGTCCCAGCTCCAGTGTGACCCACAGGATGTTGCAGCACCAGGCTCTGGGGGTGCATTTTGGCCTCAGCTGCCTGTGCTCAAAGATAAAAGCACCCTGGTGTGCCTCAGAGACACACGCAGAGGCGCATACACCGCAGCTCTAACCCTTGCCTCACTCCTCTAATCCTCTCTCCTCCCACCCACAGGCACTGCAGGAAGGATGTATTTTCTTTGCTTTGGTTTCCATGCTTAGATTTCAAAGACCTCTTGGTGCAGTAAAGTAGTAAAAAACCCCAGTCCCCGGAAATGCAATGCCCTTTGGGGGAAGCATGACGGATCTGGTGGTGCAGGAACAACATCACCAGGGTCCCCTTTATCTCACACACCATGTCTATTTACCTTTTTTTTTTTCTGTCCCCAGAGTTGCTATTATTTTTTTGCACGGATGACTAAACCAACTCTCCCCCTTCTTGCCTTGCTGCTCACTGGCTCTTTCTTGCCATCCTGGCTGGTGCTCCCAGCTGGATCATTAACCCCTATCAAGCTGTTGGGCTTGAGCAGGGCTCAGCCTCCAGAAGCAAGCTTCAATGTAATCCCTCAGGAAAGGAAAGGCCACTCCTTGGAGCGCCTGCCTGGCTCTTCAGACAGATTGTACCATTTGCAGAGTGCAGGTGAATAACTGCAATAGAATAACAGGCCCTCAGCTGTCTCCCTAATGCTGACAGCAGCAAATCCACCAAACAAGTCCCTCTCTGTCCCTCTTGGTCCGATACAGAACCTCTGCTCTGATCAGGTTTGATGTGATATGGGAGGGTCAGGAAGCTCATGTGAGCAGGGAGGTCTCTTAAGCTGTGAGGAGTGTGGAGGGCACCTGTCAAGCATGGAAGGTGCTACCTGGTATGGAATCCTGGTTTTCTCTGTCCTTGCAGGGGTGTGTGGGGCACTATATTGTGTAGGTCCTGCAAAGGAGCACTGGAAGGATGTTGGGGATATCAGGGATGGCCCTGGACCGTGAAGCACCCAGTAATGGGGATTTTCTTTTCCAGGCTTCCTTCCTGAGCCTGGCATAGCCTTTCCCACCAAAGAGGGCACTGTAACGTCCCCAGACTGTGGGGTGTGAGAGCATCAGTGCCCTGTGTCAGTGATGGGCACTTACCTTGCACCCAGCCTACAGGGTTTAAAATATCTGGTGAAAGGCAGTTCCAAACAGGAGTTGGTGGTAGGTAGAGGGGGCCTGGTGGGCAGTGGTGTGGGTATATGCCCATGCAGGATGAGCAGCCAGCAGTGCCACTGCTGCTCCTCTTGTCTCTAAGAAAACTAAGGGGAAGCCAAGGCAGGGGCTGTGTTTGTGTATGAGGTCAGAGATGAGACACTTTGGTGCATTTGTCAAGGTAGGAGTTCAAGAGAGAGGAATCCAAATTACACCTATCAAAGGGGTAAAGAAATGGTGACATGATTCAGCTTTCAGCTCCACCTGTGTAAATACAGAGCAACTCCCCGGCAGTCGATTGAGTTACTCCTACCTGTGCCAGTGGGAACAAGCAGAATTTGGCAGGGCCAAATGCAGGAGAACATGAAGGACCATTGATCTGGAGCCAGCTAGGAACCCAGTGTTACTACACTGATTGCAAATGATGTCTCTCCCACACACCTGAATGAGGAATACAGGTCTGAGTCCAAAAGCTGAAGACGTGCTTTTTCTTTTCTCTCTTTTGCAAAGAAAACAATCATGTGCACTAATTACTTTGGCCAGCTCAGTCTTTTCAGGGTTCTTTTCCAGGGACTGCTCTATTGTTTCAAGAGCAATACAGCCACTGAACAAAAAGACATTGTCTGCCCAGAGTTATTCATGTGTTTTATTTTAGTAGCCTCTCAATGTTTCAGTGACTTGAATATTCCTTGAAATATCTGAGATGCTGTGAAGAAATTTCATGCCATTAATTTTTAATATAGCCATTTTTAACAAAATAGAGGACCAAGATTCTGCATTTATGTATTTGGTATGATATATGATATATTCTCTACTGTATAACTAGTACTGTCTGCTATAATTCCTTTCTCCAGATGTACAAACTCATTTTACTTCAAAAACAGCAATCCTGATATAGGATTTTTCTCCAGAGATCTTTTGTCCATTAAATAATAACACTCAATAATATTTGAGTATGATGGGAGAACCATCTAAATATAAGTATGAGCTCAGTTACTGTCAAGCAATATAGTTTTACAAAGGAAGTCTTAAACTGTCTTGAAGCTCTTCTGATTTCAGTGGTTTGATGGGAATATAAATGAGAAGGAAATTTCCCCATTTGCTGACATCTGATTTCTGAATTGGATTAATTATAACAAGAGCTCTTTCCTTGCATAATCAGATTTGCTAAAATTTCCTTATTTGGTTCATAAAACTGTTTTGTGAAACAGAGGAAATTAAGTGGCGTTTTCTTTGGCACTAAGTTCAAATTTGTGTGAACTTTCACCTAGACTCTGGTAACCTATTAGAGCCTGTCTTTGATAATAATCATGTTTGAATTTCATTACTTTCTCTTCTAATTCCAGTCACTGACCATTTTATTTTTTGTAATAGCAGTAGGAGATCAATTGCCCATGCAAGGCTGTTTGAGATGGTCCTAGAACAAGTGAAATGCCCTAATTTTTCTTAATTTTCATTAAATCACCATCTTTATTGTTGGGGTATAGTATAAACAGTTAGTAAAATGCCATATTGCAGACTTGTACAGTATGGCTTGGAGGTCTGTCTCAGTAGCCACTGAAACAGTCCCAGTGCCCCTTATATCTCACCATGGATACTAAAACTGGGGAGCTGGGAATGCAGAGCCCTGGGGAAGGGCTGTGCCGAGTAAATGAGTGGTAGAGGAGCAGGCTCAAGAGTATCATCACAATGGATGATGCAAACTTTCTGAGGCATGAGAAAGTGAAAAAGAAGCATAAAGGTCTGATGTGACATCTGGAAGCCATGGCATTTCTGGGATTGAAACCCTTCCAGCTCATGGCCTTCTACCCTCCTCTACCCCCATCTTCCTCCCTTACATAAACTGCACATCTTGGTGGCTAATGATCTCTTTAGGACTTACTCATGGACTATAGCTGTGGAAAGCTGGCACTGTTTGTTGTCTAGCAGGATACAATCACATCTGGGCATCCTGGAGGATAGTAACATTACAAAAATGAGGAGGTGCACGAAAGGTTTGAGGGAGAAAAGTCAAAAAGCTGCCCTGGCTGAGGCAAGACCAAGTTGGTCCTTGGTGTGTAAGATGAAAGATGAAGGGATGAGGGAAAACAGGGAGACAAAAGATGTTACTATGGATAACTTGATAACATAAATTTAACACACAGGGGTCTATCAGATCCCCCAAACCAGGACCTTTTCCATGACTAACTAAAGGATATAGAAATGCTTAAAAATTTGATCCCCAGCCAGAAGGCGGTGAACATCTAATTGCCCGTTAGCTGCACCATCCAGAAGCCTTTGGATCAAACCCAAACAAAACACATGTAATATTCACAATTTTATTTTTATTTGTAATCACCTACTTCTATGCTCTTTGAAATTCTCTGGCCTTTTTTAGGGAATAGATTCCCTAATTGCCTTGGGAAGAGATAGAGCATTTTTTTTCCACTGGTCTTGGGAAAATCCAGGTATTACATTATTTTTCTGGAACTTGGTCTGTTTGACTCCTAAACTCCTGAGTATGTACTTTGATGCTGTAAAAGCCTGATTTCCAGCCACTTCTGAAGTAAAGAATGTAAAAAAGTCCAAACAAAAAGAAAAAAGTAGGAAAGCAGGTAATAGAGGTTAGGTGCTATTCTGCTGTGGCTTTGCTGGAGCCAATTTGTAGGGAATCTGGCTCCAGATGGGGCACTGTTACTGTCATCCCTTTGTGTAGTAGTTGCTTAGTATATTTTTGAAGGAAAAATAGGATCTGCGTGACTAAAAGCTGATTTGTCTGACCTCAATGTTATACAAAGCTTTAGGAAGGAAAAGGACTTCTTTTTGAAGGAAAGGATGCAATAAAGCTTTACCAAAGGAATGTTGTGTCAGATGCATTTGATGATTTTATTTGATAAGATAATTGATTTTCTTGACAAAAGCAGTGCAGTAGATTTAATCTCTCTGGACTTCTACAGGGTATTTGACATAGTGGCAAGATTAGTCAAACTGGAGAAAACGAGGATTAGTGGAATTGTGCAGGAAATGTCTGGAGAGCTAGGGAGAGTACATATTTGGGAAAGTTTGGGGTGTAGTGGTGACCCTGTAGTTCCTTTAGGACTGGTGGAGAAGCTTGGTTGCATTTATAATTCTAACATTCCTGGCACAAAAAGAACATTTTTTTAACATTTAGCATTTTTGGCTGAGATGAAATCAGGCTGGATTAGCACAACAGTGGGGGTTCAGAAAACTGTATTAAAAAATGGTATAGCCTTAAGGGCTGCAGCAGGAGAGATGGAAGTGTGAATAGGGATGTAATCATATGAAGGGCAAGGCTGGACACTGAGGGAATCCTGCCATGCACTATTCCTGTAAAATGGGGCTTATCTTTTAGAAACAATAGAGAAGAAAGTGAAGTTAGATGTTCTGGGGTGCCTCAAGGGACTTTTTGAACCAGTGATGATGCTTCAGATGTCCAGTGTGAACATCACTGATCCAGGTCCTGATGAGATCCTTCTTGGAACACTAGACAGGCAGTCCTGACACACAAGCTCAGAAAAAGTCTGCTAAAACAGGAACAGCTGCAGAGAAGGGCAGCAAATGCAGCATTTCTTTGGCTTTGAGAGATGTCATTGCTGTCTACAAATGCAGTGGGAAGAAGAGCTAACACTGGAGGGTGAGAATAGCTATTTCAACACAAAACCAGCATTGGAACAAGAACAAATAGGTATAAATGGGTCATGGATAAACTCAGGCTGGAAATTCTGAGCAGATTTCCAGCCAAGAAGAGGTGGAGGCAAAGGCAAACTAGTTTTAACATAACAGCTTCACTGCTGAATGGAAGGGATCTTATGAAATGGTGGCCTATGACCGCAGAGGATTGGTCTCAGTGATGCAGAACCCTCTCCCTGCCCTCTGTTTCTCTGCTCCTGTCAGGGGATCTCTAGTTTTGCAGTGTTTCTGTGAGATCCTGCCCCCTGAAAGGCAGTGGCTGAGGAGGACTCAAAGAGGTGACTTTGCACCAGTCAGGAGCACAGAAAATGTCTGCTGAAGGCCAGCTCTGGGAGACCATGTCTGAATATCACTGGTGTGCTCATTTGTGGGTGTCAGCATCTTTATGGCCCCTGGAAGCAGCCTTCTCCGAGCTGGGCACTCCAGCCAGGCAGGACAGAGCTTGGCAGGCACAGCAGAGCAGCTGCTCTCTTGTTCCCACCCCACAGGGAAAAGAGTCAGGCTCTCTTGCAACCGGGAGAGTCATGACCTGCAACTGAAACTTTTATCTAAATCCTGAAAATAGAACTGGTCTGATCCTCAACTGCCAGCAAACAGCAGCAGCAGGAGGAGGAGCAGGCAGGCATCAGCTCAGCATCGGCAGTTCTTCTCCCCTTGTCTCTCAGGCTCTCAGTAGATAACCTCCAGCTCTTGCTGCTTCTGCCACCTTCACCTGGGGAGCAGCAGTGAGCCCAGCCTTGTCCCTCTGAGGGCTATGGCATCCACAGGCACAGCCTGTGCTGCTGCAGGCAGGGCTGTCTCTGCTGCAGTGCTGCTCACAGTCCAGTGCTCGCAGGACTCGCAGTCGCAGCCCACTGCAGAGAGTCAGCAGCTCATTTTACCCCCAGCCTAATTGCACTGAAACCTGCAGGGCTGTGCTTAGCCCAGTTCTGGCCTCCCACTAATTGTACCACCAAGGCACAGGGGTGCAAGTGGCAGGTCAGGGCTGTGCTGATTCACAACATATCATGAACCTGGCTTGGCACTTTGACTGGGCTTACTCATGTCTGCTGGAAAATACCATAGCTATGGGCCACAGTGATGCTTCTCAGCAGGTACTGGGATTAGAGCAGAATGACACCATTCTTATGGAGCACTGTAATGTTTTCCTTCTACTGGCACGAAGTCTTTAGTTTGTGTAAGGCAGGCTAGATGGGAAACAGCATGGCTGAGATGTCATGTCACCCATGAAAGTACCTCTTGGCACACTTTCTTAGGAGTGATTGAAGCAGCGAGGACGCCAGTCAACCAGTTGTTCTTATCTGAGGAAACATCTCCTCAATTACCCCTTTCTGAGGGGAAGTGGAGGGGCAGCACTGACCTCTTTTCTCTTGTGAGCAGTGACAGGACCAGAGGTAATGGCATGAAGCTGTGCAAGGAGGTTTAGGCTGGATACCAGAAAAAGATTCTTCACCCAGAGGGGCGTTGAGCACTGCAACAGGCTCCCCAGGGAAGTGGTCATGGCCCCAAGCCTGCCAGAGTTCAAGAAGCATTTGGAGAATACTCTCAGTCATACGGTGGGATTCTTGGGGTTGTCCTGTGTAAGACCAGAAGTTGGACTTCAAAGTGATCCTTCTGAGTCCCTTCTACCTCAGGATATCCTATGATTCTATATTCTAACTCATCCTGCAACTAATCCTGCCTTCTGAGCATGAAGTTACTTGCAAAGTCCATAAATTTACTATGATAATCAAGACAGGATGCAAAGGGGACTCTCTGTTCCTACAAGTATCTGAACGTTTCCGTTTATAAAGTTCAGGCCATGAAGAGTTACTGCACTGTGTCCAGGTGGTGTTCAAAACAGAAGAAGTGTGTGTGTGTGAATGTCCAGATTCTATATCCTATATACTTTGAGAAGTACTTAGGACTTGAGAAGAGAAGTATTAATGTTTGCTCCTGGGAAGGTTCTCAGTGACACAGGGTTAAAGATAGGAAAATAAACCTGTATCTCTAATCATTGTAGAGAAGAGAGAATCCCAAAGACAAACAGCCCAGACCAAACCTCCCTTCCTTTTGGTGCTGTGTGACACCTAATAGAGTTTCTGCAGCAGAGAGATCTTCACTGTAGTCCTTTGTAGCTGGCACTGATATGTCTACAGCTTCTCCTTTTTTTCTGGAGGAATTCAAAAGACTGTGTCAAATAAAGAGCACAAATCTTGTCTTTGACAAAAATAGCAAAGAGAAGAATTAAAAAGACCCAGAGGACAGAAAATTAGTATTTAAAAGAAAGAAAAAGAAAAAAGAGAGATACAGCCTAATTTTTCAGTTTGACTGAGTTTTGCCTTGCATTTTCTAATATTTTCTATATGAATGCCAGCAGTTCTTGGATTTAGAGGTCCACTGCTGGGTCTGCTACCAATATGCCAAGTGCAGACACCTTGGGGCAGCTCCTGCACCTCCAGGGTTATGGAAGGAAGAGACTTGCCCTCCTGGAACTACCTGAGATTTTCTTCCAACTATGAACTTCTCTACAGAAAGGAAACACTGTTCAAAATTCCTCATTAATGAAATTGTTATGGATCTTGTGAATACCATTTGGAATTACTTGGGTGATGAAGGATTCACTGCCGTCTTTTGTCAGTGACATGCAGATACTTTTCCCCAACTTACTCCCAAGGAGAATGCAGCTAAAAAGTCTCTGTGGTTGCCGAATGTGCTGTTAACTTCTTAGGCATGACTTTATTTCCTTCTGTTTCGGTTTACTCATTTGTAAAGCACGTATTTTTCCTAATGCTGAAGGAATTTGTAAAACCAGGTGGTGTCCATGGAATACTCTGAGTTCCCTGATTCCATTGGAGTGGATGGAGTGCTGCTGCTCAAACCCAAGGTCATGCTGACCTTGATTGCTGGACATGACTAAGCCACCCTTTTTTTTCTTGCTGCTAAAATAGATGCACTGAAAACAGTTCACTCACTTCTGTCATTTTGGTAGATTCCCTTTCACTCTGAGCGTTTTCTTCAAGTCAAATGGTCAAATTCTAAAAGGTTTCTGTCCATCCAGTAGATGCCTCAGAGTGAGAGGAAGCCAGCAAAGATATCATCACAGCAGACATAAGCTGCCCCAACTCAGCTATTACAGGAGACTTTTCCCCATCACCTCATCTGAGTACTAAACAGCTGAGAAGTAATTATGCCTAATGTTCCCTGATCTCTTCCCTCTTTGCACATGGCAGGCTATTCTGTTCCCAAAACACTTGCCTCATGTTCATGGCATTTGGCCTGTAGCAGGGAGGTTGGGTCCAGCCCCAGAATGTCTAAAACATTTTCTCCTAATAGATGGCTCACCATAAGCTGGAAATGCGTCACACACCAGCCAGTTATTTCCACATCATAAACTCCTAATGCTTCTTTAGACTGATGGGGTTTTGTATTTGCTAAGACCTGGAAATATGCCAAATATTCTTCCATGCATGACGCTTCTTTTATTTTAGTCACTGCTGAGTTAATCGTTGGGTATTTCTGGTGCTTGAAAGCCCCTCCATTTGGTCCTGGGTATTAGCTCAAAGCACCGAGCTGCTCCGTATAGCAGGGACAGAAAACATTTGTGCTGAGATGTGACCTCCCACCCTGGCCATGGGTTTTGCATTGCAGGCATTCCCAGGACTTCAGGGAATTATTGGGGCTGGGACCTGAGCTGTCCTGACATCTAAGTTCCCACTCAATGAACTCCTAAATGTTTTTTTAGAGCTCTGCATGCCACCAATCCTATTCCTGTACTTCTCTGCTTTTTTCTCCTTCCATCAATCTTACCCACTAAAATCCCAGTAGAGAAGCCTGACTGGGAAGTTCATCTTATCCCTGTTTGCTGGAAAGAGAGGAATTTGGGAGGGCAGCGAGAATAAGTACAAATTTTCAGTGGTGGCTTGACTTCTGTGCTCAGATCTCTGGCGATCCTGTTGAGATGCAATCAGCTGTTGATCCCAACAACCAAAAGGCAATTCCATTCCATTAATCACTCTGCTGGCTGGTTTCTAATGGTCTTATCAACATACTTTCCCATCTGCAAACTGTCCCATCTTTGAAGTGCTCACCTCTCCCTTTAATTTGTTCTTTTAGGGCAAGACTCTGGTAACTGCAGACTTTCCTCTTTTCCCCACTGACTCCAAGTCTGCTGTGTTTTCCAGATTCTCCAGCTACTCAATGCTAGTTAAGACTGGGCCAACTTGTCAGTGATAAACCCTTCCTTTTTTTTTTCCTCTTAGAGACTTGTGTGTACAAAGCTTCAGGCATAAAAATTGCTTCAGTCTTGAAGCTTGGCAGACACACCTCAGCACAGCAGCAAATACCTTTACCAGGTTAAAAACAGTGATAATACTTTTGACCATTTTTTTCAGTACCGAGAGTGTAAAAATAATAGTCTGTGTGATGGAGGAGTGTATGAGCTTATTTAACTAGAATAGGTTTGATTTAGCAGAAGGATTTTGAGGGATTCATCCTCAATACAGCCTATTGCAGTGCTTTAAATCCCTCCTCTTTCTTCTTTTGAGGTTAATGCAGTTTGTTCACACAATGATGAGAGTTCTGTAACTTGACACTTTGTTCTCCAAATGCACCCAGGAACCGAGGAGTTAATTATACCCACAAACCTACTTGTATATGCACGTGCATGCAAATACACACAGGCAGTGTATGCATGGATTGTTTTCTCTTTGCCCTTTCTGAAAGCTCTGACCTTGAACCAACTCTTCTGTAGCTACAGAACTGCTCTTTCAGAGCTCTGCAGAGTTGTTCTCCACAAACAAAAGCTTTACCTCCTCAACTGCATGGCACAAAGTACCTGTGAGCCACTGTTCATGAATCCTGGCTTCACAGGCTGACAGCAGACCTCACCACATGCAGTGAATCCTCCAAATGTCAGCTCCCCTAGGGACAGCAATAATAGTAATGCTTTTCACTTCTACCACACTTCTCATCACAGGACAGCAAAGCATTTCATCAGCACTGGGCCCTGACTGCAGGCTTAGAATAACTTCACAAAAGAGGGGGGTCCTGGCATCCTCTATTCTAGAAGCATAAAAAAAGTTTTGACTTGAGTGCAGACCTCAACAGAACCACCCTTGTACAGCTGTGGCCTGTTTGCACTGAGCTGTAGGACTAGAGATCTGGACTTGGCTAGCCACAAAAACAGGATGTCATCCTAGGAAGGAAGGAAGAAGGGGCAAGGCAGTTAGAGCATGAAATCCTGCCTTTACTGAATCCAGACTATGTGAATTAACCAAGTCCATCTAAAAGTGTTTTCAAATCACAGCAAACTGCCATAAATAATAGTAAACATAAGTGCCTACAAGATCCCCTCTGTATCATCAGCATACCTCCTGATACAGAATCTTACAGCCATCCCTACTTACACAATTGTATAGAGGTGGACAAAATCTCACACTTCAAGATATATGAAACATCCAAACATTTTGTGATGCCTAGAATATAGTTTAGACAATGCAGTAAGTTTATTCTGAGTCATAATGCACAACAATTAATGACAAGGGCACAGTTCTTGCCCAAATCCCTATAAGCACAAAACAAAAGCCTTCCTGTTATAAACACAGAATCATACCATATTGCTTAATTCCACTCCAAAACACTTCAGATCCCCAATCCCACTGGAGAGCTTTATATTTATCAAAAATCCAATAGATGAAACCAAAAAGGCATGGCAGAACCTAGCCTGTCCAAATTAAAGCCTCTGAGATTCTCTGTAAATCCACTGCAGAACATAAAAATCATTAATTTATCTCCCAGCTTCACAACCTCCTGACAACTCAGTATCCAAATGTGTTATTAGCGGCCATTCCTTTGCAGTTGGTAGCAGCCAAAAGGGAATTGGGAGGGAAAGGGCTTGTGGTTACCAGCATAGACCAGGGCATCACGGGAGCTGCACTTTGCCACAGGTTTGCTGTTTCTTCTGGGTCAAGTTCCTTAACCTTTTTATGCCGAATCTCCCTCTCTGTCCTGGATAACAACTGCTGATTTACTTCACAAGGGCTTTGTGGAGCTCCATTTGTCAGTGCCTGTGATGTGTGATTTATTGTCAAAGACATAAACAATCGCATCCTGAAGATGCTGAACACATCACCTGCATTTTGATTTCTGCCAAAACCTTTTTCTCACTCAGGACAAACCCCTTCTCCTTTGCTAACATAATAGTATTTTATTCAATTACGGTTAAATTTAAACAAGCCAATATGCATGTTTGGGGCCGTGAAGCGAGCTCCCAATTACAGAATTTCTGAATCGGGGGACGCTCAAGGGAAAGCCACTGGATTTGTAATGCAGTGGTGACAAAAAAGCATTGCTAGTTTTGAGGACTCTTTGCAAGATGCTTACAACTGGTGGTCCTGTCAGTATCTTCAGCAAGGTGTTACTCATGTCTGAAGGACAGCTTTTAGGGTGAGAAAACGCCCTGCACAGAAGCTTAAAGAGCAGCAGAATAAACATATGTGAAGAAAAAGCTGAACAGAGCCCAGATAAAGTACATCTGTCTCTGTTAATGCCACATGGGGTAAATGTATCTGAGAAAAGGAACATAAAAAGAAGTATATTTTCTATAAATCTTGGTAAAAATATTGACTTGGTTTTCATATTTTTTCTTCCGGGGATTCTGGTCTACCAGGCTCCCTTGTTCCTGTTACAAAACCTGATGACAAACTAGGCAGTGGCTAGATTTAACATCCTGACTGACCTTATCTAAGTGACCTTGCACCAAAACAGCACAGTGTGCTGCCAAACTTTCCAATTCTCTTCAGTATCTGAAGTCTCAGGAGGTCCATTTCCTAAATAATTCTGCATCTGTTGACCTTATCACACCACCCAGCAGCAAAACTGCCAGGCAGGTGATGGGAGCACTTTAGCACACTTGGAAATGGGGGAGCTCTGGGTGCAAAGATCTTCTCTGAAAATGCAGAAGCACTGGGGTTATGGTTGAAGGGGGTGTTGTAAATTACAGAGAACAACAAGGTCTCTGTAACTAAAATACCTTTATCTTACAAAATCAGCCAAGAAGTAGTATTGCCCCACTCTGAAGACTGAACATGGTTTGAATGATATGAAGTGTTGTGCTTTTATAGATGCATGGTTTCAGTTTGGGGAGAACTCTTCTCAACACAAAAATAAACTAGAGAAAGTTAGAAATGTATCTTGTGACTCTCCAGAAGTTTTATGTTATTTCACTTGTTATGCAAGCCAAAAATGGGTTTAACACAAAATGGCATTGAGTTTTCAATCATTAATGGCACAATCATCTAAAATACATAATCTGTTGCAGTGTTTGTAAACACATGCAATTAAAGTAGAATAAGATTCAATTATAATGGATTATGTATGCATAATAATGCAGATCATGCAATTCTTATTAGTTGGGCTGTACCCTGAGCTCGGTTCAGGAGGAAATTATATTGAAATGCTAGATAATGAAGAGGAAATTTTAATGAGAAGACAGGGTTGAGAAAATATTACTCAAAGCAAGAGGAGTGAAAGCGTCCGGAGGCAGAATACAAATGACAGTAATACAAAGTCATTTGACTGTGTCTCCAGCTTCATGCAAAGATTAGAGGTTCACACTTGACAGCTGCCAGGAACGAGGTAGGCACACTTCGCCCCACTGGTTGCCACCGTTCAGGGAGCAGGTCTGTGCTTCCTCTCCAGATAAGCTCCCTACAAGCTTTGCTCATTTTAGGAGTTTCACGTGGTGCAAGAGGCAGAAGAATTTCGCTCTTGGTTCTACAAGTGTCTACCTTCTCCCAGGCTGCTACTTTTTGGGTGGGGGCAAATAGTACTCCCAGAATTGTTTAATTTATTTCCAGTTTTTTTCCTCTGATAATATCAGCTTATATCCAAGGTAAATATTATGCAGCTATCCAATCTTTCCCTTTGTTCAATCGTTCATGGAAGGTGTTTTACTTCCCCTGAATTGCTTTAATTAACTATCACTAGGAGTGGGGGAGGGCCAAAGTACATCTTCTAACACACGGAAAATTACTCCTAAAGAGAGCGTAGGTGATACAGAACACATAAGAGCTGATCTCAGCTAAAACATGCAGACCTTGTCTCGTTCTGGAAAGAGATATCTCACATTCTACTTTACAAAACCAGTTATAATGGGTACATGTGTATAACAATGCAGACTGTGCTGCACTGATTAGTACACGGCTTTGACTTGACTTAATCAATATTTGAGAGGTGAGAGCAATACAGCATGTGAAGTAAAACAAAATAAATGAGAAACCCGGGATGCTGTGTTACATTAGCCATGCAATCATTCGGTGGCTGAAATAGTGAAGGATACCTTATATTGACTTGGACAAGGCATTAAGGATATCCACCCTGAGCTTGATGCTGTTGGCACAGAGCATAAAGGTACACTTCTGCAGAGTGATAACAAATGACAGTAAGTGTAGGAGATTAAGCTGGAAATTTTACATGGAGGAGAAAACTGCTGTGTGTGTCTGGTCCCACAGTATCACCAAGTGTAAAATCTCTCAGATAATCAAGGGAAAAAATGTCCAGGGACCAGAATCCAAATTCTTAATTCTGAACAAATGCTCACCAGAGGAAATTTGAAATTATGTGAAGGAAATTATACTGTCACCACAGCTCACGGTGAGCAATAGTCTCATACATATTCATACATTCATTACTGTCCTGTCACCCCAGTGAGGGATCTGTGCCAGTCCCAAGAGAGCAGTGAGCAGCACTGTGATCTCCTGGCTCTCTGGAGGGGACTGGGTGATCACCCTCCATTGCACATCTTCTGTCTTCTTCTTCACTTTAACTTCAAGTTTTGCAAACTATGAGGCTTCCCTTGTCAGGAGTTGTTTCTGGATATTTAGTGTGTTCCCTTTCTCATTTCTGGTTCCTCATACTTCCTGTTACACCCTACCGTGATACTTAAATCTTCCCCGTCTTTGGCGTTTATAACTTTCAGCACTAGATTGTAATATCTCTCTGTAGCCATTTTTCTGAGTAAGTGTATTACAAACTCAGTTCTTCCAGTACTGATTTAGCTCCTTTAATCTTCCTTTATAAATGAATCTCTCCATCCCCTTGATAATTTTTGTTGCTCTTCTCTGAACTCACTATAATTTTTCAATATCTCCTTGCTAATGAGTTTCCCAGAACGGAACACAGTGTTCCAGGTGCAGAAACAGTAGAGCAGCACAAAGATGGTCTGAACTTGTGCTGCCCAGACTGCAGGTTTGAACTTGCACTGCCCTTTTCCTGCCATATCTCATTGCTAGCTTGGTTCTTACTTGTGCCCATGAGTTTAAAGGGAGCAGATGGAATTCACCTACTGTTCTGTTCCAGATACTTAGCAGGCAAATTCTAAAATTTCAGGGTTTTTTAGCAGGTATTGCACAACTGCATGCTCTCATCTGCCCTGAAGACCACAGTCTGAACTGCAAGCACTGTCACCCATGTGGGAGTCAAACCCTGCCCCATGTCACGAACTTAGAAAGTGTACAATTGGATGTGCAATTCAAGACCTTCCATTTAGGAAGAATGCTGGGCTAAAAGTGGATTTTCTTAAGCCTTCAGGCTCACAAGATTCACATCTGCAGAAGCAGACATGCAAAATTATGAACCCAAACCTCCCTTCCTCCTACCAAAGAAAACTGATGATCCAGTTTGTTCCAGCAAACAGGAAAACCAGTCACAGTCTCCTGCTCTGTAACTAACTCTGAATTCATTTTATAGCATTCTGACCCAGCTGCTTTACTCTCTGGATCTGTTTGCCTCTTTTGTGGAGGATTTAATTCCTCCTAATTTAATCTCATCTTCATGTCTTATTAAAATGTCGCTTCCTTCACCATTTCTAGATGAACAGTGAAAATATTAAATATAAATTATACAGAGTAAGCTTTGTGGTTCTTCTGCAGTCTCCTCATCTTCAACTCCATGCTTTACTACTCAGTGTCTATCTCTCTTTATAGCCTTCCAGCCTGTTTTGAATTAAGAAGACAGTGTTCATCTTCAAGCTGATTTAAATTAATTTTTCTAGAAAGATTTCATGAGGCACAGTATCAAATGCACTGCTCAAATGCAAATATAGTAGAGCTCCAGCATTCCCTTCATCCTTTAATTTTGTGTTTCTATCAGAAAAGCAATCAAGTTTGTCTGGTGAGATTTATTCTTGCTGGAGGCTTCATGCTTCTGGAAATAACTCTGAGGCACCAAACGCCCATGCCCAGAGTTGTCTCTGAGGTAGTTTGATGTGTCAAAACCTCTAAAAGAGAGGTTTTTGGGGGGCTGAATTATGTTAACCCTACACTGTGGGCTCAGATAGTTGGCACTTCTGTCATTATTGTACCAATGGAAGCCCAGGCAGAGCTGTGGTTTCTGTCCCAAAGTGTTGGGATCTTTTACAGCAACCTGGGGCACAACTTCCCTCCTGAAGGGCTGCAGCCAGGGCTTGTGGTCCCTCCACCCGCTGAAAGCTCAGCAACAGCTCTTCTGTTGTGGCAAGGTCACCCAAGATACCCCAGAAAGCCGTGTGCTGGTACATCTGCCTCAGCACCATCTGCAAAGCATCCTGCTCCCTGCTAGTATCATTCCCAGGCTCTCTCTATGGTGGCATTGTGCCTGGCCAGGATGGGGACCTCCTGCCTGGAGTCTCACCACAGGTTTGGCAACAAGCTGCTGGCAGCAGTGGCCATTGCCATGAGGGACTCAGCCACCCAGGGACCACTGCAGGGACCTTTTGACAGGCCAGGCTGTGCCACTGGCCTTTGTACTCCTCACCTTCACCACATTCTAAAGCAATGCTGATTAGGTTAGAAAGGGTATAAGGTAGATATTCATAAAAAAATGTTTTGGGTTAATATTGCTCATTTTGAGTGTCTGTATACACTTTTCTTTAGTCAGCTCTTGGTCTGCTGATCACAAACTAGGAGAAATAATCACATGCAGCATGGAATTGTCACCACTTCTCCCAATAACCTGGGCTCATCTGTATCAGCTGATTTACGTATAGGCTCATTTTCCTTGAAGTATTTTCTCACATGCTATTAAGAAAAGATATTTTATTGGCTTTTCCTAATTTCTGAATTGTTCACGTTTCTTTCATCGGTCTCATTAAAGATAGATTCTAGTCATTATTATTTTCATGCTCACCTTTGTTTACTAATTAATGAGCATATCTCCTGTCTAGGTTTTTTTGCTTGTCTTCCACCTATACTCATATAATAAGTGTCTTTCATATTCCCTTTAAATCCTTTGACAGCATTAATTCACTATGATTTCTTTTTTTATCCTTATCATTCCCTGCTGAGCTTTAAATGAATCTGTATTCTTGTTTGATTCCCTTCCCACCATTTCCTATTTCAGTACAGGATTTTAACCTCACATCTTTGAGCAGTCCCTTGTGAGGTGACTGTAACTGTGGCAGATAACAAACTTTTTGCACACACTTATTAGCCATGCAGACTGTGCATCCCTGATTGCCACAGAAATTGGAGGGGTCAAATCTGGAGATGGTCCCTTGTGAATTATGGGCACAGGGCCTGGGTCAGGACAGGGACCTCTTTCATTGGGGTCCTGCTGAGCTGAGTGTCCTCCCATGAGCCAGGCAAGCTGAAGGTGGGCTCCCACCTCAAAACGCCAGGCATTAACTCCCCAGAGCAGGCAGCAGTACTAGCAAATTCATCAGGGTCCTTCAAAGGATCCCTGGAATACACTCAATGCATGTGCTCTGGAAAAGCAATAAACCTCTCTCTGTCAATAATTACTTCCTTAAATAATTAGTAATTATTTGTATAGTACCATGAAGATGTTAAGTGCTCTATAAGTGCACGCATTATTTTGGCATTTAGAGATCCTTTCAGTCTCTGCTGGTAGTGCCTGGTTCTCAGCATTAATGAGTTATGTGACATTGCTTAGGGGTAGATGTGTCCAGCAGAAAGGATTAGTTGCTATCTCTCCCCACACTCTATTAAAAAGAACCCAAAAACGAACTTGCTGTTTGCCGGGAAAGGGAATATCTATCTTCACCACTCCCTTAGGGCAGCAGAAATCCTCATCCTGGGCCCCTGGTCAAGCCGAAAAGGTGCTGTCCTGGGGATGGGGAGCAGAGCGGAGCTAGTCTGACCCATTCCAAGTTCCAGCTGCAAACCCTTCCCTCACTCAGTTATGTTTTGGTGGGGTGAGGGGAAAAGGCAAATTCCCTTCTTCAGGCAATGTAAACCATTACATTTTTTGCTGTCAACACTGAAGTGATAATTTTGAAAATAAACAATTTTGGTTTTTTAAGAGACACTGCGGCTCCAGCAGGGACACTGATGAAGTTATTCTCAAAGCCAGGCTACCAACATATTAAGTAGCCTCTTTGTGTGATTTATCTAAGGCAAGTGGAAGTGGTGTCTGTGTTGGTGCTGTTTATAGTGTTCCTACAAACTTACTTAAAGCTCCTGGCTAATTCATTATTCTGGGAGCCTAATGTAAGGCAGCAGGTACTACAGTTCCCCTGCAGAGTCTATTTTCAATATTAATTATCTTGCTGTGCGTTAAGTAGTTTTTGTTTTTGCGTTAAAAGGTTTATGAAAATTAGATTATTAAAATGATAAAAACTAATTTTCTCAAGTATAGCCACTCTGCAGCAGTCAAGTCAAAAGAGAAAAATATGTGCACTTAGCTGTCTTGGAAAAATGGCACCATAACTAAATTATCATATGGGGAGGAAGGGAACAGTGGGAAAGGCTGCTTTATCACAAATGTTGTTGCTGTCCTGCTGGCCACACGCTTGTGCTTGTGTTGATGGGTCTGCTGCTCATTTTCATTTCCAATAAAGCAGATTTTTGTCTGAGAAATTAATTTCAATATATGACAGGAATGACTATCACTTGCAAACATACCACATCTGCTGTGAAGCTAAGCCTGACTTGACAGCAGGGTATATTTTGACTATTCTTTGAGGAGGAGTGGGCTGATGAAACCTCTCTGTGGCTGGGTCTGGTTTCAGGGTATTAAGCTGGGCTGCCCTCTTACAGGGGCAGCTGTTCCTGGAGTATGATCTTATGGTTAAAGGAATCTCTTTTACAAACACAGTTACTGTGCCTCAGTTCCCTTGCTGCAAAATGATGAGGAAGTTCTGAAGGAGAGGGATAAGTCACAACCCTGCCTTCTGTGAGACATTGTTATTAGTCTGCTAATGCTGACAGATATCTGGTTTCACTCCTTTGCTCTTTATCCCCAGTGACATCCAGAGGGACTCTGCAGAGCTGTTATGGCTTATTACAATATATTGCTAAATTTGGGGCTGTTGGACCTCAGCAGATTTGTTGGTTTAATTTTGGCCTAACTGTGAACTCTGAAGTGAGGATTGGATGGTTAAGAAAGATATATCCATCCCTTTCTCTCTGAACCAGTGGGCTGGAATTGTGATCCGAGCGGTGCTGCAGTAGAGGTGGGTGCAGCTCTCAGAGCCCTGCTCTGCCACCCCAAAGCATCCTCACCACAGTTTTCTGTCCTGTCACCTCTGCTGCTTCCATTGCAGGGCACATTGTGTTGGGTGAGAGAGGGCAAACTGGGCAAACCAGCAGCAATGCCATTCCCATTCACAGTGCTCCACATCCTTCCCTGCGTCTCCAGCACGGACCATCTTTTTCCTTTCCCCCCGTCATTATAAACGTGGTGACTTTTAACCAGCATAAAATGTTTTGCTATAACAAAGTTTCCTACCTGTCAGGTAGAGGGATCTGCAGAACATTTTTTAATGCTAAAGCCATGGGGATTAAAGTCACTCTTTTCTTTAGCAGTTGTCACCCCCACTGCACTTGCAACAATGAAAACTAAAGAGCAAAAGGTGCTTTGTGAGATACAATGTAAGCCAAGAAGCTAAGGACAAGCAGGAGAATCACTCTGATTATTTTCCATATTGCATATATCCATTTTATGTGGTCCTGTAGTGGTTTCTGCATTTTGGAACACTTTCCTTCAATGACTAGCATTCTAAATATAGTTTTTTCTATGAGGTTGTTATCGTTATTGCTATGAACTGTTATTTGTTGATATCATGCAGTTTTTCAATGTCCTAGAATTTATTATGGGTATTAGAGATGCCAATGTTTATCCATTTTACACCTTCATTATCTGATCTAGCCCCATCATTACTCCAGATACATACAATGGTGCTATCATTGTTGTCTTCTTTCATTATAATTCCCATTTGTTTAGTGCTTCATTTCTAAGAAATAATTTGTTAGAAAACATACTGAAGCATAACCAGCCCCCATATTACATATGTTTGAATCTCAGGCATTTGACAGAAAATATCTGTGACTGAGAGGTGGCACAGTGTCTGGTTTACATCAATGTTAACAGACTGGGCCAAGAAGCACACTTAGTGCTAGACCCTAACTGCCTCTGAGAGCCTAAAAAGCATGTGAGGAATACCCAAATCTCCTGCATGTCCACAGTGAAGGTTCCTCCCCATGCTGAATATAGTCTCTGTCCTCAGAAAATCAGGAATCTGCCATATTAATATATGTCTCACCTACTGTAATAATTCATAACTGATGTGTATTTGATCTTTTTTCCCTAGTTCTGCTGAACTGAACCTCTGTAAGGCTACAGACAGTTGCAGAGAGGGGGAAGGAGGAGAGAAAGAGGGAGGGAAGGGGGGGGAAAAAGTAAAGCAGGATGCAGCTGCCTCTGACTGAGATGGACATAGACATCACCCTGTCATGGTGGCAACTGTTAGATTTTTATGTTGAGAAGGATTTTAAGGATCAACTAAATAGAAAGTAAAGCTGAGAGGAGAATGCAGAGAGAAAAGGGGTCAGAAAGACAGGTATGACGTGTGCGAAATGAGGGGACTCGATTAAGGCAGCAGCCTGTCCACACTGGGCAGAGAAAGTACGCTCCCAGCCTAGGACAAATTGCTGAACGTCCTGCCTGGGAGAAAGCACTGAAAAAGCTGACCTGAATCCATTTTTAGCAGTGACTGTTCTTCTGACTGGAAGTGCTTTCCAGCTACAGTGAAGCTGCACTGTGCTACGAGCAGGTTCTGCTTTGCTGGATTCCCACCAGGTCAGTTCTCAGCCATCAGTGTGAGGTGGTGGGATTCCACTGACTCTTGGAACAGGACAGCCTGGGCTTGCTCAACAGCCCTTGCCTCTGATAGCACTGTGTAGCTCACGGCAATCTTTGGCCACAAGTAACAGAGAGTCACGGGAGGTCTTACAAGAGCATCTGCTGCAATAAAAGCAGATAATTGTATCTGTATTTTAGGGAAGCTTACAGTGAATCTCAGTTAGGAACCCCAAACATAGCACTTCATCCCTGTTAAAGGCTGGAAGGGAAAAGCCCTAGTTTCTCAGCTTGTGAGGTGTCACTAATAAATCAACCCTTGGAGAAAATACCAGAAAGAGTGTTGTGGAACAAATTATATGGTTAAAAAAATATATTTCATCCAGCAAGTAATTATCACACCCACTGACATTTGTTAAGATATAATTCAGTGAAAAATAAAAATTGTGTTTCTGCTATAATTTCTGGCTCAATTCCCACAGATACCAGTCCTCAATCTTTAGCCAAAATTTGCTGAGGCGTTGTCTGACATAGAAAATGGACTCCTGAGCTCTAATGTAAAAGCTAATTACAGGAGGTACTGCAAGACAGGGCAAGAGATAATGCCTGTAATGCTGAAGAGGATAGGGTTTGGTACACATTCTTTTCCGGGAAAAACACCCAGCAACAACAACAACAGATATCAGTAATGCTTGCTGCCTTAGATGCAGAACATGCCCGCAGACACATCCTACTACAGTATTGAAAAGCATAAACTGCCTTCTCTCCTCTTTGCTCAACCCCAAATGCCTGCAGCAACACCAACAAATACCATAAAAATTAGAAATAACATTCCAGTTCCCAGTGCAAAGAAGCTGTGGCATGTGCATGTGCACACAGGGGGAAGTGTGAGGATTTGGTTGGTAGGTAAGAAGTCAAAATTGATTCTATACAACATAATGTTTGGAAAGCCTGTCCACCTATTCACCAGGACCTGCCTTGTTCCTGGGCAAAGATGGCAGCTGGGTCAGTCAGTGCAGTGATGCCCATCTAGGGACAGCAGGATATTGTAGGGGGTTATGTCTCCAAAGGCATTAAGACCTTTGGCATCAGGTCAGAATTCCCCAGATGCCTTTCCCTGCTTAGCACTGGGGAAGCTGCACTTTGCTGACAGTTTTGCCTGGAGGCTGTGTGTTCACACAAATGGGACGTTTGCCATAGGCTATATGAAACAGCATAGGAATGAGGGGGCAGGCAAAGGCAGGGTAACAGCATGGCTCTGAATTAGGCTGGAGGGAAAGTGCTGCAAAATGCACTTTTGTGTGGGAACTGCTCAACGCTGAAGGCTCAGTCTGCCATGACGGTCGTGTGCAGGTTGTGGGAGCAGGCAGGGATCTGTGTGCAGCAAAGTGCCAGCTCCCAAACAGTGTCCAAGCTCAGGCACAAAGAGAGAATGCAGGTACCTGCTCCCAGTGCTCAGCTTTTGTCACAACTCCATGAGTGACTTGGAGCATATTATCAATTTACAGAGAAATGAGAAATAGGGGATCTTCGTTCTCCAGCAGGTGCAGGGAAGCTGTCCACTGCTTTGTCAGGTAGATGGCACAGGCTGTGGTATAGGTTGTAAAGTACCTCTGCTCCCTGCTATTTTTCAAGCACCATATTCCATATATTCCCACTGGATTGCTTGGGCCCTGCAGCTGCAGCTGAGGAGTGTCTGTGTGGTTCCTGCCAGGGATTATTTTCTATACACAGAAGTGGCAACAACTAAACATCCCAAGCTTAAAAGGCTTTCCCTTCCCTGAGGTATATGCTTCCTGTATCTCTTAGGATCATGTGTTGGAAATGAAACATGATTCATCTCATATGAAATTAAATGTTCCAGAAAAACACCTTCCAGTTTCTCCCATCACTCTACCCCACCATCGGTCTCTGCCACCCAACTAATTGTCACAGCATGCCTGAAACCTTCCCATTCTATGAGCAGCATCATATAACCCTCACATTTCAGCATGCAACAGCCACCAGAGATCACATATATGTGTTAAATTCATTTGTTGAGGGGAGAGTTCCCAGATGGAAAAATTGTAGAGCTGTTCTCCAAGGTTTGTGCCTGATATGCACCATCCTTGCCCTAAGCTAAGATTAATATTTCAAAGGAAATACAGTCTCCTGTGGGCACTTTCAGAGAGGTCCTGCAGGCCAGCTGAACCAGGGTAAACTTCTAAGATGTACAATCTTCTTGCTTCTTTCTCCCTGCATTATGTATAGTAATAAACCCCTTATATAAGTATACATGTGCCATCAGGGATGCAACGTGAACTTTGATAGTTCTTATTACCAAAGGACAGGCAGGTCTGTCATTTGCTGTTTCAATGCTCACAGCAAAGTGGTGGGATTGTGTTAAGGTTCATCTGGCCACAAAGAATTCATGCTATGTCTTGCACAGCATGGGATACACTCAGGAAGACGTGGTTAATACAGCATCTCTGTTCTGGCAGTGAGACAAAATTACCTTCCGCAGTTGTCAGAGCTGGCATGGGATCAGGTGGGTGTTGACCACCCTAAATTTGTGTTCCTTGGGGCATCAGGGAAGGAGGAACACCACCTTACCTTAATGCAAGGTGAAAATCATATTATGGTGTTGAAGAGGAAAACTGTGAGGTTGCCCTTGGGAAACAAGGGAATATTTGTCACTCATTTAGGAAACAGCAGGATGAGACTTGCAAATTGGCTAAATGTCTGAGTAAAGTTCCTTGAGGAGAAGGAATTAATATGCTTTCTGGTACATGTTCTAATTTTCCATCACATTGTGGTAAGCTTATGGTGGTCATGACACGGTTTGTGATAGTGATCAATATCTAATTAGGCAAAATGCTAATTTGCTAATGCCTGAAGCTTGAAGCCTCACCTTCCAGCATCAGCCCCCTGTGCATTATTGCTCTCTGTGACAAATCACTTGTGTCCTTGCTCTTGACCTGGCGATGTTAACTCCTATCTCGACAATGCCACTAGCTCAGTTTAACCTATTCTTTTTCCTTTGTGTGAAAAGCTAAACTACAGCTGTCGCTCAGACAAAATGTGATGCAGAAGGCAACGCTCAGGCTTATTCCTTCTGCCGCAATCCCTGCAGGAGATGTGGATGGGTAACTGCGCCTGGTACGCTGGTTTACACAAGAATGAACACAATACTTCAAAAAGAAAAAGGCACTTTCTGGTGATCCAGAACTGCTGCAGTTTCCTCCTGCAGCATGAGAAAGTTGCTGCCATGCCTTTCCCGTTTTTCTCCCCGGGAAATCCATAGCTGGTAGTAGAGCAGCACCTAGAGGCGGCGGATGCCAGGGACAGCCCTGCCCCGAGGGGTCTGCGGGCAGAGGGCAGAGGGGGCTGGAGAGAGGTGCTGTCGGGTCCCAGGGAGCACCCACAAAACTGCGGGGCTATGGTAGAGAGTGCCGTTTTCCCAGTGTCACAGAGGATTTGGGGATGAAACCCGAATGTACCCAAACTTCTTCCCTTCCATATCCGATCCACCAGCTCTGTGAGATCGAAGAGACCCACCAGAGCAGATTTCTGGGGAGTGATTTTTGATCACTCGCCTTCCCAGCAAGTAGAGAAGGGGAAAGGGAAGCCAGTTTGTGCAGTTATGTCTCCTTCTCTTGTTAAACCAGGGGCTCTCTGTTGGCAATACTTGCACCCCCAGCCTGCCCATAACCCCTCTCTCTGCTTGTCTCCCCCGAAGCCTTTGCTGCTTCCCCAGTTCCTCTGCCTGCCCTGTTCTCCCACATACTGACACTGCTCCAAGGCAGCCCCGGGATCTTCAAGGGCAAGTTACCCTAGAAAAGCCATGGAAACTGCCCTGCCCCACGGAAGGCCTCTCCACATGGAAGCGATCACTGCCTTATCACTGAATAATCCCTCCCAATATATGGTGATTTTTCAAGTAACACTTTCTCATGTGTGTCTGTAGATCTTGATATAAAACAGTTAAAACTTTTCTGGAAGTCAGGTATGTCATCTGATCCTGACCTGTCAAGAAAGAGAGAACTTGCCATCCGTGCTGACACGGTTAGTCATTAGAAGTTCCACTTGCTGCTCACTGGGGTTCAGCTGGCTGCTTCCAGATGGCTGATTCTTCCACCTATTTTTCCAGACACCTTTTTCTGAGAGAGTAAATAGTTCTTTATACCCAGTATTTTCCTCTCTCCCTCTCAAAACTACTTTTGTGTTCATATTTAGTCACTTCTCTGTCTGACTTTAGCAGCCTTTTGCCAATTGCTATGCATCTGTATTGGCTTTAGTATTTAAGCATGCATGGGAAAATATGGATGCTAGAAATAGTGCAGCAATTTAGTATAATGCTATACACTTCCTTCAATTAATCTTAATTTCCTTATTAATATAGCCATGAAGCTCAGTTTGCCTACAGTGTCTGCCTTGGAGAGGCATTTCATTTTCATTCTGGGTTTAGGAGGGGAACGTGTGAGCAAAGGGGTAGAATTAGGGGAGGATAAGGAGATCTGAGGAGAGTCTGGTCAGTCCAACCCTTCAGAGGGAGCTGGAGCACATTACCAGTTTAAGATTGTAATTAGTTTCTGCCCACAGAAAGAGGTCTCAAACCTTTGACAAGGGGATGAGATGGCTGTATGACACCTGCTGTCCAAACAGAGCTATGCTGCTTTTCTACTGGGGGGAATGAGAGAGGGAAATGAGGAACTCAGTCCATGTACTGGAAAAGTTGATGAGCACATGGAGACCTCACCTTGCCCGTCACTCCTTGGGCCAATGGTGGGCTCATCCTCTTATCCTGAAGGTTGAACCATTCCTGAGTTGCACAGCTCCTGGAGTGAGGACTATGGCAAAAGCAGAGCTGATGGAAGGACTCTGCATAGGACAGATGGGCAATATATCTCTAAACTAATACACATTACAGCAGCCGAGCTTTTTGTGTGCTTTTCCAACCCTTCTATTGATCTTATTTAAGATAAGCCTAATCCCAGCACAAATAGAACAACACTAAGGTCAGAAACAACCTTCTAAGACAGGGCCTCAGTTCTATGCCACATCTTACTGGCTTTCCTTGTCACCCAAGGTTCTCTCTCTGCTGCTGGTGGCCAGTGTCACTACTGGTGTTACTCTGGCATTTAGGAAGTGCATCTTATGCTCATATTCCCTTTGCAGAGGACCCCTGAAAAATGTGTAAGTATGTACCAGAAGTCCTGGCATAAAATGGACAAACAGGCAATAGAGACATATACAGAGAGAAAGGAGAATGGAAGTAATTTTCACAAGTGAGACAGGTCCCTCACTGCTACCCTGACACAGGACACCTTACATTTTGTGCTTTCCTTACAACCAGTTGCTTTCTTTCACCCCATTTTTCCTTCCTTCCTCTCCCATTACATTCAAGCTACACAAGCTGTAGTTATGCTTTGTACAAAAGCATTCATGCAACTTAGTATTTTCATTGTGTCCTACCACCATCAAGCCAGCAAGCTAATTCATCACAGGCCTTCCTGTGCCTGGCAAGCTGGAAGGCAGTGCCTTTAGGTGTCAGTGCTCATAATGGTTGTATTTTCACTTGCTGGTTCCTGATGTGCTGGTCACCAACCCCAAATAATCAAGGAACCTTTCTCACTCCTGCAACCATTGCTGAATCATTAATCAGTCTCCCTGGGTGCTTTGGGCAGCTTCTTGCCACCTCCACCAAGGGCTTTTGGCCACAGAGGCCCTAGGACAGGGTGAAGGTGGTGTGGTCACAGCACTGAGCTGTGGTTACTGAAGGAGAAGGTGCAATTTGCCTTACTCTCATGTGATGAGCAGCAGCATCACGCAGATCTGCAAACTCCTCGTTTTTTAATCAGATCCTCGTATTCCAGCAGGAAGTGGCGTGTGGAACCAAGCAGGATAGTATATTTATTAAAGCATGTAAGCTAACAAATTTATCATTAATACTCATGAATAAGACTGTGCATGCTTTGGAAAGATCAGGAATGTGCTTGAGACTGTTGCTTGCTCTCCTACTTGAGCAGCACCATTTGGAGCCTTCTTTCTTGCTCTTGAGAGCAGCTTGCTGCAGGGAAGGATTTATCTCTGTTTCCAACTCTCCAAAGAATAAAACTGAAAATTTTGATTCTCAATCCCTGATTAACTTCATTGACTAAAAAAAACTGAGCTCTGTGGCTGGTTGACATTTTCTGGGAAAAGAGAGATGGATTAATCCCATATTCTTTGTCACAACTAAGTCTCCAAAGAGCATTCTGCGTTAACCAAAGTTTTCCTTTCGTTTATCTAGCTGGTATCCTCAAATGAGCATATTTGCTACTGCTGCTTTTCTTAACCTATCGGGAAAAACCAATCTAAGCCTAAAATATTGGTCTACAGGGAGGATGAAGAGGGCTGCAGGAAGGTGTTCTCTGGAGAGGAAGTCACATAACTGCAAAAAGAAGCATGTTCTGTGCAGGCCTGGGCTCTGGTCTGCAGAGGGGCCGGTTCTGGGAGTAACTTCACTGATGCTAATAAATCAATATGAGTGTGTATGAGATCAAGACCTATGAAAATTGAGAAGGGCAACAAGCCAGCTGGTGTGTGTCAGTGTAACTCCACAGCATTTGATTTGCAGCCGTTGGTCCCCTCCTGGCCATAAGGGCAGAGTGTACCTGTGCCACAGGGTGTGAGCTGCTGCAAATTAGGGGCCCTGCAGAGCCCTGCTCACTGGGTGCTTCACAGACTCCCTTAATTGCTTAAAGAGCAGATGAGCTGTTTGAGCGTTTCCTCGGGAAACACTGAAAGAAGCGGAGCAAGAGCATTTGGAGTGGAGTTTCACGGGCAGGCTGGAGCAGCTGGTGGGCAGCAGGTGGGCTGGGCAGTGGGAGGCAGCAAAATGGGCTCTGCCTGCACACACCACTTGGCATTAATCATACCTGGTGGGTTTCTGAATCCTCCTTCAAAACTTCCATGGGAGACCAGGCGTGGCATGACTTTAACTCTGTGAACTGTGGTAGAGATGCTTGTCTGGAAACTACGTTAACAGGGAAATCCACAAAGCATGTCAGTTGGTTTTCCAGACTGTAAGCAGTCTGGTTTGATTTTTTACTAGATATTAGGTCTGATGGTGCTCTCCTTCTTTTTAGTGAAAGGGACACAAGTAATAGCTGTCTTGCTCAATGTCATGAATGACTATTGAAGTCAGCATTGGCTGTGAGAGACATTTCCCTCATTAAATGAATTCTGATGTGCAAGATTTCATTAAATACAAGAAAACAGACATTGACTGAGTGTTGCAAAGCCTCTCCGAGCTGCAGTTATTGCTTCTTGTCCTTTGTTTATAAACTAAATTCATATTAGAACTGTACAAGTTGCAATTAACTTAAAAAGTGGCAGTAGCTTCTCTTTGCAAACTCACAAATAGGAATGATTTAGCCTCCATAGAGGGGAAAGTTGTATTTTCCATTCTAAAGGTGGAGGTTTGAAGCCCAGACCTTGCCTAGGGTCTGTCCTGTCATCTAAGAGCCAGGAACAGAGGTCAGATCTCCTGTACTCCAGCCCAACCCTGTAACTACAGGGCTATTCTCTAGTCTCTTATTCCTGCAAGCCATTACTCTGTAAGCATGATAAATAGACTGGTGTAAGTGTTTAGCACTGAATATTTCTGAAGTATAATTATTCCATCCTCCCTTGGCAGCAGAAACATTACTCTTATGTCAAAGATGAGGAAACAGAGGCACAGTGCTTTGTCCAAAGCTTGTAGGACTGTTCAGATCAGAGTCCTACAGCTCTGGGCTGTGGCCCCAGGTCAGTCCTATGAACTGTGTTGCCTCTCAGTGCCAGCTACTACCAGTGAATTGAATAATAGCTCAGTGGAAGAGGAAAATTAAGCATTACTGACTAGGGAGACAAGATATGGTTTTCAATGAGATTTGAAAACTGAGAGAGTTGATTAGGTTCATATCACTGTGTGATCTAGAGATGCTGAACCACCAGCTCTCCACAGCTGTGCTGGTGGGAATATCGACCAGATGGAATTACTCCTCCTGAAATGCAGTAACCTGCTAGTGCTGCAGTGCTGCTTGGAGGGCATTATTTCATCATGGGAAGAAACAAACAAACCTTTCTTTCTCTGACCCTCAGAGTCTTAGGGAAACCCTTGTGCAATAACACGGTACTTAAATTTTCCTTGACTGTTTTGCAAAGAAGGTGATGTCAGAGAAGCGATGGAGACACAGTGGAAGAAAAAAACATTGAAACCCCACAGAAATAAAAATACCAAAGAAGCTGCCTCTATAACTTATTCTTTACAACTGTATTACCAAATACAGTTGCTCTCTACTCACACGTGTCTGCCAGTTGTGCCTGACTTAATGGGGCACCTGGAGTCCAGGAAGATCTCCTCATGGTGAATCCTCTGCAGTTCACATTAGGAATTATCATCTGCAGCTCTGTTCTCCTTTACAGACTACACTGTTGCTCTGTAATGACCCAGTGGAATGAGCAAGCTGAATGGGGCTCCATTGCTACTGGAGGCTTGGCTGCTCCTTTTCAAACTGAAAAAGCACGTTTTGTTGCAATGGAAAAGATTAGGGAATATTTACAAACATCCTAGCTTCCAAGGTTTTGAAAAAACCTTTCAACATGTTTCTTTGGTTGTAGAATGGTCTCAGTCAAAGCACCCCACCTCTCTGGTGCCCTGCTCTACCTTTAGTGCTGTTGGAATCCTGTTTCCCCTGCGATGGGTAGCCTGAAGAGAGAAGATGGGCTCCTTGCTCTGCCTGCCCGCTGCCAGAGATGCTCCTGCTGACCAGGAGAAGCATGGCCTCTGGGAGCCCTGGCAATGGCTCTGCTTGGGAGACCTGAGTGTCCAAGGGGGTCATAGCACGTGGAGATGGAGACAGTCAGGGTACCAAAGGTTTCATGGCAAACAAGCAGGATTTCTGTATAGCTGGGCACAGTAGTGCATTCGTATGGAGTCTATATGGATCTTCAGCTGCCTCAAAAAGGAGAAGTGGGGCTGAGGGGGAAAGGATCAGCATTGATTAAGCTGACAGATCTGCTAATGTCACTGTGGACACAACCACTTTCCTTTTCTTTGCCAGCAGCAGCTTCAATAATAAGATGCGGAGGGAGAAGGAGGGAGTGTCAGCACAGGGCTGCTCACAGTGCTGCTGGCAGTATTTAGATGAGAAACTGGTGGTGTGATGGATGGCCATGATACAAAGATACATAGTGATCAGTGCTCTGGAAATGCAGGCAGATTAAGCAGGACCGTGCCTGACTAGTCTGAAGGTGACTCTACTGAGAGCCAGTTGTTAGATACAAATCGCTTTTTGTTCCCCACGAATAATATTTTACAGAACTCTCAACAGTTCTTGCAAATACTTTGGCAGATGTTGCTTTCTCACTTTGGCCTAAATCTGCTCACTGGGCTCTGAGGCTTACAGGCAGAGGAGAGCTTGGTTGGTCCTGACTATCCAAGCTGCACATCAAGCCTTGGCAGAGCTGAGTCATCCAGCTGAACTGTCTCCATGTCCCTGGTCCTGCACCCAGTGCCCCCACTGGTTAGCCACTGTATAGCCTGGCTGAATGGCACTGTTGTCACACCATGGTCTGAAGAGAAACTCAATTCTTAAGCTCTATACTGTTCTATAGGAGTTTTTTCCTAGTTTTACCTTCCTTCTGGCAGCCATGGAGGATCAATACAGCTCTGACTAAGCACCTCTAGCTTCATGAGATAGTGTAAGACAGCGTGTTGCTGGTTGGTCTGGAATGTAAGCTGTGTGAGATGGGATAGTCTTTGTCATCTTCACAAACATCAGTTGGGGCTGGATTGAATAGGGGTAAACCACAGGTAAGGAATGTGAACCATCGTGACTGTGCCCTGTACCTGTATCAAACCTGATGAATGAAACTAAAACTTTTACACCCACAGTTTTAGCACTAAACCCCTCCTTTAAAGAAGGAGGAGGGCAATGTAGAAATCGTGTCTAGACTGATTGGTGTATTGTGTGCAATTGTAGTTAAGAACAGTGTCCACCAAGACTTGGCTTTCAAGTCTAATGTAAGACTGCTCAACTTGGGTTTAGGCCTCATTCCATCCATTTTCATGGGCAGATTCAGATTAACTGAAGGGTGTTTGTGGTTTAATAAGCTTCATGTGTACTGGACAAAGTTAGCTGTGATGGGCAGCTCTGAGAAAAACCATTTGTATAAATACCCAGACATCATTATTTGGATCCATATCTCCCTGGTCATTATGAAGAGGTAATCTTTGACATCTTTCAAAACACCAAGTCAGGCTATTTTGAAGTAGATTTCTGCTTGGAAATGAGTATAAAGCTTTAGTTTTAATTTTCTAGGAGTTAAATTGAATATTATTAACATCTCCAAAACTAGGCTTCAAATATAGAACATTATGGATATCTATCTTGTGTTTTCACTTGGCCAGAGGCCCTTTCTTTGCTGTCTATTTCATTCAAGGACAAAAGTAATTTGTTAGGATAGCAAATTTCCTTCCACTCTTGCAAATTAGCATTAGAGCATCACTACAGAAATAATCCATACTATCTGGATTATGGCAATGAAATTGCTATAAATGAAAGCTGGTTTCTGAACTAATATTTAGAGAAGATGAGAGGGAGATGTACACATGAGGGGCATAACTAAACAGATTTCAGTATTTATTTTTCTGACAGAGATTCTGTTTCTCCTGAAAGGATAATGTACATCTATCTTGCAAGGAGTTTCCTTAGAGGGTTTAAATTAAGAGTGAAGCTTTAAGAACAAAGTGAAAATGGGAGAAGAAATATACTGCCATGGAAAGCTCAAAAATGAGGCACTTGGAGTTTCAGAGACTTATCATTAATCCCCTCCTGCCCCGAGGACATTCCTGTGTGACCATCAAAATGACGCACATGCAGCTGTCTGGCAGTTTGCCACATCTCAGGGTTTGATGGACTTTGCTCTGGGGATGGCTAAACCTCCAGCTGTTCAGCGTGGCAGTTTGTTTTCCTCAACAAATTCACTCAGATATTTATCTGAATCCACAAAAGCCAATTGTAAGTTGTTCCAAATGTTTTTTTCGACACCTTTTCTTACCGAAACCCGAGAACACAAACAGCCATCAAAACCTGAAGGCCTGTCCTGCCTGAGCACTGCTTTGCCTTTAGATTGGGATCAGTGGATGTGTACTGGGATGTACTGGGTTGTGCTGCTGTTGTACTCGTGGCTTAACAGAACGTGTAACAAGGTTCACCGTATTAATACAGGGGGGAAAAACAAAGTGAGCTCTTCAAAGTGAGCAGTGATAGAGCTGAGGGTGTGTTGGAGGAATCAGCCACGGGCTGGCGCTGCCAGCAAGGGCTCCCAGGAGGGTAGTGTGTGTGTCATGGCTGAGCCATCAGTGCCTGAAATGGTTTGGTTCTCATCAGCTCAGGCATCCTCCAGATCAAGAGATTTAGAGCAATGAAAAACTGTTTCATAATAACTGACAAAATGTAAGCGTTGATTTTGAAAATGCTGCACAGGTTTGATAAAAGAGCAGAGGCATGATGGATGACAGAGAACTGTGGGAACCACCTGTTAGGTTTTGCTTGGGATTGAGTAAAAGATGAGAGAGAGATAGACAGAAAAGGATCTCCTTAATAGTACCATGAATTTGAATAGTTTAAGACTCAGACAATACAACATATCTTTCCCATCCTATGCAGCTGCACACAGATACAGGGATGGTTACCGAAACAATATCTGATCCCTGCAGATAAAATGTTTATTTGCTTTTATAAAAAAAAAAAAGACCTGGAAGTACAGCTCGTGATTGCAAACTGAGAAAGAGGACAGATATTTCCAAAGGTACTGCCAATCCCCTTACAAGGACATGATTTGACTCCTACACATACTCAAGAGGAATCTCTGACTCAACACGTGGATATGAACTGAATTGCATTCACAGATTTTTGTTCATTATGACTCCTAAGCTCCAAAAGTAAGAGACTTTAAAAAAAAAATAAATTGAGACCAGGGGGTGATGTTAAAAAAACTCCAACAAACAAATCCTTCTGAAATAATGGGAGCAACTGTACATATTTCTCAGCAGTGAAAGAACTAAAATTCAGATGTATTCTGACTCAGATAAATCTTGAGTTTCCCCTGTGTACACCTGAGACTGTAAACTGGAGAAAGACTTCTGCGGGGAGATGAAAGTTCCCTTGCCAGATGAGGACCTGGCTCTTGTTGCTCAAATATACACATGTTTTTGGGACTGTTTACTTTGTGATAGACAGCTCTAAATCCAGGACTTTCAATCTCTTAGCAAAACTCCCGAACATAATAAATGTACATGCAATAGACAGGATTCAGGGAAACTCTCAATGAAGTCAGTAGAACCTGTTGGTGTGACTGATTCCACCCAGGTGAGAGCAGAATGGAAGGTGTTACCTCTCTGGCCCTTTGTTCCTTTTTTCAGTGCTACCAGTAACACAGACAAGTGCTGCATCATTTCCAAGCAGTCTCCACACCTGAAATCAGTGAGCTCATTAGTCTGCAGACTGGTAGGGCCAGGACACAGTCAGAAATTTGGGGTTAACTGCATTAACCTGGCTCAAGCTTGAACACGCTGATATCAGCCTCTCATAAGAGACCAGAGTTCTTGGGGCTCAGCTGGAGGATAAGGTCAGGAACTGACATTTTTTATTCTAGTTTTTAGAACTTCTGCCTCCAACTATATAGATGAAGTCCCCTCCCTCATTTAAAAGTTCATATTGTAATAGGAATACTAATGCAATGGAGGAATATGTGTCACTCAAACAGTATTACAGGCTAAGTAGGCAACTGGGTATTTTCTAAAAAGCTGTCAAATGGTTAATGTTTGCATGCACAACCTGTCTTTGCTGGGAAAGATTTCAACTGGCTGTGCATGGAGCATGTTAGCTCTCCTCCAAAGCTGGATAACTGCTCAGGAAATGCAAGCAAAATGCTCCCAATTGGCCTCATCTAAGCCATCCCCCATCACTTATTTGTCGACTAGAAGCCTTAAATCAAAGAAATCATAGAAAAGAGAGACTGGAAGGCCCCCTAAAGGTCACTTGGTCCATCTGCTGCCCTGTGGCAGGTTCAGCTTTACTCGCAACCACTTCTCTCTGCTTTATTTAACCTGTTTTCCAAAATCATCAGTGGTGGAGATTCCAGAATTACTCACCACTAGACATAAAGTAAAAGATGCACTTCATGAAAAATACAACTGTTCAGCTAGTAGCTTCTCTCTGTGTTAATCTGATGTACAACACATCTGCTGTGTGGTTTACTAATCCTTCAAAGAAACAGGCTGATCCTTTCGGGAAATGAGAATCTCAGGATTGGAAAATGGAAAGTACATGCTAACGTTAGCCTGTAAGGTTGTTGTTTTGGTAATGTGCATAGATGAATTTTGCCTAGATGGGATCTTTGGTCTAATGTACTTATGCAGTAGCCTTTAAGACCTTAATTGTAACAAATGGGATTAGGCCCACACTGAGCAGCTCCTGCGTGGTGCCCTATTATTGGTTTCATTGAGGCTGCTCGGTGTTTTCTTTGCCTTCCCAAGGCATAAGGTAAAAATGGACTGCACTCTGTGTTTGGTTCATCCTCTTTTTTCCCTTTTGCTTTTTATCCTTGAGCATTCCAGATATTACTTATAGTTTTTCCCTGTTTTTACGATACCTCCTGTTTAAGTTTGCCTGTTCTGACAGCTGTCTTTGTGACTAGTTGGCTCTTCTGCAGTCTATTCTAACTGAGAGGTTTAAAAGTATTTTCATTTTATTTTTGATCTTCCTGTGACTATCAAGTATTATGTTGGCCTTTCTTTTCTAGTTGACTGCTCTAGTGTTTCTTTCTCTTTACTCTCCACTGACTCCCAGCACATTTTTATTTTACAGGAGGATATTTTTTTGTGTTCCCTTCTTCACATGCTATTTTTCTTAGTCTCTGGATTCTATAATTAGCATGATTCTGCTTTTTATTATTATTTTAGAGTAGAATGTCTATTAGAATAATCTAGAATAACTAATGAATAGCCAGATAGAATGACTCAGTAGTAGGGAAATTTGTATGATCTGCTCCCAGCAGAACTCCCAGGTCTGTGCTCTAGCTGAGAGCTCAGGGGAGAAGGGGTGACTGCTTCTACTCCTGGAGTACCTCAGTGTGTCTTTGATGACTGCAGCAGTTTACTTCCATGTGTCCAAAACCTGCCCCTTCAGATTTCACACAGGCTGTGGAGAGCACTTCAAGCTGTGCAAAAAGAATCTGAAAAGCCAGTAGAAATACTCACTGAAATAAGGGAGTTTAAAATCAGGCTGTGAAAATAACTGTACAGGCTATTTTTTGTTTTTCTGTATCAGTGGTTCGAGGTTATAGCCTTAAGCCTGGTCTGTCTTCTGGATTTGTTCCTGACACAGGACTTTCCCTCCCTTCTCTTGTTACCAGCCTGGTAGCTTGGAAGTGTGACTGCCTGTGTGAAAAGTAAATTTCTGCAGCAAGAAGTGTCCTAGAGGCCTTGGTGGAAGAGGGAGGATATACTTTGGAAAAGCAAACATCTGAAGGAGCCATAGCTGCTGCTTTGCAGAGTGACTCAGCTCTCTGGGCATGGGTTTGAAAACGTAAAGGCAGCTAAACTCAGTGTTTGCATGAACACAGTGGACAGACAGTCATACTTTGAGGTCTGGTACTGACATGTAAAATCTTCCATCATCTTTACAGAACTTTTTGCTATGAAAAGGGATGAATAAAGCCAGTGGATTTGTTATCCATACTATGCTGCCACATAAATAAGAGGAAGACACTTGCAAACACTGTATGAACACTCAGTCAGGGAAGGCCCCTGCCTCGAGGAACTTGGGGTCTGCATGAGAGAGGAGATCACACAGGAGGGAGAAGCCAGAGGCGATGTGACCAACAGGAAGTTAATTCAGATATCCCCAGTTCAAGGTTGTGCCCCTCTAACACCCCTGCTGAGTTCAGGTCCACTCAGAAGTTACATATCCTTCATGCACCAAAACATAACTCTGCTCTCTGGTACTTCACAACATGAAGGAGCATAGTGTCTGTGTGAACAAAAGATGAAACTAATCTAAAAAGTTTGTTGATTCTACAAAATATATTGGGAAAATGTTCATTGTGTTTCATATATGAACTAACTTTGATGTCTCTCACCTGCAATTTTTCGCTATCAATATTTTCCTAGAAAACCCATAAATAGGCATAAGATTGAATTATCAGCAAACAGTAGATAACAATGTTTTCTTTTTTGGCAGTCAAGTTTGGAAACCTGGCTCCAAACCCCACGATAATGCAGTTGGAGACCAAAAACATACCATAAGTGTGCTTGCAAAACTAATGTAACTTAAAGTTTGATATTAGAAATACTCATTGAATAGTACAGAAAAAAACCTCTATCTCAGTAAATTTGAAGATTCTTAAAAGATCTTAGAAAACAGAAAGAAGTGTCAAGAATATTTGGTCTTGTTTTTTGCCTATTCTTGACTCACATGTGGAGTCTCATTTGGACATGCACTCCCTTTCTTCTCTAAACTGAAATATTCATTGCTATTGTACAACACAATAAACAAGACTCTTTTCATCCACTAACTGCCAGGTATGACACCCTATGAGTAAAAGACCTGCACGTCATCAAATCCTGTACTGAGTAATTTTCCTTTAAAGAAACAATTTTCAATTTATCTCAAAGTCCAGCTTAGTTCTCTGAACATCCCTGTTATGCCAGTACCATCAAATTTGTATCAGTATTACAGGATTATGAAGTGGGATCCCTTACCCTGTCAACTCTGTCTTCACATTGATACTTCCAGCAGAGCAGGTGCTATATTTTATTAGTTACAGAGATTCGCTGTGCATCCAGAACCTGCCCTCTGCACCCTGCTTTTATAACAGGATTCAATACAGCTGAGCAAATACAACCTCTGTATTATATATGAAGTACAAGGAGATAATAGGAACAGAGTAAATGCTCTGAGTAGATACACTCTACACAGTGAATCAGAAACACAGAGGCACTCTGCAAGATGAGGGAAAAGGAGGAGGGAAAATGTGTTTAAGGTCTGCCATGAAGGCCCAGAAAACCCTGCTCAAAGGGTTTCTGTCCCAACCAACTCCATAATCCCTACCAAAGGCCTGGATGCAATTACAACTCCAGTATATTTCCATACCAGACTTCAGTTAAATTGTCAACACTGCAATGAAATAGGGGGGGAAAGACCCAAACCAAATCCAGTGTACTAACTGTTAGTAGCGCCCGACTAGTGAACTGACAGCAATTCCCCAGCCCAAACAGCTTGATCCATTTGTTTCATTTCTACTTACCTCCATTTGTCTCTGGGATATTTAAGGCAAAGGCTCATTTTGTCCTGCAGATTCGGTGCTGCTGCTCAGTATTATTTTGCCAGATCGTAAAAAAGCTCCCGACCAAAAGGAAGAGGAAAGCAATACGTAAAGCAAACACAGAAGCCCAAGAGGAAAGCTACACCCTGAAGACCAGCACTAATAGCAACGGCGAGACTCGGAAGCAGAGAACACTCCCAGTTACTAACTTTTTCCATCGTTACATCTGTTGCAAAACAATTTTACTGAAAACTTCTCTTCCTTCTTGCAAGCAACGCTTTGCTGTACTGGAGACCTCAGATAAACTATATGATGAATGTGGGGTTTGGGGAGGGGGGGGGTTGGTTGTTTTTTACCACGTAAGCAAATTAGTGAAATATAAACTGGAAGGTCAGCTGACTGCTTTAAAAATACAGTGCTAGTCAGTAATTATCACAAGGTGCATTTGTCCATACTTCAGTTTTTTGTTTTTTTGTTTTTTTTTTAATTCAAAAGTCTTCAATGGAAGCAGACTCCTATTTGAAATAACCACCTATGGGGCTTTCTGGCCAGAAAGTCTCAGTGCAGCAGAGGTGAATGTTTAGATGATTAATAACTTAATTTTTTAAGAGCTTGATGGGCAGACAGGGAAAATACGCCAAACTGTCCTTGCCTCAGAGGGAATTTTAGTGCCAAAAAGGAACTGCAATGAGAAGGAGAACTCATGATTTCACTTCTAAAGACTAAGGGTAGAGAAGTGTGTGGAGAGGCAAAGGGATTTACTGTAGGAGCAGAAGCTGCTGGGCCCAGCTGTGTTTTCACACCCCTGCCTCAGTGGATTTAAGCTTCTCCAAGTGCCAGGGCTGTTCCTCGGTGTAGGTCATAGGGTAGCTATGTGTGTGAGCCCACAGAGGCAGCATGGAAACTTTTGTCACTGACATTTAATATGTCTTGGAACAAATAACAAGCAATTTGGTTTGAATTAAAAGGTTCTGACAGCTACATTTTGCCAAATGTTAGTCAGAAAGGAAAACTGATGGATATATCGTGTTTGAAAATTCCCAGGGTGCAGCAAATTCATTTGTTTTCCAAAAATTGGGCTCAGGTTCTCTCCTTGCCTCAGAATAAACCTGGAACTACTTCAGGGAGGCTGAGAGAAATTAAGGTCATTCCATTCACCAGGGTAAATGAAATCTGTCTTGAGCCCACAGCCAGGGAATGCTGCATCCAGTAGCAGAGGTGTGAAAGAACTGCTGAAGGCAGCAAGGCTGGCAGTCGTCCTGTTAAATGTAATATTAACCCCCACCCCTGTGTCCCTGTAACCCTGTGACATCTTGCTTTGTAGTTTTCCACCTCCATATGCTGATGGACTTTTAAAAAGTTATGAGTTATGTAAGAAGACACAGATCATATACTAATGATAATTCTCTCAGCTCATGGGAAAAAGGAATCATCTGGTTCCCATCTGGGATATTAAGAGACCTGAAGGCACTTGATTCCCAAATCCCCATGGATCCAATGGAGCAGGTGTGCCTGTATCCTTCATGCTCCTTGAAAACTGCAGTCAGTCAGCATCTCCTCCAGGTCCTGTTTTCTGAAGGAGTCTTCCAATGTATGCTCCTCTCAGCCAGCAGCAAACCTGAAAGCCTTCCCATCCAGACTGCCAAAGAGTGGTCACTCAGTAAGGGCTGGCCCTGGGACACGAGCTCAGGAGAACCAGAAATACCCCCAGCCCTGGCTTATCCATTCCTTCAAGCTGAGAACTGATCCCTGGGCAGGAGTAACCCCCCGTCAGAAGGCAAAGTCAGATGCATCTCTCCCCTCTAATGCAGTGGAGCCCCAGCAAACCCTAGAGCAGAAGCTGTCCAAGGTTCAAAGACTGAGGTCTTAAAACACTGTACAATGGGTGAGAACTGATTTTAGAGGGACAGGACAATTGAGTTACCTCACTGAAGTCCTTGTGTACAAAACCAGACCTTTAAAAGAATCCAGGTTAATGATAGAACGTAATTTACCTGACTCCCAATTGCTTTTAATGAGCTTGGTTGGTTTGGGTGTTTGGAGTAATTGCCAGCAAAGGATTTGTTTCGTGTTTGTACTTTCTCGCTGTTTGCAGAGCTGGTGACCTTACGAAGGAAAATCAGTGGAGTAATTCCAGCACAGTTATATTTAAGCTATTGGTTTTCAAAGGGCCTTTGTGGTTCTTGAAGCAGAATATTTTCTTCCTCATTACTAATGCAGCACTGCCAGAAGCACAGGTAATGTTGTCAGGATTACCAAACCCTGCTATAGATGCAGCAAGGACAGGATTTATTGTCAATCCAGAGGCTATTTACAATCCTAAATAGGGAAATTGTCCCACTCTCCCCTGTGTATCATTCTGTATATTAATTCTATTAATACTTGAGCAGATTATATATTTAGCTTTTGTAATTATAATTACTAGTATAATTATTCTGTACATTCCCTCTGTTGCATCGCTGCTTCCTGCACACCTGGGCACCGGTTTGGGGGGTTCAGTGGGTGCTGAATTCACTCCACAGGCACAGGGGACTTTGCCCATTTAACTCCCTGTCCCAGGTCTCTAAGAAGACAGAGAGCAAACAGACCTTTGACCTGTTGGTGATCTTTGGCCTGTCAGTGGCATTTTACTTTTGGGGCAACTTTTGACCATCCAGTGAACTTTGACCTCCTAGGGTGACATTTGACGTTTTTAGGTGAACTTTAACCCCCTGTTTTGACCATTGACCTTTTGATGATATTTCATTGTTCAACCTTTTGGGAGGACCTTCAATCTTTTGGGATGACCTTTGCACCTTTTGGTGTGACCTTTGAAATCTTGTTGGCATCTTACCTTTGAAAATCTGATATGACCTTTGACCTTTCTGGTGACCTCTGACCTTTTGTGATTTTGCCTTTTGGGGTGGCATTTCACCTTTCTTCTCAGGAGATATTTAGTGAGAACTTTGACCTCTCATTGACATTTGACCTTCAACCCTCTGATGTGAACTTTGACCTTTTAATGTGACCTTTTACCTTTCAAGGTGACCCTTGAGGTTTTCAGGTGACCTTAGATCTTTTTGATGACTTTTTGACCTTTTGGTATGAACTTTGACCTTTTCTGATGGACAGTGACCTTTTTGTATTACCTCTGGGGATTACCCTTGACCTTCTACTTTTTAAGTATGACCATTTACATTTTTCTCCCATCTGTTTTGTATCTTTTTTGAATTATTATTCCTTTTTTAAAAGAGAGACCCAGAACACCCTCCACTCCACTTTTTCTTCAAGAAAATCCCCTGCACACTATAGTTTTGTGGTGCTTGACTACCTGTGCTTTCAGAGAATAATACGTATTTCTTGATAGAAGTTGAGTGTTTCTGCATGTACACAAAAGTTCCTCTTACATTTTATTAATGGTTAAAAGTATCTGGATATTCTCATGGATAGAAGCAGCTGAATGTTTTTGAGTCCTGCTAATTTGACCTCCTAGTAATTCATAGCAGATGCATCACAAATTAATTATGTGTTCTGGGAAAAAAGATTTCCTATCATCCCTTCTGCTGGTTGCTGCCATTTAATTTCATTGATGCATCTCCTGCTGATTTTGTGTGAGACACAGTAAACCTTTACAGTCTTTTTTCCATCCATTGTTCATAAACATCTGTTGGTGTCAGTTTTAATTTACTTTCCCCTTCCAATAAATTTTATTTGATCTGTATCTTCATTAATGACTTTTGAATTTTAATATGGGATCTTGCTCTTCTTCTCCACTCCTGTTTTATGATTTGTCAACAGGGGATTCTAGCTGAGACAGCAGTATTAGAAACATGGTTGTGGAAAGTGGAAAATGTAAAGGGCTAAATGTAATGCCCTGATTCCAGGTAGGAATGCTGCACAATACAGGGAAGGTGGTGTTATTTCTGCAGTAATACTTCAAGCCCACATCTCATGCCTTTGGTGTCATGTCCTACTGGCATGTTGAAAATTTGGGAGGGAAGAGCTATGAAAACACTGAACACCTTGGAATACCTTACCTGCAGGGATAACCTTCAGGGCAGCCCCATCTGTTTAGCTTTAACAGATGTAAACAGATAGCGAGGGTCATTGAATGTAGATTTACAAGAAGCTGCAGAATCCTAACAGGAGAGTTTGGTCTCAGAACAATTCTCTGAAGGTTTTGTTGGCCATCCATCTTTGGAAGTTTAAATGTGATCTACCTAAAAATCCTGTGGTGAACGTGCTCAGGAACATTACATATCATTAAAACTACCAATTAAGACCAAAATCACTAGTCTTGACTCTGGTGGATGGGCCACCTTTACTTAACCTGGAAAAGGAACATATATAAATTATATGTGTTCGATAAATAACGTGGTTCTGCTACATTTCCTGAGGATCTCTGGTAACTAAAGGAAGTAGAATAAGAACTCTAAAAATACAGTTTATTTCTGTAAGACCAGCAAAGGCAGCCAAGCAAACACTTCTAGGGATTAAGGGCAAAAAAGAAATGATGTATCTCATGGAAATAATATTTATAACAGCCAAGATTAAAGAAGTGACCCTGGTCCAGAGGCTATTCCAAGATATTGGGTGATTCCTCATGCAGCTAAATTTCCTGGGAGGTTGTGACTAATGTTTAGTGGGCATAAGATGCAGTCTCATTTCCTCTGGATAAAAAACACGCTTAAGTGCACACACTGTCAGATTACAGGTGCACTGGAAATGAAAGGGGAAGGCATATTTCCAAACCCAGTCAGTACATCACTAAAATTCCCTATGGTGATAAAAATTCACCAGAGGGTTTTGCGCTCAAATGTGGATTACTGAACTAAGAATATCGATGATTTCTTCCCAATCCTATTTTTCCAGATGTCATACTTGGCCTGAGGCAAAATGTCTCAGCGTTTCCCAGGGGCAATGCCTGGTGCTGTGGGGGATGCACTTCTCAACACAGCCTCCCCAGGACTGCTCACTCCTTGGGCAATCCTGGAATTTCTGCTGTGCTCTCATCTCTTTTGGTATTTTAATTTTATTTGGTAGCAGGGGAAGGGAACACTGGCGGTGTAAGGGTGGGAGGAAAGCAATATTGGATAGTGTATCCCCAATTACAGCAATGCCAGCCCAGAGTGTGAGTGTGTGAGCTCTGGTAGTGAGCCCTGTGTGTGCTGCCGTGGTGAAAAGCAACACTGACTTGGATAATGCCTACCAAGGTAACTTTTACACCTTGTTTTGCAAACTTTCAGTCAGTGTTGCTGCACAAGGCGTCTCCTTGCAATTTTCACCTTAGAAGGGCTGCATTTTAATAGGGAGGAAACTGAGTCCTGTAACCCCAGCTGTGTGTGATGTGAATGAGTAAACAATGGGAAAACATGAAACTCAACACCAGCTACAATATGAGAACAAATAAACAAACTTGATATTTGCCTGTCCAGTGAAACAGGACAGAATTTTAGATTGTCTTCTTGCTAGCAGCATACAAAAACTCGAACAGACCTGACCCAAATCTCTTTGAAATCACTGTATGTTGTTGCCCATTTCCTGTAGTTTTTCAGCATAGATACAACTGGGTAGGTGACTGCTGCCAGTGTAACAGTTTGGAAAGGAAACAAAACACCCGTCAATCCGTTGGAAAATCCATGTGTGTTCTGCTTGGAGCTCTACACTCAGTGTGACCTCAGTTTGTGTCCTTTATTCACATGGAAATGTTCTCGTCCTTAGCCCAGTTGCCAGGAGTTAATTTCCCTGCAGGGCTCTGCTGTCAGTCTCCTGGTAGCCCTTGCCAAGGGCACTCCCAGTTCCATGTGCCTTCTGTTGGCACCTTGTCTTGGGAACTATGATCTGCAGCAGACCAAGGGCTAGTCAGATCTTCTGCAATGGGTTTTTCTTTGTGCTATTTCCCTGTGCTATTTGTCTCCTATCTTCTTATCTTAAAGCTGATTGTTCCTAACCTCACCTTGAATCTGACACTCCCTTTGTGCTTCTCTCCCGTGCAGTATTGCTATTCTGAATGTTTAAAATTTGGGGTTCTGCTTTCGATTTCACTTTGCTGTCCCAGTGCATCTTCCCTCTCTGGCATTTAGTTTTCAGGCATAATTTCCTGTGAACCTGCTGCCTCTAAGCCTTGTTCCCACTGGTTCTGCTTGTTTGTTCCAAGGAAGTGCTTTCCAGGTAAAGACTCCATCTGTGGACTACAAAATCTGTGCAATGCACATATGTGAGAAGTGGGCATGGAGGGCAACCACAGGGCTCATGTGATCAGGGCACATTAATGCCCTTTGTGCTCCAAGTTTCTGCAGCCTTGGTCACTGGGGAATGGCAGTTTCAATGGCTTATGTTGGATAGCCTCCAGAATAGTCCTTTTGTGGGACAGCAAATGGCACTGAGAGGTTTCCACATGGCTCATTCAAATGCCATACACATTTTAATACAACTAAAGCATTGAGAAGACATAGCTACCATATGGGATGTCTGAGACATATCTAAATGTGAATTTTCTCACTGCACTTATTTCTTTGGGGTGACAATGATGAGGGATTTCCTTTAACATCTAAAGAGGACACCTGGGCCTGCAATGTTCGTTTTAGAAAGGTTATTTCAACAATAGATATTTTCTTGTCATTATACACAGTACAGTATCTGTTTCCAGAGTCATTGCTTTAGTAAAGAGCCTTTTTATTGAAGTATTATTCATTGATAATGGTCATATTCTTGCTGTTTATTGCCAAATAAATATAACAATAAATGAGCAAATATTGCCTCGTGTGCACATCTAAGCACCTACAGTCGCTGAAGGTTATAAGTGCAGACAGACCAAAAGAGCCAGACAAGAGCTTAGCCCTGTAAAGTGCTTAACTTGCTCCAAGGGTCTGTGTCCACAGGGTCCCAGTGTCACAGGGATCCCATTTGTCACTGGTACACTGACAGACACTTTCTGAAGAGGCTCAGACAAGGTAGGAATCGGGCCCAAAGGTGGACAACTTGGATAATATGTGGCACAAATTATTATCCACTCTTTTAATTTCACACATATGGGCACTAATGGCCACCCCACAGGCATCTGCAGCCTCTCCCATGCCTTCCTTGTTTCAGGTATGTGTACAACCCATTCCTGTAGCTCCCAGGGGGTCTCTTATGTTGACATCACTTTGTTAATATCTTCATGGGAAACTCGATTCACCTACCTTTTTAATATATATTTATCTATAATATATAGGTCTGGTGGTTTTGTTCTCGGATAAAATCACATAAAGCACTACTTAGGCCCAGGGTTTCTCCAAAGAGGCAGTTTCACATTTTGACCAGCGGAGGCCAGGCTTAGCTGTGTGTTGCTGCTTGTCAAACATCCAAACACCTTGGATCTCTGGCTGTATGAACTCAGGGTCCCCTGGCCATAGATCATACCTTTGCTGTGTTGTGAGTTACAAAACATAGGCTCCAGGCCACTGAGTCTTTCCCTCTCCCTTAGGTGCTGTAAATATATTTTCTTCAAGTCACGGTGCTGTCATAGAATCATAGAATCATAGAATCAACTGGGTTGGAAGGGACCTTCGAGATCATCAAGTCCAACCCTTGATCCACTACTGCTGCAGTTACTAGACCATGGCACTAAGTGCCACATCCAGTCTCTTTTTAAAAATCTCCAGGGACGGAGAATCCACTACTGCCCTGGGCAGCCCATTCCAATGTCTGACCACCCTCTCTGTAAAGAAATTCTTTCTAATATCTAACCTAAACCTCCCCTGGCACAGCTTGAGACCATGCCCTCTTGTCTTGCTGATAGTTGCCTGGGAAAAGAGACCAACCTCCACCTGGCTACAACCTCCTTTCAGGTAGTTGCAGAGAGTTATGAGGTCTCCCCTGAGCCTCCTCTTCTCCAGGCTGAACAGCCCCAGCTCCCTCAGCCTCTCCTCATAGGACTTGTGCTTGAATCCCTTCACCAGCCTAGTTGCCCTCCTCTGGACCTGCTCCAGCACCTCAATGTCCTTCCAGTCTGCAGAAGCTGCAGGAACATTCTGTAAGTTGCTGTCCTTGCACTTAGGAGATGTATAAAATACAACTTTTGTTAGTGTGTCAGAGGAGCCTTGAATATCATTGTAGGCTGTTCTAATTTCCAATCTGTTGAACTCACATTATACTGTAAAACACTTTGCCAGAAACTAAAGCACTTCTTTGGTTTATCTTCTACGAGCAGGCCATTTAGGATGAAATGCTGCATGAACCCTTGTGTGGTGATGCTGTAAATTGCAAACCAAGTGTATTCCCCCAATGCCCTGCGATACCACAGACAGATGCACCCCTCTGTAGATTGATGTGTTCCTTCTACTCTTATTGCCACATGAAGACCTGTTTTTTGTGCAGAGGTCAAAGTTACTGCCAGGCAAAAGAGTTTCCAGGATATGGAGGTGAAACCTGGGAGAATTCTTGATTTTTTTAATGTCCTTGGTCAGTAATCAGATGAGCACCTTATATTTGCAAAATATTCCTCCTAATTTCCTGACAGTTTTCTGTCTCACTTGTTTGGTGTTAAACTGGGGAAAGGCTCACTTGTCAAGGATGAAGCAGGTTCTAGAGTGATCTTCTTAGTCCAGTCCTGGGGCTCTCCAGAGTAATCATCAAAGATAGATCCTGCTTGAACGAGGCCGGATTGCACATGGGCATTGATCAGATTATGGATTTTGTAGGCTTGACATTACTGCTGAACACAAAAGTGTGCACTTCTTGAATAGTATTTTCTCTCCTCTTTTGTGTCTCCAAAGTGAAGAGAAACATAATATTAATTCAGAAAAAGCAAAATATGGAAGCTAGTGAAAAAAACAAAAGTGGATTTTAGAAAATGGTATTAAGTTTCCACCTTAGGAAAAAAAATGTAATTATTTTGGCAATTACTTTTTTCCAAAGGATTAGAAAAGATAGTCTGTTCCATTTTGTAATTTAAAGCAATTAAAAAGGCCCAGTTTTGCAAAAGGACTTTGGTATTGAGAGTCCCTTTGGGATTTGCACTTTCTTCACAGTTTCCTCTGCGAAATTGCAGGAGTTTGTAGTCACAATGTATCTCTTCTACTGCTCTCCTGAAATCTGCAATGCTGATGATTTTGAGGTGTCTACATTGGCCTTCTAGATGTTGGCACAGACCCTAATCCCCTCATGAGGAATCAGAGAACTACACTGACTTGAGCTCTTCTTCCTTGTCCAGGTTTCTGCTGATGAAAGAGAAGGAAGAAAAAACAGGAGCCTTTCAACAGCTCCCTGTCAGTGCTGTATGATCCCTATTCAAGCCTTTAGTAGCTGTAGGCAAGCGGCAGGAGCTCTGCTTGGCACCATTAACCTTGATTGTCAGGTGAGCCTGCAGGAAGAAGAGGCTCTCTGACTTATTGCTTTGACCCTCTAACATGCCAGGTTAGTACTAGTTTAACTCCAGTAAATTCAATACAGTTACACTAGAGATCAATTTGTTCTGAAATATTTTTGGTGCGTTCTTACATAGAAGTGTCAGATATTATTAGCAACAGAAGTTTATCTTGTGAGATAGTATTAGGAACCTGATAGAAGTGTGATTTTGTTTCATACTGGCAGGAAGTATAGGAAATGCTGTTTGACTCTCTTCACAGCATGGATTAGCAAAATTAGACTTGTCTCCTTTGCACTAACAAGCCCCAGAACAGAACGTGAGCTGTTAAATGAAGGGAACTCCTTTCAGACACACATACAAAAAGCCGTGGGAAAAAAATCATCTAGGCTTCCAGGAGGACACATTATTACAGAGTTTGTATCTGTAGGGCATCCACTCTGCAGGCTTTTTTGTGCACAATGACATGACTTTGTGTTTTTATTTACATTTTCTGAGGAGTTCATATGGTGTTGCTATGGGGAATGTTGCAGTTGTCTGGGATACCCTTTTATATTTACATCACACACACACAATTCTGCCTATGTATTGACTTGATGCTGTTTGACAATCTGTAACTATGATGGGCCTGTTAACAGTTTGAGTCAGGTTTTAATATAGCAAGAATATTGTTGTATCTTCATTTTATTTTACCTATTGTTTATTTTTCATTTCTTTGAAGTTTGCATGAGTAGTGCCTTTGGAACCTAGACAAATTTGAAAGCTGGCAAATCCTGTTGTCTGAGGCTGCACATAATACTGCTTGCCCTAGGCAAGATTTGCAGAGAAGTTCATTTCTATATAAGCACCCAAATAAGGGACTAGATTCTAACTCAACCTTCAGGACAGTCAGCCTGGATGCCAGTTGTCCCCTCATCGGGTAGTTGAGCATTTCTGGTAACAGCCCTGGACAGGCATAGTGAACACCTGAAATTTTTCCTGAAATCTTTTGAATATCTGCCCTTCAGGCTAAACCCTGAGCTGATGCAGTGAAGAGAGAAACTTTATTAGTTTGCATCTGGTGGGCCTTGAAGCTGGCCCAAACTAGTTTCACTTACAAATAAAGTTCAGGTTCTAGTATAAGTTAGGTGAGGACAATAAGCACGAGTTTCAAAGCTGTTTCAAAGCATGTCTCTGTGGAAGTTTGGTTCACAGGCTCTCTGTTCAGACAGTGATGAATAAACAGTGATGTTTCAAAGTATTCCTGGAAATTTCCTCCCACGGCTGTCACCTTAAGCATGTACCATCCTCCGCATGGTTTGTCAGAGAATCGTGTGAGGAAACTTTTGGATTCAGAGTTTGCACCTCAGGCAGCATGGCCTCAGGGTACAATGAGAAAATGGCCGTTTTCACCCCAATAGATTCTTTTAAGCTGGAAAGAAATGGTCCTTCCATGATGTTTTCTATTTTCTCCGCTTCTTCCTTTTTTCACCCCGCTCTGCCCCTCTTAGGCTCTTCAAGATACCTGGCTTTCAAATGTCAGAAGGAAGCCTGACACTACAAAGGTTTAGAACTTCATGAAGTTTTCAGAGAACCATTTGAATGCCACAAAAGCATCACTCATGTTCAAATGACGTTATTTCGGTTCCCAATGACTGTGCATTTTGACCACATTCATGTTCTTCATCATTGACTCATCTCAGATGTTCACACCAGACTACTCTTGCTTACATGCATGTTTAACAAATTACTGTCTTTCAAAGGAATTGAATAATTTGACACTTGCTTCCAGAAAACATATTAACTGTCTGTCACATATTATTTGTTATTTCATTAATTATTTATCACTTGTAATCCTTATTTAGGAAATTCTAGTTATTCAGTCATCTAAGAATGGTATCATGCAACTTTTGCCATAATTTCATAATCATATAAAGTGATGAAAAGCTGTCACTATTCCTGGAAGCTGGTGCTGCTGCCTGCCCATTCTTGTCCCTCATTCTATCCGGTCCCTTCTTCCATCACAAGAACTCACTTGCTCTTTCAGAGAAGGAGGCCAAGAAAGTGATCTAGGTTAAAACCAACACTACAAAGGAATATCTTGTCCTGACAGATGCTTGTGTTGGTGCAGAAAGGAGCTAACAGCACAGGGAGTGTGAGTTTTTGGAAGAGTTTGACTTTGTCTTCTGGTGATCTGTGTAAATTGATTGAAAGTGATTGGGAAAAGGCACTGTAAAACAACTATTACCCATTCCTGAAGAGAAACTGGTGTGCAGCCAAAGCAACAAGTTTGTGACTGCCCTGGATGTCAAACGTGTTTTAACTTCTCCTAGATGTGGTTCTCTGTCCTCAAAGGAAATGTTGACCTAATTTTATCAACAAAAATTAGATTTATCAAACAATGCCTTTGTCCAGTCCAAGTTGGGACATTCCTGCTCACAAAATGGCTTTGTCCTGCCCCACCCCTTTGTCCCTTGGTGCATTTTCTTGTAGATTCATAACCTGAGCTAATCACACAGTTGGCAGCCAGGGGTGTGTGTGCCACTGCAGAGAGAGGAACATCACTGCTTGTTTGACATGCAACTTATTCAGTAAAGAGCAACATGGTAGAGCATAGGTAGAAACCCAGCACACTTTGAGGCTCTTACAAACAAATACAAAGCACAACATCCAATGCATCAACATCTATATGCATATTTTCTACTTATATTATAAAGGTTTGCTGTCAGTTTACCCCAGCTTGGCCCACAGGAGTCATTGTCATTGCCCTCTGCTCCTCACTCAGGAGCCAAGCACTTACTAAATGAGCAAGAGAGTCAATAATGAATAATAACAATGGGGTTAATTATTTTTATTTCTGGGTCAGCAATAGACTGAAACACATTCAGAGATGTAAAATAAAGTTTAAAAAAAAATAAAACAACAAACCACCTGATGTGGTGGTTAGAAGGAAAACCAAGGAATTCCAGCATAGTGCCAATTACTAAACAGCCTTTAGTCTTCCTCCTTAGAGGAAAAGCTATACTGGCAATGACTGATGATCACTGAAGGTGCTCTTGAAACAGATGATTGCATCCTTGCATTTCACATCACCATAAGAATGAAGATTAACCCATGACCTGTGTATTTGCCCCATACAGAGTATTTCTCCAGCTCCTGATGAAACAGGCCCCAGTCTGGCTCATTTTGCAGGCACAGCTCAGCTGCCAGAAGAGCTGGGCTCCCCTGCTTGGTGTGCCTTGTCCTCTCACACTCCTTTTTGCTTTTCTTATTGTGTTCTGGATTGTTGACTTTTGCTTACTTACCTACTTTCCGTCTTCCCAATCTTGCCCTGAAGGATGCACACAAGGAGTCTGGTCTTCTATTTCTCTTAACTGTGGGATTAAAAACCAATGCAGTATATCTTGACGATGCACATTGTTTTTTGACCTTGAGCAGTTTCTTTGTGAGTTTCATTTTGCTGTCTCCTCCTCCAGTAATGTCAAGTCTCTTGAACATTTCTTATCTCCTCTCCCAGGTCTTTTCCTACTTTGTACTTCCAGAATTGTTTATCATGCAGGTAAGGGAAAGCATCAGTTTACTAGAAAGGGAATTATCCATTTAAACATCACCAGTCTGACACGTATTGATTTTATTTTAGTAGGTAACATGTTAAACACATAAATAAAATGCAGGCTTTGGTGGCTTCCTTCTAGGTCAGGTTGCAGCCATTCCATCACTGATACCTGATCATGGCAATGTTCAACAGACTGTGCAACTCATCTCTCCACACTAACCCAGCTGCAAACTTTCTCTGGAGGTTTTATTTGCATCACACCTTTGTATGTGTGTGTGTTTTTAACTCCAAAGGGGTACAGTGACATCCCTCCAGCCCTCAATACTGCTGAAGTCTTCTTTGAATTTACTTGTTGACAGTGACTCCAAGCTCCATGCACCCCATAATCAGCCAATTGTTCTGTCCATGGCCATTCATCATCCTGGATGTGTGCTTGGGAACAGGAAATTTCGGCACCCAAGCATAGAGACATCTTGGAACTGCTGGGAGGTTCACATAGTGCTGAGAGGAAGACCACAAGTGAGCTTGAAGAAAAGTTGAATGAGCCGTTGTCTTCCCCTTAATAAAAGAAGATGCAGTTTAGGGTCCCTCAGCTGGAAATGCCTCATATCTGCGGGGCTGATGACCCATTAACTTCATCTGCAAGGTGTTTAGGATTAAGCCAAAGCACCTGTAGCCCCATCAGTGGGTTAGAGAGTGTTTTGGATTGTCTTTCAGCACAATTTCCCCCTACAACACAAGGGCAGTGTTATCTTTAACTGCCCCATGAGAATCTTCAAGGGGATGATGATTCACAGCTCTGAAAGGGTCTTCCTGGGCATATGGTGGGTGCTAAGGAGAATGTGTTAGTGAGGAGGATTGTCCTTCTTCTGAGGACAGCTGAGCTGCCAGCTGTGCTGCCGAGGGGGTGAGTATCTGTGTGTTTGCCTCCTTTGTGGGTGGCTGCAGTTTGTGCTCTGTGGGTGCTGTGTTTGTCCACTCCCCCAGTGCAGAATGGTCTCAGCATGAGGTAGGTGAACCCCTTCCTGACTTTTGCTTTGTGGCTGCCATGTATTTCCATCTAGGTAGTTGGTATATAACCTAGTCTGGAAAAAGAATAGCTCCTTTCTGCAGAAACCTGTTGTACCCTTTATTGCTCTAACTCTGCACCTTGTGCTTTAGTCCAAGTTGGTTGTGAGCCCTGCCATTTCACATGCTGTTTGTGCTTAGCTCCTGACTCCTCGAAATACCTTAATGCTGACCTGCATTTACTGACAATTGAGCTTTTCATGGTTTTGTGGAAAAGTACATGCTGCTTTTGATGCTCAAGAGAATTAATGCAGAAAGTCAGCACAAGTGGTGTACCTTTTGAAATCTTAAGCACGAGGCTTTCTTTTCATTTAACATCTCATTGGAAGCTGCTGTTTTTAAAAATCATAGAAAAGCTTTTTGTAGTGCCACATACGTCTTGGAAGGGTTTTTTAAGTATCAGTGTAATTCTTAGAGAACCTTTTTTTTTGATAGAAAAGGTTTACCAGTGCTGTTTTTAAATTTACTGTGAGCTGTGCTGCAGTAAGGCAGAAGATCAAAGAAAGTGGCTTACTGCCTTCCAGTCAGCAGAAGTTCACAGGTGTTGTCTGTGACCAGACCTTTTTGTTACAAATTGGACTGAGTTCACTGGAGGGAATGAGCTGAAATAGCTGAGTTAACACTGAAAAGGAAAGAAAAAACATTGTTGTTGGATATGAGGAACAGCCATAAATTTTTGAAGGCGATCACTGTGCAAACAAACCCGTCACCCCCAAATGTCTCTAACTGATTGCAAGACAGCTTCAAAAGTCCAGAGAACTTTGTACTCGGGGTGTAAAATGAAATTTTGAGGCATTTGGCTGACAGAATAACTTAGCCAGATAATTCTATGGGCCGTTCTTGAAACTGGCAGGGGTTGCCCAAACTGCTCTTGTGGGCTGTCCAGGGCCTGAACGGGAGCAGTGCATCTCCTAATGGATTCTCTTACCCTTAGTAATGTGTTCTTAGGCATTTTTATTTCTTGACTATACCTAAGAGACAGTCCAGTCAATATGGCGTAAAGCAACTCTTTTCTGCTCTTGTTCTGAGAGTAAGTGTATTTTAATACTCCGCCAGTAAGAGGCCATAGAGATTTCTTGGAAAAAATCCAGGTGATGACAAGTAAAGCCTACTTTAAAGCTGAGTCTTTTTGGAATATGCTTTTGAAACCTTGGAAAGTTTTCCTGAAGAAAAGTGCACTTATATTTGGAAAGTATTGTAATCAATATTTTGGTTAAGTGTCAGGAAAAGAGAAAACAAAGGAAAATTATATCATTAGAGAAAACTGTGAACGTATTTTATATTGGTTTCCATAGAGGATATATAGCTTGGAATATCTTCAGATCTTAAAATACTATTATTTTAAAAGTGAAAATGAGAGTAAATAGCTGATGCTGCTTGGACTATTGCCATTCTATAGGAGCGCAAACTTTTCTAGTCCTCAGGACATGAATCAAAATGTAAAATGATGCATGGGGTGTTGTGAGACTTGCAGTACTGCTTATGAAGGCTGTGGCATGGCCAGACCCTTATTCCAAGTTATCAGCTGACCCAGATCCATCTCAGCCTCAAGGGCTCTGTGCTGTCCCAGTGCCTTGCTCCTGGGACCTTTCCTGAGAGCTTCTGGCAGACTTCATCTCACTTTCTGCTTCTCTTCAAGTTATTCAGCCGACTTATCAGGTGTGCAGCACTTCTTACTCTAGAGGTCAGTATAGTGTTAGGAATGGAAATGATGCATATCCAATTCTTTTTCCCTCATGAGATGTTCCAGGGTGAACTCTGAATCAATCGTACTCCTTCCCATATAAGATGGAAGAGAAATTTCGTACTGGGGAAATGTATTTGTAAAATCACAACAGCCAGTATGGGAAGCTCAGAGGGCGTTAAAGAAAACAATCATTGAGGCTCTTTGTTGAATGGAAGTTATGAATGCACTAGTAGTAATTTTCTGAAGCCATAGACAATAACATAATGTGAGTGGGTGATGGAAGAAATTACATAGGGTGAAATTTAGAGAGCTGACAGCAGCCTATGCATCACTTAAGACCTATTTCTGAGGGCTTAATTGCGGCTTAAATAGCACACAGGCCTCGTGCTCATCTTCTGAGTAGAAACAAATTCTGTCTAGAATGAGCACCATGAGCAGAACACAAAGTGTAATCTGATCAGCTGTAAAACTCCGGCGCTGGAGAAGGGGTGCTCTGTACTGGGAACAGATGTGGGCAATATAGATTTATGTTGTAGCACACACTATAAAGATCTAATGCTGTGTTTCGCCATGGGATGCACTGATGTTACTCCAAAGAGATGCCATGAGAATATCAATCTCTAAACAAATGGGAAAACTGAGTAATGAGCAGACCCCAGGCACTGTGGTAATCTACTCCATTTGTGTGTGAGCTGTGTAGCTGATAACACCAAAACAATCCCACTTACAAATGCTTCAGAGGCATTTACTTCACTTTTGGGATGGCTTTTTGCAAGCATTCAGACTTGGTGGCATGAATGCTTACAAAAGTAAATTTTTAGCTTTGTTGTGTGGCTATATAAGATAAATCAGAACTGGGTGGTCATGTGTGTCTTTGCTACAAAATAAGTTGCATGCTGGCTCAGTAAGAGAAGAGAAAGAGCTCTGTACAGGCTCTATGAGAGGATTCAAACTCCCAAGACACTTTGCATAGTGCATATTGAACACTTGGTTCTTCAGTCAATTCTCAGGGTGTTTTTCAAAAACTGTGGTGGGCAGAATTAAAGCTGAACCAATTGAACTCTTCTTTATCTTCACATACTTGTGTTTCTTGTAATATTTAACTTTTTCTTTGCATTTCCTGGACTTAGGATTCTTAGTTTTGAGACAATCAATATTCCCTTGTAATTTATTTTGTCATATGTTCCTGATAAGTGCTTTCAACTCGAAGTCCTAATAAATGTTATTTTTGTTAGAACAGAAAATGTAAATTGAAATAGTCTCCTGATAGCCAGTTTGAAAACAGAAATACAGATGAAATATTAGGACTACAGTAATAGCACTTTTCAAAACACAAAGCTTGATGGATTTAACTGTTTTCTTTTTAATTAAGAAGCAACCTGCAAATCATTGCTGTTCTCTGGAAGGAGATCTGTTATTCAGATGTCTGCTAAATTGTTTGCATGAATTCTATTCTGGTTCTGGGTTTGTTCACAAATTGTCTACTTTTATTATTCACAATGTGTGATTGGGCATGTGGTATATTTTCTGCTCTCTGGTTTAATGACTGAAACATTTTGACAGGGAATAGCAAATGGTGAATGACAACTAGAAAACAACATGCAACTTGGGGCATTTGCACTCACTCTCAAGAATATTAACAGTCAGAAGAACACTGCTGAAGCCTGGGTAGTCTGACCTCTATGAATGATAATGATTCACATCTCAGCCATTTAGTTACAGATGTATTTCAGTCAGTTTGTCATTTGTCCAGACCCATTAAGTGTGCAAGCAAAATCATTGTCTATGAATGATGCGTCTTTCAGTCAATCCAACCCTTGATTTACTTGTAAATAAAGTCTAATTCTGAAACCTGGCTACAGGGGAGCAAGTTTTCTCATTTCCATATCCGGACGGTGAACTGAAGTAATATTCTTCTGTCCTCTGGGGCTGTTGACACAGAGGCAGGTACTGTATTCTTGTTCAAAGAGTTATAAATGTGGTGCTAAAGCCAGTTTGTCTGTACATTAGCATTAGAAACACTGCATTTCTAAGCACTAAGTTAAGGTCATTTAAAGATATCCTGATACTTTTATTTAAGTATAAAAATTGGTTTATTTTATTTGATAAGCCTCATTCTCTGTTTCCGTGCAAAACCCATCAAGTTTCTTCACTTCTTCAGTTTGGCAATTGAAAAACACCCCTATTCCGGTTCAGAAGGTTTTGATATGGTGGATGGTGTGATTCTCACACAGAATATGTGCAGCTTTTTTTTTTCCTCGGCCTGGGGTTCTTGAGCTGTATGAATGATTAAGATTTCGTAACACTGCAGGCAAAATTTTTCCCTTGATCCATGCTGTAGATATCGTTTGCATTGTCTGCACACATGGTACTTTCATTTACATCAATGGGAATTCCACATGCTGAATAAGGAAGAAATATTTGCATTCTGGATAAGTGCCTTATTTGGCCTCTTATTAATACTTACTCTGGCAAAGCTCCTACTGTCTTTGATCTTGTTGGAGAGCTGCCCGCTGGGTTTGGATCCTTGGTTTGAAGAGTTGCTAAATGGCATTTTAATGGCAGGGGTCAGCAATGATTGCCATACAATTTTTCTTGCTTTCCCCAACACAAAGTTATCATCTGAAGTAAGTCAGTGCAGTTCTTTTTGGAAGATTAATAGTTCTCCACCAGTAACAGATTTTCCACAAGCCAGAAAGCAGCACACCCACTGATGAGTTTATCATTTGAACTTTGAATCCAGTCAGGAAGTTGAGACGTAAGCTCTTCCATGGTGGTGATTTGTGGTATATTTCCAGTTTTCAGGGTCAGGTTATTAACCAGAGTAACAGTGATATAAGCACATGTCGTAGAGAACATGAATCAGAGGAAGCATCTGACAAAGACTTCACTGTGCAGGCAGCTTTCCTGGGAGGCTGTGAAAGTCTGACATGTGTCATGAAGCTCCAGGTGTCAGGCTGGAAAATACCACAACTATTAACAACCTGCATGTGTGTATATTAAACTTTTCTTGGCAGCGTTTTTGGTACTCAGAGGATTTTATGCTGTGGCCCGTAAGGAAGGATTTCATTTTCCTGTAAGATATACAGTTTCTAGAGTATTTCTTACTTTTCCCTATCAAACTGAGGGAGAAAACTGGTGACAAGAAACTAACCCAACTACCTGTGCTGAGTAACTTGTAACTTTTACGTAGGAGACGTGTTTCCCACTTTGTATTTAGTAACAGTGCTCTGGGTTGCTATTAAAATAAAGATATCAAAAGAGCATAATTGTCTGAAAAATTCTAATGCTTGCCCTGTCATCCTGAGAGTACTGAAATGTGAAGTATTCTGGGGTAAAACCTGTGCTGTAAAAGACAAATATTATTTGAGGTGTGCCTACACTGGAAATCATTACCCATAGAAAATCCTGATATTCTGACATGTTTCTGTCCTGAACTGAAATAAATATTGAAAATATTTATGGACAGGGAGTTCTGAAGAGCACTGTAGTATGGAAATATTTAACCTTTTGTTTAGAACCAGTGTAAAGCTATAGGCCTTGGGAACGTGTTACGGAAAACGTGGTTCAGGTGTCTCTTGCCTCTATCCAAGTGCAGGATAGTTTTGCAGCATGGTATATCAATCACATGCTATACTCTTTTTCACAGCTTCCACAAAGTATTAAACACAGAGAAGAAACCAGAAAGTGCTTCCTGAGGCAAATTCCAGTCTGGAAAAGATCTGCTTTTGTTGTGTTTTTTTGGTGATTTTTTTTTTTCCTCCTCTCTTTGCAAATCACTTTGAGGAAAAATCTCCCAGTCAAATATAATAATAATAAATGTGGAATTCAACTTCTTATTTAATAGTTTTTACTCAGAGTTAAGGTGTGGTAAGTTCTCCTTCTGTCGGTGTTGTAAGGATCTGTTCAGATCCACTGACAGAGGGAAAAGTCTGTCTTTTAACTGTTTATTCAAAATAATGCTGCATCCCCCCTTCGGTAGTGACTCTTACTCAGGTGGATGTAGGCTGTGGGTTTGAGGGTAATTCCTATGAAGTCACACCAGTTTTGTGGATCAGGTGAATAACATGGGAGACTTAGAAGTACTTGCTGTGGGCTTGAGAGAAGAAATATTTCTTTTCTATTCTGGTGGCTTGAGCCATGCCTGTGGTCAGGAGGTGAAGCCCTTAACTATCCAGGACCTGCCTCTCTCCTCTTCTGTGTGGTAACTCTTCTGCTTTCCACCTTGGAAGAGAAGGTAGTCCACGTTGAGGAGCTATTTTCGTATATTTAGATATTAAAATAATAGCTCTCTAAATAAAATACACACAAGAAAAGAAATTTTACATATTGCATGCATTTAATTCCGTGCATTATAAAAGGGAGAAATGGAAGACGTGGGAGAAGAAACCCACTCTCAGGAGTGTCCTTGCTCCTCTGAAGGCTTTGCTTTAGCCACTAGGTGATGCAGCAGCTTTTCTTTCTGTCCTGGGAAGTCGTGGAGGGAGAAGCTTGGAGAGTCTGGCATATGAATTAGGAATGAGTAATTGGAGAAGATCCCCACTCCTCTAGAAGCAATACAGACTAAATAATAGCCCTTGGAAAACTAACGAGATGATAGGATTTCCAACTTTACGTTTTCTAATTGCTTTAAATGAAACCCCATTAGAAACAGCTGGTCTGATTCTCAACTGATATAAATTGTCATATATTTTTAGATTTAAATAGCACTCTACTGGTCTACCCCAGATGTAAACCCTGGCCTAGATTGTGTGATTGCTATCAGCTTGGAATGGAAACTTCAGCGCTACTTTTACAGGCAAATTTATTTTAATGTATTATCAGGAAAACCCAGCATATTTCCAGGTATTGTGTATCTGAAAAAATAATCACCAGTACGAGACTGCTAAGAAGACAGCTAAAGTAATGCACAATATCCACATCATCACTGCTCAGGGCAGTGAGATGAAACTCGAGTCCAAGCCACATGCTGGTAACAGGTAATCTAGGGCTGGATGCTCTGAGCCAAGGGTGTCTTCAGCTTCCTGAATCCAAAGAAAGAGAGAGGCTTTGTATTTTGTGTGGCTGCTGAGACCCACACAGAACTGGGAATACATGGAGTAAGGTGGTGGAAAATAGTTTTTTATTAAAAAATAAAATGAATCGTATTTAAACAGATTTAACCCGTGAGATATTGCAATTCTCATTTGAAAGGAAATTAACAAATGATTTGTTGTTCATGCTGGGCCAGATTCTCATCTACCATAAATTCAGATGAAATCCTAAATCTAGCTCTTAGTATTTCCTCTTCATTGGTGTTTGGATGACTGTTGAACAGCCCACTGCTAAAGCCCTTTCCAACAGCGTGGTTTTTATAGATTTTTTTCACCTCTGTTGGAAGAATTGTCTTACTTCTGGATCTAAGGCTTGAACGAATTGAGTCATGGTATCTGAAGTCTGCACTGATGCAAAATTATGGGCGTGAGGAGGTTTACTTGTCTCTTCTGTGGTGTGTTTGTTTTCTAAAGTAGGAGGAAAAAAATACAAATAGAGAGGATAAAAGAGGGAGGGAGAAATATTTTCCAATAACCATGAGATAACCACTGATCTACAGTAGATAAGATTTTTATGGGCAATAGGTCTATTTCTGGTCTAACTTAAACTAATTTCAGAGAACTCAATGCCAGTATACATTGCTTTAAAAGAAAGACTTCAGATGAGCTCAATCAAGGAATGAAACAGCACTAAAGTTCTTAAATATTTGAAGCTGTGGGACTTTTTTTAGGGAATAATTGTCTGAAAGAATCGGATTCCAGATTACTTTCTAAATTAATGACAATTTTCCTGCATGTTTGTTGTTTTACAGAATTAGATAAGCAAGCAATATAGAGCTTTCTGAGTTATAAAGGTTTAGAAACCTAAAACCCTGTGCTATAGACATCAATATAAATATATTTAGCAATAAAGGATTGTTATGTTAATCTATATATTGATCAGTTAAAATTATTAAAAGAGGCCCTATTCAAAAACACGGTTTATAATGGGACATTAGTTGATTAAAATTTTCACATTACAGATGACAAATATTCTTTCATAATAAAAGATTAGGTTAAAACTAGGAAAATTCTAAAAATACGATAAACTTGTTGCTTACATGTCTGCCAATGCAGACAGTGTAAACCACTGTTCATGTTATTGCTATTTACATATGACTATTTCCTATCATCTGTTCCATGTTAGCCTTGCCACAGTTCAGTGTTTGAATCGCAGCCACGGCTGGAGACTGTTTTGCCAGAGTTGTTTCCACTGCAGTTTAAAACATATGAGGTATTATTAAAATTGACCTTGGATTTTTTAAATCAGTTGTTCTGTCAAAATGTAAGTTTGGGGATGCATTTTATTTGCCCTGATGGAAAACACGAAGGCGGTGTACAGGAAATCAAGACTGGGCAGAAAAGTGCAAAACAAGGGACTGTGTAAAGGGAAAGTTGTACTCAGTTGATTTCAGTACCTTAGAGGTCATATTCTCAGGCTTTCGTGTCCAACTTTAGTGGCTAAAATTTATTTCCTTGAAATATGGAGGCCAAAGTTTTCACATAGTTACATCCTTCCAAGAGAAGTTTCAATCATTAATACTGTAAAACCTGTTGTAAAATGGGGAGGGTGGCCGAGCGAAGGGAAAACACACTTGCATATATTGGTAAGATTCTATTCCAGGAAAGAAAGTAATCAAAATTGACATCACCTGGCCATCTGTCCCAGTAAAAACTGCATTACATTCCAGGTTAAATGGATCTAGAGGGACTATACCTTTTTCTGGACATATTTAGTGAGATTTTTTTTCACTTGGAGATTACGTTAATCTATTGACAACCACGTTCTTGAAACTAGCTGAATTGAATATGGATACACTTAAAATTCAGAAATATTTGGTCGTTTGCTCCTCCTCCTCCTTTTAAAAATTTATTTTACACTGGTGAATGTTGATGCTTTTAGTGAAGTTTCATCAGATAGTTGCTGCTATTGCTAAGATTTTCCTTCAAGTGCTATAGAAACTCATATTTATGTTCATTCAGTTCAGACACTTCAGCTGATAGAAACTGTCTCTCTCTTGCTGAAAGCAAATGAGTTTTGCTGATATGTGCCAGAGTTTGTGGGTCTGGAGAGCTGTGGAACTGATTTTCTACATGTGCATATCATCGTTTTTGTGTAAAAGCAGGGAACAAGGAGAGGAAGGAAAAGAAAACACATTACAAAGCATCCTTCCATACCTCATATCTGTTTCCTTCTATCATTCTCAGAAGATTATCCTCTCTGTCATGGATGAGAAAGACAAGTACAGTTTATGCCAAAATCTGGTAATAAATCTTCTTGCTTATATTGCTGCTTGTAGCTCTTTTTCTGGATACATTTTCAGAGTAGCTGCCAATGCCACTTATCAGTGAGTAGGTCTGAGGAGTGAGAATCTGAGTGAGATGCCTGCTTAGAGGCAAACATGGACCCTTTTAAATCACAAACTTTGTACTGTCCTTTATTTTAGGACCCAAACTGGAATATGCATCTTCCAGTATTTATTTGCTTTCCATTGTGGGGAGGCTGACTGTAGCTGTATATAGCTTTTAGTTTCTTTAATTATACCAGGTTTTAATCATCTGGGCCGAAGTTAGAAGATACACTCAAGACTTCAAAACAGTAAAGGTCATTCACTCCAGTACTATCACCAGTAAGGGAAGGTCTGGATTTGCTTCCTTGGTAGCTGGTAACTTCTCCTGATAGCCTTACATGAATAATTCATGTGATAGAATGCAGAGACACCGCAGCTTGACCTGTTTTCCCTGTGGAAGGAGAGGCTGCCTGCTTTGGGGACACCAAACCTCTCATTCATACACATCCTTCATGCTGAGTGAAGGCCATGGGAGTACCTTCTGGAGATGCTTTCCTAGTCTGCTCAGTGTTCAAATGGAGAATTTGCCAGGACCTCCTGTGTGCACCTAAGCCCCACTGAGGATGCTCCCTTGTTCCTCTAGGGTTCAGCCTGACCTCTCTGCTGCAGTGGCAGCTCCACTGACGTATGGGAGGCCATTCAGATGCTAAGCCTTCTGCCACTAGGCACCAAAAGGCTCAGTTTTCAAGGCCCTGTCACAATTTCATATGGAAAAGTGTGGAAAGTAATTACCCTAAAAATGCAAAGGAACAAAGTGATTTTTTTTTCTCTTTTAATCCCCTTGCATCTCAGTTTTGCATCTGTAAAACGACAACAATATACTGCTGCTCATAAAAGTGAAGATGTGTCTTGTATTCCTCATGAATCATGCAAATGCTGTGTGATGTCCCATATTCTAGTTAAGTGTACAAGAAAACAAGCAGTGCTATTGTCAGAGCTTAGCCTTGAGAGAGGTATGAGGGAAAAGGCTGAGAGATTTTTCCAAGTGAGGATACCTAAGGAAAGAACTAATTGCTCTTTCTGCAAATGATTTCCACCCTCTTCACTAAATAAGCAGGGGATCTTGAAGAAAGATGATGTGTCAGAGAAGGGCAAAATTTATATTCCCATGCATAGCAGGATGGAATGAAAATAGTGATATCTTTGGTGTTTCTGGACTTTCTGAGTATGAATTAAAATGAGATCTGCAAATACCTTTGCTGCTGACTTCAAGCTCCAGTACTGACATGGATGAAATGATACAGTGAAATGGGTATTGGTGGTTTTGGGGGATCCACTTGCTGGTAAAGGTGACTATCCTAAATTGTCCTTTTGTAGCAGCCTGCTTGTGGCTGCATCTCTACTTGCGTCCAAGTCTGTGTTCAGAGTGTGTGTGCAACCAGGGCCCCAGTCCTGGTTGGTGACCACACTGGCAGCAGAACCTGAACCTCCCTTCCCTGTTGGGACTCATGGCATTGGAGAGGAGAGTCACACAGCTGAAGTGTGAGCACCAGGGGAGGGGGTGGGATGTGAGGTAGCACTTCAGCAACATGACCATGACAGGTTTGTAAGGTAGGAAAGACTCCTCTCGTTTGGCAGACCTGGTCCTGTGCTCTCTCGGGCTCCCATATCACACAATCCTTTTCATAAATCCAGATACATTGCCTGTCTGGTGCAGAAATGTTTTGTTTCCCTCTCAAGTGTTCTGCTCACACAATGGAAAGTTGTGACAGCATAGGTATCCTTGAGCCTGCTGAAGTGAGGCCGTTCCTGTTGTGCTGATACGAAGGCCACAGACGAGAAGAGAGGTGGTATGACTCAATCTTATTAGAAGGTATTAAACTACTTCATCTTTTATCCCTACAAGCATAACCCGAGGACAGATGTGGGTGGCTGTAATGTTGCTGTCTCATTTTTCTTTTGTATTTCTGTTGCTCAATAAACATTAACACACTGTAGGAGAGTTAGAGATTTTATTTAGCTGGAGCTGTAAAAATGCTTCTTCCCCTCAAATTTCATCTCCTTTTTTCTCTTGTTTCACTGATGACTGGAATCATCTGTTCATTTCCTGGAGGGTTTGAACTCTGTTATTATGATTGTCTTTTGCTGCCCTTATTTTCTGTGCACATATTCTGTATTCCCGTTGTTTTAGATTAAATAAACCCAAATCCCATCCCTAGACTTAGCAAATTCAAGACTCAATATGGGGAAGAACATTCTTAGTTTTTAAGATGGGAATTGTCTTGCTGGCTTGGGAATTTTTGAGACTATTTGAAAAGCAGTGATATTGTTTCCTGTAGGATCTCAGTAGATCATCTTCTTTCATTTTCTGCTTTTCTCTTCATGTTCTCATCTGCCCAAGACACACAGCTCATGGTTTAGCACCTTGGTTTCACAGTTCATAAAAATTGGCCTAGCCTTGCAGTTTTCACTTGAACAAATATTTTTTTACACTTACCTAAATTATGATCAGGTCCCAAAACTTTGGGGTATTCTAACTATAACAGCAACTGCCTTTTTCAATGTAGATGACTTCTTTCCCCACAAACCTCTGAAACAAATTCTGTGTGAAATTAAGCTCTGACCCAAGATGTAGGAAGAGAAGACTTCTGCTTATGCAGATCTTCTGTTGGAATATATTCTTATGCCAAGTGCAAAAGAAATAATTTTACAAAACAGAAAGATGAGACTTGTTTTTTCAAACTACCTGATTAAAATATGCTGAATTTTTTTTTAGAAGCTTGTTTTCCCTTCTTTTACTAAACCTCTGAGGCAATTCAGTGAATTTGATCTGCATTTGCAGATTATTTCCATTGAGAAATAAGCCCTTTTTGTGAATAAAATATTTGCCTGAAAAATTCTTGCTTGGCTCTGGCAACGTGGCATATGGGCCTGTGTAATTCCTCTCCGTGGGATGTGTTTAACCCTGGGTGACAAGCATACTGTCACTGCTTAATAATCCTCAGTGGAGAATGCATCAGGAATAATGGTTTGGTTCTCAGGATCCCAGCTCATTTTATAGTCACCTGTGATGGACCCTCACCCAAGGAAGATGTGTTGCCTCAGGGGCTTGTTCCCAGGTGCAAATATCTCTTGTAGCTGAAAGTTTCCTTTCACACTCTCCAGCCTAAGAAACACATCCACAGGGAATTCTGAACTGCAGAAATGTTGCTGAACCAGGCTTCTTTTAAAATTCCTTACTGCCTCCTTGTTGCTGATTACCCTCCCATGGAGAGGGGGGAATGGCATAACATTTTGTAGTACACTGGGGGAATGATGACCACAGGGTTCCATGCCCCTTAAGAACATTTCTGCTGTGCTATGTTGGAACTGTTTTAACTATAGGTCCAGTCCTACTTTAGAGTTATGCTAATATATTAATTTTAATGACTGAAGAAATGAAGGATACTTGGATAGCTGAAGATCTAATACAATATGTAAGACTGAATGAAAAATAAATTAATTTTAAATGGTTTGCAGACATACAAAAGGTTCACTCACTGCATATAACATGCTCAGTAAAATAATATCCTTTAATGTGCTGAACTCTTCATGCTTTTCATGAAGCTGCATCTAATTGTACTGCTCAGAGTTGACTTATTCTGCCACTGCCTTCCTTTGAGAAAAATAGCATTTCAAGACATGACTAGCAGTCTAAGTAGTCATTAATTCTTAATTAATTCAGAATCAAAATTAGAATTCTGCACTGTATACATCAACCTGAATACCATACACAATACATACGTTCAGAAGAATGAGCATACATATAGGTGAGGACTAGTGTGTATGTATGCATGTATCTAGACCTGAATATGAATATACAGACATACCTGCATGCCTGTGCCAGAACCAATGATGGGACATCTTGATGTCTGCTTCTGAGGAAAATTCAACTTCGTCAGTCCTGTATGCCTTTGATTTTCCCATCTGAAGTGATAAATAATGAAATCTAGAGGAGGCTCTTTGGGCATTCTACGTACAGCAGAATATGAAAAGAAAAAGTGTCTTTGAAGGAAGCCTTGACTTCACTGAAAATTGTTTGTTAACATAAGAAGGAAATAAATTAGTTTAATCCATACACAATGTAGTACAGTGAGAAATGACATGAAAACCAAATGAAAATGGCTGTGACAAACTATCTAGACGATGGGGATAGTTTCAGAAGAAATGGAGCATGGGATGTTCAGCAAGGGGCTGGCCTCTTTAGAAGATGAGAATGAAATAATTGTTTAGGGTCTAGGCTAATAAGAAGTTTCAAAACCCTGAAAAGACATGATTGAATACATTCCTTTTGAAGATCTGGAACTGAACCCAAAGCCTATTTGGACATTTTAGCACATGGCAGGTTACATTAATTTTAAAATCCATCCTTTTGCAGCCTCTGAGCATCAGACTGAGCAGCTGTTTCTCTCTGTTTGTCCTTTCTCTTTTTGCCAGGACCTGGCATTATTTATCCCTTGGGCAGCAGTCACTGTAAATAGGTTTCCTGACCCCTTGGAAACTGGAGGAGAGTGGTGTCCTAAAATTTAAACCTTTTAATGAAGAGCTTAGGAAAGGAATCCAGCCTGTTCAAAGGCCTTTCCACCTATTTATTAGACACAGAGCTACACAGAAATCAGCAGCTGTCAGACTGCCAGCTAAGAAGACAATACAATTCTTTCTGAGCCCCTGACCAATTTTTGTTCATCTCTGGAATTGGTTATTCCTGCCTCTTGCATTCAGTCTCTTAGAAAAAAAAAAAAAAAAAGACAGCTGAATTTAAAACTATAATATCAGTGCAGCTCTGGCTTCTGTGCTGGTAATCAGGACACAATGTACTGCTGAGGATGCACACTGTATTATGCAACTCATTCAGCCTGTAATTATCCCTGATTCCCCTCCTGTGGTAGCAGAACAGCCACAGACACTTACGTGACCGTTCTGGGCTGTGCAGGTCCTGCTGTTCGTGAACTGCTGAGATAACAAACTGTGCTGGTGGTGGTGAGCTGGCCTTCAGGGATACAAAGGCCTTTAAAATTCAAGATAATTTATTTTTAGGGTTCTCATGGACATGTCAAATATCTAATGTTTACGGGCCAGGAGCAGGATTTGTACTGTTGAGATCTTATAATATTCCCTGGTGCTAAATGCTGGAGTGTTTTAAACCCTTCCTTTCCTCTTGGTTCTTCAGTAGAAGTTGGTCTAGGTAGCTGTGCTGCTTGAAATGTTAAATGGTTCCAATATCTTTTCAATTTGGGGTTGTTCAGAGGTCAATGGAGTGATGGATTAAAGTGGGGGGGAAATGCATTATATTGACTGAAAGTATCTACTGGCAGTAGGAGAAAGAAGTGTAGTAGTAGGTATGGCCAGAACAGCTTGTTTGATTTGCAGGAGCAGTTCCCATCAGAGCTGTGCTTATACTTCAGCCTGGTATGTGGCACTGTTCATTGGAAAGTCTGTGGGCCAAACTCAGCTGCCTTTCTCTGCCCCAGAGAGAAGGAAATGGGTGGGCAAGGAGGCATCTGGCAGGGACTTGCTGCAGCAGCAATGCCTATCACAGTACTGTGTCTGCAGCTGGTGGCACAGCCAGCTGGGGAAAAAAAGACCAGAGATGCCATACTATGACTACCTTCATCCTCCTGTCCTTATCCAGGTACAGTTAATCCTGTCCTTTGCTGTCTTACTGGATTTCTGCTATAAACATGCTGAGATCATCAGCCTGTTTCTTTGGAGAAAAAACCCAAACGTAACCAACACTTCCTTTCAACCTCATCCAAAGCTGCTGCTGTCAGTGGAAGCCTTACTTTCCTTGAGGGTCTTTGGATCAAGCCATCAGTGTGGGATGTGGTACACAGGACTTTCTGTAACTTATTAAATAGGCAAAATTGGTGCAGCCTTTCAGAGGAGAGGGTGGTGAAAAAAGTACTAACAGAGATGAACGCAACCTTGTGTAATTTGAGCTCCATGAAATTCAGAATGGTTTTCTATGACTCTGAAATATTCAACCTTATTGATTTTCATTTTCTCCTGCTGGATTTCCAAATTGTACAGTTCCAATTATACTTGAATGTGTTGGTTTGCATATTTGCAAGAAGAAAAAGGTAATAGAAGTGTGAATGCCTGAATTATAGCTGCACTGCCTTAAAAAAAAATTCGTATAGAAACCAGACCTGCCAAGAGTGTGTACCTATGAACCCAGCAAAGACACCCCTACACATGCTCCTTCTGTGGGTATAATTATGGTATTTGCCTTTTAAATCTCTACACGTTCCAGCACGATGATGACTGGAATAATAATTGAAAAATTTCATGTTACCTAGCAATGAAGCAGTTTATACCTTACCAGTGTGTTCTAATGTTATGCCTAATAAAAGATGACAAGACTTGCTTTAAGTCTTAATCCGTCAGCAGCACTATAATCTACTGAGGTGAGCTGTATTTGCCTTCTTGCACAGATAAATAGCATAAAAATTGGATCATTTGGAGAAACTTTGAAGCAATGTTCTGAAACAGTTACTGGTATGCCAGTTTCCTTTTGTCCTCTGTACCTGGCCCAGCTTCAAAAAGTGCCTCTTCACTGAGGAATGTCAGGTTCTGGTAATTGGGGATGATTTCTCTTTGAAGAGGGAGGTCACCTTTTCCCCTCTGTGCTGAGAGGGAGGAGCACATCAGAGGCTAGGAGACCAGCCATGGCTTCCACAGATATGTTTGACCTCTGTCTTGGGCCATGGCCAAGGGTGAGGTGCAGGATATTTATTCTTTTTCATCCACATTCCTTGCTATGTCATTGGTCAACCCTTCTGGGCAAGGACTGCCTCCCTTGTGATGCCAAATGAAAATGTAGCAGCAGCCAGAGCTTAGTCAGTGATAGTCAGTTATTTCTCAAATGCAGGACATGGCCCCTTCCTTTGTTTCCTCCAAAAGCACTGGTTGGAAAACATGAACCCACAGAGCCTGTTTACGTCTGTGCTTAGTCATCTTTGGTATCATTCCTTAAATTAAAGCTATGGACAGTAACTTCACGTGTCAGCAACACGATTTAGTCACTGTAGAGCTCCAGCTCTTTTAATTGGTCCCCAGAACTAAGGATATACTTTTAGAGAAGCATATGAAAGGTCAATTAATTTTCCCAAACCCTAATCTTGAAATATCTATGTTTATTTGACCTTCCAGTTCAGTCAGAGTTGGCGTGAGTTCAACCTCCAGCTAAATGAATGCTGCCTATTGATTTCACACAGACTTACACCAGTCCAGAGATATCTAAAAGGCATTCCTTCAGCTTTCTGAGGCTTATAAATTGAAGTATTATCAGGCTGCCAGGTGTGAGTTACCTGGACAAGACATCACAAATGAAAGTCCTTTGTGTGGAGTTTCTTAAAATAATAATATTTTTTAGGTGGTAGAGTCAGATCCTGGGTTAGAGGCTCTGATACCTGTGGCAACCTGGGCCATCAGTTGATACCTTTGTCTCAATTTTCATTTCTGTGCGTCTGTTAGAGCAAAACTGATCAAAAGGTTTTGGGTAATACCTAAATATTGAAAAGTTTCAAAAGAACGTCAGTCTCCTAGCAGAGAAAAAATAATCATTTTTCCCCATTTAAAAAATATAAATGAGGAATTTATCCTGGAGTTTTCGTTATGGAAAAGACATTGATTTCCTGGTGTGGTCCTTGGAGCACAGGATCTTTGCATTACATTGTCACACTTTCTGGGAAGTGGCTGCATTTCAATGGCAAAAAGATTATACAAAGCATTGAGGATGCTCTGTGTTGTACCTGTCCTTGTATGTGATGAGTGAATCTGGTTAGAGTAAAACGAGTGGTGTTTAGGCCAGTATGTAGTAACTGAGAATGTGATACAACAGATCTGGAACAGGTAATCTCTTATTTATTTTTTAGCTGTTTAATTCAATGAGGTTTCGAACTGCGCATGTTACAGCAGCAGTTACATACTTGGCCTATTTAATCTTCTTGTATTTTTAGTATAATTGTCCCTTCTTGAACACAACTATAAAAAGCTACTTATTCTTTCTCTCAGTTTCAATACATGGTTTTAACTTTTAATCTTTTCTCAAATGACTCACTTTTAAATTGGAACAAGACATTATTGTGTATATTTATTTCATTCCTTTGGTGAATTTTGAAGCCTCAGGAGGAATTGCATTTTGCACTTCTAATAATTCTTGGTTTTAATCTATATACTATGTCTTACTCAGTCATTCTTTACATCGATTGCTACAACCCTTCTTCACCAATTTGTCCTGAATACAAAGTGGTTTACTCCATTATCCTTCCAGTTCAAGTTTTATCATCTACGTAATCAAAACAAGCTGACCAGCCCATGGGAAATAGTTACCTTCATGACTTCAGCACAGGTTTGTGCCTTTGTCCCTTCAGTACCTGCAAGGCTACATCTAAAGGAGTGAGAAATGCTCCAAAAATTGCCATCCTACATGAAACAAAACTCCTGTCAGTATGTCATTTGCAGATGACATGGCAGCACAGACCTGCTGGTCATTAAACACCTACAGGTGATATCCTGACACTGCCTAGCCATTAAAATGGCTGCAAACTCTATATTCAGGTAATTTTCCAAGGTGTTCAAGTAGGTCTGCTTGACTTTTTTCTCCCCTTCCCCCCACCCCTCCATTCCTTTTTTTTTTTTAAGCTTCTGATGTCTTTTAAATACTTACTCTGTTTGATTGGTGGGTTATGATATCTTTTAATAAAATTCAAGCTCACCCTTAGAACTACGTATCTCAAAGAAAGTCTTAAATTATTAAATTCACAAGGAACTTATTGAACACTGTGTTTGCTGAATGCTACAACATTATTAAGCAAAGCTTAATGATGTTTGTTGGCCAAGTAATTTGTACACAGTGCTGTAGGAGCTCAGTAAAGTTTTTGTCAATGTTATTTAATATATGCAAACCAACTGCTGTTTTAGTTGTATCGAGCTGCTGAATTTTCAGCAGCCTAGAGGCCAGTGAGGGCTGTGAGTCTAGAACTATGGCATTAACAATTTAGTGCTTTCATGAAGCTTTGGAACTGTTCAGAGATGTCACCAAACACCTATCTGTGATGTAGGTGGAGGCTGGTCAGCTTGGAGAGGGGTGAGTTGGCTCCAGAGTATGATTTCAAAAGATCCTGTGAAAATGGTACCTTTTTTTACTCTTGTTGAATAGCTCCACTGTGGAGAAAGAGACTCTGGTTTTTATGTTCTTGGAAGAGCCATGTAACAGCCAGGATGTGCTGGGAGCTACATGTCAGCTGCCTCATGAAGAAATATGATTTTTGGAAACAAGCAAAAGATTAGAACACCTAATTAAACACTAGACAGGTAATGGTAGATCTACTTGGCTCTGGTGTGAACAGTAGGATCTTATAAGCTGTGAAAGATACTCTCTGAACGTTCATATAGAGTATATTTAAATGTGAAGTGTGGTCTGGCAGAATGAACCGAAGGGTGTGATTCGTATGGATTTGGTATGGGATTGGTTTGGGCACAAAGTGGTGTTTTCCAAAGCACTAAAGCAAGTCAGAAGCCTTAGTCTCACAGTAGAGGATGATTTAAGCAAGTGAACTCTGAAGTATGGTATCTTCTTAAAGAAACGTGACTTTTAATTGCTTGAATGCCATATCTGCAAAGGAATTCAGATGTTTATTATAATTTTCAAGAATACGTAACTAACTAGGATGCCTACTTATGTTATTCTCAAGTAATTTTCTTCTAAATTATTCTTGCTGTTCTCCTTAGATTTTTATGCTACCTACTAAACAATTTTACTGTTTTGGCTAAATTTTTCCCCAGTGTAAGGGCATTTACTTAACACACTTGTTCCTAGGAAAGACTGCATTTTGCTCTTCATTTCCAGGAGAGAAAAAAACAAAACAACTCTAGATTGTCTCTTTGGAGCTCCTTACCTTTTTAATCTGTGCATTTTAAGATTCACAGAGAGTATTAGATATTTAAAAGTCCTCATTATTCTGTGTTTGTCAGCTTTGAACTGTCTTTGCCATTAGCTTCTAAATGATCTAAGTCTTTCTATAACTGACTGGAGTGTTCCTCATTTACTGTTCCCCAGACTTTAACACTATCAATTTATAAGCACTTCTTAATTTGCTTCTTGTTCTGATGTTTTTTGTATTCTGGGCAAGCTTTGTCTGTCACTTGTAGTATTGCAGGTATTTACTATTGACCTTGAATTAGTGTCTGATTTTAAAAAAACAAACAAGCTTCCTAATTTTTTGATGAAAAAACCTGTGCAGTCATTATTATATCACTGTACAATGAAGTACATGGCTGTTTCAGACATTAATCTTTCTGCTAGCGAAGATCTCTTGTTTACCAAAAACTACCCTAAAATCCTTTTTACCATGTTGCCAAGCAGCTGCCATCTCTCCTACACTAGGCTGGTCTCCTGTTGTAAATAATGCTCTTATCAGGTCAGTCGGCGTGGGCAGGGACAAATCTGTAGTATGCAAATAGAATTAACTTGCTTTGTGTTACCTGTCCAATCTCTCTCTGACTTCCTGCATCCCTACTTGTGTCTTCACAAGAGTTAATTTGGGAAAGAAAACCCTCCTCAGGTTGACAAATTTATACTAAACCAAAATGAACAATATTTTCTTTCATCCCTGGCTGGATTCCGTTGCTGGAAAATGAGATCTTGCCAGCACTAGAAAGATAAAGGCAAGGTGCAGGAAGTAGCTCAGGGAAGGATCAGTGGTTTTCATCCGCTGTAAAAACAGATAAACATTCCAGATCACAGGAGTTGAGCTCAATAGAGGGGTATCTGGGTTAAAGAAAGAGAAAATATCTGGGTGAAAGAGAGGAAAGGACATTGTGAAGTAGGACCACTGCTTTCCTGTGCTTGATGGGAAGAGAAACTTTTTGGAGGGAGGATGTGATCCTATTGGGTTGAAGTTAGCCTTTGGCTGCTGGTCCTCCTGATTCAAACTCTTAAATCTCTGTAGACGGTGAAGATAATGGTGAATGTTTACTCTGACACCAAACTGGGCAGCAACTGAGGTCTTGCATTGCAGAGGTGGTATTGCTGTTAATTGCAGGCACTGGAAGTAAGAGAGGTTACTGAACAAAGAGACAAATAATTGCTCCACAGACCTCATGATGTAAATCAGGGGCTGAAAATATCAAGGGGTCACGATAGGAGAGAGGGTGGGAGCTGCTGTGGATAGTGAAGTCAAAAAGCAAAGTTGACAGGTCTTCAGCTGCTTAATTAATAGGGTAGCAGTGATTTTTATCTATTACAGCAGAAAGAGTTTCTATGGTTTTCCTTATTTCATTTAGTATAACTCTTTTCAACAGCTAACCATGAGTCTCTCAACACTGAGGAAAATTACATAAATACATTAAATACTATTTTGTAGCAGTTTAATGTTTTTACTTCTTGCAAAAATACACCAGCAATGAAAAAAAAATCCAAGCATTTTTTCCTACACAAAGTAAAAAATTAAATATTGTACATTTTTGTGGGATTTTTTTTTTCACCGCACCTCCCCAGATAGCCCCAGAACAATTTATCTGTAGGAAAGATATATACTGTATGAAAAAGGGAGTAGCAATGATGTTCACTATTCTTAAGTGAGTGATTTGTTGACAACCTTCTGATTAAACTTTCCTCCTTCAACCATTTCAGCCCAATTTAAATAAAAATATCAATGGAAACAATTTCTGTGAGAAAAATGGAAAAGTTTGTAGGGTAGCTGGGGTTCCATGGCTTTCTCCATCAATGTGCCTGGGTGTTCATTCCATTTATGAAATATTTATCTTGCCCCTGAGGTGTGGCATGAATAGCATTTGCAAGGTGTTCCTGCTGGATAACTCGAACATTGTGAAGAACTAATATCCCAAATAGGACCAAGCAGTTTACCATGGCAAGTTCACAATTATAGTTGTACACAATAAAATGCTGTCAAAAGAAGCCTTTATTTCACTTAAGGGAAAGCTGCTCAGCCTATCGGCAGAGCTCCACAGACGGACTCGTGAGAGCTGTGTTTGCAACTCTGGCAAAGAGCTTTGCCTTGACCTTGGGTCAGTGACTTCACCTCTCTCTGCCTTCGTTTTTACTCCCACCTCACTCTGCTTTGATATTTGGCTGAGCACCTTGGTGCTGGGACTGGCTACTTGTTCTTACACCCCCGGTGTGATCCTACTCCCTTCAGCCTTCGCAGTGACCTCTTGGCACAGTGCTAATGGAAACAGTGAAAAGTCACACCTTCCCTTTCCATGGGGCTGCAGGATTGCTAATAAGCTGCATTCACTGATGTGTCAGCGTTCCTAGGTGCAAAGTGGTTGCCCTCACCACTGTTATCACTTCCAGGCCAGGGTGAGTAAAATAGAAGTGCACAGGCACTGTGGGAAGTAAACTTCGTGCCTTTCAAAGAGAAGTCTGTCCTGCTTGAGAGCACAGATCTACTCCTAAGAGACAGAGCAATAAGAACAGTGATTTACCTCCTTGAAAGCATCGCATTTATTTTTAAATGTAAAAAGTAATAATGTAAAAATTAAAAAAGGCAGCAGAAGAGGTAGGGCTATAAGGGGTAAAAGCAAAGCCACTGATAGGTCAGTGTTTGCTGGCTGGAGCAGATGTTTATTCAGCCTGCAGCTGCCCTGTGTAGCCCATGCCACAGATTCCCTGCTGCAGAATGGCCATTAAGGGATGTGCCCTCATGCTCTTCCTGAAGCCAGTTGATGGGAGTAAGGCTGAATTGGAAGAAGCACGTGCCAGCAATGCCAGGAGCAAGAGAAATAAAGATTTCTGCTGATTTTGGTGGACCTGCTTTCCTCTGTCTGACCAGTGACCCATGAAGGAGCAGGTTTCTCATTTGCTGACCCATCCCTCTGGGAAAGCAGAATATGCTTCTCGTTAGCCAGTGCCAGAAGAAGGCATTGCACAACACTGGCATCACACATAGAGAAGGGAAAATACTTGTTTTGGCAAGTAAACCAAGGATTTCTAGGAGGAAGGGCAAGGACGTGTAGCAAGCTAAGTACCTATATTTCTCCTTACTGATAAGTGCAGTTATGACACAATCACTGAATAGCACTCCCAATAATGCACAGGTATCTCCATCAGAAGCAACAAGGTTATTCCAGATTTATGTCAGTGTTCCCAGGAACACTGTGCTTTTCAATAATCTTTAATAACAATCACTGCAATGCCAGTGAGCTCATGAAAAGGGTAAAATGTAAATATTTTTGAAGCCTAACTCAGCACAGACGTCATTGTGATATTAAAGAAGTTTTTTTAGTAGCCTCTCTAAAGATGAATATCCGTTTATCAATGCCTTTGCTAAATGAAATACATAAAATCTTTACATGCAACACAACAAAAAGTCATGAACAAGATCAGTATTCAGATGGTATTAGTGACATTCAGCATGACAAACTGCGTAGGAAGCTGGTTGTCAAAGTCCTGTGATAGTGAAAATGGCTCTGCTTGCAGTACTAAGATATTACTTATCTCTTCCAAAGTCTGAAAAGCTGCTGAAAAAAATCCCTTATATATTTTGTACTTACATTAGAGGCATCAACACACCATTAAATAGAAACAATAGGTTTCTATTGCTCTGCGGAGGATAGATGGGAGCAGTTCACCCCAGCCCACTCTCCCAAGAATGAAAAAAAAACAAACCTGAGTGACTGCAACTGTTTATTGTTTTATTTGTTCAGGGTTTTTAACACAGTGTGAAATACAAAGCAGCACTCAGCATTTCTTAAGAGAAATCTGAAAACACTGATAATAAATTCAGAATCTATCTGAGAATTACTAGAAATGGCTTATATCCACACATGGAAGCACACTCTGTCCAGGAGTTCAAACCTGAATTCACAAATTTTCTGTCCTGAATTAACTGTTAAAAAGGAAATCCTGAGCATTTCAGGATGATGTACAATAAAAGAAACAGACCTATAAAGATTTATCCTTTGTTTACTTTAGTATGCTTGGAGATTAGAAAGCTCCCAAAAGCACAGGAACCAATAGAGTAGATTAGGAAAAGGATTTAGGTTTTTGAGTTCAGTTGGTTTCAATGGGAGACTGATACCTCAGCGTCCTTGTACATCAGGACTGAGGTGCTGCAAGAAGTGCAGCTTGCCAAACAGATGCAGCAGATGCACAGGGTAGGTGTGTACCAGATCAGAGGTGTCCACGTGGCACTGGGAGAAGCGAGGGGACATGGCCAGCAGCATTCAGCACATCTGTGGTAGGACCTGAGCTCGGTCTGGACCTGGTAAAGGACTTGATACCTGAGAGGAGTTGGAGTTCACAGAAATTTCACAGAATATGCTGAGTTGGAAAGGACCCACAAGGATCATTAAGTTCAATTCTTAAGTGAGTGGCCCATACAGGGGTTAAATCCGCAACCTTGGTGTTATTAGCACCATGCTCTAATCTACTGAGCTAATCTCAGGGTCATCTTGAGAGTTAAACCTGAGTTTAGTGTGCTGAGGGGTCTGGTTTCCACAAGAACATGAAGGTTGTCTCCGTGCCAGAATTAATGCAGGAGAAGCTATAAATACAGTTGATACTCTGAATTGGGATTCAGGATTGTTACTAAGAGTTGCAGTGTGAATGATGCTTGGAGCCAGGCATCTCCCAAAGTCCCTGGGTTGTTACCAGCATCCTGGCTGTTATTTCATATTTATCCGGTGTTGGTGCTCAAGGTCTGTGGAACATGTCCATTGAATCAGAAAGACAGACAGAAGAGAAGAACAGGGGAACAGCACAGTGTGCTCTACCAACCTGCAGCCGTGACCTTCCTGTTTACTATATATATGTATATATATTTTAACATTGGTTAAAGGAATGAAGCAGCAAATCACCAACAATAACAGAAAAATCAATACCCGCCTCTGCTTCTTTTGTGAGATCTGGAACATGGCCTCAATCTGTCAGACTGAATTACAGAGACTGTGGGTGTCAGCAAGGGCTCAAACAAATAGACCTGCCATGCTGCTCATTGATAAAAGGCTTAGGTCTGTACTAGTGTCACCATTGCTGCTGCCTCCAAAAGGCATGGAGGGAACAAGAACCTTTCAGACCAGAGGCAGTCCGGGAGCTATGAGTGTGTTCACTTGCACTTTGCATGTAAGATTGCACTAATCTCCGGAATAAAAAGGGTAAACAAACAGTTTGACAAATACAAGGCTCTGGGGCATTACCTTGCTAATGGATGTTAAATCAAATGGATGAATTTGAATGGTAGGTGATATATCAACACAGGAATGTCATCCTAAAATAGGCCATTGATCCACTAGCTGAGAATCCAGACTTTGACAAAGGTCAATGCATCAGAGAGAGGAACAACCCCTTCCAAACTCATCATTTTCCCAGGCAACAGTAAAAGGCTGTATCAGTATATAGAGGAAAGCTTCCTCCTGTGACTCCAGATGGTAATTAGTTTATACCCTGGAGCATGGAGATTAACATCCCTTATCACTTTTAATTTTGCCAGTGGATATTAAACTACTACAATGAGCTTTTGAATCTTTGAGCAAAATATTATGTGATTTTCATCTTACAAAAAGGAGCTGGTGGGGAAGTACAGCATGGTCTTGGTATTGTCCCACTGCTCCTTCTGCAAATAGACCAGGCAGGACAGCTGCTTATGCCAGTGGAGGAAGAGGATGGCGACCAGCACTGCTGTCAGGAGTACCATCAAATAAATCACAAGTTAGCATTGGGGATTTACAGGCACAGAAACAAGCTCACTAAGGAGGAGCTGAGCATAACTTTACTAATATATTCACTGTGAGAGAGAATTAGACCACCTTTAATTTTCTTAATTAAAGATGCTTGGCACCATGAAATGTAGCACATTGAAGATTCCTGAGTAATAAAGGATGAGTTTGTATAGCAAACTGAAACATGCAGAGCAGTGTGGATTTTGGGCTGCTTCTGGCCAGAGCTGCTATGTCCTGGAAGGCAGAGGCTCAACACTTTGACTTCTCTGTGTCTCTTGGCCCAGGCTAGGGCCAAGGCAGGCTAGGCACTAGGCAGTGCCAGCTCAGTGTCCCCTGTGCCTGTTGTTCCTGATGTGCCTCAGTTCAACAAGGCATTGTTGCCTTGCCCCAAACATCATTCCCACTGTGGGATCGACAGAGCTGCCCATCCTATTCTTCAGAAATCTAGGTAGACTTCTAGGTCTTTAGCTTGTTGACTTTGTATCTCAACCTTCCCTCCTGGGCAATGGCTCTCAAGCACCTTATTCTAAGCCTCCTCCTCTTAAATACCTTGTTAAGGCCAATCCAGACAGACAACCAACAGGGCCTTTTGCAGACCAATGTCTCATGTTTCATATCTTCTTTTAACTGAGATGTTCCCTTAATACTTTATTTCAAAATGTGCTTTGAGGAGATGAATATTGCTAGATCCCACATGAAAAAAAAGGACACAGAAAATATGATTTCCTTCTTCCCCAGTTCTGAGTAGGCAGCAGTTAATTTCACAGACTGGTTATAAACTACGTTCAAAGAGGAAAAGTCTTCCCTTTAATCTGTATCAGCCTTTGCAGCCTTTTTAATGTCATGAAATGTCTTCTCATTCTTGTCCTGTACTGTGGGCAGAATAGGAAAATCCAAGGGGCTTTCATTGCATTGTTCATTATTTCATATGCCTTTGTCATTCTGTATCTATCTATGCAGCGATGAAATATTGTTAATAGGGGAGCAGAAGCCTTTTGTGGGGGAGAAGAGCTGATCACCATAGACATGTAACTAATAATATACGTGGTTAAGATTGTAATTTGGACCAAGGCTAGCACCTGAGAAAGCAGAGGAGCCCACTGTTTTTCCTGATGAAAAGAGCCAGTGTCATAAAGGAAACGAAATAAAGATGAGCATCCAGGAAGGAGGGGAAAAAAAATTCCTCTTTTTGAGATTGTGTTCACCTCTATGCCAAATGCCCCTTTTTTTTGCCTTTCTCTTTTCAATTCTCAGTGTAGCAGCAGTGCTGTGAGAAGGGTTAGTCTTACAGTATCCTCATTTTCAAGACTCTTATGGTAGCATATGCTCTTGCAAAGTGCAAAAGTCTTGGTGATTTCATATATTCAACAGATCTAGACAAGTCTTTGAAGTTCTGTGTGCCTGAACCAAACCTGAATTTGCAGCCTTCATTACTGACCTGATTCAGCTTCCCATGAAGTCAGCTGGAGTCTTTCCATTTAAGTCAGCATGACCACTTAGAAGCTAATAGGCTTGCATAGGTTTGTACCAACTTGCTTTTTGGGTACCTTCATTAGAATTGTTTCTACACAGACTCAGAAGAGGAAGTGACAAGCAACAGATATCTAAAAGAATATGTGATAAAAGATCATGCAGCCTGAGAGTGCTTGGATTTTCACAGAAGCAAGCCTATGGTTAAAAGTCAAGCACCATATTGAAGGAAATTTGAATATGTAGTTTCTACCCCAAGTTCTCTCAAATTCTGGTCTGACTAGAGCTGAGGTAGATGTCAGATCACATTAGTACACCTTTAGTCAAGTGTTATCCTTATTTTCCATGGAGATACATTCATCTATAGCAAATGAGGATCTGGCTGTTATTGTTAGAAATAAACCTGTCTGGAAGCTGAAATTCCTGTTTGAAACCAGCATGCAGGGAAAAAAAAAAAGTCAAAAACCAGCCTACTGTGAAGTACCAGTGTGAGGAAACTCCTCACCAGGCAGTGTCCAGTAGCTGGGAGCTATAGCCTAATTTGCAAAGACATTAAAGAAAATGGGATTTTGAAAGGCAGGACTCCCAGACTGGTGAGAATTCAGACTGGCAGGTGAGTTGTGGGCATCTTGCAGACAAGATGCTCGCTGTGTTTCTGCTAGGCACTTTCCTGATTTGCCTTGTTACCATAACCAACATCTTTGTTTCCATGACCCAATATTCTCCACTGGTACAACGGTATCCCCAGCTCTGTGTCTGAGGTTGCTGTAGTGCTGCTTTCTGGTGGTGAAGTTTCCTGCCCAGGTGTTGTGAGATGCAACTGAAGATGTCTTGCAGGCACAGCTAATTCCCTGCTACGTGTTTGCCAAAGTCTTATCAGCCATTATAATGTCAGCAGAGAGCCAGGCTGTCATCTCAGAGATTCACTAAGGATCAGCTTTGGGAAAGGATTATGCTGAATTTTCTTTTCATCGGTATTTATGAATTTTTTGGCTTGGTTTTGCACTGTGCCAATCTTGCGCTTGCCCCAGGGGGAATATGAACTGCAACAGTCTTCTTGCCAGCTATGTCCTGAATACCTGTGGTAACAGTTTCCAAGGGGCTGTGGGACTTATTTGTTCATGTAAATGGCAGAGTACTGCAGCAGCAGCGTTCACAGTGAACTGGAGGGAATTAAAGGAGGCTGAAGTTGCTGCAAATTGAAGAGTTAGGAGAATATGACTTAGCCTTGCCTGGAAAATAAGCCACAACACAAAGCAGACCCTTTTAAATGAAGTATACAAATATGCAAATACCAGCATAGCTGCATGTCTTATGAAATTGTTCTGTGAGCTCAGTTCCTATTGGTAAAAACATCCACATTACACGGGCCACAATCAGTCGGTTTTAAAGAGTGTAAAGTTCTGCAGAGTGATGGTGAGGCATAATTATCCACTAAGCATTTGTCCATAGCTGTTTCTTACACAGCATTGATGTAGGATCTCAGTAGCTCAAGAATGGCAAACAAAAGTCATATTCACCATGCACAGCACTCTGAATAATGCACAACCCAAACTATTTGTCCTGCATGTCAGGCAAGATGGTAAGCAGATAATCAGAAGTATCCCATGCAGGAAAGCCAGCTGAGTGACAGGAAGCATCAAGGATGTGTGAGATATACCAGGATTATCTTACACAGCAAAAGGGAACTGGAAAGAGTTGCTACTCTCATTCACCCACACAGGCTTTTGAAGTCAAGCAACTTAGTGTAGTCTGCGGCTCCAGAAATAAATCTGTGGCACAGAGCTGGGGAGAGTTGTGGTTTTACTTGTGGTTCTGCTTGATTTTAAAGAGGTCACTTCATAGGTTTCCTTTTCTATCTTTTGTAGTTCAAGCAGGAAACTTCCATAGGCACTGTACTGCCATGAAGTGGCTCCTCAGGAGGCTGGTATGGTGCCATTTAGGCAAACCCCACCACCTTAGGCCTGACTGACAAGCCAATGTTGACCCCTGAGTTCCAGAGCCAGGTGCTGGGCAGGAGTCAGAGTGCCTGGCTGCAGATACCCAGTGGAGGTGCCAAGTGGCCAGTGGAGAAGCCAATTACTGTCCTCTCTGTTGCTGTTCACTGTGTAGAGTTGTAAAGGACCACAGGTCACTTGTGTTGGGCAAGTTTAGGAGAACAGTGTATTTTCATTAACGGAAGCGGATTACCTGCAATATCAACCTGGTGTAAAAATTTGTAGTTCATGGAGCTGCAGAATATTATATTCCCTTTGGTTCCCAGAAAAATAAAGCCATGAGTGCACAAGTAATGACTCTTATCTGGCAATTGATAGGTGTCTGGCTTTTCATGTGGTTCTGTCCTTCAGCTTCTCTGCCTTTGGTGGCACTGTGCTAGCAGTTAGGTTTCTGCAGAATAATCACATGCAGCAATGTGTTTAGGGTTTTGCTTTTGGGGTTTTGTTTGGGATTTTTGTTTTGTTTTGGTCTTTGTTTGTTTGTTTGTTTATTTGGGGGTTTGGTGGTTTTATTTGGGTTTTTGCTTGTTTCTTTTGGTGGTGTTGTATTTTGGGGGGGTGTTTGTTTGTTTGTTTGTTTTTAATTTCTTCCCCATCCTTTCAGTTGTTATTTTAAAAGCAATAAATGGTTTTGCTCTTATTGCTGTTTAATAAAATTCTAGTCACCCAACAACACACCATTTGTTGGGTGAAGCCGTGGCCACAGCAGAAATGTAGGGAGAAATACTCCAAGCAATCACAGATAGTTTGTTCTTTTCAGGGTCAGCAGAGGCTGGAGAGACCTGTGACTGAGGGTTCTGCTGCCCACCACACAGGAACAGGGCAATGCCCTCCAGCACTAGCTGTGCTCTGCCATGTACTGTGCCATATATTTTTCTGATAGCAGACAACTAGAAGGAATATAAGCCAAACAGAGCAAATGCATGCACCAAAACCTAAGGAATATATTTTAGCATTAGTTTGTCCTCTCTGAGAGAAGATTCACTCAGAGGCTCAGAACAGCTGAGAGTGGTTTGGGGTGGTGTAGAGACAACCACTTCCTTATGCTGACTCAGGCCTCCCCACCCAGCATGTGAAAACCATTTTAGTTCTCCTTTAATATTCTTTGGAAAAGGCCTCTTTTCATGTTGGTGGGTTGAGGTTTTTTCTTTTTTTCCTCAGGCTCTGCAGGCACAAGCATGTTTCACAGCTGGTTTAGCAAGGATGTGTCTAATTTAGAGGACATTGAGGGTTCCCACAAGCCGCAGTGACATTGATCACACGGGCAAAGCAAAGCACTCTGGAGGGTCTCCCCTGAAATGGCTGTCCAGCACACTGATGCTGAAACCAAGAGGCAGGTAAAACCCTGGGTAGCCTTGGAGCAGCTCCCACAGTGACAGCTCAGATATGGGACATGCTGGATACTCTGCTCCCCAGTTGAGTACGCTGTCTTCTGCCTCTGGTACCGAGCTTTCCACCTTTTTCTTCAGAGCCTTTCTGCAGGCTTGTAACTCTAGCACTGGCTATTCACCTCCTCAGTTCCCACTTCTCCTTCTGCCCAGGACACATTGCTATGGCACACCAGCCTGTTGGTTTCCTACTTCACACTGTCTTGTGAGATTGGCTGCCCCCTGCATTGGCCAGGCTGATTTGTTGTGGTGGGAAGGGACACATGAAGCTCCCTTTGGGACATGCAGCCCACAGTGCACCCAGAAAAATGTGCTATAGCAGAATTGGTGTTAGCTGTTAGGCTGTGACATGTAAATGCTGAAAAGATCCTTGATGCATGTTTTCAACAAATACAAACAAAACACCAAGTACATAAATAGCCTTGAGAGGAGGCAGTGGCAGGGCTGTGTGTAGTGACTGAGCCCAGGCCTGGCTTGAGCAGCCCTGGCTCTGCCCCTGCTTTGGTAAATTTCCAAATCTTCCAAATGGAAATAGCTGTTGGGAAGGTACAAGATGTACACAGTTTAAATTTCTCTTTGCTGTGGTTTCTTGTGCCAGTTGTGGTAGTGCTCATTTGAAGCCTTGGGGAGATCAGGAGGAGCTAAGGACTTCCCACCCAGTTAATCTCTCAGCTGTGGTACTTACTACATTTTTGTCTTAAAATTTAGAGAATTGAAGAGTAGTATGTGTCCCATCTGGTTTTCATGCAGAACCAAGTCTTCCAGATGGCTCTATTCTTTCTCCTGGGCGATGATATCCCAGCTGTGACAGCAGGACAGCCTCACAGGTCTTCCCGTTGTCACGTGAGAGGATGTCTTGTGGTTCAAAGCAGATGAGGAACATGTGATATGAAAAGGCCTTTGTAGCACAGAGTCACACTACAATAACTCGGTGCTCAACAACAGGTTGTGGTTTGAAGAAATATTGCTTCTGTCAGCCCTGCATAATGGAAACAGTAATCAGCATCCATTAGGTCAGAATGCATTGTCAATCCACAGTGAAGCAGAAAGGACTACATCTCGGAAAACCTTTTCATTAAGCAAAGAAAACTGATACCAGTGCTTGGCTCAGCCTAACACTTTGTTCATGAGGCCAAGTGGGGATAATGGCCGGGTTTGTTTTCCTTTCATTTGTTTCTCTATGCACAGTTATTTTGATTAGGAAACATCCACCTTTCATACTAGATGAACAATTCTAAAAACTTTCTCCCAACATTTATTATCTTGTGTACACAATCAATGTTTGTATAAAGAACAGCATTAGAGCATAGTTCAGAAGGAAGTATTTTGGCTTGTAGTTGAATCACACAGTCTCATTCTAGATGAAAAATATTTTTTATCTGCATAGTAACTACAATCTCTTTTTTTCTTTGTGGATTTTGTCAAAATAGCTATAGGCCATGTTCATGGGTAATATTGTGCCTCTGAGTAGCTCACTATATGTGTGCATAAATGATGTAGTACTGGCTGTGTGGGGGCCTGCCTAGTTGGTTACCAGTGTATGAAAGGACTAAGGGTTGAGGGGTAGATACAAGATGTACACAAAATAATACAGGATAATAAAATATCTTTGTTATGGTATTCTGTGAGGATAACAAGGTAATTAATTTTAAGTCTGATTTGTTAACCAGAAATCATTGCTGTATATCAGCCTTGCAAATACCACTATCCCCTTACCATGAGGAACCAATGATGATAATGAAAAAGAGAAAATGGATGGGTGGGCTCTTTCATACCACTGTCAGATCTAATTCTGTGAGTGGTGAATCACTGCTACTCCTGTTCATAGAGGATTTTCTCTCAGTACTTTTCCTGTTGCCATTAAGCTTCGTTTTGTAGAAAGGAGTATCCTTCCAAGCCTTCCTTCTAGCCCTTCTAATTCCATATGTTTTCCTGCTTACCTCAAACCTCCTTTGTTGATAGGGATGTAATTAGCAGTAGCTCTTTCTCTCACATTTATACCATCAATAAACCTTCTGGGTTGAAAAAAAATAACTCAGTTCAGGAGACAGAGAAGAGAAAACACTTTACTTTTACTCTGTTGCAGATGGCTTTGGGAAGCCTTGATATTGTGGGTAGTGAAACATAAAACAACGGGTCAGGGGCTGGGAATAACAACACTGTGTGCTAGGTGCAATATCGCCTCTTTCTCTCCCCTTGTATAATTCATGAATGATTGTGGAGAAGGGAGTTTGTTGTAGGGCTCTCCCCTGGGATCTGTGCACTTTTCTCACACATGGGCTTCTGAGGGGGCCTGGGCTCAGTTAGGGGGGTTACACACATGCAACAGAACTGTCTGGCTGTGACTTGGGGCTACCTCCTTTCCTGTGATCAGTGCATCTTGACTCCTTGATGGCATTTTCTCAGCTGCAGTGTGGACTCCTCAATTGGTTCACCTGTTCTCCCAGTTCCATGGGACTGTTTTGTTTGCCAGCGTTGAACTGGGGATGAAGTGTGCTGTGGCCTGATGTTGTTGGTATCCTTTGATTTGGTGTATAGATAACCACAGTCCTGCATTGCTGTGGAAGTTGCTCTCCCCCAGATCAGGCTGAATCCAAAGCTTATGAATATGAAGAATGAATGTGAACTTAGGGAATATGCATAGGAAAGATTTGTACTGCTATAAAGTTCAACATCATATACCATCACCCCAAAGTAACTGTTCTTTGTAGCTGCAGAAAGACATCCCAGACTTCCCAGTGAATAAAACCTCTGTGATCTTGATTTTTTGCTTCTTTCTTGCATTGCCTTCCCCATTGTTTGCTACTCTTACTGCTTGCCTGTCTCTAGATATAAATGGCTCTTTTTACTGCAGTAACTGAACATCATGAATAAAATGAGATTGTAAATTCCTATAGGGGACATCTAGCCCCATATCCAAGAGCAGTATAAATAATGATCCATCTAGAAGGAAGCTGCTAGAGAAATAGGAAGCTTTTATCGTGGTTACTTCCACAGTATATACACCAGATACTGGGTGTAACTGCCACAAAACTGTTTAACAAGTCCCTTATTGCAAAGCTCTAAAACAATTCCTCCCCAGACTAGACTTTGTTCTCTCCTCACACATTTATGTCCTAGTGTTTTGGACCACAGTCATACATTATGCCGTCAGCTTTATGGTTCCTTTCTACTATCACTCATAAGACATGTTATGCTTAGTCATAAAATTGCAGCTAAGAAAAAGATTAGTGCATCTAACATTATTAGGGAGGCTTTGTGTCATCATCTATCTGTTCATCATTTCTTTGGTTTCTCATTTTTGACCTATCACAAATTGAGGTTGCTGAGGAAAGTTTTTTCTGGCAGGGAAGATTTTCATCCTTATCTGATGTACTCATTTCAGGGAAGAAGTCTATTCTCCATGTTATTTCTTTCTTTTCCCACATAAAGCATGAATCTGATTGTGATACAGCAGTTTTGAGTAGGGCACTTTACCTGGATTTCCCTGGACTGAGATGCAGAAACTGAAGGCCAATATTAGTGATCTCAAGAATTCTTGTGTGAAGGGAGGACTGCAACAACCTGAAGGGTAGCACAGACATGGAAATGTTTCACAGAGCTGTGGTGGGACTGTGGTCTCTGGGAGGCAGAGAGTGTCATGAGAGAGAAAGACATAAGAAATATAAGACTCTTGTCTCAAGAGAAGTAATCCAAAATGAGGACTGTGGCTGTTGTTTTCTATTTTGAAATGAAAACAAACTCCCAAATTTATGGAGTTTTCAGCAAATGATGGAGTTCTACAACCTTTTCGGAGATTCTCCCATAGGAAATGTACTCTTAGACTGGATGACAATCTTGTTGATGAAGTTGGTATAAAAACAGTATCCAGTTATGGTCAAAGAGTGGTAAGGTCTTAAAGAATCTGCACTGCACCGTCTACACTGCGCGCCAAAAAAAAGGTACTGTCCAGAAGGAGGGTCCAGATCTCCTCCAATAAGGTCTGACCTAAAACATGAGACTTTGCTTTGCTTTCATGGGCTTTTCCCATCCCCAATGACTTATTCTTTCACCTCATCTTGAAACTATTTGTGCTGAAGGAGGTGACATGGTCCATCCAGATCTCCTTACCCAGGGGAGTGTTTGAAAGAGTGAAACTGGCTGTAGGGTGAAAATTTAATTTTCCTTCTTAGGTCCAAGAAAAGCAGCTTTCATGGCTGGTGTCCCAGCTCTGAAATTGAGCTGGAGACAAAGAAGCTTTTTCTAATACAGACTCAGAAAAAAAGGAGAGGGTATGGGGGGAAAAAAGAAAAATAAAAATGTAGAAAATGTGGTATTTGCTGACTACCTCATGCTTGGAGAATGCTACTTCCTTTTGTGTTTTGGCTGTTATATCATCAAAACCTGGAATCTTTTCCTCTGCCTGTGGGGATTGTCAATACAGCAAGTCTGTACCTGGAGGCCTGAACCTTGCCTTAACTATTTAATGTTGTGCAATGATTAGGCCATGTCTCTAGGCCCATTTACTCCATCAGATTAACACATCAGGCAAGAACACATGCTTAGAGAGAAGTATATCCTGACAGATATAATCAAACACCATTTAAATCAAGGGAGACAGTGGTGACATTAATCTACCCTGTTATAACAGCCCATTTAAATGAGTAGGAGGAGGGAGGTGGTACAAGTGAGGATAGATGGTGTGTTTAAGTAGAGAAATGAAATCTGTAGAATGACTTCAGTGGAGATAGTTTTGATTGAAGTCAAGTAGTAAAATGAACAAGTGAGAGAGATAAATTTCTTTAAGCTGGAGACACTTCAGGTTAAAAAATGTGTGTGAGTACCAGGGATCTGTAACCTGCTCAGACCCACAGAGATCTGTCCTCTTGATACAGATAAATTTACAAACTAGAACAAAATGGCCCAGATTCCTTGTGGAAGCCTAAAAATTTCTTTGTACATTTTACAAATCATTCATCATGAGTTTGAGTTAGTAGATTAAGGCCAACCAGATTATAAATAAGAGGATTTTTTGAGACTAGAGACCAGTTTAGGTTGCCAACTGTGAAGGAAGGGAAAAAGGATGAGGCAGGTTCATGGAGAGCTACTGACCACTGATGTTACTGAAATGATGCCACTTTTTTTCCCCCCCCACATCTGACATACAGCTATGAGTCACTAACTGTACTTTCTCAGGAAGTGTGTGACCTCCTTCTGCCAGGACTCTGCAGCTCAGAACCCAGGTCAATCAGGCTTTTAGAGACAAATGCCACATTGAGCATGAGTAGCTCTCCAAAGTTGCATAGAAAGTTATTCATGCCCTGTTCTAACTAAATGCTGCTATAAATTACACAAAAAGAGATTAAGATTGAAAGGTACTTGCTGTGCTGTTCTGGAATGACTAATTAGCTGATACAAATCCAGTCCAAAGTGCTGTTAAGGAAATCAGGCCTGGGAGGTAGGTATGAGTATTGTGTAAGTCTCACCAGGAAGAACACTAAGACTAGACTGAGCTTGCTAGATACAAATACTAAATTTTTTAACCATAGGAAGACATAAATAATCCTGAGATTACAGTCTTTCTATTAAAATTTTTCCTTTTCAAACTCAGAAATATATCCTGAAGATAAAATTACAAATCACTATTGCACCTCAAAAATAATTTGTTGGATGAGAAGAAATCAGTCAAGGAAAAGCATTTTTAATAAAGCACCTTACAAATATGGAAATTTTTTTGTCCAAAACTTTTTTTTTCCTTTAAAGATTGTTTTTGCTGCCATCTTCCTTTGACCTCAATGAAGTCAGTACATGAAGTTTATAGGGCCAAGGCCAGAGGATTCATGAGTAGCAGATGAGCCACATGTCCCATCACATACCTAAACTCTGTTCAACAGGATTCCTTAAAGCTGGACTGGGATGGGCCTTTCCTTTCCATATGTCTCTTCTGTTTTTCTTTTTTCCTATTTTAGGGCAGGGCACTCTGTTAGAAGAAAAACATATCTCAGTAGGTTTGCTATCTTTATTAGGAGTTTTTCTCTCTAATGTTTTCACTTATATACACACTACACTTTTTTCTAACACAATGACTGGTTTATCATGCTGAATAAGTTTTCCTACCCTTCATCTTCCATTTGGGAATATGGGCTAAACCTCACAACAAAGGATATGATAAAAGACAGGCATGGTACTTTCATTAGGAGGACAGGGAGCTTTTGAAGTACACTCCTGAAGTCAGCAAACAAAACTAGGCAGCAAAGAGCACTGCCTGTTACAATATGCTGCAGAGATGAGACTAAACCCAAATGAAATATTATGCTTTTTAGTCACTGGTCCTGCTCCCAAGTGATGAAAAGGATCTGATGACTTTCTCCTGAGTCAGAGCTTTCATTGCCCCTGAGAAAGGGATGCATTGGTTATACAAATGACAATTAATTGAAGTACCTCAGAGCCTGGGAAACTCCAGAGTAGAGACACACAAGCCTTTGTAGGTGGCACACAGGAACTATCAATCAGGAAACTATAACTTTTTTTTTTTCCTAAGCTGCAATTGTTCCTGCTAATATATTTATTTCTGAAATCCTACATCCAGCCCCTGGAGGCTCAAAGATGATGTGCAATATCATTACAAAGCCAAGCTATCACATTTGAAATGCACTGAATATAATGAGGAAACCCTCATCAAACTAGAGCAGCCACTCTTGCTATTTAGCCTGAAACTGTCTTTGTATCCCACATGAGAGCTCTTCCCCACGCTCATCTTCTAAAGATGTAAGACCTACTTTAGAGAATGACATTTCTGAGTATGGAGGGCAGAGCTCTGAGAAGCCCTTGGGATATTGGACTGGCTTCAGATTCCTCTCTCTGCCGAGTTTGTTCAGCCGCGCTCTATCTACCGTCTATACGATTAATTAATGTGTGATAGATTAGTAACTCCCAAATAGGAAATCATGTTTTCGCCACAGGCTGTAGCAGAAGTAGCACAGGGTCTTATTCTGACACTGCTTTTGCTGATAAATCCTGAGAGGAACTCTGCTGAGTCTATCAGGCTGGCAAAGTCATCGCAGGAAGATCTGACAGGGCACAGCAGCGAGCAAAGCCACCCATCACCCTCAGGTCTGAGTCAGCCACTGCAAAGGCACGGACACACACGTATGCTGTACTTGGACTCAATTCTTTTGTTTAATGGGATGAAAAATAATAAGCATCCAGGGATAGCACAGCTAAAGAAGGCACTGGAACTGGTTGCTGTGATTGTCCCATCCCTGGAATTGTTCATGGCCACTTTGACTGGGGCTCTGAGCACCCTGGTCTTGCAGGAGGTGTCTCTGCCCTCAGCAGGGGGTTCGAATCTAGAAGAGCTTTCATGTCCCTTCCAATGCAAACCATTTTATGGTTCTAAAGAGCAGTGAAGCAGCTGCATATAAATATTAGTGTTTAAAATCTTGGGAAAATGCAACCCTAATTTCAAATCTACCCACTATTAGAATCCCATACACCTGAAGATTTGTGGGTGAGCAGTCCTCTGAGATGTATCTTTAAATGCTATACTTTACCCAATTGCTCCTAACAAAAGAGATTGATTTGTACCAAATCTGAAAGTTGGAATCAAGCACAGTGTGTTGTTTTCTGGAGAAGGTTCCAATAAAAGGTCAAACTACATCAATATTGTCACCGTGGTCTGCAGCACAGTCAGCCTGTAATTTTGTCTTCCTCAGTGAAATCCCAGTACATTTGGATTTATTCACACCCAATCTTGAAATTCTACCTCTACCAGAGGATGGAAACCCATTTATTTTAGTGGGGTACCAATAACATATATGTGGTTTTATTATATTTGTCTTTGTGCCAGTTCCTTATAGGAGTTTTTTTGTCATAAAAATCCCCACACATTTGTAATTTTTCCCCCGCTGTCTAGATCTCACCTTGTTAATCAGTGCATGACAATGCTTTTAGCTGGCTGCAGCAACATTTCTGAGTTCAGTGACTTGAGTTGATATTTTACCCACAGACCACCCAGCTGTGTTTGGGTGTTGTTTTCCATGTATGTGCTACAGTTTGTGCTTATGGTATCCCACGTGACTGCATTTCACTTTGCTTGGATCGTGTGGTCTTCCACTTTTGTCACTACTCATGATTTTCTGAAGTCAGCTGCACAGAATCTCTCTCTCCATCCCCTACCTTAACACGAAAGGGCTCTCCACTGAATACACATATTTAAAGCTCACTTTCCATAAATGTTCCTTGGGATTCTTTGGCAACATGTGCAGTTGAAAAACAGTTATGCCAACAAATCTGCTTTGAGAATAGCTGTAGAAATTTGCATTCTGTCCCAGTTTCTGACACAGACTTCCCTTCTAAGGATGGAAAATTGCTCAGTTCTTATCTGTCTCAATTCTCCAGCTCTAAGGTGGGAATAATAATGTTTCCTTTCCCCAGTGCTTTCTCTGTATATTTAGATTAGAACACAAAAAGGACAAAACTGCTTGAATTATGTTCTAGGGTAGCTGCTAACACACAGAATTGCTTCTCTTGGTAAATATTAATATACATTAAAAAAAATGTTTTCGAATACAAAGGAAAATTAGTTTAAAATTTGAACCAATATTGTTCAAAATATTGGTATTTTCCAAAGTGTAATTAGTAACAAACAAGGGGACTTTTTCCTTCATGATGTTTGTATCATTGTGTTACTTTACCTTGTCGTGTTAATCCTGGTGCTAAATCACTGTGCATGTCATGCATGTCCTCCAAGAGGTTTTCCCAGGCTGCTCCTGATATGCAGCCCTCAAGCCTGCAAATGAACAAGACCTTTCTGCTTTGTCAGCACATCATTATTTTTTTTTTCATGGCTACTTAGAGAGTTTCACTGTAACTTGTAATTATAGTTGCAGACTAGACCACTAGGTACTCTCTCATTCCTCGAGAGTATTTCCATACTGTTTCCATGTTCCTGTTTTGCTTTGATATTTATGTGTTCTGAACAGTGAGAACAGCTGATTGGGAGGCTATATTTCCTCCTTGCAGAAAAAAAAATAAAAGAAAAAAAAAAAGAGTGAACACTTGGGTATATTTTTTTAAATCATCCCCAACCTGTTCTCTTAAAAATTTTTTTCAATTTTTGTGCTCCAAAGAGGTATTTACCATCTTAAACTGAATGCTTTCCAAATTAAACCTGGTGGGTTTGGTTTTTTTCATGGAAACCTCGACTTCAGTAAAAAAAATAATTTTCCTTCAGGAAGGCAGCGTGACCATTCCTGTAACAACGAGCACATCGCTCTAGGATTGTTTTGGTCGTGTACCCGTGGTGCTGTTAAATGCAAACAGGGCTCTGGGTCACTTAGAGCCACTCTGCTGCCAAAAACTGTACACCAAGTGCAGGGAAGTATGAACATCTATTTCTCAGGCACTTTCCAATACTTTTTTCACCTTAAGAAATATGTGAGGTGTTGGTAATTTTAAAAGTGGTCAGCAAGCCTCTTAGCTCAAGATTCATACATTTAGTTTCTGTCTTGCTGGGAGGAGAGTGTTTTGTGTCTGAAGCCGTTCAGATGAGCAGTAAATTCTCCTCTGATTTTGAAAGTGTAACTAGTGGCTGTTTAATTGCCTTTATTCCTGTTAATTGTCTGCAGTATATTTAATTTGCTGGGTTTTTAAGATATTTGCTTTGTTTTTAACAAGCTTTGAGGTGTAGGTTAAGTGATGTCTTTATAGAGTATCTGACTACAATCTGCTGAGCTAAAATTTGTAGCTCAACTGTCTCTTTTCATATCATAAGCAATTCACCATTTTTATGATTTTACCTCTACCCTGACTTGGGGGGGGGGGAGGGGAGCAAGGAAAGAAATTCTGTAGATCACCTTGCAGTCTGAGCCTTGAGCCTGGGAAAGGACTTTTCCTGCTAATTACCAGAGCTGTTAATTCTGTTGTCAGGTTTGACAGTCGAGAGATAGTGACTGCCAATGCCCATTTCCTACCAGTGGAGTCAACAGGTAAGAGCAGGACTGTAAAAGGATGAAAAGCAATTTCAAAAGCTTTGTGCTTTTCTCAGTGTAATATTGCAAGATTTAGCAATATTCTGTTTCCAAAGGAGGGATCAGCTCCTGTTTACTGAGTATCCCTGGAGGGATAGTGGTGAGGTGCTCTCTGCTGACAGGTAAATCTTCAGAAACACCGCACAGTAACTTTGAATGGATGTATGGTGACAGTGCAGCAGCTCCTCACAAACAAGACTAACTCTGTGGTTATCTTGTGGCAATACTGCTGCTTTATCTTGTGGTAAAATAACAAATAATTTTAGCCAGACCCACAAGCAGTGAATTTAATCCATTTAATTCCTGCTAGACATTAAATTATAGGTTTGACTGAAATGCCTTTGCTCCTGCAGATTGCTTAGCAGAAATGTGAATGTTCATCTCTGTATCTGCATACACAGTGGTATTTCCCGCTGGGAACCAGCACATGAACAAGGACATTTCTTATTGCTGTGGTCTCTGTGGTCATAATCTAAGCCCCCTGCCTTTTCATGGTTTCCAAATCTGGCATCAATATCTTACTTTACATCTCATGCACACGAAGACATACTGGCACAGTAGGATTAAGCAATAAGCACCACTGCTCATCTGTGTGTCGTAAGCATTGATCTGGTAAAGGAAATGCTGTCTTAGTTCAGTGCACTGGGGATTTGGAAGAGGTAAAGAGGTTTGTAACCACAGGTTGCTTAGGGACAACACTGCACCTCTTGTCACTGGAGAGTTTCGGGAGTACTCAACAGCATCTCTGCTCTTCTTTTGTAAGCAAACAGAAAAATATTAGCATAGACACACACATATGTTCCCTACAAGGGATTTGTGCTGGGAATCTGTGGGGTTTTGACCTGCCAAGATGTGACACAGTTTTTTATGTACCTTGCAAAGTCCAAGGATATCCACTGGTTTTCTGGTTTCTACTTCTGGAAGAAGTTAGTTACTCCCTTCTATTTTAAACATGTTATAACTTACAAATGTGGCTGTTACAATTCAGCTCCCAGATCAATGCAGGTGTCCATCAAAGTTTTTCTGATTGTGTTTAGATTAATTTTTTTTAAAAAGTAATTTTTGCTGTCCCTTAAGCACATCAATCTTTGAAGTTAAAAGTATTCTCAAGCACAGTTAGTGAGCTTGCTTCAATCATAGTGCTGATCTAGCTATTGATCATCAAAAAGCCTCTGAAAAGCTTAATTTAGCCTTCCTAAAGAATCTGGACATCTTCAAATACTTCAAACTTTATTAAGTATTTATTATTTTTTTACATACAGGAAAAGTGGAGACGATGGAGGTTTAAAGCATTTCACTAGAATCTGGTTCCACTTCCCTGCGGCAAATGTTTGCTCCACAAGTTATTTTCTACTGATAACTTGTTCTCTGAGTATACTTGCCTTAGCTTTCAGCAGGCAGCACTCTGTCAATGGAGCAGAGAGATGCAAATAAGAACATCTTGAAAATCTTGTCATTAGGGCTGGAGCCTTGATTCTTCAGCTTTCTGCAAGCAACTGAGCTTCCTGTCCACATGAGAAGGGTATTTGTGGGGAAAATATTCCACTCTTGTTTGATCGTTTTTGTTTGCGTAAGGCTGGATGGGGTTATTGTGGAAAAACATGGTCTCTGAACTTCAAAATAGGAATTTAGCATGAAAATGCTTATTTTTCCTCATGAAAATTCTTTAAGAAAGATTTTTACTTTTATTTTTTTCCCTGTATCATTTTGCATCCTCAGCTAACCCCTGCTCTGAGGGGTCTATATGTCCATTGCTGACCATGACAACTTTTCTGCTTTTCTGTTCTGTTTCTCACTTTCAGTATCTTGCCTAATTCTAGGAGATACTAAACTGAGGGGAGATTCCTGAGGGGAATGTCTCTTGCTCTTCAAAACAGAATCTCCTCTGAGGCTTGAAGGAGCTACTATAGCCGCAAATAGTACTATTGTGTGGATGTCCTCAAACCTGCAAGGGTTCTTTACATTTTTTCCAGGAAAAGATGATGAAAAGCTTGATATTTTTCCCCTGGTGATATTCCACTTTGAAGATGTATTTATCTGAATATTGATTGAAAAGCAGAGCACAAGATCTCAAAATCAAGCTACTCTGAACAGCAAAACTCCTGTGAACCACTTGGAGCTAAACCCATGGTGTTTTTCTTAATCTTGCCGCAGAGGATGAGGAGAGCTGGGAAGCCTGTTATACTCCTACTGCCTCTAGGCATAACCATGTTTTGCCTTAGCTGTCAGCTTATCTTTGTGGAACAGAGATACTGCAGATTTTTCCTTTTTTAAATTAAGGTTGTTCATATATTGAAGTCTTCTATCTCCCTCCTGATGACTGGAATAACAAAGCCTGCCGATGTTGTCTCTCTCGATGTAGACTTCAATACATTTGACCCACTTGTCATATTCTTGGCATCACAGACTGTGTGTTTTAAACAGGCTGCTTCAGAAATGAGCTAATGGCACAAATAGGGGATTTGTGTAGCTGCAGTGGACCTGCAAAACTGTGAGGTATTTGGGCTTTAGGAACAGGGAGAGGAGCTCTGTAGTCCATTGCTCGAAATGTAGATCACAGCAGGGCTGGACCTATTTAAAAATCACCAGAGGTCTTGCTAGTTAACTTCCCTTCATGTAATAGAAAAAAAAAGGTTGAATGAGTCATGTGAAGCCAGCCATGAGATTAATATAGACAAAGATGTCATATCCTCATGCATGCAGCTGTGAATGGCGTATCTACTTTGCCATCTGCAGATTAAATGGACATAGTGTCTCGGTGGCTGCTGCAGGGCTTGGTATAACTCAGTTATCATCAGGCAGATTTCCTGTTGCCTAATACCCAAACACAATAGTTGTTTAGCGTCAGACTTTGGTTTCTGGAGTAGTTTCAAAACCCGTCAGCCACAGTATGTAGTTTTATAACAACACCACCGTTAACTAATTGCACTCGCTCACAGAATTATGAAACCCGGGAGGATAATTTGGTGCATCATGAGTATATCTTTGTGAATTTTTCATAGGGTTATTTTCCTGCAGATCTGTTTGCTCTAATTTCTTCCCTCCTGGTAATTTGGGGCTTTCTTTTCCAACAATTAGAAAAACAACATTCTGTTTAATTACAATATTTACAGAAACAGCTTTTTTCCATACTGCAATTTGCAACAAGTTTTATGTCAATTAACGTCTACTTTTGGAAAGACACACCTTTAAGTATCATTCATTTCATTTGCAAATTGGACAGTTGAATGTGAGTGCTCAATTTATAAAAACCATTTAAGGATGTATTATGTTAAGCGTGCAATTAATCTTGATAGGAAAATACCGTAACCCCCTCAGATCATTCTAGTCATGGCTGATATCACTGAGCAAGTTTATCTAGAATCTTCATCAAAACTTATTTGTGAGTTCATTACAAAAGGCCAAAGCTGGGAGAAAAATCTCTGCTCTTTATACTGAAATCTTTGGTGCAGTCACGTAATTCACATTTACTTCAGTGAGTCACCCATGTGCACAGAGATGAGAATTCTCCCTTGTTAGGACTTTAAAGATTTCCATGGGAGTTTGCTTCCTTGAATATTTTATTTTCAGCTTTGTTATGGTAAGATGATTTTTCTGACATTTCACTGATCACAAAGCAGCTGGCCCCATAAAAAATAAAGCACACACACAAAGAAAGAAATGACTGGGTGTCTGGGGGAAAATGTGAGTTCTGTATCTGAGCTGCAACAGATTGTCATCATTAAAACAAAGCATCAGCAAATGCTGGAATGATGGGCATGAAAGAGTGGGAGCATTTTCTCAGATTGAAAGACAAAAGAAAGGTGGTGCTTTAATTAAGTCATTGTTCGTTTTGAGTGCATCATCCAGCTCTGATCTTTTTTAAAATTCTAAAATAATGGTGTTAAATACAAAGAAGATAACAAGTGGAAACACTGTAAGGTGTATTCAATCTATCTGCACAAATCACACCATCTCTCACTGCAGGTCTAAAAGTACTGCTGCACAGATCTGCCAAGAGCACCATAAAATCCAAAAATACAGATGCTTGTCCATGTCAGGGGCTCTCCCACACAGAAGAGTTAAAATCCAAATTTAAAAGTGCAACAGAACCAACCCCAGCCATAGGTATTTTCTACTATGATCTCTCTTCCATCTCTGTAGTATACCTACTGCAGAAGATGGTCCCTATTCTGCATCTTCACAGCAGCCCTTTGCTAGTTCCTTCCAGGATCTTTACTTCTAAGAGAACAGACAGATGAGTGATGGAGGAGTCTCTGGTTATGTGTTTGAAGGACACATGGGAAGAGCCTGGCTTCCTTGTTGTGCCAGCTCCATCACTGGAGGAAGAGGGAGCTCAACCAACTCCCAAAGACTTTTTCTGTCATAGAAAAAGACATAGGCAAAAGAAATGACCCACAAAGGGCAAAAAAAAAAAATCCCAGCTAGTAGTGTTACATGGGGAACCAGTTCATCCCCTCCCCCTTCACAAGTTTTTTATTAAATGCTTTTTCTTCTGAATTTTCCATTTGTTTTCTGTTTCTATTGAATTTCTTTATTTATTTGTTTCTGCTTATCTATATTGCATGAGTTGTCATGCTGTTAAAGACCTTTATTAAGGAAAATGAATAATCTCCTTGAAGTTACTTATAGTGTCTCTCTTCCCTGCACTTATTGTTGTTTTCTCCCCGGTTATTGGAAATTAAAGGCCAGAAAATGGGTTTGGCATGGAATTTTCATAGGAACTTTTTTTGAGGTTTTCCCTTAAAAGCTTTTTAATCAAAAGCTGGAACTAAAACCCAAATGACTTCTACGTTTTCAAAAGGAATAGGTCAGCACTCTGGGCTTATATCAAATGTTACATTTTCAGAAACAAAGAATTGTAACCTCAAGTTCAATAAAAATGTTCTTAGGCAGACAGCATCCTGGCCACTGGCCCAGGCAGCTGCATTGTTCCTCCCAGGGCTGGGTTTCTGGGCAGTCAGAAGTGATGCAGAATCTGGAAACCAAGACTTCAGAGTAGAACAATGATGGAAATGAATGTACTGTTGTGGGGGGACGATTTGCCTGGCCCTTTTTCAGCAACTTTCCTGTACTTCCTTTCATCCCGCTCTCCTCCTTCACATTCACTTTTCTTCCCTTATCCCTTTTCCCTTGTCTCTCACAACTCACTTCCCTGACCCCTCCTCACCTTGCTGCCTTCCCTGTTCTCATGTCTTTATCCTTGCAGTGATTCACTGACATGGCCTAACACTGGCAAAACTTTGCCAGGGAAAATTTCCTGCAGAAAGCCAAGATGTGTTTCAAGGTAGCTCAAAGTGTTATTTCTTCTCACAGCCAAAAGAACTGCGTCCATACCTCAAAAAATGCTCCCTTGTTCATCATGTGGTTACTTAGCTGGTGCCTCACAAAGACTATATGAATTTTAATTCATAATGATTTATTAAGAGGGACTTTCAGGTCTCAGATTGTTCTCGTGGCCTTTCAGAGCTTCCCCCCTTTCTCTACAGCTATCTCTCAAGAGGGGTCTTTGTTTTGATTTAAGTTCTTTTTGTCTATTCACTGTTTGCCTTATCAGCCAAGGAGAAGAAATGTGAAGATGTATGTGTCTGATCAAATATTTAGACTTTTAATACTAGCAGCTCACAAGATACATAAACCATAATTTACTTCTGTTTACAGCACTTCTGCTGGAAGTACCCTGCTAATCTACCTAATGTATGTAAGAAAATGCAGACATGCCAAGATTTTTTTTTATTATGACTATCAATCTTTACAACAGTATTATGAAGAAACAAGGAATGGACTTTTCCAGGGATGAGATGTCCTATTTATTAAAGGCAAGGCTTCATGTTATCTGTCAGTTCCTTGTATGCAGCACTGGATGACCTTTATGGAAGAATCTCAGTTGGGTGATGTAGTTTCCCTGAAGGCTTTAAGTGATTTTGTCACTTTTCCAGATGAGGCTGCATCAGATCCTACACACATGTATCCTAGAATGAGACATCCTGTGGCTGATGTGCTCACCAAAGCTATAGGGCCAAGTGCATCTGGACAAACACAGTTGCCTGGGGCCAGTGGAGGAGCAACATTTCCAAAACAGTCTGTCTCAAAACAGTCAGGTCTGATGCTCAAGGGAGAATGGATCAGAGATGGACCTGGGGATTAAATTCCCATATTTCCAGAGGGGTCAAAAGCAGGGTGACTTGAGTCTCTCGGTTTCATGACAGCCAACCCCCACATCCCAGCTGTGCCCAGGCCCTCGAGGCAAAAATGACCTTTCCCATTGCCCTTCTCTCTCTGCCCTCAGCAAACCTAGAGTAATTGTTTTGTAACCATATTTAGCTTTCAGTTTGTTTCCATTCCGCCGCTGTAAAAAGGATTTGTATCCCTGATGATGATGAGTGCTTCTCCCCACTTGCACCTCTTGTTTTTTTAGAAAAAGCATCTTCTCCTTGGAACATTACCTTTTTCTCTGGAGGTTTCTTCCCACTTGTTATCTCGAGGTGGATGTGGTATAGCCCTGTCTCTTCCTGTAATGTGCATTATTACAGTGGCATTAGCTGGGTGTATTTTCATGCTCAGACACTGTCAGTGGATGTGGGTCTTTGCAAGACAAAGCTTTAGCAAATGAGATCTAGCTTTTTTCCTCCTTTCATCTTATATGGGAACTAGTTAACTGATGCTCTGGTGACTTCTTGAGGCAAAAACTCTGGCAGGGAACACCAAGGGAGCAGGAGGAGCTTAACCCCCAAAGAAGGGAGGCAGGCTCATAAGTGGGGTCTGTGCCCCAGACTTCTAATTAACAGTTCTTCCAGCCTTCACAACCATGGTGCAAATAGGTGTGCAGCTCAAAATGGAAACATAAAGGGACCCCAAGATAAAGAAGATGAGCAATAATAACATGCTTGGTTGGCTGAAGCCTTCTACATTGTTTTTAAGTTAACTGGATGCCCTGCTCTTGGCTTCAGTATACAAGATCAAAAAATAAATCCTATTAATACTTTTATTTGAACTAGTCATTCAGATTTGAGTGGGCTGAGAAGCCATAAGCACCCAGGTTAACCCAGGATTACTCCTGACATAAATTGTGTGCACATATCAGAGGTATGAGAATATCAAGTGAGTTCATTTAAATTAATGGTATTAAAACAAATGGAAAATTGATTTTTGGTAATAGAGGGCTTGATTTACCCTAGCTTAACTCCATTGACTTTGGTGGATTTGCACCTACTTCACTTTGGCATAAATCAGGGGAATACCAAGTCCAGGGAGTGTAAATGCTAAGACCAAGTGAAATATTTACTGTCTCATGTCTTATTATATTCAAAGTAGTAGAAAATGTGTTTCTTCTGGTTTATTCTACTGTAATGCAGGCAGTTGCCAGGAACAACAGAAGTAATGATTAGCTGTTTAGTGCAGTGCTTGGCCTTAATAACTAGTACCATGCTAACACAAACATAATTACAGATTCAAATCGAGCTTATATTTAAGATATTTATAAAGCAACAAGCAGAACTCAGGTATTGACCATTCACAGACAGAACTGGTTTCCAACCTCTGGGCTCAGCAGCATGCCAAGAACTGTAGTCACTCGTGTACCTGACTGGAGTCCTTCCTCCCCCTTTCTAAAGCTCCTTCTTACTGCTCCACGAGTGAAAAATTAATGGACCTCCTTTCGTTTGCTTTTGTGACGAGAAGGAAGCACTTCCACTAATGGCACTAAGAATAGGATTTACTGTAACTTGGCCTCAAATGGTATTTGTGGTTCCCACACATCCTGTAACAATATGCTTTCTAAACTTAAGCGGATATTGCCACACTGACTGTTAGAGAAAAGCAGAAGGGAGATGATGAAGCAGCTCGTCCAAGCTAACTTTTTTCTTCCTGAGGCAAATTTATTGGCCTCGTGTTCCACACCTTGGCAAGGAAAGGAAAAAACCCAACATGAAAGCGAGACAGGTTGCAACTGTATGTTACCAGTGTGTCTGCAGTGGGGTGATTTCCTGCAAATAATTACTGATGTGAGGGGACAAACGGAAAAACAGATCTCTACAGCTGTTTTTTCACTCTTACATAGCAGTATTATCTGACAAGAGCACAAATACTACATTCAGCTCCACCTTTCCCATTCCTTGGTGAAAGCTCTCCTCCACTCCTACATCAATTCCTCCAGCAGCTGCATCCTCCAGCGACCTTCTACAGATCACTTTGCACAGGGCCCCCCTGGTCAATGCTCCTCTGGGGTAACTCCATCACCCAATCGATGAATTGGTAGTGTTCAGCTTCAGATGGCAACCAGCTCCTTGACCTCTTGCCCAAGGCTGCCTGTAGACTTGTCAATCAAGGATTTATTTTGTGTGAAGTCAAATTCTTTAAGCAATTTGGGATCTATATGTAGGCAGCCAGTGCATCTTGAATGGTGCTTGGACCAGCTAAAACTTCTCTTACCCATTACCAGCCTCTGAGTAAGCCAGTCCTGCATAGAATAGACAAATACCAGCTATCCATCATCCCCTGCATGGCTTAGGAGTGTAATTTCATGAGCTGCCTGTGTGGGAGAGAAGTGTGAGAAGATGCTGCGTCAGTGTGTGGGCTGCACAAGGGACAAAGAGGTGACTTAAAATTTATACTGGAAATAGAGAGTGAGTAATAATGTGCCCACCGTGGACCTTTCTTCAGAAGAAATATACAAATGAAAAATTATTTGAATGATGGATTTAACTCCCAACTGAAAATTAATCTGGGAGGCTGAGGTGTGAACCAGCCTTCTGGCAAGATGGTAGCAACAGGCATAACCCACAAAGTGAAACAACACTCTCTCTGTGTGAGAGGGTGAAGCTGTGGGACTTGCAGCTCAGAAAGAGAAAGTTTTTGTGTACCTGATAGGTTTTTTTTTCTTCCTTTGTGGTGCTTTCCCATAATTGATGGAACCACCAGGAGATTAAGTGACTTGATGCTCCAGAGCTGAAATCTGAGTCCTGGGGGAATTTATCCACAATTCCCCAGACCACAATACTGGATCCACAGGGCTGTGGGAAAGCTGTTGGAGTTTCTGCCTGGGACATTAGAGTCAGATGGATATGAACCAGACCACCAGATCAGACCCTTCAGATTTTGGAGGCACTGTAAATAGGGCTCATATGCAAACATCACTGCATTACATTTTCTCTAGCAAAAAAAGGTTTAACAAGTGGACCTGATGCAGAACATAAACTGCTAGGAAAATATAGGGACTATATTTGAGCTGATTGAATGATCTAGCCTGACGTGATATTTGTTAGCTCTGGTCTCCTGAATTCACCTATGCAATTCTCCAGCATTCATCAGTTAAGCTGAAGCACACTTCTAGTAATAAGGAGAAGACTTTCTTCAAATAAAATCTTTCTTCCTGCATATGATCTGGGGAGAGAGTTTCATTTTTCCTGTTGCCGTTTGGGATGAATAGGATATAATATTTTTTCTTCTGTCCATTCTTATGCATCTTTCCTTCTTGAGATCCTTACAACTGTGAAATCAGTTGGGTGAAAACCATCTCTTTCCCATCCTCTTCCCTCATTTCCTATGAAAATAGATACTTTGAAAGGCATGAAATATAATGCCAAGTACTGCCTTCCTAAAGAATGTCTAAAATTCCTGTGAGACAATGTATTGTTTCAAAACAAAGCTATTTCAGGCAATTCTATCCTTGTCTGTACAAAGCTATTCATCTGAGGAACTTTTTTTCCAGCATAAATATTCTTGCTCTGGGGTTTTATCTTTTACAAAGAAAAAAAGAAAGTGTTTTGGAAGATCAGTTTCATATTGTTACGTTTTAAAATAAAACAAACAAAACCAGATTCTGCAGAAGTTCAATCCAACTCCCATTCTTGCTGTCCGTGTCTAGTCAAAGCCTGCACAATCCCTCTGGAACATCTTTTACAAACATTATTCTTTTGACAGCCTCTGGTGGATTTTTTTTTTTTGACAAATTGCTACCAAGAATCCCGTGCCATGCACAGATTTTAAAGGAAGAGCGTAGTGGGTTTGGTTTTACACGCTTTAGGGTCTTACATGGTCTTACCTTGATGTGGTGGGAACTACCCCAAAAACTGCTTACTGCTTCTGTCAGCACTGGGCACTGGCACTGTTATGGCTGTTTGGTGTGGCTGGAAGGAGGGACAACCAGAGTTCTGGCCTGTTGCAAGCCATTCTCTAGCAACAAGGATTTCTACCAGCAGATAGACTTTTATGAACTTCAATTCACAAAATCCCAGAGCTACGCTCTGTAGAAACTTTGACATTTCCAAAGGAAATACTTTATAGAAGGCAGATTGGTTTTGGCTAAATAGAGAACCTTAGCTGCTCATTTAGGTACTTTCCCCACGCATGAATAAATTCATTGTGGGCTTGAACCAGGAAAATCTGGTTAACCCACCACAGTAAAAGACAGAATAAGATCAAATGTATGGGTGGAGACTTGATGCCTTCATTGCTTTTGCTTATTTTGCAGAAAACAGGGCCTCAAACCATCAGTGATTTCTCCTTTCTCAGCATCCAGCCTGCTCACTGAAATTATAGATACAAAAGTGTTTCACCAACCCCTGCATTTTGACTTCACTCCAAGTCATCGGTTTTCTTATTGAGGAGATAAATATTCACAGAGCAAAGGCAGGATGCTATTGCACTAAAACATCTAACATGTTCTCTGTGAAGTAAATTTGTAGGTGTTTTCCTAGTTAAAGATTTAAATATGTCTCTTAAAATTCCAGTGCTGGTGAAAACACGGATGAATCTGGTTTTAGCAGCCATGGGTAATTAGCCAGTTTTCAAGGTTGTCAGAAATTTTTGGTTTTTTACAACAACAGAAATACCCCAGAAGCATCCTTTCTTAAGAAGTATCTGTGAAACAAAACCAAAAAGTGGAAAAAGAAAATTAGCAGCTGCTATTGCAGTAAACTTCAACACACAGACACTGCTTCCTGAGAGCTCTCATTAGAGCCAAATTAAAACATAGCCAAGATTTTTCTAAATAAAACTGTCAATGAAGATAGAAAGTTTTTATGTTGACAGTAAAGCAAATGATTTTTTCCACTCTGTTGAGGTTCTGTAATGGTGCAGTATATCTGGTTGACTTATGGCAGGCTAATGACAGATTACCAGCTGCAGGAGACACGACTGCTCTCAGAATCGCTCTAGAGCGAGTGAAGCTGAAGACCTGTGGGCAGGGGCTGGATTTAGAGGCAAAAATGGGTGGGGGATTTACACAAGGCTGCACAGCAGTAACACAGGGACAAAAATTAAGAGAAGCACTTAGGGATATGAGAAGTGGCTCCTAGGGTGGGGGAAGCCCTGTGCTGGAGGTTATGTCTTGGTACTGCCAAAACCGAGCTGCAGCAGCAAAGTAACTGAATTTGGTTATTTTCTGTAGGTTAGGGAAGGAGTGCACCAGCAGCAGTGATAATGCTGGGGATATTAAGTAGGTTAAGTGAGAATTATGATCTGCTGCAGTCTTTTAATGCATTCCTAGTATGTTCAGCCAGCACAAATACCACCCCCCCCAACCATCTTGAAATAGCAATTTCCTTGTGTGTTTCCTTGAAATATTCATATAGAGAGAAAAGATCATGGTTGAGGATTTTTTCTCTTCTCAACACCCAAAACTGAAGGCCTTGTTCCCCCTCTGGGATGGAAAAGGCTCAGAGCTCAGTAATACCCATGGTCTGGTAGGAGAAGGAGTCCTGTCATAGTGGGTAAATGCTGACCTGTCCTGCTGCACTTGGGCCGATATGAAATGAAGGCTTTTGAAAGTTGCCTTCTTGGTGGAAACACCCACTGGATTAAAATTCACCCTAAAGAGCTCACTAATCTACTATTATTTTATGTATTTAGAATTTGTGTTGTTTGTTGCAAATGAGGCAAGAGAAGAGTTTGAATATCATGGTTTGAAGCAGAGTAAGCATCCCTCTGCTTGGTACCTCCATTGCAAGAGGATGGCAATGGTGGTTGCACATTTATGTGATGCTCTTTGGTGTAAACAAGTGGACAAAGAGGGGCTGGAGTGGTGGAGCAGCAGATGCCATTCATTGCCCCTCTGTCCTCTGTGCCCATGGCAAGTGGAGAGAAAGGGACTGTAAAGCCTTGAGCCCTAAATCATTCTCAAGCCTCCAGATGTGCTGGAGCTGCTCCCTTCATTGTACAATGCCCAGTTATGACTCTGACCAAGACCAGGGACTATTGGCAGCTGTACCAGATCCCCCACCCTTTAGTTCCTGAGTCCTGAATTTCACCACTTTTAGTAAAAAACATGTACTTAACTCTTCAAAAGTACTATAACTTGGAGATCTTGGATGCCTCCAAAACTGGTGTCTGTGATAACCTGAATTCACTTGGAGATATCTTCAACATTTAATTAGACGAGTTATTTCAGCAGGGAGGAGGAAGGTAAAAAAGCAGAATGCTTAGAAAAAGAACAGCCTTCCTGGGATTGTGACATCTGAATAACTTAGAGGTTTTGAGAACTATGCTTTATTTTAATTAGTTTCTGAATCAGTTTCTGCTTTGCCTATTCTTTTTCCCCCCTCTTTGTACTGTTTATTTTTGATGACATCTGCAATCCTGAAAAAAAAAAAAAGGAAGCAAATTAACTTGGTTCAAGCCACATCAGCACATCCCTTGGAACATCACAGCAGTCAGCTGTAAAAAATGGGCTTATGCTGAAAGAAAATGAGGAGCTCAGAGGGCTGAAAATGAACTTACCTATTTATTAACTACATCCATCTTTATTATTTTTGTATGACACCAAAAATTGTTCTTGGCACTACACAGACATTCACAGAGGATGTGTGGTGGACTGCTCTGGCACTATTTTATTAAGGCCATTCAGCATTTACATCTCCCAAACTAGGAACAAGGTCCATCCTTTGACAAACTCTCAGTCTGAAGAGGCCCAGTCCAAGAGAGTGGTGGGGGAAGAAATGAGCTGCATGGCTGGGATTAACACTACGATTCAGGAATAGCACAGTAGCTCCAGAAAACTCTTCTTTGCTTCTTGCAGACTCATGCAAGAAGCATGTGATGTTTTGTGTTTTGCCAACAGTCCTTCTTCTTGTGTCCTATTTCTACCAAGCAGCAGGTGAAAGGTAGCCTAAAGAGAGCGGAAGGAGTCAAGAGGGAAGGAGATGATGTTCACAAAGGCTTTTAGCAGAGACATGAGAAGGAAGAGACCCAGCAAACCAATGCTGAGGGAAACAGACCTGATCCACTGGTTGCTCTTGATCACAGCTCTCTTAGCTACAGCTACATGTCTGTTCAAGAGTTGTCCCCGTTGGATGTGGGCAATGCTATATGCAAACAGAAGTTGCCCATATAAAGAACTACTCTCTGTGGGTGCAAGGAAAGGAGCTACAACTCCCTTCTCATAAACCTGTGGGCTACAGAAATTGATAGAAAGTTATTTGTATCCCTGTTCTATCACTACCAGCCTACATTCAGCATTGATAATCCCGTGTGCTTCCTGGAAAGATAGGATGTCTATGGAGTAAAACAACATGAAATACAGTTGTTATGTCACGATAATTTTGGATGAAAAATGAAAAATTGGCTTAACCAATATATTTTGCAAATCAATATAAGCCTCAGATAATATTTCAGTAAGAAAGAAAAGCGCCAAGCAACCTGTCACAAGAAAAAGACAGAATGAATGAAATGTTTCATTTCAATATTTGTCAAACTACAAGTTTTAAAATTTTTATTTGAAGTGAACATTTGTGGGTTAGAAATTCACGCCCTCTCTCCTTTTATCAGGAAGCGAATCATGTGTTTTCATCCCCAAACAACGTTATTTCCCAACTTTTCTAAATGTCAGGCAGGCCAGGAAAAAAAGAGTCTTTTGAGCAACTGAGATGTGATTTCTGAACAAAGTGTGTCGTGATGAAGTCCTGAGCACTGACTCACAAGTTCTGATCCGAGTTCAATATATGGTACATGTAAGGTAGGTGACGGAGGTAATTCTGTTATCGTGTCATTCTGTCCTGCCAATTCTCTCCTAGGCATTATCAACTAATGTGTGACAGTTATAAAGTGGATTATAGGCCGGTCTGTCTGATATAGCTAAGCTGAATCCATCAAACATATATCACTCAGACTCTCAAATTGGACAGAACCTTGCCCTGAGAAGCTGCAAATAAGTAATTTGTCACATTTTGCTCACACCTTTCCCCTGCTTGGTGTGTCCTTTTTGGTCCCATACTGCCATTTAGCACGCTCATTTTACTGGTGTTTTCAGGATGTAATATGAAAATTACCAGGCATTATGAAAAGGTCAGCTCTGTTAGACTCACAGAGTAAGTAGGAGGAATGGAGATGTTCTTAGGATATTCATCATCTGTCATTATATCTCATTAATCATCCCAAACAAATCTTGGGCTGCAGTTCGTTAGAGAGTGTTTGTCCTACAAATGTCTGGGATAGGTGCCATTTTTGCTGTATCTTTCTGATTTTTTCACTGGGTTAATAATCGAGATTCTTATTGTGGCATTTTGATTATTATGAGTATAAAACAGGTATAAGGAAAAGGTGAACAGAGAACAGCTGTGTAGAAGGGTGAGAGCTGGCCTTACTGAGCAGCAGAGCTGTCTGGACAGGGAATTACCTTCGTGCACAGTCTGCTGCTGAAACCAAACTCAGCAGTTTGACAAGCTTCAAAAGATCCAAAACACTGTCAGTGTGAGAGAAATACATGATGTCAAAAATGTTTGACAAGCTTGGTCTAAAGAAGGCATTAGACAGCATAATGATGGAAGTATTTAACTGCCTGGCACAGCTCAGTCTGCTGCTCCCAGCAGAGATGCAGTTTTTGTAAGAACTTCCTCTGAAAGAACTGCTGAAACCAAAATGGGCTTTGCACAGACAGATTGGATGGGGTGAGCGCTTCCAGAGGAGTTTGACTGAAGTCATGTTCCTTGTTTCCTAAACAACAATCTGGAAGGGGAAGGAGTATATGCAACTGAAATATTAAATTTATTCCTGTAGCCCTGAGGAACCAACACACACTTCAGCACTTAAAAACATCCCTTTAAAAGGAGTGTGCAGATCCTGTCACTTCAGAGGGGTTGAGGATTTAAATAGGTTAGTGAAAGTGCATTGGAATACAGCCAGTGTTCAGGAGTTATCCTCTTACTAATTTGGAGATAAGAAAAAAAATGCTTTGTGCCTTCTTAATATTTGCCTTCACACCTCAGATGTGAAAGTTTAAGAACTTCTCTTTGTTCTTTTGTTCCTTGTATCTTTTGATGGGGTAAAGGGGAATAGAGGTGCAAGATTTATTAGAAATGCCTGTTTCTTTTACTACCCCTTTAAAAGGGAATAGTGGTCCAGGTTCTTCACAGGTGGAAATGTGCTGCTGAAATTAGTGAAGCTGCTATCACTAGGTTACCCAGGAAAAGTGAGATCTGGAGCCAAGTGTTACAATTTTTGTTGTAGGAATTGCAGGTTTTGCAGAGAATTCATTAACCTGACTTCCAGTGATTTTTTTACCTGACCTCTCAGAATTATGAGAATAAAACAATAATCTTTTCAGAATCAGATGCTGATTGCTTTTATGAAACCATAGGACCAGACTCCTCCTCTTGTGTAAACAGGCACAGATGTGTGTGAGATAGCCAAAGTTATGCAATTCTGCTCCACTCCAAAGGCTGTCCTAACTGTTTACATGGCTGTCTCCTCCAGCAGAGTAAATCTTGTGATGAAAGATCAGGAAAGACAACCAGACAGACAGGTTGGCCTCTGACCAGTATTTCAGCTGAGCTTGTGTAATGCAATGGTCATCTTGTGCAAAATGCTCTGGCAACACCTGCACTGGTTCCTCATGCCCTTTTGCTAAGTTGATTTTCATTGTTCCTCCCACACATGAGGAGCTTCCATGGGACAAAGCCAAGTGGTGCAAAGAGAATGACTCTGCTGCCAACCAGCCTCTGGTCCTTTCCCTCAGTGGCTGTGAATGGCCATGGGTAAGGAAGAAATATGTCCCAGCCCATGGTGGCAGATCTTATAAGGTTGTAAGCTTTATTGTGTAAAGGACTTAATTCCACTACATAGATGCTGACAGAATAAAAAAACTTCTGTGGGAGCCTTGCTTCCTGATAAGTTGGATCCTGGAAGTGTAGGCTTTGTAGACCAGGCCATGGATCAATACCACACATCAGCACCAGGAGGATTTGCCTCTGGGAGCAAAAGCCAGGACTCTGCTGAGTCTGTCCCCTTCACCCGGGGGTTTCCTTAGAGGCAGAGGGGTTTGATGCATTATGACTTAGAGATGCCAAAGAATGGGAGCGTCTTTGGCTTTGTCTAGATTCTTCCTTTATATTGAGTGCAAGAAATTGGAGAAATACATTGCGATGGTATAAATCAGCTGTGCTGGATCAGGGCTGTGCTGATCCAGAACTCAGTGATGTGAACATGCTTCTCTGTTCATAGAGATCCTAACACATTAGTGTGTGCTTTCAGAAACCACCTCAACACAAGTAAGAAATGGATAATAAATTATTTTGTTTTCTTCTTCTCCCACAGACTTTGGTCTATTTTTATGCACTTAAATGTAAGATGAGCCACGTAGATAGTTCTTCAGTTCCATTTCTGTTTGTCACGCTGCTGATAGATCAATACACAGCTAAAAGTTCATAACTTGGCTTTTTCCCCCCAGTATCCAGTATTTGTCTACAGAGATTGAATCTGTCATTCCAGATTAACAGGTAACCACCAAACAATGTTATGATTACAGTGGGAGCTCAGTTGTTGTGGGTGTAAACAGTGGGTGTGAACTATGGTGGGTTTTTTAATGGATAAACCCTTTAAATAAAGGAATGGTTTTAAAAGCAGCTTTCATTCGTGGGAGTTTCAAGAATAGAGTGTTTCAAGTGTTTCAGGTATTTGTTGTGGGGAGTCTGGAAGGCAGATCTTTGTGAACAATGCCCTGCAGTGACATGGGCAGCAGGACCAGGAGGCCAAACCTGGCATCCCTGGCTGTGAATGAGCAGGTCCTGCCCTGGAGAGCTGCAAGGGTCTCTCTCAGCAGCAAGGGGTGGTGGGAACAGCCGGACAGCAAGGATGGATCAATCCTTTCATTGCTCAGCCACCTCTAGAGGGTGACAAATGGCCACACTGAACGTTGTTACCATAACTTTGTCATAAGATGCTGCCATAAGATTGTGTCATAAAGTTATATGGCAACTTTGTCATAAGACTCCCTCTTATCAGTGCTGTTCTGGCATTCTTTTGCAGGGTCTTTGCAGGGAAGTTGTGGAGCAGAATGAAGATGGTGAGAACCTCTTGTTCAGGGCTTTTTTGATGGTAACACTTCACACATAAACTCTAGAAAGTCCTTGTATGGCAGACTTTTGGAAGGGAGGACAGTCCATTGTCTATTGAGGTAAAGAAGCTTTTCCTGTATATTTGTTCACTCCTGGGCAAGATCAAGGCGCTGAGTTTGGGCTTGAATGACCTTTGGTCTGTCTTGATATGATAATTCTTCTGTGGGGTGCATTGTAATGGAATAAAATATAATATTTGTCAAGACTCAAATGGTTTTGTTCAGTAAGATTGATGCAGACTTGGAAATCACATGAGGGCTTTTTGCAGCATGGCTGTGTGCAGTGCAGTTCTCTGAGTCAGAAAAAGGAGGTGATGTCTACCACCAGGTATGGAAATGCAGCATGGAACCTTTTAAATCAGCAGAGGACAAAATACAGCTGCTTTCCCTCCCTAGAATAATGACAAAAACTGTAAGCAAAACACCCTCTTTTTTTACGTGGAATTAATAGTTCAAGCAAAAGCTTCACATTTCTGGAAATCAGAAGAATGTTTCTGTCCTGCAGGTGAATGAACCTTTTTAACACTAACAGGACAAAATGATCAGTGGTGCAGGGAAAATGATATGATGTGCAGAGCTGTGGGTACAGAGGAAAGGACTTTCAGGATTTGTGTATTAGATAACCAGAACTGAAGGAGAAACTCTTTTCATACAGGAAAGTGAAGGTAGGATTTGGAATCTGATGTCAGAAAATGTTAAACAAAATGCCACCCAGACACAGCTGCTTTGTCAGTAGCATCTACACATCTCTTTTTCTTTTGTGAGGGACTGCAGAGATGCTTATGACAAAATTATATATTATGGTGCTATTGTTGCATACCGAATGTGAGAGGGGAGAGTGTTTGGAAGGAGGAACAGAAATAATAAAAAAATAAATATTAAAACCATCAGGACAGCCAAGCTGAATAAAACCAGCTGAGGACCTGACTCATTTTGTGATGTCTGTGGCACACCAGATGCATGCACATGTATTGTGCTTACTGCCCTGTGGGAGTAGCTGAAAGGAAGAAAAAAGACATTTCTAGAACAATACTGGCATAAGGCATCCATTATTATTCTAACCCCCCTGATGCATTATGGTTTTAGGGTAATTGTGTGGGTGTTTGGTGTTTGAAGGAGAAAGCAGAGATGCTGCAGTGAGTCACTTCTCCCCCTCCTGGCTTTTGCACCATAGACCAGGCTGGTGGTACTCCAAAGCTTTTTGTCAATGTACCACAAAGATGTGCATTGACTTTTTAATGTATTTTAAGGTCACATGGGACCATTTTGCTTCACTTGACATAATCCAGTCCATGAGGGAGGGATGTCCTGACTGCCCAGGGTGTACCACATCTCCCCTCTCTCCCTCCACTTGCTCTCCCCTCCAGCACAAGTAGCTGGATTCTGATGTCCTTTGATCTTTTGGGGTTTGTGTCCTCTGTAAAGGACAAAAGAGCAGTCCACTTAGTCCTGACTATGCAAGATATAAGCCTGCAGTGTTGGAATTTCTCTATCAGGATGCAGGTGCATGGGATTTTTCCTCCCAGTGGTGTCTTCTTGGAGTGTGCTCTAGAGCTGAATTCGTGGCCACAAGGAAAGTAAAGGGAAGGTTTCCATTAAGTCTAATGGGGATAAAGCCTTAGCTGATGAGGCAAACACATAAGCAATGTATTCTATTTCTAACCTCTACATGATTAATACAGGGAACCAAATGTCTGTATCAAATTCAGCGTCTGTTGTAGTTATGCCAAGTTTCAGGGCTCAGACAGCTGGCAACCAGCAAGGAATTTATTTGGAAATACAAACCATCTGCAAATGGCCCTAATTCTTTTACTACCTTTTCCCTTTTCTTAGCTATTTTTACCTCTCCTTTTATTCATTCCTATTATGTTTGCAAGGGATTTTTCACAATCATTTTGAGACATTTCGGTTTGTACCACAGAGGAGATAAAGCCCTGCTTGGCTGAGGTGAAGAGCTCCTGGGGATCCCACTGCACCTCATTGCCTGGCTCTTCAAAGGAAAGCTCTGATGCAACGTTGCTGTGGCCAGAGAGCAAAATGAGTCCCATGGGAACAGCTTCATTTCCTTTGATGTTTGGTGGATTTGGCAGTTCAGCATCCCTTGATTCACCAGCCTGGCAGAGAGCCGGGATGCCTGCAAAGCAGGTCAAGGCTGTCAGAATTTCACTGTGGAACAAACCCACTCTCGGACGCTGTTTCATAACAGCAGCCGAGCGTTTCCCTGCCCCGTGGAGAGGCTGGTCCCAGCGGCACACGGCAGGGAGGGGGTGAAACCCTGCCTCAGCACTTTCTGATCCCCAGCCCCGTGTCGGCTCCCAGCCGTGCTCACACAGGCACGGCAGCACTGCAGCCCAAGCCAGCATCCTTGCTGCGGCTGCACAAGTGGAAAAAATACCCACATGAGAAATAAACTTAAATTCTTTGCTGCAGGGGGACAGCTGTGTGGTGCAGGGAAACTCACAGCTTGTCAGCCGGTGATGCTGTTTCTGGGTCAGCGCTGCCCAGGAGCACCAGCTTGGATGGCCAGGGAATTGCTGGCCCCAGGGTGCACCCAGGACCTTGGAGGAGAGTTATCCAGAGGTTTGCAGCTGTTCTCTGCTCTCTCGCAGGGCAGGGGAGGGGGCTGCTGGAGGTTGACCCAGCCCCCTCTTGTGCCCACAGCCGCAGCCAGAGGAGTTGCCATGAGCCCAAATTTGGCTGCCTCTGCAAAACTGGAGCCTTCCCCAGGTGGCTGGAATAACTTATTTCTACTGTACAGTAGTGTCCAGATACCCTGACTGTGGTATGTGTATATGTGTATGTATACGTATATATGTATATACATACAGGTTTATATATATATATATACTTATATATACACACACATATGTGTATATTCTTTTGGAAACCTGAATAGTTGTTCTGTATGGAAAATCTCCAAGCCTATGTTAGATATTTATATCCCTCCTGATATTTCCTAAATATGCATTGACTGAACGTTCCCAGCTCTCTGAACAATACTGGTGATAAAGAGAGAGATTAAATGCAGAGATCAGGTTCTGATGTGCTTAAGTGGGAACCAGGTATGCCTCGTTTGTTTCCCAGAACTCGTCATTGCCATAGGGTTTATTTTGGGCTAAAGCAACCTAAATAGGCAATGCTGATTGTCAGGAGTGGGGATTTTAGGGTTCAAATGGATGTTACATCAACAGAAGCGTGATAAGTAGGGGTAAATATGATGGTGTCTGAGCCCGTGGAGGTTGGTCAGCTGCTCACAAGTGGCTGTTGTCTGCAGGAGGACACTGTGTTGGTGCTGGTTCTGCATGCAGGGAAAGAACAGTGTTGGTCCCCCAGCTTTAGCTCGCACACAGATGGCTGCCTGAGTATAATTCTGTACTGAGAGGTCTCCTTTAAAGCTTCACTCCCCATCCCACACGGTTAATTGGCCTGAGTTAGAAGCCTCAGGATATAAAAGCAAAATGCTAGCATGCCATGCATTGGAACTAATAATAAAAAGGGTTAATTATCTTTAATACTGGGAGCTGTTGGAGCTGAATGAAGTGAGAAAGCAGCTTAGAGTTTGCTTGCTTGAATGTGTAGGAGGAAGGTGTGGAGGCTGTTTATTTACAATTATTCCCTTTCTGGAGAGCTGGTGCAAACCAGTGCTCCCTCACCTCATTCAAAAATCAATGAGAATCCTCCTTGGCTTTGGTTTTGTTGCTGTTTCACTTGACCTTTAAACTTTACCTTTTAGATAAGCCAGGAATAATCAGTGAACCAAAACAGTTTGGATGTGTCTGAGTAAAAGCCAAACCCCTGAGCCTCAGCTTTGATATCTATTGCACCAGAGCACTGGCTGGTTGTGGTGCTCAGAGGTTTTCAGTACTTGGAGTGCCTGCTGCCTGCTGCAGGATGCCAGGGCAGCCCCACTGGCGATTTGTATGAGCAGTTTTTGCTGAGTCATCTCTGGTTTTCTTATCTTCTCCTCAGAGTGGAGAAATAAGCTGTGATCTTGCAGATTTTTCCCTTTCATCTGAAAGTGCTAGAGGTCCTGGAGAAGAACCACAGGCATAGGGTCATTTTCCATGCACCCCACACAAAGACTGTTCTCACCTTGGCGACCTTCTCTCCCTTCTGTGCTCTAAGTGCAGCAGCCCCAAAAAACCAGCTTTTCTGTTGCAGCCTCTTGTCCTGCCCTTCCTGAGGTGGTTTGTCTGGGAATCCACCATGATCTCTCTGTGTTTTATCCAGAAGCATCATTTGCATCTTTACACAGGTTTCCCTCTGACCAAAAGGTTACAGAAACACCTAAACAAAGAAGAAATGCTGTATATGTATATAACGAGGTGCAGGGCCTGAGACTCTGTAGAGCACCTGTAACTGTCTAGAACTACCTGTGGGCAGGCTTTGAGTCCTCAGTGACGGGCTTGGCTCAGTCATGCTGGATTTAAAGGTTTCCTGGGTGGGAAGAGTGAAGCAGGCTGTGAGACTCTGACTTCAGCCTTTCTTCCGAGCCAGGTAATTCCCTCTGAACGAAGTTTTGGTGCCAGATGCTGTTTCTGAGAACCGAGATTGCTGGAGATTTCCCTGAGCATCTGTGATCCTGGGGTGTATGGTGGAATAAAACTAATTTCTCTCTGCTGGGGCTCCCTGGATGACGTGTGTCAAAAGGGACACAGTGGTAGGATAGGGTTGCTGCACCTTGGAGTAAGCAACTGTCAGGCAGACTGTGAGTTTTTCGCTAAGAAAAAAATAATAGGAATATCTGTAGATATTTAACCATTATGCTGTGATACATTCTTGCTGTGCAACACACTAAACACTTCATCTTAAGAGAACAGGCTCAGGGTGAGATTGAGCAGAGAGGAGTGAGACAGCTGCTGGAAGGAGATGGGAGGGAAATGTAGTTCAGCTTGGAACCGCAGGAAAGAGCTGTGCCCATGACAGTGAAGGAAAACAAGTTCTCTGGGTACATTTGGTGCCCACGGCTGCAAGTGAAAAGATGTTCTGTTACATTTGTGCCCTCTCTGCTAGTCATTTATCCAATTTTCACCTCTTCTTAAGCTGTCAGCTTTTCAGCACGCATTTTCAGGAGTAAACACTGTGCTCACAGCTTCTGTGCTGTGAAAATCTGAAAACTTGATGTCAACTTGAAAAATGTTATTCTGCAAGAATAAGAAAGAAGACAGAAAAAAGAAGTGTCCACATCATTTCTATTTGTGGAATTAGGAGTTTAAAACTACAACCAACCTGTGTTACCTCACTCAGGATGTAACGAAATCAAGAGCGTTACTGGTTTTAACAACATGCTGAAATTATGTAGCAGGGATGTGGGTGCCTTCATTTCTTTGCAGAGAACACATTAAAAATGAGTATTTTGGCTTGCACCGCGATGCTGCATAATGACAGTGTTATGCTGTGTGCCAGCAATTCAATGGGATGCTCCTTTCTTTGGATCACATATCTGTTATCACTCCAGACAATGAGTATCTGATACAAAATAAAAGTGATGGATGCCAAGTGAACCAGTGAGTGGGGAGAAGATACTGTGGTTCATTGACTAACCAAATTACTTTGGGGATATTTAAATGCATCTCTTGCTTTTTATTCTGCATGGGCTATTATAGATGAATTCTGTGATGATTCAGCCTTGGAAAAATTAACCTGTTCTGTTCCATGTGGGATGCTGGTGATTGCAGAAGTGTGATGATGTGGTAGGGAACTATAACGCGGTTTCCAGGATAAAAAGGTTCTGGGTTTGGACACTGATTAAAATTTTTTAACATTTATAATTGCATTTTAGTCTAGCAGTGTAGCTGTTTATGCTCACAAACTGAGCTAAAACTGAGGAAATATAGGCTGAACTGCATAGCTTTAGGCAGCAAATAGTGTGCACTACATTAATGCATTCACTTGGCTTTATCCCCCATTTCACTGCTGGGTTTACCATTCCACCACAACAGAAACTGAGGCAGATTGATGAGTTTGCTGCAGAAAAAGCAAAGCAGCTGTTAACTGAAGCAGAGAAAATCCCTCACCAAGTTATCTGTAAATAAGTACATAAAACCCTAGATTGGCTTTGTTGGTGTTTGCACCCGTCTTGTATTTTGTTCTGAGGAGATTGTAACAGATCAGTTTTGTTTGCAAAGACTTTGGCATAAGCAGGGAATTAGAAGCTGGTGCAAAGAATGTGCGTAGAAAGACATTTTGAACTTCTACATATAAATACACACACTGGAAACTTTTTCTAAGCGTGGCCAAAACAAGACACCACCAGCTGTCTGTATCTTATCCAAATTAATGAACAAGGTCTGCATTTCCAGTATCAAATACCAAATTCCTTATGAACAGCTCCAACTGTCACCAGAAGTATTCAGACTGATGGTAAATTAGTTCGGAAAATCTGATGCTGCTCTTGGACAGTTCATACCTAGAAGAGATCTTATGCTGTCCAATCAATCAGCTCAACCTTTAATACAGACTTACAGAAAATGGAAGCCATCCAATCTTCAGGAAAACTCTGTTATCCACGATTAGAAACAAATTTCTGAACAAAAATCTATTTTAAAACAAAATTTCATATTGCCATATAGGGTGCACAGACCAGGGCAATGCAGGGGCACTTTTGGGGCACTCTGGGGTTTTTCTGAGAGGTGTTTGCAGCTGGATTTTGCTGCAGACAGCTTGTTGTTGTGCAGAGACTGACCTGCTTGCTATTGCCTCATATGAGTTTATGGTCTACCATGAACTCTTTACAATGTTTGGCTAAAACCCATCAACTAGTTAACCTGGAAGTTGCTGTGTGTTCCTCTGCAGATGCTGAATTAAGATGATGGCAAAATAAAGTTGAACTTAAAGACATCCGGGAGGCCGAGGAGCTGAAAACCATAAACATGGAGAATTATTTTTGCAGATATGCATGTATAAGCTGAGAAGTAAAGCCTTTAAATTGAATATGTGCTGTCAGTGAGGTGTAGTCAAATAATTATTGAAATCTGGGGAGTGGGAGAATACATAGGAAAACAGGAATATTGGTTAGAGGGAGGCCAACAGGGGGCAATCAGATCCTTCCCTGCCCACGGCTGTAACCCCCCTCCAGCCATTGCCATTAGCCCAAATTGTTGTCTGTTGGACTGTAAAGTGTTACACGTTCCATTTAATTAACACCTTAAATTTGATCTTGATGGTGTGGGAGCTCCTGAAGAAAATGAAACAAATTTACAACTTGTATTTAACAAAGGCAGAGTTTGCAAGCGGGTGGAAACCAACGGAATTGCCATGGAAATGTTGAAAGTGCTTTACTGGCTTCAGGGGTAGAGCCAGGTGAGGTCTTTGGGCTCACTATGCAGAGCTGATGGTTCTGCCCGGGGTTTTGTGACAGCCAGTGTGGGTGGGTGATGGTCTCACTTGATACCTGCAGCCCTGCCTGCGCCTGGAGCTGTTCTCCAGGTGGTGGATTGATGTCGCACCATCCCAAGCGTTCTCCTGCTGAGGGGGACAGCTCTCTCCAAACCGAGAAGCGCTGGGAATGACACTGTATCATTGAGCATTGATGATTAATCAACAAACTAATTATCATTCCCAGAGAAGGCTCTTAGGAGCATTCCTGTCAGGAAGAGCAAAGGCTGAGAAATGAGATTTAGTATGCAGCAAACACAAGCTGTTTCCCACGCTGCCTGCCACCAGATGACATTGGAGAAGGTTCTAATGTTCCAGGAGTAGGAGAAGGACTTCTGTGTGTAATTGTGGTTTGGTGACCAATGACAAAAGTCTTTCAAAAAAGACAAAAAAATTTGAATTTAAAAATAGAATGGAGTAGATTTCTGTGGACCACCATGTGTATCCACTATTGGAGACCTTTAAAAATGTGGGGGGACATTTGACAAAAGTATGTACATAGGATTGGGTCTGCTTTGGGAAGGATAGACTAAGCAATTCCTTCTTTCCAGCCCTATTTCTGCTTATTGCTATTCTTCTTGCCAGACATACCCAGAAAATGCGAAGCTCTAAATTATTTTTATATAAACACGTTATTCTCGCTTCTTTTATAGGGAAATAATAATTCCTTAAGTGGTTCAACATGAAGAATATATTCCATGTGTATGCATCCTGCTTTAGGAGCAGGGAATTTCATGGGCTGCGTTGCTCCCTCACTGGGTGTTCCTTGGTGGGCAGCGTTGTGTGCTGCCCCACCACACAGAGGAGCCACCCTTCACATGGGTCCTGAAATTCCTCCCTACTTCCAGCAGTTGTGATATGAACGAGCACTGTCCTCCTCAGGCCTCTCCTTAGATTCCTGCTCATGTTTCATAACAGGCTGTGTCTCTTTGTCATTCAGCAAGATGCCTGCCCTGCTTGTGTTACCCACATTATCGAATTTGCTATGCCCACCGGGGTGCTCAGTGTGTACCACAGACACAGCATTAGCTCTGGTTGCTTTTTTGTGGTTTTTTTTTGTTTTTGTTTTTTAAGGGAAATATTTTCTCCATTCTCTCACTGCACGCCAGTTTAAAATCGGCGCTGCAGCCACCCTGGAAGGAGTGAGCAGAGCGTGTTTGGTGCCACAGCAAAAGCAACTTGCAGGGGCAAGCTGCGGTTCTGTGGGGGAAGATCGGCCTTTCCACGCCGTGGAAATGGTCCCTTGAAATACAGGAGCCCTGCCCGGCCACTGAGGCAATTCACTGCCCCGAGTACCCCGGAGGGGTTGGCTCCCCCGGGTGCACAGTGCTGGCACACAGACAGGTTATCCTCGGGTCTGGAAGGGGACTCCGCTCCGTGTTTACCGTATCAGCCGAGTCACTCTCGCCGCTCCGCTCGCATCGCGGGCAGCCCCCGGCAGAAAATCCTCGGCGTATCCATGGGAACGTGGTTTTCCTTAAGCAGCGCTTGTAAGGATGCGGTTCGTAACGAGCCAGGGTGATCAGGGTGAGCATGTGGGGGAGAGCAAGAGCGTTCATCTCAGCTTTCCTCTGCCCCCGCGCTAATCAAATGCAAAAAAAGAAGAACAATAGTTTGCCTTCACCTCCACAGCTTTTCCCAGGTGGTCTATCACCGGATATCACTCCTGCATTAAACACAGCACCATAGGGCTCATTTTAAATCTGATTTTTTTTTTTTTAAATGGGTAAATCAGTGAGATGCTCTGTGTTTTAGGAGCCTGGGGCAGCTCCAGCAACAGATCCAGGGTCATGGGGAATCCAGCTTCCCTGGAGCCCAGGGGTAGAGCACCATAAGCAAGATGTTCCATTAAAAGGGTAGGTAGCACATAATGACCACCTTGATGATGCTTAAGGTAATTTTTAGGGAGTTTGCTGGTGGTACAGTGAGATCCCTAAATGACAACTTTTGTGCCTTCCTTTTTTGTATCCTATATTTTTGCAATGTCGACCACAGAGTTGGTGTCAGAAGCAAGGGCACGCAGCAGCAATAAACGTATTACCACAAATTGGTAAATCCCTCTTCAGGTCTCCAAAAGTGACATGGGTGATACCGGTGTTTGCTGCCCCAACAGATGTCAGTGGGAGGTGGCTGTACTGAGTCACAGCTCTGTGGCTCTCAGAGGATCAAAGGCACTTTATCTCCGTTGCTATTGATGTCTTTCTCCTAGGTTTTCTCATAATAAGAAGTCGTTGTAAGATGGAGCTCAGCTGCACATGGGCTTGTCTGAAGTTTTCACTCCCCCTCCACACAACACCCCAGGGGAAACCATAGGATCCAAACTGCTTTAAGCCTTTCCTCCCTAATTAATGGACATGTGTAAGGACATGCTCAATTGCAACTGAACAAACATGCTTCAGTGCCACCCTGAGGAGAGGCTTCCCTAAATCAGCTCTTGCTGTCCTGGCTTTAGTGGGTGCTGCAGAAGTGGTTTTTCAGAAATGCTAATGCCAGAAACATCCCTCCCTCTTACAGCTTTCTTTTGTGTGAACTTTTTTTTCAAATTTTGTCATCTACATGCATGACTAAAGGCTGAACCAAAGCCAGTTGTGTTGGTAGATTCATTCCCACAGACTTACATGAACTTTGGGCAATCACGAGGTGCACTGGGGTGTTGGAGCTGTGCTGAGAGGTCTCAGAGCATTTAGAAGTGAGCAATTTGTGTATCAAATGGCTGAGAGTTTTGGATCAATGGCTTACTTTCTTCCCCTCCGTCTCCTCCAGAACAATTGCTATTTTTCACTATTTTCTCTATTTCTTTTTTTTAATTATTTTTTTATTTTGCCTGTTCTTTATTATGGTTTTCTGCAAATAGTGGAAGAAAAAATCCATCTAAAGCAAAGAGTATGCACCAGCTATTGTCTGCCCCCTCAGAAGAAACCATTTGGGAACACTGTTTTATGTATATATAAATACACACATATATATATATATATATATATATATATATATAAATTGCTAGAGCTATTAAGCAGTGACCTGAGACAAAACTGAACCTGCATCCTTGTTTAGCTGCTCAACGCAGCAGTGTGATAATTGCAAAAATACACTCCTTGGAGTGAGAAAATGGAAGAGATTTAGAAAGCTGGATTGATTATTTTTCACATGTTGGATTGCTCTGTTATGATATCCTGCCAGGCTGCTGTAGGCAAAGGGAGGTAACTCACTTTCCCATGAGGGTGCACAAGTTGGACACGAATCTGTAGAAAATCACTGTGAGATGTACATATCCTCCTTCACATTTCACATCCCCGCCGTTACATCATGAAATGGAGTGAAAAGATTGATCCATTAAACTAGTTTGCTAATTCCTTCCCTAAAACCGAATCTGGGCAGAATTCCCAGTCACTAAACTTTGTCACCTAATCTACAGTTTGTGAGTCCTTCAGGTAGAATGAAAATTCTCTGCAGCTTTTCACTCACTGGGCCCTGCCCTCCATAAATAAGGTTTATGGAGAAAGCCTAATCACACTTACTTTAGGGAACATTGTTTTGCTTTCACAGCTACACCCAGTGTGGAACTGGGACCAAAACCCCAGAGTCGCAGACTTTCCATCCTCCAGGATGGTTGAATGTGCATTTGTCTGTTGGTGCTCAGGCTTCCCACTCCTTCTCCAACTTTGTCTCCACTTGTGGGCAGTCTGAAGCTGGACATGCTGGGGAAGGGTGGGTGTTTGAGCACAGAAGCTCTTTGCCTTTTCACGGGCATGTGCTATGTGTGATATGCCAAGTGCTGTCCCCTATTCTCCTGTGCTGAGGCAGGATCCACACAGAGCTTCTGTCTGGAAGGTAATGAAGGGCTGAGAAGGACCTGGGGTGTAGCTTAGTTGGAACTTCAGGGTTTGGGGCACTGACCTTAGGGGAACTGGTGGCATTCAGGTACCATGTGCTTCAGCTCCATAAGGAAAACATGGAAAGGTAATAATGACAATACTTCTATGCCCATCCAAGGATCTCAAGGGTAGTACATTGAGGCCAGCCTGTTCCTTTTACTCAGCTTTTGGTTTTTGACTATCTGACAGTAGCTGAAAGTGCAGTTTAGCTGGATTTTCCTCCCCCCCCAGCAGCAGCAGTCTCTGTTCACACAAGCCCTTCTCTAGGAATGGAAATATTAGCAAATTGAGCTGAGCGTGAGAGGAGGCTTCCAAGAGATTGTTTTGTTTCTTACCCACCTCTTTTCTAATAACAGTAGTTTCCTTGCAGGATAACAAGCTGGATACCCTCAGTGTATATGTTTGCACCTCTGGGAGCAAGTCCAAGACCCTTTTGAGAAGGGAGAGAGAAGAAGGAAAGGAGACCATCCAATTTTACATGCCCGGGAGAGCTGCAATTCTCTCCTCCTTACTTCCTTCCCACCTGGTGGACAGACAAGGGAAGAGGCAGGGTTTGAGTTGCTTTCAAAGTGGCTGTCACTCTCTTAGGATGGTGCTTTCCCCCATTTGTGAAAGAGCCTGAGACGGATTGACATCTCCGCTGCTCATGTCATTGTGGCACACAGTGGACTTTGAAAATAAAAAAATCATGGCATGTATCCTCAGGAGGTGTCACTGCCTAAGTCACCCTGAAGGCAGTGGGAGGAACTGTGAGCTGCAGGGCTGGCCCCTATGTTAGCTGCATAAGAGCACGGGCTGCGTGAATTACGTGATCTGAATCTTAATCAAGTATTATTTGCATCACTCAATTATCCTGACTCAGCCTCTGGGATGGGTTTTCCTCCTGTTTCCAGGGCTCAAATCAGGAGATGTCCTGTGGGCCAGGACAACAGGTAGGTTCTGGCCAACAGACATAGCCAGAGAAAGCAGAGAGTTTTGGAATGATGGAATGATGGCTCTCTCTTGGCAGACCTGGGTTTGGGACCCTCTCCCACCACAGCAGCGCAGGCAGGGTGCTTGGGCAGGGCACTCTGTTGGCACAGTGTCAGGTTGGAGGGCAGAGCTGAGCCCCCTGCTTTGGTACCTGCAGATTGGCTGTTGTGTTGGCTGTTTTATCGGCAAATCAGGTTCTGGCTGTGTGGAAATGTCATTTGTCTGTTAAAAACAGGTGACGTCAGAGTCCCTTCAGAGAGGAACTTTTATTTTTCCACCTGGCAAGAGAGGCACATAAAGATGGCCAGGCTGCATGTCACGCTGTGCCAGGGAGTAGGATGGGCTGGAGATGGAATTTCCCCTTGGAAAACACCCCAAAGCACCACATTGGTAAGATGGGGCTGCTGTAGCCCATGCAGTATGGACAGGAGGGAGGCAGGTGGTTGCCTGATATCTGTGGCAAAGGGACATTCCAAATGGGACTGTGAATGCCCTGTGAGGTTTGTGGGTTTGTACCAGCTCTTTTCTAAGCCTATTTCTATTTCACTACGTGGAGTAGTGGGGCACGAACTACATTTGTCAAGATGATGATGCATCTCCTCTCTAATTTCATGAAGGCACTGGCTGATTTTTTTCTCTTTCTATTTTTAAAACAGAGTAAGATTTTAACTTATTAAAACAAAACAAGCCTGTTAGTGGGCTGGTCGTACTGTTGTTTCAAGGTGGATGCAGAAGATTCAGGGAGTTGGATTGCATCCTTTTTTTCTGGCATGCTGAGTGATTTTGGCCAAGGTTCTTACCCTTGTGCGTCATCATATTTTTGCTTGTAAAACGAAGACAAAAGTGCTGTGTTTAGCTGAAAGGACCTTTTTTGTTCAAAGAGTTTTGCAATACACAGAGAAAAGGGCTGTGGAAGGACAGATAAATGACAAGTGGTAAAGTAAAAGATGCAAGCCTTTGTAACCATATGCAAGAATTATTTGGAGTCACCAGATGGCAGGATTCTAGACCAAATTTGTTTTTGTTCTGCAAATCAAAACATAGCATCTTTTACAAATGTCTGTCAAGTGAGACATGGATCTTCTTAAATGCCAGGAGTGTTGGAGTATCACCACAAAAGATGCAGGTGCAGATAGTCTGGGAGATTATAAACCAGAAAAAACTTGCTGCTACGCACGGTGGTTGTGGGGAGTGCCGACTTTAGGAACAAACAGCACAGGGCAGTGGCAACTTGTGTGTTCCCAGGATTTCCACCAAGGTGGGGTGTTTTTCTGGAAGAGACACTGCAGCCCAAGCAGGAATCTGGTGCTTGGAAGTGCTGTAGCTTGTGGATGAGGCCATCAGGGCAGCTAATTGCCATGTTCTCTGCACCCTTCCCTGTGTGCAAACCTGGAGTGTGTCGGCTGTAGACCTCAACAGTCATTTTTCTGGGTGGCAATAAAACAATATGCATTTTCCAATTAACGGTGCAGGTAGCAGTATTTCATTTTTCATTGCCTGCATGATGTGGCAGTGCTCAAGTCATCATGGCCTTTCTAAAGAGTCAGGAAGAAATGGATAGGCTTTCTGTGGGATGTCTTTGCTGGCAGCTTTCCTTCCCTTTAATAGAAGACATCAAAAGAGATCATAGAGAACTTAGAGTGGAAACTAAATGTGTAGCACCAGGATAAATAAGGCGCACGTCTTTTGGATTTAGAGGACATCCCTTCATTTTTGCTCAGTACAGTCCAGTCTCTCCTTTTCCAGTTTTCATGACAGATCTGACAAAGACAATCTTCTCTTTTAATGCTGAGCTGTGAGCACTGCCAGACGCTCCGTTCTGTAAGAGCACGCGGTTTTGATCAAACCAAACCAATTATCCCACCAGAGTGATAGTTTACCATGCGGAGAGTGTCCATCTTACAAGACCCTGCTGGAGTCTGGAGTATTTTTTTTCTTTTTTTTTTTTTTTAAATGTACATATGTATTTTTAGACCTGCACCATTATTACTCTGCTAGAGAGAGCAAATGACACGCTGCCACGGAGGTGAGCTGCCTTCAGCCAAATAAAGACTTAATTGTGGCACAAGCAATTCAACACACATAATAGAAGACAAGTGCATTCGGTCTGGAAGATCGATGATGTTGACAGCTTTTGAAAATTGTAAAATGTAACTGTTATTAGAGCAAGGTAGTGGGTGAGAAACAACACGGCCCGAAGTAGATCTTGTCAGCAAGGCAAAAAAATATATATATCTTGAATGACTTGAGAGTTGCTGAGGAGGGAATATAGCTGGTTTGAATCTCCCGATTAGGGGTGAGATGACTGGAGCTGGTCACAGAATACCTTTTAGAAATGTAAAACTACTGGGCTGTAAAAATTAGAGTGAAATCAGAAAAGAGCTGAGCAATATTACAGTGCTAATTCTGGGAGGCTCTAAGCAGCACCTCTGAGAATTATTTATTTTGTCTTTAATTACTGAAGAAGTGGTCAAGCTGGTGGAGGTTTATCCCCATGTACCTCAGGGCAGAGGCTGTGCAGGGAGGGCTTTCAGAGGCAGCTGGTCTCAGCAGACTCTGTGAGCAGGCTCCCATTATCACAGGCAGCAGGCATGGGAAGGAGGATTTTCAGCCCAGGAGAGGAAGGAGAAAGACATTTCAGCAAAAATAATCTAGGCTGTTTTGCAAGTCATTTCAAAGCTTGAAAAGAGTTGCCTGTTTTTAGAGCCCTTTGGAAAGTGTTCATCAATGGAATTTTTTTTAAAGGTCACATATTTCCTGAAAGGAAATTACTCCTCATTCTGAGACTCTCAAATTCACTGTCACTCCATCACTCTCCTAATGTGTGGTGCTCTTAAATACACTTGGCTTTAACTTTTCATTTCTTCTGAGCGGCATCGCCCTCTTTCCTCACAGTGCTTGTGTGGTTTTTTTCCAACACTCTCCAAATCTCACACTGTTGTCAGCCTCCTTCACATGCTGCCTCTCTGACTCTTCTCCCAGGGCTCCTGTGTGAGTTCTCTCATGCTGTTTCACCCAGTGTCTGCTGATGAGTCCTTCAAGACATTTTTTGAAATGCCTTTTGTGCTCCTCGTAAGCTCTTTGCTCTAAGCTCCTCTCCACTGTGCCCCTCTGCCTTCCCTGCTGGAATCCAAAGCACACTCCCTCTTGAGTCTTTCCTATTAAAGTTGCCAAAGGTGATGTGTTGAAGTGATATGAAGTGATAAATTTGAACATACAAGGGTTTGCATAGGACCGACATTTTTTAAATGTACCTCTCACATTATTATTTTTCTTTGTTACATGGTCTGTTGCTTTGTTGTGGCTTTTCTTAGTTTACCTGCTGCTATAAAAATGCAGAAGAAAGGATTCACTGATCTCTAAATTGATTTCCACACATGCAATAGAAACCATGGTGGAAATTACACTGGAAATTTAACATTATGTGGTGTGATAAATAGTCATTTGGAGGTATATTAACCTGCTTCCTTAGGTAAAGAAATGTCTTATATAATAACTGTCCTCGTGCAGGAGCTAACATTTCCTCCTGATGATGCATTTGTCTTATGGCTTGATTATCTTTCTGTGAAAACACTTCAGCTCTGACCTTTCCAGATGCTATAGTGGGCTATGCTTTCACACTGACTGGCAGCTTGTGGTGGCACAAGGGCAACTGGGAATATGAGGTGTTTTGCCTACCCTAAATCACTGAGGTGGTGACAACTTGTTGAAAAGCTCTTTGATGAAACCTAATTCACTTCGTTTCACTAAAAGATAACTTATCTAGCAGAGTAAAATGGGTTTGATGTACTAGAAGAACACATGGAAGCGTGAAGCAGGTTGTGTGCTGCAGAGAGGGGTGCACTGATCCCCAGTCCTGCTGATGGTAAGAGCTCCTGGGGAGCTGACAGCTCAGGGGGTGACCAACTGCTTTCTGTCCAAGCTTCTGTGTTACCAGAGAGATTTGGGCACATAGCAAAACACTGCTGAAACAAAGCTTGTTGTGCTATTGTTGTCTGCTAATTCAGGAAGCTGGACCTCCTCTTCTTTAGGTTAGACCTTCCCTGGGCTTACCCTGAACTGTGATGAGCACAGAAACTGGTTTATTTCTGTAGAAAAGGTGGAAGGCCATGGGAATATGCTGCACCATTTTAATATTGTGATTATTTACTGTTATATGCAGCCAGAATGGGGTTAAAGCAGGACTATGGATGGACTCGTGGTGCCCCAGCCTCTTCCAAGGGCAGGCTGTGCACACACAAGCCCTTTCTCTCACCCTGCTCACTCAAGGGACAGCTCTGTCTGTAGCACAACTCCCACTGAAGTTGCTGTGGGATCTGCTAAAGCCAGTATACCAGCACCATGCCCTAATTTCTTTTGCAGTCACTGCCTGACTGGGTATAACAAAAAGGCTGCCTTTGAAGTATCTACTTACAAGAAAACATGTGAAACATATCCGTGCTCTTGGGAGTACCTTAGATCTAACCCCAGCGAATCCTTCTACTGCAAAAAATGAAAACATCCACTGAAGATGGATCAGGTTCAGTGCCACCTGAACTGGCCCAAAGGCACCAGTTCATGCCCTGCATCACCAGTATGGCTGCAGAGGGTTTAGGGCAAAGGCTGTCTGTACAGATAGACTGTGCTTGCCTCTGTGTGCACCCCACTCACAGGCACCATGAAGTCTCTGTCCCCCACATTTGCATCTGACCCTCCCAGAGAGGTATCATTGACCTTGTTAGCTTTTGTAGTTGGCTTATGTTTTCTCTCTTTCTTACACTACAACCTGTTTTATTATGTTCTCATCCCCCTGAAGAGCCCAGGACTTGGTGCACCACTCTTTCCCTGCCTCCCACTGCAGTGAGAGTCTGGCTTCTGCAAGAGGGAAATCGGGCTCAAGAGAGATGTGTCCTTGCAAAGCTTTCTCTGTAAGGAGAAAGGGCAGTGGTGAACTGTTGGGCCTCATTAAAAGGAGCCCAGACAAAGCCACAGGAATGACAGAGACAACTGGATTGCCTTGGATTATTGTCCCCCTGAGTTTTTGCTGTGAGATGATTTTCCCTGTGGCTGATGTGCCGTGCTCCCCTTGGCAGTGACTGTGCAGCTCCTGCTCTGTGCCTTCCTCAGCCTCTGCCTTTCTGGAACTGCTTTTGGGAGAGAAAGTGCTCAGTATTGCTTGGATTTGGAAGAGTTTTAGGAATATGCATGTGCACTTTTTTACATTAGCAATAGCTAATTCTGAGAGATGAGCCTTGTGCCTAGAAGGGTCCCACTGTTTGTTTCTTCCAGCTGCTGTCCCACTGCCTCCACCTACCTCAAATAGAGAATTTGATGTTGCAGAGACAAACCCACCATGCAGAGAGCACTTTATTGTGCTGAAGCACAGTAATGGGGGAAACACCTTTTACCTGGGAGCTATAAGTGTCCTTGTGGGTGTCCTAGGGTCGAGCTATTGAACACTTCAGAGATGAGAGCTGAGACCTTGAATATAACTCCAGATTTTGCAAAAGGCCAGTGAAATGACAGAAGGTCAGGTGTGATGTGTTTGCAGGAGCCTGTGCTGTTAAAGACACACACTGCACTTTTTTGTGCCTGTTTTTGTGTGTATAAGGGAGCTCATTACCCAAACCAGAGCACTGAGTCATTTTCAGGGGAAGCAAACTAGCAGCGCTGCTGACGCCCTCGTGACCTGGCAGCTCATTACAGCACAGGTATGGGAGAGCTGAACACATCCATCACACTGAGATTGGATCCCACATCCTCACTGTGTTCTGTTGAGTCACCTGGAGTTGTATAGGTTCAGATCTGTTATTTTCACCCAACAAACAGCAGCCTCTTAATGAGAAGAGGTCTCTTTCCTCCTCTTGCTGCCTGCTGCATGGTCACTCCCAAGGTATAGTCCGAGGAACAGTGAGTTTTAATCCTATAAAGGAGTTCTCTAAACTTTGCAAAACTAGCTGCCATGTCTAATTTCATAGAAGATACCTTGGAGATCCTGTTCAAACACTAGTTATTGTGGTGTGGTCATTCTGGGTGGAGAAGACTCCCCTAGGTACATGAGTGCTGGGGTTAATGCGGTCCCTGTCACATCTCTATTGCTTAAGCAAGGCATGAAAAACCACGGCAGAGAAATGCTGTGATGATGGCCAAAGGCATGTCAAAGCTGGGTACTAAACAACCTAATTATAGCTGGCTGGACAGACCAGCAAGCAGAGGATTGTTGTGTTAAAAGGGGCTGTGCTGGTGGTGCTGAGGGGAAATGTGTGCGCAGGGCAAATCTGCGCTCGGGACTCGTTTGCATGGCAAATGCATGCAGAGGATTCCCCACCAGGGACAGTGTTTTGCAGACACAACCAGAATTAATATATTGGGTAAATAAATTCCAGACATACTCATCGATAGATTAAGAAAAGCTGCAAGAGATGGGAATCCTACAGAGATGAAAATGGAAGCAAAGTTCTGAGCTTGATTTTACTTACGCCGGTATGACCCAAGAATAAATCCACGGAATTTGGTGGAGTGATGCTTATGTGACAGAGGTGTAAATGAGAGGAGTTGGCCCCTGAAGTCTGTCAGAGGGGATTGTGACATTACCAAGAGCTGTCCTTTATGCGCTTTTTCAACATGCTGGAAAACTCTGTGTACAAAATGTAACCTTTTTTGAGCAAAATGAATAAATTTTGCCAATTTTATTACTTTTTTTTTTCTTTTAATGTTTATAGCAAAGTATCTCCTTACTCCCTGGAACCTTCAGCCGTCAGTAGTCAGTGTGAAAGGTGATGATGAGGCCTGAAAGTCCAGATTCCTTGATAGGCAGAAGCAGGTCCTTGGTTTGCATTCTGCCAGACAGGCTGCCCATCTCCCCCTTTCTCTCCCAGGCTATCTCTGAGCTGCTCCAGGCCTCTCTGGACTAATCTGAGTTCCCAGGCTACTCAGGCAGGCAGCTGCCAGCAGCTTCTCCTTGCATGCTGTGTTTCAAATTCAGCCAAAGATCCCTCAGCACCCACATCCGGGTGTTGCTGAGAAACTAAACACTGCAGAGATCCAGCTGTGTGAAAAAGCATCAGGCTGTGGGTGTTCTGCCCCAAATCAGCATGTGGGGATTACCACCCTACACATTTTGTGAAGCTGAAATGTCCCTGTCCCCTCCACTCTGATACATGGTGTACATCAAACACTGTCAGCAAGACCGACTGGCTTTTGTCAGCATTTTTCCTTCTCTCCTGCGGCACCACTGAGGTGAGTGGGAATTGTAATCGCTTTCTCCCCCTTCCTTCCAATTAGTGGTCCTTCTTTTGTGCATCCGAAAATTGGCCCCTTGTGACATTTGCATGTCTACATGGCATTAACATTTCCAAATTGGCACAGAGCAATGCCGTAGCTCAGCAACGCAACCACCTGATGTGCTTGTTTTAGCTAAAATTAGGGTACACGTGTGAGCACTGGGGGGGCGTGGAGGGGAATGGCTGAGATGACTGATTTCTTGGGGATTTTAACCCAATTAAGACCAGTTAATGGACTTAGGAGGTGGATCATTTGTAAATATTATCAAATGTTGGAACTGTTTAATTGAAAAGAATCAGGAAGTTCCCAAGGTCTGACTCGACACAAAGCCCCATGGCACTGCTGAGCCCAGCCTAGTGCTCATAGCTAAGAGGTGTCTAAGGGAGAAACTGGATTTCGTATAATCATCTCTTTCCTGTACCTGATGACTGAACAGATTTTGTTAGGGCACTCCTAATCTTTTGGAGCAGAGAGGAAGCTGAGGTCCTGACCATGTGTGGTCAGAGAGATCCCATAGTGTTTTGAGCAGCGGTGCTCTGGCCAGATTCCAAATTGGGTAATTACATCATGTTTCCCTAAATTCCCTCTGTAGTTTCCACTGGATATACTTTTCTTTTTCACATCCTGCCCAAATCCATACTCCAACCCTGTAACTAATTAATTTAAGTGCTTTGAAAATATAAAATGCTATGTAAGTGCCGTAAGTACTATTATTACTAGTGTCTCAGTGTGATGCTGAACAGCTGTCATGGGCCAGCCCCAGAGGTGGCTGTATCAGAGAAGGGAGATCCTTTAGAAGAGCTTTAGGCTCATTTCAAGGACACTGTATAAACCTGCAACAAAATAATATCCCTGGAAAAAGGAACAAACACATAGATTGCATTTATTGAACTTTTTAAAGTTTAATGCCAGTATAATCTCCTTCTCTTAATCTCCTTGAATGAAACAGTTTAATATATTCTTGTGATGTTGATTCACTCTCATCTATGTTACAGTTACCCACACAGTGTATAAACTGTATAAACTGTATTAAGGGTTGGAGTTTATAATCCAAGTAAATCAAATGGGCAAGGAGATGAAAATAGAAGAACTAATCATCCCAAACTAGAAATTATGGCTGCATGGACCAACATTTTTAACTCCCCTTTGTAATTCAGGCTTTGGGTTAGCCAATTCTCAAAATACCTGCAGGCAGTTTTTCGAGGTTGGGGCTTCTCAAAGAACAGGACCAGGATGCTGATTGGGTTAAATTTCCCTAGAAAGCTGCTCCTGGAGAGGCAGTGGGCAGAGGCTGATTCATAGAGGCCTTTGGAAGAACCTCTGGGAAGACCAACAGTTCTCCATTCAGTTCCATGTGTCTGGCCAAGCACCAGCCTCAGGCAGGGCATCACTGAAGTCTCTGCTCAGGTACCCATGCATGGAGTTGTTTTTTCCAGTGGGATCAAACGTCTTCACTCTGTAAGGGGACTATGACTTGTACTACTGGGATGAGGAGGTTGCAGCAGAGGGGCACTCAGTTTTCTCAGTCTTTCTTCCTTTCTTTCCTGTGGAAAGCAGGACAGCAGAGGCTGCCTGGGTGATGGGGAGGGAAGGCAGAGCAGGGCTGCTTCTGCCCGCGATGAAGATGCTGTGATTTTGTTGGCATGTGGCTCCAGGCACTCCAACTGCAGGACACCAATTATTTATATTTTTTAAACTCTGGCCAGAGGAGGTGGGCCGCAGCTTAATTTTCTCTCAGAGCAAAAGTCCAGATCCAAAGACACTCATGTTTCTTTACCCATTTGCCTCCCTTTCCTTATTCTCTTTCCCGTGTGCCTAATGCTACCTCACTGTTGTGAAGCCCAGGTTAAGGTCTTGAAGCCCAGTGGAAGGGAAACATAAATAACAGAAAAAACAGAAAACATGTCCTAGAAGCCTCTACATCACCCTGAAACAGCTGTGACTATTGTCCACAGGCTGTGGTGCAACTGGGTATGAAGACACTTGTGCCAGTGACGACACATCTCTGAGACATTTGGGTCACTGCTGCTTTCCCTTTCTTGTGCTGAAATATTCACTCTTTTCGCCTCTGAGCGATAAAGAATTGCCACAGGGAGTTGATTAACTTCAGAGAAGAGCTGCTCCAATGAGTCTAAACACAGGGACTTAAATTTGTGGGACTCAAATAAATAATCTATCTCAGCATATAGCCCAGACCACCTTGGGTCAGTGCTGTGTTTGGGTGTGTAGGATTCTCTCCAGTCTGCTTACCTGCTCCTACACTTATTTATGTTGCTCATTCGGTGACCAAGTGAATTGCTCCATAGTCCCGTAATTATTATATTTCATGTTTTAATACAAAGGAACATAGTTCAAGGGGAGCTATTATTTTAAAGGGATGAAACTCAAGCCTGAGGAGATTGCAGGGATGCAGCCTACCATCTGTTTAGCTGCTCTGGTTATGGTTATGAAACCCATTTTGCTCAGGAGGATGAACTGGGTGTGAAAGGTTGACAATGACATTTAGAAGAGACAATCTGGCAAATAAGAAAGCATGAGAGTCTCCTGTGGACTGTTAAATATTGAATAAAATATGAATAGTGCTGTGTTATTACTAAAATGAGCTATTTTTAATGATTCCACTTATAGCCCGCCAGACCTCTGACGTACCAGTCAGCAACAGCACTCAAAAAACATGAATAATAAAGAAAGCAGTTTAAAAGTTGACCTATATATTAACATATATTCTAGCATGGGTCTCAGGTGTTGCTAATGAAGAAAGATAACTGCACAAAGAACTAACAAGAAATTCATGGATTTCTCCCTCCCACCTGAAAGTTATTGATTTAATTTAGTGTAGTGATACAGAGAAAAACCAAACAAGTTTGATTAAAATTTTCTGTGCTGTTTTTTAACAAAATAAGGGAGCTGTACTCACACTAGATGAGGAAAAATAAGTAATTTTCAGATTAATAGCCACTGAAGAAAATGTAGAGTTAAAGGTTTTTGATTTAGCAGTCCAGGAAAATTTGCACTCAAGAACTTTAAAAGTCTGGATGAGATTAGTGTCTCTGGTTAACAGATGTTAATTTTTAATAAACCTTGAATTAACAGTAAGGAGTAATAGACCACAACAAATATGGGAATACAATGTTCTAGTTGAGAGAGAGAGCTGAAAGGCAAGGAGGTCTTTTTGGCCCAAATCCAGCTTCTGGCTGAGTAGATTCATCTCTGAACAGGTTGCTCCAACAGTTTTCAGCTTAGAAGGTCTCTCATCAACTTGCCAGGCTTAGCCAAAGGCAGAGGGTTAAATCTGTTCTGTGATTTGGTTGTTTTCCAGGTAGCGGCCACACTTTCTGCCATTCGGTAAGACCCAGGGTGGCATCAAGGACCCAAGGCTGCCTGGTTTGTGTACAATGTGAAGTGGAAACCAAGGCAGCATTCCTAGATTGGAGTGAGCCACAGGATATACCTTGTATGGGACTGTGCCTTAAATACTGTCTGGGCAGGCATCGGCATCAGGGCTGAAAGCAGAGACCTCTCTCCAGTTAGGATCAGGATCCTGCTTTGCTCATCTGGACTGTGCATATCTGACATGAAAAAAGAAGGAATTTAAGTCACCTGTGATTATCAGACCAGAGTCGCTCACTAGCATTGTTTCTGCTCTTAGAAAGGGCTGCTCTTCATGCTTTTTATGTCTTTTATTCTTGAGGCACAGCGGAGAAAACAAGCGGAGAAATTGTACTGGAAGCAAGGATCAGGACCCAGGAGTGGGCTTTAGTGCACTGCAGGAATTGTACAATGTTTTTTTCAAGGCCCAGAACATATGTTGATCCCTTTACAGATATGGCTGCTCCTTTCCCCGTGGTGGTATTCCTCCTCCTCCTCCACTGCAACATCACAGAGTGCAGCACTGGCAAACTCTTCTGTCCCTCTGGGGCAAGGAGGATTCCAGGTTAGCAGATCCCTAAGCCCTGAATCAGGAAAGCAAATGTCAACTGGGCCAGGAACACACCCTGGGGATGTGTTAGTGCTTGGGAGCATCCTTAAGGAAGAGGAAATCACCGCTAGGGATAAAGAGCCATGGTGACATACAGCACTAGAAAAAAATGCCCTTTTTGTCCCTTTCCTGTTCTCAGTCATTCTGTCTTGCAGAGGGAAGATGCCTCCATATGGTCCTGCCAGAGAACCTGGAAGTCCTGTGTGAAAGGTGTGATTTAGGAGAGTTCACCTCTGTGCTGGGCTGCCCTGAACCCCTGTTTCTGTGGTACTGGGGATGTGTGAGGAGCCAGAACTCCAGTGGTGTAATGTGTCCTTTGCACCTCCTCGATTCTCTGTGTGTCTATCTCTTTGTGCACTTTTTAAGTCCCTGCTGCTCAGGTAAGAGAAGCACATCTGGAGTTGAAATGACAGAAATGGGCCAAATCATCCTCACACTCTGCCTGGGTTTGCTCAAAGATGAGCTGTGGTTGTTACAGTTCCTTATGGAAGTGCAGCTTGTTCCATCAGTCATAGCTAGTGAACTGGAGATTTATGCACATACTTGTATTTTTCCAGGGCTTTGACCAAGACCTTGTCCCCATCCAGAAAAATTAAGGTGGATGATTTCCAAGCCAGACATTCATGAGTATTATCCTTATTTATGTGAGAACTTTCACAAGCCTGAGCTCTTTACTGCCATTGCACTTGTAGTGCCTTTAATGGCTGTAGGTGCATAACGGGCAGACCTTCAGAAGAACAGCATCATCATTCAAATCCAGTAATCCTTTTCCAAGCAGATGTTGAAGGATTTACCAGGACTTTATGATATGTACACCTGGAAACCTCTGAATTTGATTTAAAGGGGCTCACAGAGTAGTAATTAACTCAGAACTGCCAAGCACAAATATAGTTCAAGGAAATAATATTTCAGCTTTTCAGTGCTTAAATGGAAAAATGAATTCATCATTGGCAATTACTGAGTTAAAAGATTTAACTCATGACTTGAAATACGCCCACACAATCTTGTTTCCAAAGCTTTCATTAACTGAGCTAATAATTACCACTACAATTAGGGATGTGAGGCATTAAAAAGTCCAAGATAATAAAACATATGTAGTTATTTTAAAAAAGAAATACCAGTCAGGTTTGCAGTGTGCAAGAAATTCACCTTGTCTCTTGTTTGGAAATGTTCCACATCCACCCAACTACTCATCTTTTTGGACAGTAAAGCCATCTCATGTGCTGGCACAAAGCATCCCAGGACAGCCCCAAAACACTTTGCTCTGTCTCCTTGTGTTTGCCGGGGGAGTCTGCGGATGCCATCAGGGGTCTAAATTTGTGGAAAGGCTGTTTTTTCTGGAGGATATGAGTAAAGATGGTATGTCTGATGGTTTCTGATCGGGTCGTGTAGCATCGTAGAAGGGATTTTTTTATTCATTTCCTTGTTTTTGTCCCGTTTAATACAAAGGCGATTCAGTGTTGGTAATTGAAGGAATGACATCAAACGCTAAACTAGGCCAATACTGGAATCTCAAACAATCGTGTCTTTATGGCAAAGCATCTCCCCCCAAAGAGGCGGGTTCTCAGTCAAAAGGAAAGCTTGGAAAAAGGAAACTGTGGGTGGGAAGGGAGTCACGAAGATGCAAAGGGTGTCAGTGAACTGTTTGGGAGTTTGCCTTTTGGAGAAGGAGGAAGGGTAGGGGAAAGGACTCCTTTTTTAAATATTCAACATGGTATTCTCATGTACAAGTAGCCTGGTTTCAAGGAGAAGGGTTAACTAGCACACGAATTGACTGTTTAGTCAGATCTTAAACAGATACTTTGTTCTTTTTGGTTTGTTAGCGTAATTATTTCTTGCCAAGAAAACGTGGAAAAATGCTGCTTTGCATCAATACAAAGTGATTCCTTTTTTTTGTTTATTCCCTGACTTTTGGTTTAGGCACTGAACAGGAAAAACAGTTATTTGCAGGGCTGTGGTATGTCTTGGGAGGTTCCCCAGTGCCAGCTACCCGAGGACACGCACACTCGCCCAGCAGGGTTTGCACAGCCTCTCCCAGGGCGAGCAAGGGACTCTGGTGCAAGGCCAGTGGAAACTGGGATGCAGCTTCTGGGAGTGATGAGGACTTTCCCTGTGTTCCTGTAGTACCGTCCATGTTTATGGAGTATTCCTGGGTGGATAACTGAAGGCATTTGCCATAGTGTTGTACAGTATCCTTTAGGAAGAGAATGAGAAAGCACTGATCTTGATTTTGTTTAGCAAAAAGCAGGATGGCAGGGGACCAGAAATAAGATTCCTGGAAAACATAATGAATGAAATGAGTTATTTGGAAGTTGTTCTGTAACTATTTATTATTTTCTCCTTTGAATGATGTGTGTGTACGTGCATGTACATCAGTGTGTGTATAATTCAGCAGCCGTAGGCAAGGGGAACTGGGACATTCACAGAGCTGTGGCAAAAAGCAAGAAGTTAGGAGTGGGAGACAAATGCACCCTGAGGTCCTCTCTCCCTCCATGCCCATGGGCTGATGGATGCTCTGGGATGCAGCTTTGCTTTGTAGTGGGAATGGACTTTACACAAAATCTTAACTTTATGGCTCGTCTTACCTTTTCAGCTCTTTGGAGATAGCCAAAAGTGTGCTTACATCACGAATTCTCACTGAGCTTGTCTCTCAGCTGCAAAAAGCCCCAGTTATTGGCAATTCCTTAGTATAAAGCTTCAAGGATTTTGGGAACAACAGGAAAGAGAGAGAGGCTTAAATCAAAATCAGAACATGTCTAGGCATTGAAGTGCTCTGGCCTTGTTTTTCTTGGATACTGCAGTATGCCTTTGTGGTAACAGTCATTAGGCAAAGCATTTGCAATAATTTATTTGATGCATTTTGTCCAATTTTACTCTTCCTAATTATACTAAAAGAGTGTTTGATGTTTCTGCATTTTATTTTTTATATTCAAATCAGATCCAAAGCATTTTGCCAGCATATTCCTGCCTGTTGGGGCTATGGATAAACTATTTGCTCTTACTATTTACCATTTAATAATCATTCTTCCAACTCCATGATTGAGAAGCCATGTGATCTACTACTAATTTTGGTCCTTGGCTGACTCTGAAAAACCCACAGAGAGAAAAAGAGATTTCCAGCTTTCCCTAGCAGCCTAACTCAGTAGGAGTTGTTCCATGAACTTGCTTTTCCAACCTCAACAATTCTATGATCTGTGGTATTTCTAGAAAACTTTTCAACTAACATTTTTATGACCACAGATCTCTTATAAATATTTGAGGAAAACCAATAAAAAGGGTCACAAACTGAAGCAGTTTCATGGGCTTTGCTCACATCGCTGAACATTGGTATATGTTTTCCAAGCTGTGATGTTGATGGCTTTTCATCTGATTCATCTGATTTCCATATAATAAGAAAAAAGGATTGTTTTTCTCTAACTGTAGGCAATTGGACGAGCCATAAGTCAGAATTAAAATATGATTATCTGTTATGAAGATCTCATATTCCTTTCAAACTTTCATTATTTACAATCTTTTTCTTGGTGACATTTCAGTTCTCTGGAAATTATGTTCTAAATTGTACCTAACATGCTCACCACCCACATGTAACACATGCAATAAGCCTATGAAATATAAAGGGGGAATGTTTCCATTTTAAATTTGACTTTTAATGAGATTTTGGAGTGTAGGGTGAGTATTTTGCTAAAATATATGGCAGAGATTGCACAGTAAGAATCTAACAGGGCTTTCAATGGCAGTCATCTGCAATGTTATTCTCCTGCCATCTGAGTAAAATCCATCCCGTTCACTTCAAAGCAAAGATTCTTTGTGTAGGAGAAGTGCACAGGGTCCATAAAGCAGGAAACTCAAATCAGCCCCGAGGTTGCTGCCGTGATTGCTGCAGGGGGAAGGAGAGGCTGGCAGCTGGGAGAGCCTCAGATCGACTCCTTGTGCCCCACACTGTGTGGCGAGTGCTGGGCTTTTCCCACTTGGGTTTAAAGAGCTCAGTGACATGAATATAACCTATGGGAGCAGTAACAATGTGTCGGAGGCTCATTATCAATTGGGTTTGCACTCTTAGCCCTCACAGCAGGGGTGGGCTGGATGTGTGGTGTGTACAGACTCACCTCTCCCGGTCCCTCCCTCCCTTTGGAACCCCAGCAGGTCCCCACAGCTTTATCACGGTCAGCACAGTGGCTCCTTACACCCTTGAGCACAATTTTCTTGAAAATGAAACCACATCCTCCTTTTTCAGAAGAAAACTTCGCAAAACATATGTTGAGGGGAAAAATAATGAAAAACTTAAATTGGATCGAAGTCTGATCTCTGTTTATTTGGCGTGACCCTGAAGTAACTTCATGGGACTGAAGCCAAGGACTCTAGTCATTCTGCCTTTCCTTAGTTGTAAAGGAGCTCAGAACCTGACCTATTATCTACTGGAAAATACACCATTGGAGGTGATTTTGTCTTTTCTTTCTGGAGAATAACTGGCTTCTTTACTTAAAGCAGGTCTGGAAATCAGAAGTCTACAGATGACATACCTGTAATCATAAAAGATTTATACAAGGGTATTCCTTTCTCATTTCATTCCAGCAGCAGCATTGCCTAAAATCTATTTCCATAGGCTTAGAAAACTGGCTTCTGAAACTAGTATTTAATGCACTGTTCACTGCTAAGTCCTTATGGGAACTGGCAATATTGAAATTATATTATTCCCATACAGCAACTGCAGGCTTTCCAGTGGGCTGTGAGACTTCCTGGAAAGACCATAAGGATTTCACTTGTCTTCACATTAGGAAGGTATTCCCATTTTATACACTAGTGTCCAGATTCTCAGCAAGCCTCTGCTGTTTACAGCCACAAAATTTGTCAGCTCATATGTCTGAATGCTGTGATATCATAACAACGGATGAACTAGAAATTCCCCAAGCAGCTCTGTAGTTACATCTCCCATGTCCAAAAGACAGCTGCAGAATGTGCTCATTACTGCACAGTTGTATTCAAAGAACTACTGCACCCCAAATACCACAGATGGTGCTGCAAAATCACTGGGCTTGGTGTTTGTTGACACAAACAGTTTGGGAACTGGGGCTTGCACAGGGGAGGACAGGCCTGGCTGGTGACTTCAGGGTCAGTGCTGTGTCAGGATAGCACATAGGGACAATGCTAGGTATGAACTTCCCTGGGAAATTATTTGTGTTACTGTGACTCTCTTAGCTACTAGTGAAGATTAGAGCCCACTAAGTGGAAAAGTGCACCAAGGTGTCCCAGCCTTAAGGGAGGGTTGGGGGGAGCAGTATGGGGTTGCAGGGTGCTGAGATGCACAGAGGCAGAGGGAGGACTAAGCCCACATTCCTGTTTTTTAAATCTTGGCTCTGAGACAATCCTTTCTCGCTTCTAAATTTTAGAGCACCCTCATCTAGATTTTCTTCAAGCCTGTGTCTGTACCACTCTCTATAAATAGTCTTTGCTTTCAGCAGCCTGGATGAAAAAAAAGGAAGGGGTATGCTCTTTGCTGCGGAGCTTGCAGAGCTCGCCTCTTCAAAACACTCTAGTTAGTGGGAAGGGGAGGAAGTAATGGGCGTTTGACTAAGTTAATGTACTTGGTGATCCACTGGAGAGCTGCCAGCTCTCATTTTTAAATAAATGTCAACATTAATTTTTAAAGTTTAAATGCATATTTTGCATTTTTGCTCTCAGCTCTCCCTGGTGCTCTGGTGCTTTCTGAGGAGCAGGAGCCGGTATGGCCGGGCCTCCCTGGGGAGCTCCCAGTGGAGGCAGCTGGGAATGGGTGCTTGGAGCTCTGCTGTTCCCATGGCATTTGCTACGTGGGTGTAATTCCTTCCTTGTAGAGAAAGCCTTACCTGCTGCTTAATTCACTTAAAAAAAAAAAAAAAAAAAAAGAAGATTTTGCGTTTTCTCAGTGCTGTTTATTCCCTTCAGGCGATAAGAAACTGAACCCAGAGTCCATGTGTGACAGATATCAGTACAATGGCATCTCCTATAAATAGGGGCACTGTAGCTATGTCAGAGCTCTGCTAAGCACAGATTTAATTTAATCTAAGTATCTTTTAGTGTCAAGGCCATCTGTTTAAAATTAGCACTATGATCTCTCTAGGCCTGCTTCAAAATTGGGATGGTCCAGAATCAGTAGCCCTTAAAGGCTTTTAGCGGGCAAACAGCACCCAAAGTTCTGAGGAGAAGGATATTTTTCTAAGGTTGAAGCGCTCTTGGGAAAGCTCATAGGCAGCAGTAAAAACAAATCAGTGACAGGGGAGTTGTGCCGTTCACTGGGGACTGCAGGGAGGTATTTGGCAAGAAGAAGGGCTATGGAGGGTAGCACAGAAGAAGCAAGGTGTAAGCAAGCTGTTCCTTGGCACCAAAGCAGGAGAAAAGGTATTTCCAGATGGCAGTCAGAGGGACCAGCTGCAGAGAGGGGAAGGAGCAGCCCTCTGTGTGGAGGATTCCCCTGGCCTGGCTGAACCTCCAGCACAGCTGTGGCCAGCAGGACCAAGGAAGGCAGCTGCCTCCCCCTGAGCCGATGGCTTGGCTCTGCAAGCTGCAGGATTTGCAAGGTTTTTCCCTAGGACAAGATCTCCCTGAGTAAGAGTGTTAAGCAGGCTGATGTTCATGTCTTCTCTCCCTTCCTCTTGCTGCATGATGCAAGCCAAGGTCCCCAAAAGTGACCCCCAGCTCTCAGGTCTCATAACCTGAGTGCCTTCAGTCACCCCACCAAGGGGGACGGGAATTACATGGGTTTGATTTTATCTCCATGGCACTGTAATGTATGAGCCTACTTAGGAGCTGATTTCAGTATAGATTTGCTAAATAGTTTTTGGATTAAATGGGTCTCTTACACCACCTGGGAATGTATCACTCAGTATATGAGCTTTGCCTTCTGTGAAATGCAAACACTACAGACTGCTTCCCAAAATCAACAGCCATATCAGTCCCCTTGGCCACCACAGTTGTCTCCTTTGCCCCAGGGAGAAGAGCACACTGCGCTTGCATCCGTTTCAACCTGGCCTGCCTGGAGACATTTCCCAGCCCCCATTGCACTCCCTCTGTGCCTGTCCTTTTCAGAATATCAGCAGAATTTAAAGGCAGAGCTTGCAGTAAAAAAGAGCTGTGTCTTGGAAAAAAGAGCACCTTTAATCACAGTTTGCAATGGCAGCTTGCACAGTAAATAATAGTTGTCTTAAAATCATATTGCTCCAGTTCAGCATTCTCTTCTGTGGCAGAAACACCACCCAAAAGGCAAGGCAGTGACAGTGCTCCAGCCAGGAGCTCCCCATTTATCTATGCTGCTTTGGACAAGCAGCAAAAGCCCACCTGCACCCCACAGTAGGGCGAGCACAAGTTGTCTATGTCTGAGGTCATATCTTTAGTGGACCAGTACCACTAAAACATTTTTCCCGGGTTTAGGCAATTTTTAACACCTTCTACTTGATAATTCCTTTCTCAATAATGAAACCCTGTCCCCAGGCATGTGTGTCAGAAATGTGAGAGTTTGTGTTCAGCTTTGCATGTTGTCCAAAGTGCCCTGAAAGCCTTGTGTCCCCAAAGCTTTCCCGAAGAAACTGCCTTTGGACTGGCTGTAACGCCACAAAATGCTGCATTTCTGATGAAGCAGCATACCTGGTTCGTGTTGTTTTGGTGTAAACGCTCAGCCAGGCTGGGGCAATGGTCTGTAACCTCCAAGCACCTCCACCTTGCCCACCTCACCCAGCTCAGCCACATGTAGGCTGAGAGCTGAGCAGAAGCACCTCAGCTTTTCCCATCACGACTTCCCTGCCTTGACTGAGCTGAGACAACATTTCCCTGAGCGCTTGTCTGTTTGCAGCTCCGCCTGTGATGGCTGCTGCAGTTTCCAGGAGAAGAGACATTAAATTGAGAGTGAATTACCCACATTCATGCCATACTTCTGTGGCTGATGGCACAAGTGACCTACCCAGGGGAAGATGGGGCCACAATGAGTGATGAGCCCCTCTGACTCTCTGAGTCACCTCCATGAACTGCAAAGGCTGAATAAATTCCTTAGCCTTGATGGAGTTTACCCCAATGACTCCAGGCTGCAGATGTTTTCCATTTCTCCTTTTGAACTTGCATTTTAATATTAACCAAAGTCATTATTAATTCCTTTTTTAAGCTAAAATGAAGATTATTATGACTGTCAAGTATGCACTAGCACTCCTTAAAAGCAAGTATTTTATATAGCACCTTCAGATTAATATATATGCAAATAGGATATTACAGATTAATTAGTATGCAAATTAATCCATGTGTTATTTGTGTCTACATATATCTTCCCAAGCCTACTGCCTGGATGGTAAGCAGGTAGCTTGTGTACTTGTTTATGAGCCCATATGTATTACTCCATGGTAGCAGGGAAGATGTGTATGTCATTTCATCTGCCTCTGCCTGAAGATACAACACTGGAAGTTTAAAGGATCTCTCAAATTTTTCAAACTAATTTTTCATGCCTGTAAATGTCTGTAACTGAGCTGCTGATCTCCAGCTAAATTCATGTAGTTGGATTTCAAAATATCACCTTTTCCAAATGAAATCATTAGTGAGACACCATTTACTGAGCTCATCTGCAAGATGACAGATTTTACCCAGGTCATTATAACAACAGCAGCAAAAGCTGCAGGCAGGTTATTTGTAAGTGCAGGAAAGAAAACCCAACATTATCAAACCTAAAATGACTTGGGAACAGCTGTTCCCAAAACAGCAGGTCAATGAATAATGGTGGGAATGACATGAGCAGCTGTGGCTGGAGGTCCTGAATGAGAGCCACTTTCCTTGTGGTTTCCTTTGGAAGCAGGGACCAGATCCAGCCAGTAGCTCCTGGGAAAGCTCACCTGTGTGGTAGGAGGTGCAAGGAATAGAGCTGAGACCTCTAGGGGATGACTGTTCTGAGAAGTGCATTTCCGTCCCATTTGTCTTTCCCAAACCCCAGATCATGTTCTCCACTCCACATGGGTTTGCATTCTACTTATCCCAGAGAAATATGGAGTTTGGCTGCAGATGTTAAAAGCTAGGAGCTCAAAGAGGGCATTTATAGGGTCTTCACAGGGCCTGAACCACATATGTTCATGGTATATTCCCTGCATCATTTTCTTCCTCCTTTCCAAAACAGTGTGGCTGATCTCTCAGAGCATCTGGAGTAGCTGTCAGCTTTTCCAAAGCCTGTTGCCCCTGCCTTGCATCACTCAGCACACCAGCAATGTGGGACCAGTCTGGTGGGAGGCTTCAGTACAGCCAAGTATGATGATGAGCTGTGGGATGGACCAGCCTTCTGCTTAATTTAAGAACCTTTTCCCTGTGTTTTGAGCCCAGCAGTGAAATCCCTGCAGCCTAGCTTCATTTCCCTGACTCATTGCATTATAGATCATCTCAATAATCTGATTCCAGAGCTCCCACACTCTATTCCTACTTCTCCAACCATCAGCCAAGTAAACTGGGTTAAATTTCTTGCAGCACAGAGGGGACTAGAATAGGCTACGCAAGAGCCTAATTAGCAGTCTTTTCCTTTTACAACATATTGAAGTTTTCTAGGCACTGAGCCATATTCTACCATAGCCTTTCTCCTTCCCTCCTCCTCTTTTTTCTTTTTTTTTTGATAGCTTCTAATTTTTTATTTAAGGATAACAGCATTATTGACAGTGCAAGATACTTCCTTGCATACTGCTAACCATTAAAGAGGAAAATGTCAGATATACAAGATAAGAGAAAAGTAGAGCTAAGACACATTTCAGGAGCTATACTTGCAACCATGATAAAAGCTATACCAGTAATTTGCTTTTAGCTAGTTCCTGTCTTGGGGCTTTACTCCAAAGACATTCAGTATCACCTGCCTAGGACAAGCAGTAAAACTTGCAAATTTTCTTCATTGTTTCTGGAGAGGGGCTCTTTGGCCTGAGTTTCCTGCTGCGAGGGGTTGTTCCCAAAAAAAGCAGAAGCATCTCTTTCTGTCTGTGCGTCCCTCAGGCCAACGGCAAATAAAACTTGTTTGGGTATATGGTCTGTGTTCACCTGGAGTGCAATCGCTGTGATTCACCTGAAAACCAGAGGAAAACCCTGTGTATTGAACTGTGAGCCTTTTAAAGACCTGTCTTTTGTTTTTGAGAGCTAGTCACCAATCATCTAGAGCGTGGATGGTCCATGTAGATCACAATCATTGGGTGGAGTGAGGAGCTTTTCCCTTTCTCTGAGTGTGCTCAAGGTGAGTGATTGTGGGACTTTCAGCTCCATGCCTTTCATCCACCTAGTGTGAGACTTTAATTCTTTTCTTGCAGCCGTAATGAGTGCCCTGGGCAGCCAAGTTAGATGTTTTTCCACTGTCCCAATCAATGTTTAGCAGCTGCCGCAGAAATGACCCAGGCAGGCTGACCTTGAAGAGCTGGTGGTATGTTGGGCCATTTCCAACTTGCCTCCAACTGGACCTATTTCTTAAGGATTTGATTAAGTTCCAACTGAATTCAATAGTAAAATTGCTACTAAAACCTACTGGAGCAGACCACGTGGTAACAAATGTTGGATTTTAATTTATTACAATAATATCAAAGCTAATGCTAGCTTTGCAATGAACCCCTGGAATGGTGGCATAAGAAAGAGGTGAAAAAGAGCAGTGAAAAAAACGCTATTAATTCAGAGACAGATATATTTATTTCAAGTAGATTATTCTTAGAAACACTCATAGCATTATTTACAAGAATATTTAAAAAATTGCAGTGCTACAAAACTGAGATTCATCACTGAGGTAAAACATTTCATTATTATTTCTCAAATCAATTCCCCCAGCAGAATATGAATTACAGGATTTCAGCCAGCCTTTTCAAGAAACCTCTTTTAAAAATTTACATAGCTTATAACAGATTGCCAGAAATATAGCAAGCAGCCATTAATTTACTCCTAGCCAATTAAAGCCTATGCTAACACATGCACTGATATGCACACACTTGTTCCTAATTTTTCTTCTGCAGTTAAGCATGAACAAAAAGACATGCCTTAGAACTAAAAAGAATTTGAAGGCATTTTCATGCTTTCTTTTTTTCAGGCTCAAGGGCAAATGTGCCTTTGATAAATATCATTCTGTTTTTTTCTTCCAACAAAGAAACGTCTTTACAAATCGCTAAATTTTTTTCTGCTGTTGATTGGCAGGCAGATTTGCAAACAGCAGCATACCCTCCAAAATAATGTCTCCTTGAGCTTTTAAGTTTAGATTGTTAGGGGTTTTAATTTATTAATTTATTAAGGATACTAGGTTGAAGAAAGATATGGAACAGAGGGATTTGGGCTCTTTTGTATTACTGAATTGACAAGATGATTTACAAAAATGGTGACAACTCCCAATGTTCTCATGGGAGCTCTGATTGTGAACCCCTTTATTTGCTCTTTTTGCTGGTGGAGGTGGTGTTATTTTAGTTACATGTCATCACTTAGTAGTAATCTACATACCCAAGAGGTGAGTGCAATAGACTTTTATCAACTATAATATCAACTTCCTCACGAGGGGAAGCGAAGGGTCAGAGACTGATCCCTTCTCTCTGGTGACTGGTGACAGGACCCAAGGAAATGGCTTGAAACTGTGTCTTGGGGACTTTGGGTTGGATATTTGGAAAAGGTCACTCACCCAGAGGATCGTTGGGCACCGTAACAGGCTCCCCAGGGCAGTGGCCACAGCACCAAGGCTGACAGAGTCCAAGAAGTGTTTGGACAACACTCTTGGGCACATGGTGGGATTCCTGGGGCTGTCCCGGACAGAGCCAGGAGTTGGATTTTGATCATCCTTTTGCCTTCCAACACGAGATATTCTATGACTCTACAATTCTATGAACTGGGTCTACAGGCCGAGAATTTTAACATATCTCTGAGAAAAAATGGATTGCAAGGAGAAACACATCCTCTCTCAGCTGCATGTCCCACTGAGTGTCTGGGGTGCGTGTGGTTTGTTATATGAGCATCTCTGGGCTGAGATTCATCTGGTCCACCTGCAGCCAGTCTGCAGGAGCATTGGCTTGCCCTGAAGCTCAGCCAAGAGAACATCTCTGAGTCAGTGTAGCTCATGACAAAGCTGTAAGAGGGCCCAAAGGTTGGCATGGCCACTGAGGGTTCATCCTTCATCCTTCATTCTCCTCGCCAAGTAAAAGTCAGTACAAAAATTGCTCTGTAAAGCTGTGGTCACCCTTGAGAATTATCCATCTGAGCTGCTGGCTGTGTTCCACAGGGCAAGAACTGGAGCTAAGCATTTTCCAAATTATAACAAAACCCAGGGAAGACAGATGAGGTTTAAAACATTGTGATCCATGCCGTGAACTTTCCACTACGTCTCAGCTCAAACTGTAATGTTATGATCAGTATAAAAAGGCTTGGAATACTGGATTTACAATGGAAATACTGCCTTGTGCACCCTACTATACCTGGGGGTATTCACACACTCATATACTGACGGCATTAGAAGTGTCACAAGCCTCTGGGGAAGGCACCATGATTATTTTTCCTTCTGCTGTGACAAGGCTTGCCACCCTTCCACATCCATTAGTACTACAAATTTCAATAGGAAAAAGAAAATCAATTCCACTTGAATATAATTTTTGATGGTTGCTCTAACTCTTCTGATGGGCCCAAACAAAAGACTCTGGTTTAATGTGTGTGTATTTTGAGCTGTGCCCCTTGCTGACCCTCCAGTTTAATTTCCGTCCTTCAGATGAGATGAATGGAGCGTGAAACAGGTCATATCTCAAAACACTGACACATGGGTTACAGACAGAACTCACAGGCAGGAGAGGCAGCCAGTCTGTAGATTAAATCAAAGCAGTTCTGAGGAGATGGGAGGTCAGCGAGGGCCAGCGTTGACATTTGATAGGACCTTGTGATCAATCAGCTCTTTCTTGAGTCTTACAGGTTTCTTGATGACAATGCTTCTTAAAATAAACAAACAAAGCAACCAACTCAAACGGGACATCTCCAAATCTGCCAAAGGATCTTTGGATTGTGCAAGCGATAAGGATTAATTATTATCAAAGATGATAATAGCAGGAATTGTTTAAAGCAGCCAGCATGGAAGTTAGTGCTTTTTAATTGCAAGCATTTTATCTGCTCGCAGTGGTAAAAATTTTTTGCAGGGTATGTATCATATCACTATGAGTTTGGTAATAATCCAAAAGGCATGATAACAAATCTTGGTTGTTATGGCACTTGAGAGTAATCAGAAGGAGTCCCTGATTAAAAACCTCCTGTTACATTGAAAGGAAAGATGAGGTGATATCCTGGCCTCTGATGAAATTTGTCCCCTGCTGACTCATCCCTGTCAGGATGATTTATCTGAAGGGAGTAGGAATATCCCTGTGAAGCAAATGTTTGGCTTTGGGCATGGACCATATTTCAAGAAATTAACCAATTTTGCCCACAGGAGGAAGCTCCCCACTGTCTTTATGGACTTTGCCACACAAACATGCTCAGACACTAAAGCTTGTCAGAGGAGTATTTGCAGCATCACTCCACATCAGAGCTGATTTTGCCCTCTGATTTACATGAAAATTTTCCCACAGGTAGAGCTCATTGGAAAATCTTCCATTTCAGTGTTTTCAGAGACAGATAAAACTTTTCTGGGATAATATACAGCCTTGGAGCTGTGCTCTCACAGAGTCACAAGAAGATTGTTTCAGTTGTATTTTTCCATCCTTATGAAAATAAATGATATGGTTTCTTACTCCCTTCCTTGCTTCATGCAAGAATTGGAAATACAGTATCTATTTCTGGAGTTGGCTGTGGAATCTCATTAGAGAGCATTCTGAAAATATTGTTTTTCAAGAAAATATTAAATTTAAGAAAGACTGCCAGAATTTTCCTTTTGGAGCATGAAAGAAAAATAGATGCAAAAGCCTTATTTGATGTCAGGGGACGTGCTGTAATGAAATGGAGAAGAGCTGATGAGGAAAGCAGGATTTGGAAGTTGGTTTAGAGAATTGTGAATTTCCCCAATGAGCCACAAACTTCCCTGTGTGGTCTTAGCCTCTAGCTCATGGTTCATAGGCTAGGGCTAACATTTCCTTACCTTGGGGGATAAACTCCTTTCATCTACAACAATATAAAGGCAGTAGGAACTGCGGTGATGGAGAAGCATATAAGTAACTTGACAGGCAGAGTAATGGGCCTGTGTTTCATTTCTCTGCTAAATAAGACTCCCTGGGCATCCCTGGACACACACTTTCAGGAGAAATGAAAACATCAGAGCAGCTTGGTGCTGCCACAGAGATTCAACCGAGCTGTGATCTCAGAGACACCATGAGCGGTCAGTGCCATGTGAGGGCAGGACTGGGCAGGGTCCCTGAGGCAGGCAAAGTTCCTGAGCCAGGCAGGGCTCCTGAGCCAAGCAGTGGCCATCAGAAGATGTTAACTTTCACTGATAGTGAGAAGGCAGGAGAAGGGAATTTGCTAATGACAGTTGGAGAGACGGAGCAATAAATTCCTGAATTCCTCTCTCACCTTGCCATTCTTCTTGACTTGGACTGTGGTCTCTGGTCATCTCTAGTTCTGAAAATCAAGTTAGGAGCCTCTTGGAAATAAGGTCCATCTGCATGACTGCCAACGTACCCCTTCTGAGCCAGTCAATGCTCACTTCCCTCAAAAAGGTTTAGAGTTCAACACTAGGATGTTGCATATAGGATGATAAATTATTAGGACTGTATGAAAACACTGCCTTATAGTTGGTGAAGAATAAGGTAAAATGATGCTGTAAATTAACATCTTACATATTTTTCATTCTTCTCTTCTTTATATCTATTTCTTTTACTGGAGTCCCTCAACCTACCTCGCCCACACAATATGCTGTTGGAATCTCCTCTAGTGCTTACCCATCTTTTTTCTCCCTGATAATCCATATCCTTCCTGTTTTCATCAGTTGTTTCAACATAATGACTTGTATATGGCCATTTTTTCATCAGGACACCCCAAATCAACACTAGATCTGTGCTTGGGAGGAAGAGGAAGGTAGCAAGGTTACTGAAGTCACCAAAATGCCAAATATGTATTCCCTGTGAAGAATACAGGTTTGTTTTTCATTAAGAACTCAAATCAAATGCTGTGCATTTAATGAGAGACGCATACAGGGAATACTGTTTGTGATCAGTGATTTGGAGAACATTTGTGAGAGCCTTAAAAACATCATGAGCAGCAAGAGGCTATTTTAAGCTAGAAGTATTATCCTGGGGGAGGGACAGAGCAGCACACTTGGCTGGGGAGAAGAGCCCCAGAGCAGCCAGCCCTGGATTGAAGCTCAACCACTGTTTCAGCTGAGGCTCTGAAACAGCTCAGAAACAATCTGGTTAAATATAATGTGTAGCTGCATTTTATTGCTTCATTTCACTTTATAGGAACTCTGCTCTCAATTTTATAATTGAGAACTTAACCCTTTGCCCACTGAAATAGCAGGTTGCCTTCCTTTCCAAGCTGGCAGTGGTGTGCAGAGGTAAATCCAGAGGATTTACTCCCCAGAGGGTTTGCAAGGAAGGCAATAAGTAGCGTTGCAACCAGATCCTCAGGGAGCCTCTGTTCAAGGGCAGATCAAAGGCTGGGGTTGGGGTGGGGGTGAGGGGAGAGGTGATGCTTATGCAAGGAACTGTGGATTCTTTCCTGCAAAGCTAAAAGAATTAGCTTTGGGCTAGTAGAGGTCAAGTGCCGAGACCTGGAGGATGGCTTTCACTAGGAAGTGATGTTCCTGTCTCCCTGGAGAATCAAGAATGCGCAAAGATGTGCCGCAGCAATGGGCACATCTTGTGTCACGATGTTCCTGAGCAGCCTGCAGAAATACTTTGACTGTCTGCAGGTCTTGGGCTTTACACTTGAGAGCCTGGGGCGTTTAACACATTGCCTCCCAACACTTTCCTTTGCTATCCTCAGGCTCCAGGAGATGAGTACTGGCATTAAAAGAGAGCAGCACGAACCGCCTGCAGGCTCCTCAAATGCCCTCTTCTTCCATAAAATCCCCAGTCCACTTCATCTTCAGAGACTACTACTAAGAGTGTTTCCATTTTTAGGGATCTGTGAAAAGCAAGTTATTCTGAAACCATTACATGTTTTGTTCCTATTCCAAGTGCTGGCTTTGATAGCTAAAGGGCAGCAACCAGAAAATGTTTTGAATTCCTTCCAGTGGAGGGAGGAGCAGATGCAGATCTGATGTAATGAAATACTACATATAATGCATACACATGCCTGCATCAAGTGCTAACAATGAGGAAGAATACTCTTCAAGACCTTTAAGACACCCTTTTTCCACACGCCTCCCCAGTCCCCAGTAAGTCTGTGCCTGGTGTAAGATCCATCACTTGCCTGACTCATGTAAGGAGCTGGAAAATACACAACCCACTCTTTAGATGAAGTCTAATGCTGACAGATGAAGAAAGACATGATGCAGGAGAAAAGGAGACTGTTTGGTAGAGTTGATCTTTATTGCTACGGTTTAGCAAAATATGTCTGAGGGAAGCAAGAATGGCCCTTTTGAATCATTTCTTGCATTTATTATACAGCCTGTGGGAGAGAGGAATGCTTGAGGCAAGCTTGCTGCACAATTTCTTGTAACAGTGCTTATATGTGCTGGAGAGCTCGCTCATGTAGGAGAGTACAATGTGATTAGAGCCATTTCTTTTTTCCCTGAAATTTGTCCTTTTGAAAGCATCTTTTGACTTGAGCACCTGGTCTGAGATAAACCAGTTTGTCACCACAATGTTTGATCATCCGCTATGAGGAAGGACAATTTCAGTACAAGGTGCTTATTCAGATAGCAGAATCAGTATTTATTAATTTGGTTTAACCCTTGATGTCCTGAATTTTGTTTGTCCTTTGCACTAAGCAAACTTTTAAAATACATATACATGGAGCCATGGATTTCCAACCACGTAGCCATGTGTTAGAATTTCTTTTTGATTTTTTTTTTTTTTGTGGCTGCACAATCAGGAAAATTAAAGAGCAATTCAAATGCTGTAGGAGGAATTAAAAAATAGGATCGATACACTATTAGTCACACCATAATTTATTTGGGAAGTTTCTGCCCTATTATTTTTATTATAAATAATCTTTCTCTCTCCTAAGTCAGATACTTCCCAGGCTCTACAGGACACTCTTTCCCCCCTTTTATTCAGTCTGAACAGCAAACACCACTCCAAACTGCCATGTTTTTCATGCTTCATTATTGTACATTTTCTAGTACGTAATGAACTATCCCCATGAAAATTTGCAGTGAATTGTCTTGTAATTGCCTAGATATGAAGGAAAATGTGGTTAGAGTAAAATAACATTAATGATAAAAATGGGAAAATTGCAGTTAATCCATGTGAAGAGAAACACTCCATCTCATCGCTGAAAAAAGCAAGGGTGCTGGTGGAAACAGGGAACTCAGTGTACCTTTGAGATCTGGCCCAGATGGAGGAAGGACACAGCAAAGGCATTATCATAGGGGCAGGTCTCCTTCCCAGTGGCCATGGAGAACCTGCTAGAGATGCCACCTTCAGCCTTCAGGCCTCTGCTTAAGACAGTAGTTGAAATAAAATCTGAAAAGCTGACAGTCATTATGAGGAGTTGGATGGGCTAACATGTAAAAAATCATACAGCAGGGTAAAAAAAAGTGTGGGAGAGGAATCAGCGAGAGGGTATCCTAGAAGTGCAGTCAGAAAAATAAGAGTTATTTTAAGAAAGGTACAGAAAATACAGATGTAAATATAAATGCGAAGACAAATGCTCAGTCCACGGGGAGGTGATTCTTGTGCTGCAGGATTTTGCAATTTGGACTGGAGAAAACTCCAGGGGCTGTCACTAAGGAACAAATCATTTGCCTAACAGTGAGCAGAACTGAGTGATCTAATAAAGCTTTTCCGTTCCTCATGTCTGGGGCTGGGAAATTAATGCTGGATGTGACGCCAAACTATGTGTGTTAAATGTGTCTTTGTCAGCGTTGGGTAGAAGTTGATTTTGTATGTTGATGATAGCACAATCCGTACCACACTGTACCAAAGGAAAGGCAGGCAGTTAACCTGGGAGCAGGCAATGTTTATTTCATGCTTGCCTTGGGGTAAGAACTAATGGCGAATGTTGTAGAAACAGCATGCTAGATACCATCTTGTCTTTTATTTAAGTGTACTGATTTATCTCCTAAGGGAGGTGGTGGAGTCCCTATCAGCTCTTGAGTCATTTAAAACTGGAATGAACAAAGCACTCATGAATAGACTCAGGGGAGCAATCATGAACTGCTCAGGGATGGACAAGATTAAATATCAGGTTTTTTATCCAACTATGGTTCTGTGGATATAGAGTATTAATTGCTCGAGTGAGAGCAGGGCTCTGGAGTGGGGAGACGCTGGTGATCCCTGGCTTGGAGCTCACCCAGTCTCTGTGTGCAGTAGCAAGGAAAGTGCCACCATGCTCCCCATTACAGAGCATTTAAAATCAAAATCTTAAAAAGTATTCTTCAGGTATGTAAAGTAAACATGCTCGGGGTAGGGAGCGATGTGCACACTTGTTGTGACCTGACAGCCACATTCCTGGGTGCTTCTCTCACCCTCACTCCATCACAGCACAAGGCAGTGTTTGGAGAAGAGCTGCAGAGAAAGTGCTTGTTTGTCACATGTCTCCAGGGCGTGATGCTTTCCAACCATAAATACACATGGCTGTCAGCATGACAAGATAATTACCTTATTGGTGGGTTTTCAAGAAAAATGTGGGCCAAAACTTTCTTGTTCTACTCATCAGAGAAACTTCATTGAATTTAAAATCACCATTCTTCCAAGTGAAACAGATTTGGCCCTAAATCATAATTCATCAGTTGTTGGCACCCTGCAATTTTAATCTTTTCCGCAACAAGGAAATAAATCTTTTTAAAAGTATATTAAAATCAGTATTGATTATTCCAAGCAGGAGCACTGCATTCGGAGCTATAAATCTTTTTTTTTTAGGATCCCAAGTTAAAATATTTCAGCAAAACTGCTGTATAAAAAAAAATCACTATGGTTTAATCATGTGGTAAATTGCTAGGATTTTTGTATGTGGAATTTATAGGGCACCGTTTCTTTTAGATTAAAAGGGAACATTCCTGATTTAGCTCTGATTACTCATCTACAGATGGGGTTAATGTCATGTGTCTCTTTGGGGATGTATCTTCTTAAGTAATGATGTCCTTATTGTGTGCTCTATGGATCCGTTGTCAAGACGTCTTTAAATATATCCTTGATGGCACATGGACGTACCAGTAAATTATGTGTTGAATTAACAGGTAATTCAATCCACCTTGGTGTTAATCTTATTGCAAAATAACAAGCTACATAAAAGCCATTTAAGTGCAATTTTAAAAAACGCTCTATGAGATATAATCTCTTTAATCTGAAACAGATTTTGTTCAATTACTTTTAGTCTCCTCTGTAAAAACAGTGAGGCCAGATCCACTGTATCTCCAGAGATGATGTCACAGCACATCCGTGTGGCTGGGCACAGAGATTGGACTGGGAAGCTACCGCGGCAGAATTGTCATGCCCCACCACCACGTGGGATGGAGGTGATTTTGGGAAAGAATTTGTTCCTCTGCTACCTAATCACCTCTCTCATTTGCCTGAAGGCAATGGATCAATGCCCTGTTTGGGGCTGCTATAACCTCCACCCTGTTCCTGACATTTCACCTTTGTTCCATCTTTATTGACCAAATCAGGGGAGATGTGGGGCAATAGGTGTGAAAATGCTCCTCAGAACTTCAGACCAGGAATGTTTACTCCTTGCAGTACAGTCTCTCCAGGTGGTACCTTCCCTGCTGGAGCTGTTTCCTTGCAGGAATGAGGATGCCCATAAGCTCCAGTGTTTTCAGTCCCTGGAACATCTTGCTGGAGGGCCAAGGCTCATGTGCTTCCCTGCTGCTCCCTTGGGTATCTGTGGTTGGGTGTCTAAAGCAGGTCACTTTGCAAGGTCACCAGCACTGACCAAATTATAACCCACAGAAGTCCCTCTGTGCTTTCTCCTTCGCAATTTTCAGGCTCATTAGCTATGCAAAATTATTTGCTCGCCCACTACCAAATGCCTTTCCATTGCATGAATAATTGCTTGGTTTCCTGAGAAGTGTGCCCTGTTTTGGCTAATTTTCAGGCTGCCTGATTTGTTTCTGCTCTGACTCCTGCCAGCAAAATTGTTCTTAGCTTCTGCTGGTCTCCTGCACTGCTGCCTAAGATTAGTAGAATTATAGATTTCACATCTTCAAGTCAAATGCAAGACTCAAAAATGTGTTTTTTCCCATGAGTGAAGACCTTCCTGTTTGTGAGTGCACACTGTTGGGGCCTCACAGCAGGTTAATTTAAATGGTCAAAAATTAAAATTAATTCCTGGAAAAAGAGCTGTATTCTTGGAAATGCTCTCCGCTGTGCACTCCTCCCTTGGAACAACTTCCAGACAATCCTGTCACAAACTAACAGCCAACAGATGGGAAATTCAGAGCCCAGCAAACCCTTTCATTCATTCCACTATTCTTCTATATACAGACAGTGTTGATCCTGTTGTTTTTGTTGTGTTTGTTTTTTTTTTAAAGAGAGATATGGAATCCCTGTCTGAGAAATGGCTACAAAAATACCTTGGTATGAGCCTACAGCTGGACTGTACATACAAAAGTATCTGGATTTGAAAGCATGGGCCTCAATCTGCTAAATATGCATCTGTGGTCAAGTCTTGCCCCAGTCAATTTATTCTGAAAGAGAATTAATGATGACTGGTATCCCTTGGCTATGGAATTTGATTCATCAGGGAAGATGGACGGCTATGTTAGCTTACACACTGGTACAGAGGTCTAAGTGAGGCCATCACACTCTATGGGAAATTCAGTGACAAAGATGTGATTATTATCAGCAGAAATGGACAAGAAAAGAGTTTTTTGAGGAGTCAGGACTACAGAAGTCCTCCAAGAACTGTGTTAAAATCACATTTCTTTTTGTATCAGCAGCTCACCTGAGAGGTAGGCACCAAAGAAGCGTTGCTAATCCCTAAATCTGTTCTTCCTGACCACTGCACTGCCATGAGCTAAATCCTGCCTTTGTATCCCACTTCATGCTGTATTCCCTAAGGGATATGGAACAGAAATTGCAGCCAAGGAAGGGAAAAGTGGTAGTAACTTTATAATAATTTTGCTCCTTCTAGATTCTGGCTTTTGGAAAGGCCAAAGCGACATATGATATGTGTCAGCACAGCTTTTGCAGCTGCTCTCACAGCTCACAAGGGGCTTCTCAGGGCTAACATTGCCTTGCACAGCCCTGCATGCACAGGGTCCATGCCTTTCTGCTGTCCTTGCAGCACCCTGCAGCACACAGCAAGGTGGGACAGCCCGGACCACCAGTGGTGGCTCTGCTCCCCCACTGCAGGGATGTTGTCACCTTGTCCTCCAGGCGTCCTGCAGAGCTCACCTATGCCCCCAGAGCAGCCAGACAGAGCACAAGTGAGGCAAGAATGAGCTTTACTGTCTCTCTCCAGAAAAAAATCTGTGTTGTGAATAGACCTCTGCACAATAGATAAGGCTTCTCAGATGAAAAACTGCTTCCCCTTCCCAGCAGAGTCTAAAATTTCTTCTGATGGTGATGACGCCTTGAACAATGACAACCTTCATTCATCTCTTCTGGCCAGGAGAGAGCTGAGAGTTCACGTTTTAAGCTCTTTCACAGCGCTGAAGGCACATAAAAGCCTCTCATCACTGTTCAAATACAGTCCTCCATTAGGAGTTATTTAAGCAGGAACTGCTTTCCCTGCTCCAAACCTCTTTGTATGAAATCCTTCCAGCTCCGCGTGTGGCATCGGGCAGCAGCTGATCTGGCTTCGCTGTGCTGGACAAACCAGTAATGGATAGTTAATTATAACCTGATCCATCAGTAAGTCCCTTTCCAAGTCTGTATTGATGATTTTAAAGCCTAAATATCATATCTCCTTTCTAGCTTTCTGTCATGGTCTTATGTTAAAAAAAAAGGAACAAATGAGACTAGAGGCCCTTTTTGATTACTACAATTTTTCCTCATGTGCTTAATTTGCTGGGCCATTCTTATCAGCTACGTTGTCTTTATTGGGCAAACTCTGTCAGGAGCTGGGGCTTGCCTTTCTGGCAAAATGCAGTTTGATCCCAAATTTGTTTTCAGCTTCTACCTCAGCATCTTTGTTGTTTTACGAAAAGCTAAAATAAAATGAAAGAACAATCAAAAGTTATTAGATTGGGTTTTGGCTGCCAACAGTACATTTTTTTTTCTCCTTAAGAACTCTTTCAGTCATGAAAATAACAACCTTTTCCTGCAAAGAAGGTGTTTCTTTTCTACTGCAGCTAACACAAGAAGAATGGTCTTGCAATTAAGGTGATTTTTGAGCACAGTTTACTCCACTCCTTGCTTGTCCCAACCTTCTTGCATGACCTTGGATGTATCCTCCAACTCCTGATGATTCTCCTCTCTGGTAATCAGACTCTGCAAAGGTATTGTCAAATTAAAGGTCAGGCTTTCAAAAGTGATGAGTGATTTTGTTTCTCTGACTTCATCTGCGGAGGCTGGGTACTCCAGCTCCTCTGAAAATGAAGCCCTGTTACAGAAATTTGCTGTGGAAGGAGGCATCCAGCAATGCAGGCACCTAGAATAAATAGTTGCTTTTGAAAATCTTGGCTGACACCCATGAATGCTTGTAAAGTACTTTAACATCCAAATGTTGGAGAATGGAGAATGATTTAAATGTTTTGAAGTTATTCTCAGTACTAGAAGTTTGCAGGACCATGTCACAAAAAGGAAAAAAATTAATATAGCAGATGTAATGAGGAAATTCTCAGAAGTTAAGGGGAAAGAGGATATTTTCCTAAAATGCTGTAGATTTGCTTTAGTTTGGTCTGGTTTCCTTCTTTCAAGACTGACATAAATCTTCCATAATGCTTTCCTGGGAGCTGAGCAGATGCCTGCTGAATCATGGAATTTAACTCTTTCCTAGCAGCCTGCAGGCAGCACACATCCATTACTCTGAAGGGTACGAGTCTGGGGACAGTTTGCTGATGTACACCCCATGAGTATCTGGCCTGTGGCCTGTCCATTTTGCTTGCCCATTTGCTGATTGTCTCTTCTGTACACTGATGTCCAGGCTCTGCAGTGGGGACAACCCTTCCCACCCTCCCAAGGGTGCTCCCGCTGGTGTCTCCCACCACGCTCGAGCAGAAGGTCCCTGCTCCAGCCCAGCACCATGCACAGCTCCATGAGGGTGGCAGTCTGTCTGTGGGTGAGCAGTGGTCCTGTGTCAAAACTGGGAGGGAAAAGGGCTCAGAAGAGAATCTCAGCCTCAACCAAAAATAGCCCTGATGTTTAGGGGCCACCCGAGAGATGGGATCCCTTCAGAGGAACTCCATGCTTGAAAGGTGAGACAAGTCTCCTGAACAGGTTATTATCTTGAAGAGGCAAATCCTTCAGCAGGTCGGGCTTTTTTTTTGTGTACTTCAAACAAAGAGCCAGCACAATCAAAGAGCTGTAAGATCTTTCTCTTTCCTTATTTTTTTTCCTGCCTCTGTCATTCCCTTTCATTTCTGCTGCCCACAGAAACTACCGCGCCTCCCTGTCTTCTGCTGAATGTACATCAAATAGGAGGTGAAGCACTGGTAGTTTTCACAGGAGAAGCCAGGCAGTGAGGGGGAGGGCGTCTTGCATGCTGTGATGTTTCATTAATTTATTTTTCCTCCTCTTCGGGGAAAAAATAAATGTGGGTGACCCAGAGCAGACTGAAAAATGCAAGTGAATCACAGGCTGGGAAGGAGCCTGAGAAGTGTGGGATGAGTGCTTCTGCTACTGGGCTAAAATGATGTTGATCTGCAGCAGGACTGGAGCCAAAGAGGAGGTGCCAGGATCCCCCAGACCAGGATGAGCTGCTGGTACCACAGGGATGCTGCCCCCAGCCGCACCTGGCAGCATCTACCTCTTCCCCTTTAGGTAAATGATCTGGCATGACCTCAGGACCACTCCAGGTTAATGTCTTCCCCTCATCAAATGCTTCTATCTATTCCTTTAGTCTCACCTACGAAGTGTAATTTGCTTTTTCAAACCAACACTGGCACATGTTCCCTTCTGAATATGCATCAGATACAATAAAGGCAATGAGCATTGCCTTGGCCTGAAGAAAAGCATTGCTTCAGCCTACTTTATTGTGCTGTTTATTAAGCATGAATTAATCTTGGAAATGATATCAGAGAGTCCACTGCCACTCTTGTGATGTGCACTTGCCTTGTGAAGCCTTTGCTTGAGGGGCTATTTCTAACATTTGGCTAGTTTTCTTCAAGGCATTGTGGTGTTAGTTATCTTGCTTGCAAACAGGATTCACTGACTACCTGGCAGTAGACACCATACTTATTTTAAGGGAAATCAGCTGCACAGGCAAGTAGAAGAGCTGTCAGATACAAGATGACTGAGTTATACTTGCTTTGTTCACAGGTCAGACAAGAAAATCGCTGGCTGTGTAATGCCTGGAACTATCACAGCAAGACCCCTGAGGCTTGGGGAAAGCCAACACCACAAACGCCTTTGTGCCCCAGCTTGTTGTACTGGGAAAGAGCCTTGGAAGTCCATATTTCTGAAACCAAACCTTTATACGTGTGGATATCAGCCAAGCGTTGTTCTGGATCTTACACTGGAAGGTGAACTGAGAGCACGTTTTGGCTCAGGTGCTGTAACGTGCTTTTATTGCTCTGCTTTGAAATGCATCTTTTCATTTCTCCCCAGAGCACCAGGCCTTTCTGGCAGCTTGAACTGTCTCACGCAGTGTTTGGGCCATGAAAATATTCAGAGTTTTTTCTGGTTTTTGCACTGCTTTGCTGAGCACAATTTCAAGGACCACCCTGCCTGAGGTCTCACTGGTGATGCTCACGTGAGTGACACTCACACAAGTGGTTTCAGGCTGGTTCTCAGCCCACCCTGGTCCTGCCCTTCTTGCTTGATGCTGCTGATGACTGGTGTAAGTGGAGTAGATGCATTTCCCCTGCTCAGCACATGGCAGGGAGAAGTTTGCTTTTTCTTAGGTTTATGTTTCTACCAAGCATAACCTAATGAGCTTGATCCTGCTCGCTCTCACCTGAGGAAGGGCTTATAGATGTGTGTGGGTGAGAGCACCATCCCATATGGCAGTGCTGTGTCACGAGGAGCTGACAAAGCCATTATCCCCTATAGTGCTGGCTGTGACAGGAACATGCTGCTGCAGCTCCAGGCTGGCACGTGATGGTTTGAGGTTGTGGCAGCACAACCCATGTATAGAATTTGGTTTTATTTGTGAGCCACAGATTGTGAAGGGAGTGGCCTTATTTTTAAGCTCTGCTACTCTAGAGGTAGCCAGATGGTTTATGGAATGATAGTGGGTCACAGAAATGTCTCTAGAAATGCTTATGTGTCATGTCAGTGTGAGAAAGGTCATCTGCAGAGACGCAGATGAGATTCTCCATTTAAAGCATACTGATTCATATGGAACACGCAAAGGTTGCAGTCTGTGAAAAAGCAGCTCTCCCTTTTTTTTGTGCAGATAGCCTGGATTTCACTGCAAATAACATGGTCAAACCAGACAGCAAAGGTGTACAGTTCTCATGTTGTTACACTACAGGCATTTATTCCCCCTCACATCCCAGGGTTCCTGTGTGAAGCAGTCGATAGCTCTGGAAGGCTGTCCATCTTCCCCTGTCACCGTCTGGTCTGTTTTTATTTAGATCTGGCATGTTTTTAAATGCATCTCGGACATGCTGGTGCACTGAGGCTGTTGACTCATTAACATACATCCTCCAAAAGCTGCATCCAGCTCTGTGCCCTCCCCAGGGGGGGGGGCTGAGCTGCCCTGTCCCACACTAACTCTCCCTGGAATGCCCTCCCGGGCTCTGGGCGTTGGAGACCACGCTGCTGTTGCTGCCGAGCTTGATGCTGTGCCCCTCATCTAAGAATAGCCTTACTGTCTTGAACGCCTGCCAGTTCCTGAAAGCTTGGCAAGCAGAGGGAAGAAACACAGCCATTATGTAATGGTTTCTCCCGGCCAAGAAAAAATCCCATTTATTGATCTCCTGTCTGAAAACCTCAGTAACTCCGCGTAATTGATGACCAGCTGTTAAGAAAAGCTGTTTGGAGGAAGAACATTTATAATTAAAGAACAGACACTTCGAATTCAACTCTCCCTCCATTTTCTCATTGCGTTTCTCCCTGCTGTCTCAGGGAACAACCAACCTGCCTGTGCCTTTAAGCTTCTTGTTTCAAGCCAATATATGCCTTTCCCAGAGAGCAATGCTGCATTCTCCAATTTCACTCCCTGTGCTACAGAGGGGAACTATTCATGGAGCTGTGTGAGAGAAAGAGATTAAGGAAATATCAAGACTAACAGATGGGAAGCAGGCAGTGGATGACGTGTAGGCAGGCTGATGTTACAGCAAGTCTTATCTTGTTAGCAGAAATATGTTGCAATAAGCAGAGCTCTGGGAGAGGGTTGGTTTTGAGCATGAAATAGGAGAAGACCTTTCTGTCTGATGAGGGACCTGCTTGTGTCTGAAAGGGTCATATTATTTAATGCCCTGGTGCCCCTGAACATTTAGATCTTAGATCTCTGTTTTTCCAGATCTGCCCATCTCTTGTGTGCTTTTGAGGTGAAAATGTTTCTGGGTTTCTCTGCTGAAAGCATGACTGTCCCGGTTGTTTGAGGGAAACCCGAAATATAGGTCACTCAGCTTGGCTGTACAGCAAGGTCCCCCAGACTAGTGGCTATCCTCAAGTTCAGCTATAGCCTGCCTCTCCTTCCCCCCACCACACACTCTGAGAAGGCCAACACTGGAAATAGACAATTTAGCATGAGAATTATATTGTGCATTTAAATGTAAATTGCCTGGGAATTGACAATTGCTTTGTTTGAATTGTAATGATTCGAGTACAAGTGTATTAGTTTTTTTCTTAGAATACATTTTAGCTGGTATTTATGTCCTTTTACATCCATCTCAAGCACAAATATGCATGTGTCTTTAAGCTTTCAGCTGTAAATCCTTGAGCTGTCACATTCCTGTTAGGAAACCAATTTCTTCGACCTCTCCAGCAATTGTGAACAGACTGTCTCTCTTTTCCCCCTCCCCGTCTTTGTTTTTTGGAAGATCTCTTGTTTTAATTCAAGGATTCAAAAATCTCAAGTCCAAAAAGAAAATACAGTTTGAGTCCTCTCCCACTCCGTGAGCACCAGTGGCAGTGATCCCACTCCCTGCCTCTCCCAGTCACTGCCTGCAGATCAGATCACCATGACAGCTGGGGAGAGCCTCTGCAGAGTCTGCTGAGCCCAGAGATTCCTTACCAGCCTCACCAGATTAGGGTACCAAGCCCATCTTCCAGGCTTGGCAGCTCCTCCATCCTGATGCTCACCATCAGCTCAGGATTCGGATGCTGGGAATGAGCAGTTAACATGCAAATGGTCTGATCCCATTGCTTGTGCAGAGCACCAGGAAATGAGACTGAGCAGACAGTATTTTTTTTCCTGTGGTAGGCAGGGGGAGGGATTAAAAACAGATGTACACAGATCTGTTCACAGCAAAGACCTGTTTTCATCCATGGATGCTCCTGTCCTGTTAGCAAGGTACCAAGCACCAGCCCTCAGCACGGATGAAAGGCACTAAAAGGGTGGCCAAGTCCATTCCCAGGCTTGGCCCCGAAAAGGATATTTTTTTTACCATCTAAAGAACTAATAAAGTGAGGGAAGCCAGGGGTTAATCACCTCTACCTTCCCCATCGGGTTTAACAGCCACTAGTGGGAAAAGCCTGGGTTTCAGCTCTGTTTGCAAGGTGGGGATCAGTAAATACCATTATTCTCAGTCTTTCTGAGGCACAGCCAACTTTCTGGAATGCTGTATCTCAGTCCAAATAAAACCTGCATGTTTCTCATTGGTCTAGCCATGTTTCTTGAGACTGTTTCACTGATTGATACAGGAGATATAAACAAAAGTTGAAATAACACATGCCTGGTAATATAAACAAAACACTTTCATCAGAGAGAGAAGATTGCAAAATCAGCAGCTTTCAGGGCTCAAATGCAGCCATCCAGTCCTGAAACCAAGAAACCAAATAAATAAACAAATAGAAATAAAACCCTGACCTTAATTGTGTGGATATAACCCTGTAAAAGCTAGAATCAAGCTTTTCCCTCCCAGCCCCCACACTAATTCCTTTGGCCTCAGTGGTATTAAATGCTCAATAGCCCAGCCTGGTCGCCCCCTCTCCTGCTTGTCCACACCAGCAGCCAGGAGGTCAAATCTGTCACTTTTCCTCTACAGAGGAGACCCAGAGGTTCACCCTGCCAGTCCTGGGTGGACTGATTCCTCCCAGTTGTTACCCAACTTCCAGAAAAGGTGTCTGGAGCAGCAGTCACTCACCTCCTGACCTGGATAGAGCAGTCAGCAATAATCACATATTGCTGGTGATGAGCTTTCCCTCAGTAGCACATATAACCTTCATGGGTGGGTAATGGATACTGGGGAGTTGAGAGGCTTGACATAATTTGTTGAACCACAGAGGTGTAATTAAAATGAGTTTCATGCAGTTGTTTTGTAATTTGTCGCATTCAAAAAATCACCCCTAGTGATGCTTAATATTTATGTAGGACTCCATGTTAGTCATAGGATCATTAAGGTTGGAAAAGATGTCTAAGATCATTGAGTCCAATCATTTACCCAAACTCTGCAAGTCCACCACTAAACCACGTCCCTAAGGGTTGCATCTACACATTTTTGAACGCTTCCAGGGACAGTGATTCCATCACTTTCCTAGGCAGCCTGTTCCAATGCTTGACAAAAGGCATCTGTTCCACTAAGGTAAAAAGCCAGGCAAGATGCCTGGTGGGTACATCCCCTGAGTGCATCCCCAGTGCATTCCTGGGTGCACCCCCCACATGTATCCTCACTGCATCCCAGTCCATTCCTGGATTCATCCTCTGGATTCTCAGCCGGATTTTTCTGCATGGCCATTCAAGAGCACAAGGTGCTGCCTCCCAGCAATCCTTAGATTTCCCAAGATCCTGAAAGATTGTGCCTCCCATTTCTGGAAGTATTTCCATGGGAGGTACAGACAGAAGAGCTGAAGGAGCCCCTGAGCTGTGCTCCATGGGGAAAAGGGTGCAGGATCAAGCCCATGCACACTTTCTCTGTGGTATATTGAAAATCATCCTTGTGCCCTCGCTCACAGACCTGGCAGCCCATTTCCCGAGCAGAAGCTCCTGCCGTGGCCAGGTGGGAATTCTCCCCAGAGTATTTGTTACTCTCTTTAAATATATCAGTCTTCAAACTCCGTTTTTCAAGCCTCAGACAAAAATATGACAGCTACCCCACAAATCAGCCATCTAAAAGAAAAAAAAAGAAAAGTCACATTTAATTACTCCTGAAGGGGAACTTATACATGAGGAACACTTATTAATGCAATATATTTTTTCTTTTGTAGCTGTGAGCTGATCTCTAATAGCACCAGAGAAGTACCAGCGTAACCTTGGAGTGTGTTTCATTATCATTCAGATGGAAACTGCTGTCTTATGACTGCAGTTTTAAAATACAGTACATTTTTATAATTTCTAAGTAGGCAATCAAGTGGACATAACACATGAAATTATATCCAGTCCTGGCACCAAACCCTGCCCTTCACTTGTCCATGCTGTTCCATGGATATTAAGGGTTTGGTACAGCTGGGGGCTGGATTTTGACCCCAGGGTGATCCTGCAGTCCTCTAGTCTGACAGTAGCAACGCAAACACGTAGGCATTTATGGATTTTACTAATTTTAATTTTAAAGTCACTCAAGCACTGGGGCAGCCTCTCTCTCTTGCCTCCCTTTCTCATCATGAAAGCAGCAGGGCATGGGCAGCAAGTGGCTCCCGGCTGGAGAAAACTTGACCCATGGGCTGGTCCTCACGATGGCTGAGTCTCTGGGAGTTTCAAATGCTGCTGTGTGCTGTCAGCACTGACCTGAGGGGACCAATGTCTTAGGCTGTTTTCCTCCCCTCAGGCAGCTCTCTGGACCTGCAAATCCATCCCCTTAGCTAATTAACAGATGGCAAAGGCAAAACTAATCAATCATTTCCCAGTGGGGCTGCTGGTAGCCAGTCAGTTCAGCAATCAGAGAGGGTTCTGCCCTGGCCCCACTGCCCCATCATTTCCAGGCAGGCACCTGAGCATCCCACTTCATCTCAGGCTTCAATTCAGACTCAGGACAAAGGAGGATGAGTGTTTAGCTTGGAGGACACACAATCTATAGGAAGTTCAGTGTTTTCTGGCCTACATTAGAAAGCTGTTGAAAAAGATGCTGTATTTCAAGAGAGAACAGTAAAAGAGAATGGGAACATCAGGGTGACGTTGGAAGACAACAAATATTGGAGAGGACAAATGTCTCCTTTCTACTGATGATAAAATTAATATATTTCCATTGCTATTTATATATAGGTAGGGAAAAGCAGAAAGATGGGAAAATTCTCCTTGATTTTAACTCTACTGGACACAATGAAGTAACATTACAAAATGTGATGTCTCACACAGGTGACCTGCTGTGTTGATTTTGAACTAGATTTGTCACCAGAACTGGAGGCATGCAGACAACTCCAAGAGTTTCTCGTGGCTCCTAAGTGCCCAGAGGCAGCCTGGGCTTGTCTCTGTTGGCCATTTGAGGTGATTATCCAGGAGCAGTTGGCATCTGAGATGCTGAGAGGCCCCCGTGTCAGTGAGTATAGACAGCTCACCTCCCTGTCCGAGTACTGGGAGCACCGTGGTGCTACAAGAACAACCTGCAGTACCTGAGTCAACTTGCTCCCAAACCTGCTCAGAATCCCAAGTGTTGGGGCCACTCACCATAAATGAAGAGCAGCCAGCACAGAGATGCTGGCATTACTTGCTATTGCAGAAATGAGTGCACTGGCGATCTGCTGTGAGGCATTTGAATCATAGAATCATAGAACATCCTGAGCTGGAAGGGACACACAAGGATCTTTGAGTCCAATTCCTGGCCTGTCCTGCACAGGACAACATCAAAAACCCCACCATTCTCTAAGGGAGCTCATGAGCATCTGCAAATACGCCGAGTTTTGCTTTAGAGGCTTTTTTTGCCTCCTACCTGTAGGATGTACTTGACACAAAAGACTGTGTTTCTGGGTATCTTGCAATTTTTAATGTATTTATTTTTATAACACATCTGGGAGGTGATATTTGCCCACGACCTGCAGAGGAAACTGAGTCACAGAGAGATAGCATCAGATCTTAAGGAAGGCTTTCGGGGAGACAGTGCAATTTCTGGGTGTTGGCACCCACAAATAAACCCCATAAGGCTCTTAAAAAGTCCACGTGATATCCCACAAGGCGCATCCGCACTAGTAGGTCCTTGTGCCTCTCTTAATAGGTGCTGAAGTGGGGTGGAAACATGACTTGCTGGATGGGACACCTCCTCTCCACTGCATCCCTGATACTCTGCCCTGCCTCCCTCCCCTTCCATCTGCCAAATATTTCCATGAGCCGTTGTCGGCACTGCAAGTGGATTAGGTTACCCAGACCCAAAAGAGAGCTTCTTTGTGGCAGAAAAATGCCTCCATTTGTTAGTTAAACCTCAGAAGTTTTCCCCTGGCAGAGGCTCAAATATGTGCCACTCGAGCAATGGTTTCACTGCTGTCTTCCAGGTTTTCCAGGTCTTTAAGCCCAGCCATGTTGCTTGCCTCAGGTTTCCCCTTGGTATTTCCCAACATCTCTGATTGATTTTTGGAGACCACCACCCTCTGAAAGCCATGTTTTCAACAGGAATCCATCAAGTGCTGCCCCAGATGTGCCAGCCTGACCTTTTCAAGATGTAAATAAGAATAAAAGAGAATAAAGGTAGTTTTTTTTTTTTTTTTTTTTGCTCCTCTTTACATGTTAACTTTGTTTCTGACTTACTCCTGCCTTCCTCACAGCATTACTGCCTGAGATACAGCCCTGCCAAAAGCCTCTGGAGGCAGCAGGTGCTGCCACGTGCTGAGGCTGGCCAGAGCAAACGGGGTGATAGACAGTCTGAGACACTCTCCTTCCCTAAGGAAGGGGATTTAGTGCAGCTCGAGACTATCTGCCAAAGCCACATTTAGCACAGGGAGCTGATTGCAACACTCACATTGCTCACTGAAGTTTCATAAATATAACCAGCCCAGGCACAGTCTCTCCTGATGCTGAACAAAGAAATGCAAAGAGAGGCCCTGATATACTGTCCCACTAAATTGTTTGATGTTTTCATCTCCAACGATGCTCCCTTAGCATACAGGTGATGGTGTCCAGCACACCATGGTGGGTGGTTATAGCTGCAGGAAGGAGGTTTTCCCTAGGTTTTGCAGGATTTTCTTGCTTGTCTTCTGCATTGATTGATTGATTGTTTGCTCCTGAAGTTTGTTCCTGGACTGAGTTCAGGAGACAGGATCAAGATTCCCTGTCCCACACCACATCTGTGTCTATGGGGCAGAAAACTTGGGCTGTCCTAGCACATACCACAGAAGGCAACACTCAAAGACTCCTTCCTTTAATACCTACTGATCAGACAGTAATGCTAATCAAGGGAAGCTCATGCTTCCTAATGAGCTGATGCTATGACATTGAAGCGTCTGATGCAGCAGTGATCATATAGTGGTGAAGTTCTGGGACCCTGTGGAGGGTCTGCCCCAGGTTTGGCCTGTACCAAGCAGAAGCAGGGTCTAGGCTCTTTAAAAAGTGTAGATATTTTCCCCTGCAAAAGTCAGGATTTGCTAGCAGCTGCTCACAGGCACACCTCTGGAGTATCCCCAGGTTTGGTCTTTTTCTCCTTAAGTATAAAGGTGTTTGAGTTTCAGTGATTGCTGACACCAATTTCCAGTGGAGCTGCAGCTACAGTTGTGGCAAATTGAAGCCAACTGAAAGTAGAATTTCTTTCTTAGCTGTCTTTTACAAATGTCCCCAGAGGGGTCAATGGAGCCCGAGGGGTCACGAACTGTGAGCTGCTCTCGGTGAGAGTGGTCCTACTGGGATCGTATCCTACCCAGTTGCCATGGCCAGAAGGACCACAGCACTCCTGGTACATTGTCCATCCCAGAGTGTCTAAAACATTGTGGGATAAACGAGAACATTTCGAAAAAAAGGAGAGGAACTGTCATGCAACCAGAGAAAACTTCTTGCTCGAATACATGTATGTACCTGTTTTTAATGGCTAATGGAGAAAGACACCTAATGGTTTCCAGAGCTCAGTAGCCAGATAAAAACGGAGTGCAGAGGTGGTGGAGTGACAATATTTGTTAATGAAAAACCAGGATATACAGCTTGGGCTGTCGGGCACTTGGCCCAGCACTCGGCCAGAGCAAATCAGCTGAGCTGTGCTGGAATCAGCGATGTTCAATTCTCTTCCCTGTCAAATGCCATAAATTAAAAACAGAATAAAAAGCTTTTAAGGGATGTGCTCACTGACAGTTTAATGTAAGTGGCTGTGGGATCATTTTCTACAGGTAGGTTTATGTGGGGAAAGAAATTACAACTCGCTTCATAGCAGGTATTTTACTGCTATTGCAGAGTTTCCTGACATGCTTATTCGTAAGGAACGATTTTCCAAACAAGCGTCATGTGGAAGCTCTTGGGACAATGGGTCACTGTGACCATCCACCTCTGGGAGAGGTGTCCTAGCCTTTGCACCTGCACCAGGCTGAGATGGGGCAAGTACAGCCAAAAGGTCAGCAGGGCTTCTCTTTTTCTCTTCTCTCCAGTGGTGGAGCAGCCTCTGCTGAGGGACACACCAGGTGACATCCCCAGCCACCAGCCATGCCTTCATTGTCACACTCCCTGCCTCCTGTCTGGCTTAGCTGACACAGAGCCCCAGCAGTGCCCTCATCCAGATGTGTTGCAGCGCATAAATGCACTGTCCATCTTAAATTTTCATTGCTTCAAAAGCTTAAGCTGAAGATGGGATGAGTCAGACTTCAGTCAACTGAATATCTGCTTTTAGATCTTTGGTTTGTGTGGGTTATGTCTGGGGGGGGGAAAGGGGAAGAACAACTTCATGACAACCCAGAATAATTTTTTCTTCAATTTTTCAATTTTAACAATATGCAAAAATCACATGGATAAAATTTCTAAATAATATTATTGCATCTTCTTGGCTGTTGATATCCAGGTCACCAGGACAAACCACTTATGATCTGTGAGGCCATGGTGAAGTAATTTGTGGTTGCTCTGTGGAACTTATTCTTTTCATGGTACTTTCATTCAGAATATAGATTATAGACTATCACCCTTTTTCCCACTTTCCAGCTGCACTTTTTTTAATTGTAGTCAGCTTCATGGCTAAGTTGAACAACTCTCTGGACCAAAGTTTCAGAAATTTTAAGGTAGTGCCAAATTAAATATTAATGTACCTGGATTTATAACAAAGGTGACACCACTCATAATGTTATTATTACTATCTAAGAAATTTCATTAGTAGTATGGACTTGGCTCGGTGCTGATGAATGCCAGTGGAAACCCTTCTACTGAGTTCAGTGGGCTTTGTATCAAATCAGATTTGCATATGAAGATATACATCAGCTAGATAGAATCCAGGATAGAAAAAGGTCAGCTTCTTTGGAAGGGAAAGGTTAAGAGAGTACATCCTTCCTTTTATGCCTTTGTACGCATAATTTTTTAAAACCCTGCCATAAGTAATCTTCTTTACTGCAGATTTGACCATTTCTGTCGGGAAAACACTTTTTTAAAAATTAGCATTAGGAAAGAATACTAAGGGATATTTGTTTGAAATGAGATCCTAGGAATAATAAGAGTTTGGGCTTGTCAATACTCTTGAGCTGTTTTCCGGTAGGTAAGTGCTGTAAGTGCAAAATCAAAAGATTTCCAAAAATGCACCAGAGGGAATTCACTTTGCATGAAAGAATCAAACAAGCCACCTTCCTTGGCATCTTCAGTAACTGCCTATGTCACTGAAATTTTTAGTGACTGGCCTTTCTGTGCAGTGAGGCTTCACCCAGATTTGCATTTGCAATGCTTTGGCTTTCTTCTCTTTAAGACTTCTGATTTTAAAAAATTGTTCTGACTGGTTTGTTGCTATCACTGTAAATTGTGAAGCCTCTCCTTAAACATCTACTGCAATCTGGATTTTATTCCCATTAGTATAGTGGAAATAGTGGTGCGAGTATGCATTTGCAAGGAAACGAGTATGGAAAAAGCTCAGCTGCTGCACAGAGATGCCTGGGTGTTGGTGGCATTCGTGCTGCTGCCATAGTAGTCGTGTTGTTAGAGAATTCTGCTAGTTAACCCTGTGCCTTTTTTCCCTGCAGTTTTGGTTATGTTGTTCTGAACCAAGTTTTCCTTTAGACTAAGCCCGTTTTTCCCCTGGAATGCACCTCTCATCCTTTGTTTACATGCATGCTCATGTGCACGCTCACCCAGGATGATAACTGCTGATGCAATTATTACTGTTCTAGCTTTCAGCAACACCTTAACTCTTCTGAACGGGATAATCAATACCCTCTGCCTGTCTGGGGATGGCAATGGTTGACTGTGTCTCTCTGTAACGTCAGATGAATAGTTAAACACCAGTGTGTTTTCATCTGGTGCAGCCCATGGCTCCCAGCTGCCAGCAGCTCTCAGCTCCTCGCTCACATATGTGTGAATTTTCCATGAGCCTGTACTGTACAATGACCATTCAAGGCAGAGATTCCTTTGTTTCTTTTGTGTATCCTTAGACAAATGCTATCCATGTTTGTTATGCATTAATCATTTTTATGGTCATCTCCGTGTGTTCTTTCTATAAATAACATTCTCAAATCTCTCTCCTATCTTTTTTACCGTAGCTAATTCTTTAAGTTGGGTGTCTCCACCAGAGGTGCAGCCTAAATGAACACAGATAAAAATCATAACATAATCTTGGTTCTGCTGCAAATCCAACCTTCCAAATATCTTCTCATTCCATCTCTATAAATACTGTACAGTGGTGACAAAAGACAGGTGATAGCTTCAGACTTAGCTGTGGTGTTAGTGTCTGGCATTAAACACATCATTCCTGCTGTGTCTGCGTCGTCTCTAAATGGGAGTCTCCTGAAGGAGAAGTCTCCAGGGAGGGGGAAGAGCTGTGGACCAGTGACTGCAGAGTGTGCCTTGGAGATACGAAGTTAGGAGCAGAAGCTGAAAACGTGATATGTCTTTTTCAGTTTGACCTCAGCCTCTAATAGTGTTTGGCAAGTCAGCCTGGCAGATAAATTGGTTCATATTAGAAAATGGGGTTGATTTATTATAAAATTGATTGCAGCCCTGTCCTGTGCTGAAGGCATTAGCGATAACAGCATCGGGTGCCTCAGCTCTTAACTAATGGGCTTTCCCCAGGCTCTCCACTGCTGCCGGGTTTTTACCCACAGCCAACAGCATCTGCTGGTCCCTCCTCATGGGGACAAAATCCTTCCCAGACAGGGCTCTGTCAGGGAATGCAGGTTGGGCTTTCTAAAGAGGCTGGAGTCTTGGGAACCTGCAGAACACACAGACTTGCTGGAGCATGGCCACCTGCACCTTTGCAACAAGGACCTTGAAATATCCAAGCATTGTATGGGTTTTTCTTATGACTGTTTTCTGCAAATGGAAATGGTTACTGGAAACATGCAAAAGTATCCATGAAACTCCTTCTGTTAGTGGAATCAGAGACTGGTCTGAGTTAGAAGGGACCTTAAAGATCATCTTGTTACAACCACTCTGCCTGTCCAACCTGGCCTTGAACACTTCCAGGGATGGGGTATCCACAACTTCTCTGGGCAGTCCCTACCAATGTCTCACCACTCCCACAAGTAAAGATTTTACCTCATATCTAATCTAAACCTGCTCTCTTTCAATTTGAAGCCATTAGCCCTTGTCCTATCAATACATACCCATGAAAAAAGGGCTTTTCTTTCTTTCTTTTTCTTTGGTGAAATTGAAAAATCTTTTAACCACAAAGTAAAGCCATCACCCAGTGGAAAAAGGGGCTTCCATTACTCTTTGCAAACAAAGCCATATTCACCCATGATGATCACAACCTGCAGTGCAGTTGCCTCAAATCCGTCAACACTGGGGAATAAATTGAAGCTGATTAAAAAACAAATGAACAAACCAAACATAGTGACAACTTGGACCCTGCAAACTACTTGGGGTCTACCTAATATGGGAAACTCTAATCACCTATTTGCAGTATAGATACAGATGTAATAAATGCAAAAAAGAGTATGTCTGGTGTCAAAAGTCAACCTCTTGTGTTCATGCCTTTCTCTTTGTACACTACTGGGCCCTACTCTAAAGAGGAAAGGATATTCTAGTTAATTTGTTGTAGTGGCATTTAAGACTTTCAGCAGTTGTGCTTAGAAATCACTGAATAGCAGACACTGAAATATTTAGTGGCTGGTTTAAGCAATATTTTTCAATATTTTTGAAGGAAAAAGGTTTTTAATGATTGAAATCCACCTTTAAACATTTCCAAATGGAAAATTTCAATATGAAAGAAGTGTGTGGCTTGAAAGGAAAGCTCATTGCAAGACAGCCTGTAATCGGACAACACTGAAAATAAACTTTTCAAAATAACTGAAAACAAATTGATTTGGGAGATGAAGGGAGGTTAAATTTTTATAAATGTTTTTCAACAGCTCCCTGTCAGTCAATCTTCTTTTTGCATAAATTACTTTTCAGGTCGCAAAGACACTTGTTGCACCACTCCCATGGTGGCCCCTGACAGTGACACAAGGCTGTCTGACTTTGCTTTTGCCATCAACTTCAGTAGCATTTTGATGTCTGAAGAGGCCATGCAGCATAACTGCCCGGCATGAAGGAACAACTGCACAACACAAACTTTTTCAGAGAGCAGCTGTTTCAGTATGTCTTCAAACCGACTTTGGAGATACCTTTCACCTTCCCATCCTGACAACGGGTAGGGCACATCTGGCAACAGCTGTCAAGAAGCCAAGAGACACTAATATGTGTCTTATTGAAGCAAAATATTCACATGGCCAAGAGCCACAGTCATCTACTCCAGCACCCCAAATCCCCTCAAGCCAATGCCGTACTTGTCCTCCTGGGGTCTAGTGCTCACTAAGGCTGCTGAACCCTGAGTGTGGTCACCAGGAGCTGTTCCTTTCTGGTATGGTTGTGCCTGAAGGCTCTGTGACAGCCATACTCTGCTCTTTTAACAGCAGCCCTGGGAAGGATTCACCACAGATGGGCAAAGGGCAACCTACGCCCCACCAGCTCCGAGCCGATAATATCCAGGTATGAGTAAGACATCTGGGAGCCCCATATATTTTCAAATTAATTTTTATAGGGCAACGCATTGGCCTGAGAAACAGTTCTGAATATTATGAATAATTGCCTAACATGTCACTTTTCCAGGCTCGTGCTTTTATCATTAACACCTCCGATTAGCAAAAACTCGGAGTCTGAGATGTTCCTTTGATTTAAAAGGTTATAAATTTTGGATGCAATGTCAGAGAGTAAATTTTACAACACAGCCAAGCTGTGGACTAATTAAAAGACTACCCCAGTACTCTTCTCACCCAATACATCTCAGATTTGTGACAGCCTTCAAGAAGAGTCATGAATTATGCCATGTGCATCATATGCAATCTATTGATCTCTGTGTGTGTACATATGCTGTGTGTGTGTGTATATGTGCACTGCAGCCCATGTTGATCATGGCTTTTTCACAACTATGTGAACAGACAAAAGTTTGTCATAGCACAGAATTTATAGCAGTGCAATTAATGATTGAAGTAATTTTACTTCCTTGCCATTGCAGGGTTAGTACTGCTCTTTAACTCCAGAGGTCCTGGGAGTCAGACCTTGACATTACCTTTCCCATGAAGAGGGTTCACCTACTTGTGTTCCTCTGGTGCACAGAGGTGAGTTTTATTTATCACTGAGATGTTCCTTGTGTCCTGTTCAAGGACCTTGTTGATTTTGTATAATGTGAAGTGAAAATAGTAAAGCACTTATGTTTCACTTAACACCATGCACTGAACGGTGACATGTCGTTTAGGCTTGGCAGTCAACATTTGTGGTCAGCAGCAGTGTTCCTCCTGGTGCTCCACCTGACACAGAAAATCAGGATGTCCCTTTCCAGGGCAGTGTGAAATGGCTTGCTGCTTGCCAGTATCTCTTCCCAAGTCAGTGCCTGCAAGGGACAAGCTTCTCTTGATCGTTAGTAAAGCAAATATGTGAAAAGCAAAAGGACAGCATATGTTTGAGAAACATGATCTGGAGTGACCAGGTACAAGTGGGAAATTATATCAACCAGCTTTAGGTAGCAAAGCCCAAAGGTGAAATCTCTGAAGTTTCATGAATCTGATTTTCCTTTCTCTCAATCTCTTTCTCATTCTGCCTGTTGATGTTACTGTATTTGGCACTAGAACAACAGGGAAATAGTTTCCCCCCTACACATGCAGAATTAGAGATTCATACCAAGATAGATGAGCTAGATTTAGATGAGAGGGAATTTCTGTTTGAGGGTGTTCATGTAGAAACTATTATATAGTATTAGGTGTGAGCTCCCACTGTAATAAAGGAGAACTGTATAAGCCTGGGAAGGAACATATCACTAGGACTTTGTTTCGATGCAAAAAAACCTGGAAACTACACTTAGCTTTTCTACTAGTTGTAATTATCTAGCTGTATTGATCATGGTGCTAAGGTTATCTGATAGGTAGGGTGTGAGCAAGGATCAGCTTCAGTCCATGAATTAAAGCTGCAGACTGTCAGCTCTAATTTACACTCATACAGTCTGAAAATTGTCTTCCTGCAATGGTAGAGCTCCCTGGGATTGACAGAGATAGGCAGCATATGGAGCCTGTGCAGCAGGGACAGAGGCACTGGCACTTGGCATTGCTGCTCTGTGTTATGCAAATATCTGAGTTGCAAAAGCAGGAAACAAGACAGAATAAATTGGGGGGGGGGGGGTCTGGTACTGGCAGACATAAACCCCTTGGTGGCATTAATGAAATTCACAGGCTTGTGGAAAGGAGGACAGGCTCCTCGACTCTGATTTCAGTCCTAAAGTGTGCAATCCCTCGAAGGCAAGAGATGGTAATAACTGCGGTTTGCACGCGAGGATTTGCACAGCAGGGGCATCTGTGCAACCTGCACAGTAAAATATGCTATTCCATGTCCTCCCATACCACAGCCAGAGCCAAAGTACAAGAACCAGCAGTTCAAGGGAGCAAGGCTCACATTAACACGCCATTATTCTCTCTGGAGTCAAGCAATGTTCCATCAGAGCACATGTTTCATACCCACCTGCTCCACAAGGAAGATGTACAAGTCAATGACCTGTGACCCACTGAAAGGTCCCCAGAAAAAGTGTTCACATCACTAGGAGAAACGACAGAGCAGACCTGAGATCACACCCCACTCCACTGCTGTTTTTTAACTTTCACCATGACTGCTATGCAGTTGCCTGTCCATTCACAAGCATTTGTTGTGAGCTTATTTGGGTATATCTTGGCATTTGAGAGGTGTCAATCTGCTAAAACTGAAGTGGCAATAGCTAATCACAGTTAGATTTATTCTCTGCAGAACATAACAGGAAAGCATATGGCTCAACAGCATAACTTACTTTCTCTGGGCTAGCAGCCTGGTCAGTTCTGAAAAAAACCCAAACAAATTGGCAGAGGATACAGTCCCTGGTCCTTGCTGTAAGCTCCAGGGATCCTGTATTCAGAGACACATAAAATGAAGAAAAATAAAAACCTCCCTCACATCATTATTCATTCCAAAAATGGCAACAACCAGGTTTTCTTCTCACCTCTGATATCTTGAGAAAACACTGCTTTCAAAAGTGAATTATTTTTTGCTGGGTCCATGAAATTCAGTGCCACTCATTTTGGATTTGAAAACTCTCTGTAAAGGTTTAGAGATGGAAATTTCAATCCCTGGACCCTAGAGGACCTGCAGGGTGGGTGTTATATTGTATTCATTCAGAACACAGTTATATCCACCTGTCCATCAGAATCAGAGGACTCTGGTGTGTGTATGTGCAGTACAGTAAGCAAGAGCTGCAAACATTATTTGCAAGATTTCCAACATCCTTCCACAGCAAATTCTTTGCAGCATGAATCTTTTCCATCATAATTTACATTTCATACCTGTTTACCCAAATCTTCAAAGTCAGAGGAGCAAATCCTTCTTTTAGCAATGCTATGATGAAAGCCACTGACTCATAGGAATAGCCAGAGTGTGGGATTTGGCTTAACTTCTTGGCTTGATGCCGATATAACATTTCATAGATCTTTTTTAGGTGTTTCCTATTGTCATGGCAACTCTAATCAAAACCCTTTCCATGAATAACCCTGTCAATTGCAGTACAAGCTCCTGGCTGACTACAGCCTGCAGTTCTGCTCCAATGGGGTTTCACAAGCTCCTCTTGCTTGACCTTTCATCTCCTGTCTTTCTCCAGATCCCTTATTGCTCAAGCTAGAAATATACCTTTTGTTTTGCAAGAAAGCTTTACAAATCTTTATGAGCGATAAGCAACAGCCAGATCCTGCAGCTGACTTCAAGGAGGGAGTTGCCTTAGGAGAGATTACAGGCTATAATAAGCACCTCTCCTGCACGACAGAGCACGGACCACAAGAAATCCCTATGAGCACTGGGTCTAGCAGAGCCTTGAACTCTGCACCTCCCTAAAACCGCCCTAAAACACAGGGGGATGAGTTGAGCTCTAAGGAGAGTGGGTTTGGTAACTTGTGAACAAATCCATCAGCAGGGTTCCCTGGCAGTGCTGTGGCAGTGAAGAGAGGTACTGCACACGCCTCCAAAGTCCAACACCACCCTCCTTGCCCATCTCTGGGGCAGCAGGGTGGAGAATCCCTGCTGCTAGATTTGGCTTTTTGTATCTGATGTTTCAAACGGCCACATGGGAAACCTCAGCACTCTGGAAATCAATAATAGTTTGCCCTTGGATTTCTACAGGGCCAGGATTTCACCAGCTGTCTCCAAGGTATCATTCTTACCAGGAGCTAAAATAGTTTATGAGAAATAATGCACATTTTGCATATGCATCTTGTCTGAAGTCAATAAAGTCAATATAGTCCCCATACAGGGAAAATGAGACAGAGAAAGGTGAAATCTCATGCCCTAAGGTCAGCCCATCACTAACCCCAGGAACAGAAGAGAGGTCTCTGGAGTTTCCACTCCCATGTGGGAGTCATTGCTACAATTCATTATTTTAAGAATTCACAAAAAAAAATAGGAAGGAAGGAGGAATAGAAATTACAGGGGTAAAAATCCTTCTTTATATATACATATATATTATAGATATACTATATACATATATATATAGTTTTGTCTTCTCTTGTATCTTAAACCCTGCTTTAAATAAAAGCTCACAGACTTGTCGGTTTCCATCAGGCAGAAATTATTATTCGGCTTTAGAAAGAACATCTTGCCAAGTGTTGCAGTTCAAAAATAAGGAAAACAGCTCTGCCAAAACGCAGCAAATGTGATTACACAAAGCCAAGAAGACCATAATTAGATCATTACCATGGAAACAACCTAATTACATGTGTAATGCAGCAAGGTCTGAGCTGCGCATCCGAATGTGTTTTGCTATTGTCTAGCAGGGCCATAGCACTGCCGTTTGCCTCGTGTTATTAAGCCACCTTGATCATTTTGGATCGGGTTTTCTTGGAATTAGTCCCCCTCCCCACTATGGAAAGAATTAAACTGTGCATGAAATTACTTGAGCAAGGCTGCCTGAGGCTCGCACTGTGTGCAGGCAAATGGGATCCTGCAGGACCCACAGGGCTGGGCAGCTGCCACCTGAGGGAAGCTCTCCTGCACCAAGACCTGGGGCTCCCCAGGTGACAGCCTGCAGTCCCTTAGCCACATGCAGGAGTTGACATCTGATCTGAAGTGCAAACCTGGAAAAGAAAGCTAAGCTTGCCGGGAACTTGCTAATGGTCGCTGCTTTCCTCTGCCTTGTATTAACTTCTCTGTTGCTGCAGCAATTCACTACCAGGATGGTGCTCAATGGATATGGCATGGAATGGCCAGGCAAAGGCACCCCTGAGGTCCTTGTGTACTGATCCACAGATTGTTTTCTGGCATAACTGGACTATACTGTGTAAATGGGATTTAAACAGAGTTGGGTTATGATAGTGTCTCACTGGTGGAAATCAAATCACTCCTGAAGGACAGCGCCACAGGTCTTATTTCCAGGCAGAGAAAATGAGGCAAGGTGAAAGAACGTATTTGTCAGCTTGGAGGACCAAAGCAGAATTGTGAATAAACTACAAATAATCCAAAACAATTTCAGAGAGTAAAAACCAGAACCATACATACATGGTTGCACACCTTGCAGCATAAAATTAGATGTGCTGGGAAAGACAGGGGAGTCATCAGTGAACCTCTGTTATTATCTCCATAGGCCTACAGCCCACTGCTGTTGAATTATGTGGTTGTAGTAAATATGATCTGCAGGGTATATACACAAAATGATGGCAAGCACTGTCACCTCCTTTCATGCATACTGGATTTCTGTACCCGTTCTGTGGTCAGACTAGATATACCTCACTCAGCAGGAAGGGAGGAGGATGGCTCATTAGCTAAGGGGTACGGTAACAAGGCAAAAGCCAATGGGACTCTCTGGTAAACCTATTGCTTCTGCTAATTAATGAGGAGAGATGGTTGCTGGGCCAACTGCAGATGTTTACTGCAAATTATGCCATTGCTATCCCTGCCAGCAAGCTCTCGCTGCAGCTCACACGTCTCCAGGTGTTCTTGCCACAACAATATTCCCTGCTGTTCATTTTGCCTCCTTACAGGGAAAATAAAATACTTCCTTTTGGTGGGAAGAAAGCTGATACTGAAGAGTTTTTCAAGCCCAGACTCCACTCCTTTAATTTCTTCTCTTCTTGTAATTAGTCCCATTTTTCCTTCACTGATTTGTCCTCAAACTCTCTTCATTTTCCATTCAAATTGCTTTCCAGACCACAGAATAAGGCTGGAGAGAAGTGCCTCAAGCTATGCCGATATCCCAGCTCAGTTTCCCAGCCAGGAACACTGAGAGGATATCTTGAAGAAGCTGCAGAAACCTCTTCCCACCCCAGTTCTCTCACTGTCCTCCATGGGGCTGTTGGTGATTCAGACCTGGCTGGTCCTGCTCTGGCTCTGAACAGGCTTATTTTTCTCTCACACATCTACTGTACAAACTCATGTAAGTTCACTGGGTAAAACCTGATGTTCAACTTTTGCACAAAGTCAGCAGAATGAAAGGAAAAAAGGGAAAAGCCCAACCCCCACCGCGTTCTGCAGTTTTGCTCCGTATGCAAAACCTGTCTGTGCAGTTCTGCTGAGCGCTGATGCCCTACTTTCATCCCTCACATGGCTCAACTAAAAATACACTGAGATTTCGAGCAAGGTCCCTGCTGTGAACTGTCTGAGCGAGCAGGCGTTGCTGCAGCCCCAGCCCCAGCCATGCCTAGACTGTGCCGCGCTCCCGGCGCGAGTCATACAGGCCCTTGGCACTAAATGGGACGAGAAAGCCAGCAATCTTGAGAAAATCAATACCCCTTCTTCCCATCAGCTCCAACAAAACGTCCTGACGCGGTGTTGCAAGAGTAAAATTGAAGAAAGATATGAGATAACTTAAAGAACTACCCGCTACTACTACTATACTACTAGTGTTGTTTATAACACAGTGGTACTGAAGAAGCCCTGCTGTTATAGGGGGTGGGTTTTGAGCAGTAACATCTGGAGCTCTGAAACAGTCATGGAAATAAAACCATGGCTGAAACTATTCATGCTAGACATTGTACATACTTGTTTTCCGTAAACTGAAAATGCTATTTTTGTCTAATTTGTGCAGTCCTGAGGAAGAAGGATAAATAAAAGTTAGTGGAACTCAATTTTAAAAGCAAGGGAATCTAATGGAGATTATTTGTATTGAAGATTCGGTCTATAAATTCTTCTGTCCTGGAAAAAGTAACTTAATTTTAGCAGCTGGTTTCTCAACTTACCCTAAATGATGTTTTTTTTACAACAACATGGCTTTCTCAGAGGGCTTCAGTTTGAAGTTCACTTTAGCTGTCTGCTGCCTAATTTTCTGTAACAAAAGAAAGAAAATGGAAATTGTTTGACGACACCTATGGATTATTGGCTAATAAGGATGTACATATGTGGGCCTAATTTATTTGAGGAATGGTTGTAACTGTGACAAGTCAGCTGTTTTCACATTAACCTCACAGGTTCTTTGCATGGGGATGTTCCCTGATCATGACCATCATTTGCAATATCTGGGATGTGACCCCAAATGTTCCAGCTGTGGAATCCTGTGAAATGGGTAAATGTAGCACCTTCCTGCAGTGGGGCACAAATATCACCTCTGTGAGTGCTGCCATCCCAGAGTGCTGCCTGCAGCTCGCACAGAGCCTCTGCCCATGACAGGCTGGGGGACAGACGGGCTCCCCTACCTGCAGAGAGGTACCCTGTCCCAGAGGGTGTGTCTTTTCCTTACCTGGTGCAATTTCCCTTCTCATTCCTCCAGCAGATTATTTGCAAGGGGAAAAAAAAGATATTTTTCCCTAAGGTCCTTGTTTAAGCAGGGGAATCAGGCTCAGAAGGAAAGCCTGATAGATGGTGCACTTCCCAGGGCAACCTCCACTGTTGCAGAAAACACCTATGATACACTTCCCTGGTACACTAAATTATGAGTAAAACACTTGTAAAAATCATGAAGGTACACACATTTAATTTACAATTCAGGATGCTATTGCATTTTTTTCCTTTTAAATATTAATTTCCTTTAAAAGAGTACTTTTGAGCTGTTTTGAGAACACAACTGATACTCTAATGTCAACTAATTAATTAAGAATTTCATACTCATATGTATTAGCAGTCTTCTATTATCACTGAGGACATTTCACTGGTATTTAGATATATTGAACCAAACCTGATTTGCATTTAAATGGCAATGATCCATGGGGCTTCCTGGAAAGGCATTACTGGTGGATGAAGTCTGACTTTGCCTCCCTGACCTCCCAACAGTACACTGAGACAGCTCAGCTAGTATTTCACTCCATAAATCGAGAAATGGCAAGGAAACAGCAGAGTTTCTCCAAAACACAGCACAGACAAGGTACTTTGTGAGCCCAGTGGTGACAAACACAATCTTATCAATTGCTGACATCCTCATTAACAGCATCACATCTCTTTTCCACTGTGCTGCCCTTTCTCACCTGGCTTGTTGATTCTTTTGACATGCTTCTTTTATTGGAGATCTTGACAGGACCCCTGCAATACCCAGAGTCACAGATGTGGAGGTAGATCTGGCAGGAGGTGAAGACATGAGCCACTGCTTTGTCCCCTGGCTCCAGCTCCCACCCAGCTGAGGTGGGTATCTTTGGAGGGCTCTGGTGCATCCCCATCTTCTTATGGCCCCAAGGATGTGTTAGACAGCTGGAGAGAGCAAGGGTGCAGAAAGGAGAAGATGAGATGGGGGGTTTTAACCACAAGAGATGCATCAGTGGGGTATGCTCTCCTTTAAGAACTCTCTCAGTTGTTTCCATTTCCAGGATGAGTTCCCAGCACTTATGCATTAGTCTTCTACTTGTCTAATAAGCTACACATTGATTTTTCCCCTTACTCTCTGCTGACTGCACAGTCTGAAACACCAAAGACCTTAAAGTCAAGGTCAAGTTTTCATTCCCTTAGTAAACAAGCTGTGGAGAACGGGAAAGAGGGAGCAAGCACTTATACCAAAATATAGAAAGCTTCTTTCTAAAACAAAAAAAAAAAAAAAAAAGGAGAAGGCATACGAAAGATTAAACCTTTCAGTCTGCAAATTCTGCTTTAAATAAAATCCTTACTCCTGAGGAATAAATGTTATGAGGAGGCCACTGCGCATGTGATCAAAACAAAGCCATTCTCTAATATTTAAAGTCAAACATGATGTTAAACCCTGTGTAGTCAAGGTACAAGAAAACATTAGAAATTGTTTTCATTTTGCTAGCCAAGAAGCTTGCATTTTGCCCATGCACTGAATACTTGTATTTCTCATCATTGTATCTAAGCATTGATCCCATTACATCAAATTCCCAGTGTTATTTTTGAGCAATTAATGACTCCATCCATTATGTTTGCCCATTTGTAATTAGAAGCAAAGTTAGACAGAAAACGTCTGGTTGCTTATCTGTGATGTGTGGACTCCCTTGAGCCTACAAATTTGGCTGGAAACTTGTTAAGGAATTATTTTGGCCAAAGATTTTGGACGATTCTTGCGTGTGTTGAGCTGAAATACAATGAGTTCAAGTGTTTTGGGGCTGCTGCTTTGAGCTTCTGCCAGACAGAGAAATGGGTCAATGTGAAAATAACTATGCAGCAAGGTGGAGATACAGGAGCTGCCTCACTGGGACAGATCTGGGGCCCATTCAGGCCCAACATGGCACCAACAGCAGTCCCTTCATGCACTTCGAGCAAGGGCAGCCCCTGCACGAGGATGTGTAGACACAACCCTTTATCAGCCTCAGTCCTGTCTCTCAAAGACAAAGATTTATTTAAAGCCCGAAGTCTGATGCTTTATACTCTTTTTGATATTTTTCATTATACTCTTTCTCATATTATTCATTAAAAGGAGTTAATATGTATCTGGTAATAATTTCAACCTGATGTTCTAGTTCTGTTTGGAAACAGAGGGAGCTTCCAGAGGGAGCTGGTAGCACAGTTCGGGGACAAAAAAATTATCTTACGAAATTCAGTTTAGCTGCTTTCAGTGCTAATATAATTAAATGAGACAAAGTCTACAAAGAGAGGTAATGCCTTTTATTAGAACAAACTGATAGTCTAGGGGAAAAAAAGCAGGTATGTTTTCAAGCACACAGACCCTTTTTCAGGCTTATATGCCAAAAAGCTTGTCAGCATATCAGCTGGTCCAACAAATCATATTTTCTGTATAAATAGGGCTTCAGTCATCTCCTTAGATGATAACAACTACAATAACACCACTAATATAATTAAAAGCAGTTGAGGATGATTGAATGCCATTTCACAGCAGAGTTGGACATGAAGCTTCCCAAGAATAGCAGGGTGGAGCTATGCTGCAGACACAAAAATATTTGTGCTTTTCCTTTATCTTTACTCTGCAATTCTGATTTTACTTACACCGGTGTAAATGGAAGTCATGGGGGTGATCCCATCTGGATTTTGCATGTATTTTAGAACAGTTTCACAACCTTATAAAACATATCTCTGATGCAGAGGATAAAAGTAGGTCATCCATTTTCTCCACCACCCTGCTATCTCAGTAACATTAACCAAAAAGAACAGTGCATGCACATTTTATCTGGCATCACCCTCACCGTATTCCATCAAATTATGACCCTTTAGTCCCACCATTGGAGCGATTCCCAGAAAAAGGCAATAATGTAAATAAGGCAATAATGCAAATGATGCAAAAAAAGAAATCCTCCTAAGGTGGAAAATGGATTGACAATAAGCCAGCTTAGCTTTCCCTGATGTTGTTTATTTTCTTATTATGTTTTTAAAGCAAATTTTCCCAGACACCTCACAAATGACTTCACAGATACAAATAGAAACAATTTGTTTGTCGCAGTAAATCTTAAAAGAATCAAATCAAGACTTCTAAGAAGGGAGCGAAGACAGGCAAGATAAGAAGTAGCGAATGATTAAACAAAATAATTTTGGAAATTTAGATATTGGAATTTGTTTTCTGGGTGAGAGCAAAACATGCCATCAAAGAGTAGAGATGTTAAGGGAGTTTTTGCACACAGGATTCGGTGAGGTGTGGAAAAAATATCTTCCACTGAAGGAAGTAGGAGGCAATAAGATGTGCGAGGAAGGGGCAGGAGATTCATGCAAGGTGGGAAAAAAAACAAGGAGAGAGCTGAGGGCACGTGTGAAGCAGCACTTGTGCTGGCTGGGACCCAGGTGCTGCTGTGCCATGGCCAGCACTGGTTCAGGCTGGCAGCAGGCTCTGCTCCCGCTGTCCCCATGGACTATCGGTGCCATGCATTGGTGCCATTCAATATATGGATACTGCAGGTGTTCCATGTAGGACCTCTGTTTTCTCTTTTCTTTTCTGCTTTTTTTTTTATAAAGTACTGTTTCCAAGCCTGCACTTTTGAGTCACCAGACAAAATTGCAAGCTCCACCAGTCTGCAGGAGAGTGTGCTGCTGACATGCGCAGAAATGCTCCAGAACGCCCCAAATAAGCACTGCCAATGTTTATTTCTAAACATCAGAGAACCAGGGAAATAGAGTAGCACTTTGACTGTTTTGATTTGGAAACATTTGTGCAGATTCAACACTTGTCTGCAGCACCCTTCTGGGATGAAACCACATAGGTACAGCAAGTGCCAAAAGTGCAGACAGAAAATTTGGAGGGGAAATTCCAGAACTCTGTGTAATTTTGAAAAAAAGCCATTTAAAAGAAGTCTGATAAGGCAGAAAAACTGTATTTCAGATAGCTTGCTCCCTTCATATCTGTAATTCTCCCAGGAACCTCATGCATTTGTTTTGTCTCAACAAAAAGCCAGGAGAAGAGTCACATTTAAAACTATTTAACTATTTTTGGCCTAACTCTGTTTTAGTTATTATCTACTAAATGCCTCTGCGGGCCATGAAATTTGTTTAAAATCATTAGTTATGCACATGGGGATCTATATTTAATGATACTTACCTTCATGTTTGAGGGAGATAACACAGAACCAGGTTCCTGGTGATCCCTACTTCTTATTACAACATCACGTGTGAAAGCAGATTTGCCTAATAGAAGGTTTAGCACTGAAATTTTTGATGTATAAAGTTCAGAAATAATAATCCTAACTGTTAACATCATTATTATTGTGCTATTAATTATTAATGTTTGTTACTACTATTGATCATAACTATTACATAACCACAATAAACACATCGGCACTGGTATATCCCGGGTGCCATGACAGGTGTTTTTCTGCCTGTTCTCAAAGACTTCTTCGTGTTAAAAGCAGTTTTTACAGGTTTTCCTCCTTTACACAGTGCTGCAAAGGCCATGCCATGGGCTGATCCCTGCTCCCACTCCTCCTGGTTCAGCCCCACCAGGCACGTCATTATCCCACAGCAGCACGCATGGACATGGCTTAGCATCTCAACATTATGGATTAGCACTGGGACAAACATTGAGAAAGAGCGAGTTATTTAATGTTTTCTGCTTCCTTTTCAGATTCTATGGATTATCCACAAGAGGATGATCCTGAGACTGATATGGGTAGGGGAAAATAAAAAATCCCACGAATTGGATTGCAAACCTCCCACTCTTCATTAGCATCCCCTTATCAGAGCATACATTCACGGAAAACAAATAACAAGGACAGAGGATACCTTTGGAGGAATTTGTTACTACATATTTACATATATTGCAAAGTTCTGAACATTTAATCCAATTCCTGCCATTCTTCAAACCCTTCCCGACTCAGCTCTGAGGAGCAGCAACACTACTGTGCACAAATCTTCTGCATCTATTTTCCTTTCTCTTTCTGGAGCCTGGATAATGCTCATTCCTCAGTGCTGCAATCACAGCTGAAAACCCAAACTCACCCTTTTCCCCTGAAACATAATTCAGTGGGATATTATTTCATAAAAGAAAATATGACTGGTATATTTTTGTTTCACATGAAAAAGACTGAGATTCAATAATGCAGACATGGCCTCACGGGAATGAAATCTCTGCCTATATTTGGCAACACAAATTTAATTTTTGTTAACCCTAAACTGGAAGGAAAACTGGGTATATTTAACAGGAGTGACTGGCAGAGCTGGCTGCACCGAAGACCAATTGCCTTGGGCTGAGAATAATAATAGAACTGGAAATTATTTTTGAATTGTGATGTCCTGGAGAAAGGGTGTTTTGAATGCAGCGATGTGTGCTCTGAGTCACAGCTGCAGGACACTGAGCCCTGAGCTGCAGATATGTCACTGTTCCATCCCAGCCACTGAGAGTCAATCTGTGCCCTGGGGTTATACAAAACAGAGAGAGGTGGAAGAAGAGGGGAATAAACTAAAATATGCAGAAAGGAAGGCTCTGGGGAGGTCTCATTGTGGCCTTCCAGTACTTAGAGGGGGCTAATAAAAAAGAGGGAGAGTGACTTTTTACACAGGCAGATAGTGATAGGACCCTTAATGATTTTAAACTATAAGAGGAGGGAGTTAGATTAGATTTTAGGAAAAAATTATTTACTGAAAGATGGTGAGGTACTGGAACAGGTTGCCCAGAGAAGCCGGGAATGCTCCATCTCTGAAAGTGTTAAAGGCAAGCTTGGATAGGGTTTTGAGCAACCTGGTCTAGTGGAAGGTGTCCCTGCCCATGGCAGGGGATTGGAACTAGATGATCTTTAAGGTCCCTTCCAATCCAACCATCTATGATTCTATGAAAACAGAAGAAAATGGCACTAGCAATGCACTGTGAATGAGTGAAAAGAATCAGAATTTACTAACCTCAGTGCTGGGCGGGGCACAGAAATCCATCTCGATTTCCTGCTCACCCGTGTAACTAAAGCATGCCTTTTCTCCTGCAGAGTCTAGAAACAGACAGATGAAGACACTTGTGTCATGAAGGGTGTCAGAAAAACTGTAGGAATTCACTGTTCATTAGGATTTCCTCACTATTTTGATTCTTGCAGCAAAAACCAAAAGGGTTGCAGGAAGGAAGGTAAAAAGTAGTGGATGTGCTTCTGTGGCAAGAGGGTTCAGTTATCCCATCATACCAATGTTATAGTGTCAGTGTCCAGGTAAACTCTGGGCAGAAGAATTTTTAAACAAATTAGATGAGGAGGCCCATAAAGAGTTGAGTTTGAAGAGTAAGTGTGTCAGTAGCTGTTGATAAAGTGCAGGTTGAAATCCTGGCTCTGCTCCATTGACTGGGAGGCGTTTCCGTCGATGCTCGGACTGCCACAACAGGGATATGTGAGTGTTGCAGGCAACTTCCAGCCCTTTCACACATAGGGGCAAACTATCCTGTCTGTGGACATATTAAAATCCCAAATTCGTCTGCTGTTAATGAAGAGACTTTTACAATAAAGATACCCCAAGAGCTTGGGTGGCTTCAAGCGTCTCTAGGAGCTGCAGCATCTGAAGAGCTCCACCATAACGAGATGTCCCCAGGTCCTTTGGCTCCAGAGCACAAGACACCAGAGCTCACTGACCACAACATCCTGAGCTCAAGAATGTGCCTGATGGTTTTGAGGGTTCCTCCTCTGCAAATGAGTGCTGCTAGGGCGGGTGAGCTTAAACGCCAGCAAAACAGTTGTCTGAGAGCACCAGAGCAGGAGCAGAAACTAAGCCAGCCATAAACAGAGCCAGTTCCACAGCGACTGTTTGATTAAAGCTATTTTTGGAATCGAAACTCACGGGTGGGAAGGGAAGCAGAAAGCAGATAAATTAGCCATTAAAAGCCGCGCAGCCACATTGCTGAGCTCCATCAGCCATTTCAGGCGGTGAGTAACAGAGGACACGATAAATCCGCCTTTGTTCTTCTGCTCCCTCACTGCGCCCGATCGGGAGATAAGGCACAGGCAAGGGTTCATTTCGCTGGTGAAACACGAGGTTATTCATTAACCAGCTTGGCTGAATAAAGCCCTGATAAGAGCAGAGCCCTGGTGGGGGCAAACCCAGGTGTGGTGGAGCCCAGAGGAGACCGTGGGGCGAGCAGGCATGTCCATGTCCTGTGCCAGGGACACCGAGTCACCTGTGGCCACACATACTCAGAATGCCCCCATGCTTTTGGGCACAGACAGAACTCCATTTTAACAGCCCCCTTTTTGCACAGCAAAAACAGGGACGTTGAGGAACGACTGTGATACACTGTTGGATGAAGGCGTCGCTTCCTTTTAGCAGCTGGAGATGCGACGGGAGTGCTAAGAGTGAGAAAAGTAGATGAATATGGATTTTTTCATTTGGTTGTCAAATCCAAAAACAGGGGGAAAATGAGTAAACTCAAGCATTTTCCTCAAGAGGGAAAGAAATGGTCTTTTTTTTTTTTATTATGTAATTCTGGTTAAAAAAATCCTTTCCTAAAATTTAGGTCAGTTTTTAAACAACAAAGCTTGTTTCCAAACAAAAAGTCAAAATATTTTGTTTTGATGATGTTGAAACAAAATGCCTCCGTATCTCCAAAACATTTCTTTTTGACATGTCAAAATGAAACATTTGTACACTTTCTAATTTTTTTCACAAATACCGTTGGTTCCTGCATTTTTCAGTGAACTTATCCATTCGAGAAATGTCACTCAACTCTAAAAATTACCATACATATAGAGCTACCTCTGTTACCACATTATGTCTCATGCAAGCGTGCCAAATATGAATTCCTCACAAGGGAGCTGGTTAGACTTCAAAGCTGACCGATAAAGCCTGGGGAGGCACAATGCCAGTTAAGAAGGTTAAAATTTTCACAAACTCTCCTTCAACCCACACCAAGGTCCCGCTCTGCAGGTCAGTGCTATGAGCCACCATCAGGTGGGCTGTCTCTGTCTTTGAAAAGCACATATGGGAAGGTCAAACCTGCTCATATCCCCACACGTGTGTTGAAATTAGTGCTGTAATTCTCATTAAAGCAGCCTAAATTGGGTCTTCTGGGAAATGCATTTAATGGATCATCTTTGGGACCCTGTTGAAATACAGGTCTCTGCAGGTATCTGAGGAAGTTCTTTGCTGGCTTATTGTAGGGAGGTTGTGTGGGATCTAGCCATGAAATCATGGATGCACATGGAAATCTGTCAGCCCTCCAGACTCAGAAGGTATGTGTAAGGAATAATGAGACTGAAACACCTCTCTACAGCACCCCGAGGAAAAGAGCAGCCCAGGAAGGCTGGTAGGTAGATGCAATGCTTTGGGTGACTCTCCCTGTCTCATTTGTCTTCAGAAAGCATCTTCGAGACATCCTCTGGGGGTCTGACCATCATCTCCCTGGTTAAATATTATTAGACTGGGGGTATTGCTTGATTTTGATGCTCCTACTTTTGATGGCTGGGTGGGTGAGAGAAGTCCAGGTGCTGCTGGGGTACTGGGGGTTTATGGAGTGGCAGCCACTGAGGTGTCAAACACTCCTCAGCACAGCATCACGGCATATTCATCTGAGGCCGCAGCTGGCACGCACCGGAGTTTCATTAGCTCCTGCTGATTTAAATATAAATCCCCTCTTTGTTGCTAATCACTTCATTCAGGGCTGGAAAGTCCACAGAACCAAAAATATACCCAGTTAGTCAGCAGGTTTGTGAATATTTTGAGATATTGGAGGTCAGAAGTCAGTTTGCCAGCATTATCTTGATTATAGTATGGAAGTCTTTACTCAAAAATAGTCTCAAAAAATGCAAGTTTAGCAAAACTTGGAGCTAGAATCATTGAAAAACATTAAATGTACTCACCAAGCTAAATTCACATGAGGGCAGTTACTGTGCAGTAGTCAGATGCTTTTAACTAAGCTTTTATAGTTTGGTGCTTATTCACATCCAGGAACAATATTATAGGTGAAAAGTTAGAATAAAAAAAAAACAAACTTCCTAAAATCACAATGCAGAGTTTTAAATTTTATATTCAGATCTCCAGGTGCACATGGAATCACAGAATCAGAGAATGGCTTGGGTTGGAGGGGACCTTAAAAACCATCTACTTCCAACCTTCTTGCTGTGGACAGGGATGACTCCCACTGGACCAGGTTGCTCAGAGCTTCATCCAACCTGACCTTGAACACTTCATCCAAACTGGCCTTGAACACTAAGTCCACATGAGGTGTGTGGACTTTGTTTGGTTTTTTATAACAAATCACAGTTGAAAACCATCTGCAGGGGTTGCTGGTATCGGGACAGCTCGCAAGCACGGTACATGGAGCAATTTTTTAGGGGACCCATTTCTCAAGGGTATTATCTTGGTCATCCTTAGTGCTCAGGGATGCAGGACATGCCTGGGCTGGGAGCACAGATTCCCTGTGTTCTCTGTGCAGTGTAACTTTTGTTTGTGGAAGGCACCAAAATGATACTCCAACACTCCTTATCTGCCTGCATGCACACACAGACAGTTTGTGCACCTTGGTCTCCTTTCGCTGTGCTCCATTACAGTGATTTATGTGCTGTCTGTCATCTGGAGCACTGGAGGAACACAAGAGAAGGAAGAGCAATAAACAAATAAAAATCAGCAGAGATAATACAGCAATAACTCCACAAATGCTACCCCCAAACAGACAGCAGTGTTAAGGTCCCAGGGAAAGGGATTGTGGGGGCTCTCAGTTCCCCAGGGGAAGGACAAAAGAGGGAGGCTTCGGCAAGGGTTTAAATCTTTAGAGGAGACATCCAGCACTGTGTACTTTGAAGGAAACAGGCAACACCAGAATAAATTGGCTGTGGTCATGGAAAAAGAAATCTGATACTGGAGAATAAGAAAATGAGAGCTCCTGGTACAGAGGTAGACAGGGGAAACCCTGGGAGGTAGATGGTGGCAGGGGGCAAGGCTGGATTCAGGTTGCAATGCTGAATGTGGTGTGAGCATTGAAATCCCCCTGCCCAGCCAGGCAGGTGGAGCAGGTGTAGTGTGTGCCACAGAGCTGATGAGGCCAACAAATACTCATCCGTTTCACCCGTGTGACCAGGCCTTTGATTGCTGTTTTGACACCTCGGGGCTCTTTGTCACAGCCAAAGTAGCACAGCACTGTGCTAGAGGCTTTGCCAGGGCTGCAGGAGGGTAACTTGTCCAGATCTGTGACAGTCGTGCAGGGAGACAGATGGGCTCGGGAAAGAGCGTGGGGGTGGAAAGGACAACAGAGATGCACCACCATCCTGATCCATGCAAAAGCTTACATCACACGTGATGTGATTCCTGGGGCTGTCCTGTGCAGGGCCAGGAGCTGAACTGGATGATCCTTGTGGGACCTTCCCAAGTCAGGACATTCCATCGTTCCATATGCACAGGTTGTGCCATGGAACCACTGACACACAGCAGCAGCGTGCTGGCCCCGAGGCCGGGGCACCCACCCAGCAGCAGCAGCAGCAGCCATGGGGGCTGTGTGGCTGATTAGGGGCCTCTTGCTCAGCACTCAGCATCCCTACATGATTAGAGAAGAAGCAGGGCCCTTTTAGAGATTAGCGGATGGTAAATTATTCCCTTCATTTGCTATTCCTGATGAATAATGAATTATTCTCATAACATTTACTATGCTGCTCATTTATTATACAGGACAGGGGAATGTTTAGAAGCTAATTATTGCTAGGAAGGCTCTACACTTGCAAAATACGTGACTTTTGCATATTTGTTATATCCATGCTGTAAGTGGGGGGAGGACTGTTTGTCTGTTTTAGCACATTTCTGTCCCTCCAACACCCAGCCTCACCACCCGCCTGCGGGCAGGACAGACGTCTCCCTCATCGTCAGCAGCCAAGCTGCTCTTCCCCCTTTGCAGGAGGAGCCCCTGGAGTAGGTCTGGAAATTAAATTGTCACTTCTTCTTACATGCAACAGTGAGGAGTAGCAGTGTTTTGCTGGCTGGTGGGGCAGAGATCCACACTGTGCATCACCATGGCCACTGTACATCTCCCATCATCTTTTCATGAGGCTGCCACTGCTGCCAAGGCCTCAGAAGCTGCATCCAGGGAGAAATCCTGTGCTTCATTGCCATGTCACTGATGAGCCAGGGGCTGCAAATGTCCTGGGAAAATTGCCTGGGAAATGCCCAGAGCAGAGAGTGATGGCAGGGCTCAACAACAGGCATTGCTAGAGAAGCCAGAGAGCCAAGTCATGAGGAGCCAGGAGGAGATGGCCTCCTGAACAGGGAGAGGTTGGGGACATTGTTTGTTATGTTTTAAGTGTTGTATTGGGAGACCAAGTGAGTAATATCCTTAACAGTGGTCTACCAGGGGCTATAAATTTTCAGTTGTCAAAACTAACTGTGCTGTGCTGCTGCTTACCAGCAGATTTATCCTGGCCATTTATAGCTGGTAAATAATTTATCAATTATTTTGAAAAATGCTTTTAAGGAGACTTGAACCTCATGTCCATCTCTGCTCCCCTGGGCACATGGCACAGCACTCTGCTCACTCATCATGGCCAGCTGTGTCCTGCCCACACTGAGGGGTTGCTGTCTTGGGTTTCCCTTGGTGTCCTGCTACAAGAAGACAAGCTGGCAGAAAGGTGTCAGTGTGCCCATAGCTTAACCTTGCCTGTTGCTCCCAGCTTGAAAAGCACCGTGGACCTGCCTGGTGGGGCTCTTTCTTTTCCAAGCCCTGTGTAACAGCTTGTGGGTCCAAGAGCTGGCAGAGATACCATTGACCTTGATGGAATGGAGCAATATACATTTACAGCAAGAGATGATCTAGTTCTATGCTTTCTAATACCCTCCTTATCTACATTATGTGCCTAATATCAATGTCCTCTCGTGGCTTTCAGTGATACCCTTACATATCTCTGGATAACTGTTACCAGAGCTAAGTCAGTGAGAGGGTTATAAACCCATGGGGAAAGATAGTTCAACGCCGTGTTTCTGAATAATTGATTATCACACACTTCAGTATAAAACTGATCTCCAGTGATACCCTTTTGGCTGTGCCTCATCATGCCTTTTTTGTTTTATTTTCATTCCCCAGCAGAAATCTCTCTCCACCAGCTGCCTTTGTAACCTAGTAAGAGCTTTGTGAGTTGCCAGTAAATGATCTTTTATTTTATTTTTCATCCTTGTAGTGGTAAATTATTGTGTCAGCACAGAGACGATGCAGGTGACTAACCTCATAAAATGTAGTAAATGATTAATAAAATCTCAAATAACAATAGCTCCATGGGCAGATCATAACTCGCCTCTCAGGCAGACACATGCCTTTAGAGGACACTGGCTGATTGCTCTGTGGGGGAGATTTTTTTTAGCCGTGAGTCAACAGAGAAATGCCAACTTAGGAACAGCTTGTGAGCACTGAGAAGTACATCAGACCTTGATTTTCAGTTGTAGGGAACACCGGCTGTGCTGAGGGGTGTCAGCAGAAGCTGGGGATACCAGCCTGGGTACTTGCCTGCCCTTCTTAGCAGGAAGCTGGACCACTAGCGAGCAGGAATGGGAAAGGTGCACACATGAAGACACTTTCTGTCCATGTTTGGTTTTACAGGTCCTACAAAACTCAGAGCTACAGAGGCTTCAGCTGCATCCCCATCATTTTGGCACTTACCTCCACAGACAAAATACTCTTGCAGCACACAAAAAAATGCCTTTCTTCAAGCAACTGTTTATTCCCTGAAGGCACCATATGGGACAGAAACCTCAGAGAAAGGGAAACAAACTGTACTTTTCCATGCGACTCCAACTATTAATATTCCAGTATTGGCCAAGCACTTGTAGAACTGTAACGAGAACATCCTCTTATGTGCAGTTTCCAGGATTTATGCACAACAAGCAATACATAAATATCAATTAATGAAGCAACTATAGAAAAATTAATTAAAACATGAGAGGATAGAAGCTGTGAGAGGATAGAAGCCTCTATTCAGCCCCCTAAAAAAGAATGACATGCTCACAAACCCCTCCCTCCTGCTCAGAAGAAAGCTCTCAATTCCAGAGGAAGGAAACCATTAATTTTTTTTTTAATTGCACAATACTTTTAAATTAATTTCCATAAGCACCACAAGCAGAAAATGAGGGAGGGAAAATCAAAGATTTCACACCTTAATTAGGACTCATTAACTGTCTCTTGCCTGCTGGTTCCGATCCAAATTCCCTATATACCTTAATTTCCCTGTGGTGGCAGACACGCAGACAGCAAGCCTGGCTTTGGTCCTCCATGAAGCCCATAGTGTCAGGGATTTACTAATGTCATCTAAAGTTATAAATCTAAAACTATAACCACTAATTACCCTGAATTAAAATTAAAAACTACTAAAGAAGGCGTCTGAAGGTGAAACCTCAACACGCATGGAGAAGTTGCTTTTTTTTCCTGTGCGGTGTTTCAGCCACAATCTGAACATGTTTTTTTGGCAGAAGGTGGCAGTTGAGTTGGCCCTGGCTCCAGCACAGCCATGGGATTCTCTCCATTGACCGTCCCAAGAGATAGCTCATCCTGCTGGAAGGAAATATGGAACAAAACAGGGAAATGGGCAAGGAGCATCTCATGGGCCAGCCTGGCAGAGAGCCACAGACTGTGTTTGGCAGGCAGCAGGGGCAGGCTGGAAAACCTCCTGCAACCTACTCACCCCCAGATGACATCTGTAACTGTATTTTCCTTTTTTCTGTGTGTCACAGTGATTGTTCCTTTGGGTCCCTGCAGAGTTTTGGTGCCAAGGAGCTGCCAGCGAGTGTCACGGCAAGGCACTGGACTTGAAGATCATTGGTCACAAACTGCAAAACACTCTGATCCTATTTTTCCTCAGGCTTTTCCAGCTGAGAGCCAGGGATGTCCATTCACTTTCAGTGGAGGAAAACTGGATCAGTGTGACTTTCTTTTACAGAAAAATAAATGGAAAATAGGGCAACTCAGTAATGCTTTTCCAAAGAGTGCGCACAAGATCTGCACCCGCAGAGGGGATGACACACCAGCACTAGGATAAATAAATTGCAGCAGTGCCTCTGCACACGTCAGTGCCCCACAGAAACACTGGTTCATGGACACATGGCTTGTCTGTTACACACAAACAGATCGACACCACGCAGTTACTCACCACCTGTTATCTGAGGGACTCCAAGGGTCAGACCCTCATTAACGCTACCAACTGTAATGATAGTATTTTCCTTTGCCAGCACCCAGTGCTGAGGTTCTGGAGTGTTTTCCTCCAGGCAGCACCCTCCTGACTTTGTGTGCAGCTGGAGGATTACCCAGCTCAGCGTCAAGTGTAGGTTTGAGCCAGCACTTCAGGAATTATCAACAATGCTTTCATCCGGGAGGTGAAGGTCCTTGGCAAACGACAGAACTTCATTGGACCTACAAAATCAGAGACTGATGAACAGATGCAGATTCTCTAAAAATCACGGTGTATGCAACCCAAGGTGTCAGGACAGAGCAGCTGAAGGCACCAACCTCCAGGCCATGCCTTGTCTCCAGCTGTCCCCTCCTGCTCTGCCCAGGCAAATGTCACCCCTGCCTTCCTAACACTTTCCCTCCTTGACTAGAAGCTTCTCCATGGTGTTATTTTGCCCTCTGCATTTATCAAGAATATCACCCATTAGCTGCAATGGGTAAAAATAATATTTTGCATGTGCCTGACTTTTCCTCCTTGAAGCTTCTCACCAATTGTATGAAATCAGTTGTTACAGTGAGCTGGGCAGGTCAGTGTCTATAGTAGTGTATATGTATTACCACAAATGGCTGAAGATGATGTTCAGAATTTACAACAGTGCAACTGGAAGGTCAGTCAAGATCTGGGGAAGGCAGTGATTGGTTCAGGACCACAGCTCAGTGTCACCAGAGTCCCCAGCTTAAATGAGGATGTAACCCAGGACAAGGAGTCCTGCCTAACGCTGTAGCAGGGTGGACTCAGCCTGTGGCTTTATTATGCCCAGACCACATCGACGTGCTCTTTTCTCTTCTTTCCACCGTTTTTGGTAGTACTTAGAGCTGTGCCAACAGCAGCTGGTTCATTGCTTCCCTCCTTGCTGGAGGAATCAGCTTTGCCTGGGGCCATGGCCAAGCATTGTGGTGGTGGTGGGCCGTGGTGAGCACCACCACAGCTCTGCCTGGACCAGGGACCTCAGTTCCTGCAACCCCACCTGGCATCAGCTTCCATGCAGAGGCAGAGCAGGGCATACAGCCTGGTTCCTCATTTAACAGAACTTGTTAATTTTTCTCTTTTATAACCTGCAGCATTATCAGCAGCAAATTACCACTATCGATAACTCATTAGCAAATAAAACGAAAGACAACGCTGCTGACATCTGTATGAAACCATGTCTGAGTGGCTCTGGCTGCTGCTTATTGGGCTTTTAGTATTCATTAAGGCCAGTAAACGGTATGTGTTTAAAATGCTGATCTATGCAGCATGTGTTGAACTCTCAATCTACATTAGCTGAGACAGCGGCTTGTACCAACTCTGCTGCCTAACGAACTTGATTTATCATAGTTTCCTAAGCCCTGTTTATGAGGCTGTTTTGTTTGTAATGACTTAATATTTTTTTCACATGGGAGGATTTATCAACATCTGTGCATCACATTGTGTTGGGAGTCCGGGTGGCCTTGGTCATACTCATAATGCCGGAGCAGATCTGGGGCAGAGAGTCGCTCTACTGGGAATCCTGTGACTGCTTTCCAAATGACAGCTAATTTAAAAGGTGGTGCTTCCTCTGGCCATTTGTCTCAAAAGAAGAAAAAGCACGTTATCATTTCCTATCCTGTCTTTTCTCCATCTGCTTGAGGAAAAGGAGTGCAGGCGGCAAACAGGGCTGTCAGGCTGGGGAGCTTCCGACCATGGGCTGCCAGGCAGGTCAAGCAGCAGATTAAAAGATGGCTTGGGCATCAGTACTGATAAAAAAATTATATTTGTGCTGTTCTGACATCGACTGTGTCCTCTCCAGCCAGCTTGACCCTGACCAGATAAGATGCTCTTTGCTGTTCTGCCTCCTCTTATCTCTTAAGGCTGCAGCCCCATCACATCAAGGATACACAGAAACTGTTCCTTAGCACAAGTATCTGCAGCATTTTCACCTGATGCCCTCAAAACCTGGCTCACAGTCTGCCAAAAGCGTGACCTCAGAGACGCTTTGTGTACGGCATGCCGCTATTAGGCAAAGACTGGGCATCTTATAGCATCTTAATGATACTCTCAAGCATCTTCCAGTGGCTTCAGGATCCTCTCTGGCCTCCCTTTTACACACTGAGACAGCTTCCTGAGAAGGAATTCCCTTATAAAGCAAATGTCTCTATGCATTTGTGGCTTTGGGGTTTTTTTAAAGTAGGGGGGGAAAGAAAAGCTAAATATTAAAACATCGGAGGGTTTCTCTGATACAGGATTAGAACCAGCTTTACCAGAAATATATGTGGTTTCCTACTTATCTGTCTCTGAGGGTGGAAGATGGACATCAGTGTCTCCAGAGTGGCTGGGATGGAAATATCAGTGTAATTGTGGAACACTTTGGGCTTAGGGCACACAGGCTCTTCTGGGCCTTGCCAATGGCATTGGGAGCTCATGTAAGTGGCAGATACGAACCCAAAATGCTGCATTTCTCACAATGCCTGCCTTGGAAAGCCTTTAAGGCAGTGACACTTTTTCCATCTCACTCCACCCAACTCCTCAGCTAGTTTAACCCTGCAGCAAGAGAGCTGGGTCTCTATGAGCTGGGTCCTTCCTCCTTAACAAGTACACCACCAATCCCCTGTGAGAGGGAGTTTCCAGTGCTGTCAGCTGGCCTCATGAATGAAGGCTCCAAGTTCCTGGAATAAATGTTGGGAGGGTTTATGGTGATTGGAGTATTTTTGTGGAGAAATTCCTCCTTCTGGCATTGTCCATAGCTCTGCATGCCTTGAAGGCTCCTTTGGGAAAGTCCATATGTATTCCATACCATTCATTACTCATTAGGATCAAGATTTTGACCCACAACATAATAGTGTTATTATCATTGGGTTTATTAATGTTGTCTGTTTCCATGTGCACTTGGGGAACTTCAGTTTTTGAGAAGATCAGAGTGGCCCACTGTGATGAAGAAACTTTTTATAAGGTCATACTTTGTAAAAAATTAAGAGTGGCACATGCACAGTACCAGAGAGATCCTTGATGTATTCCTTTTATAGGTGATATAAACTACAATATTTAGTATGAACAATTTCTGTCTGAACTGGACAGCAAAAGTTTCTCTATTTTCAAGCAGATTAATAGCTCTGCTTTTTTGTCTGTTCTCAGTAATTCAGATTAAGTTAAATATGGTGCATGAGTAACACAGATACTTGTTTCACTGTCAGGAAAATTCCCAGTTACTGGGAAATTTCTTTGGCTGGACTACAGACAAAAATCAAGGAAGCTGGCTATTCTTCTGACTTGGAAAAAAATAAATATTTGATGTTGCCATTCAAAAGCCAATAGACCCATGTGAAAAGGCTGCCTTTGTGGGAGTGGGGTGCTAGGATGCTGCTCATCCAGTTTCAGATCTCCTCATGCACCAGACCAGCATTACAGCAATGTAGCAGTTGTCCTCTTGTAAACACACTTTACTAGGTCACACAGCACATTTGTTTCCAATTTACTTATTCCTGGAATTTGGCATATAACTTCTCATCCACAGCATCTGTGGAAATTTTTATTAGAAGGGGAAAAGCAGTGAATAAGAATCACCAGTCCTGGATTTGATTTCTGGCTCGGCCTTTAACTCAGGCCATCATTATGCAAACAACCACTTAGTTATCTGACTTCATGCATAAAGACTTGCTGCCATGCAGGGCTGGGGCAAAAATACAGGACTTTGGGGGGAACATCTCTCTGTCTCTCCATCTACCCACATATAAAATAGCTCCAAGAATATATTCTCTCCCTAAGTTGAGCTGACTTTTATGGGTTTGCTTGGAAATCTTGGAGGAGAAGTGCTGTTAAAGCACAGAGAATGATTATTAACTGATGGAGAGGTATTTTAATGAAATATGCTGGCAAAGTTCCCTTTACTGTGTGGTGCCAGTGCTAAATAGGCTGCTTGAAGAGCTACATAACTTTGCCTTCTGAGTGAATGGTTGAGAAATAATCAGAGCTGCCTCCCCCCGTGCATTTGTTGCTAGGTGGTTCTTGTTTCTTGCCATTTCTCCTTCATCTCCTCCCCAGTAAATTCAGTGTCAGCTCAAAAGCTGAAGGAATCAGCAGTTGTAACATGTATTCCTCACTCGAGTTTCTCACCCCTGGGAAGCGTTTCTCTGGGTGGTCCAAATGTCACATAGTCCCCTTATGTAACCAGCCACAGAAGCTCAGCCAACTCTGCCTCCCAAAAGCTTTCACTAGTCCCAAACACTCCTTGGTATGTCTGCTTTGGCTTAGCCTACTCAGGATAAATAGTGTGAGGATGCAAAGGGGATCGGAAGAGATGCAGAGATGTGATTTCTGTTCGTGATGGGTTTCTTGGGAAGCGTCAGCGGCACTGAATGCAGAGCTGAGCTCACCACTTTAGTGTGGGGCAATCCCTCACACTTCACCCTGGGCACGGTCCTTCTTTGTGAAGTTTGGGGTTGTTGCACTCGTGTGAAATAATTTTGCAGCTGTGGAAGGCATGAGGGAGCAGCAGTTGTTCTTGAGGGCTGATGAGCAGAGTCACAAGCGGTCGAGCTCTCCCCAGCCCTTGGAGCAGCTGCGCCCGAGACGGGAAACTGCTGTAAGTTCTCCCCACGGGCATGTTACCAGATACCATTTCCTTGTGAGTGACCTTTTGTGCTGGAATTGGACCTAAGTGTGCTCTGCTGAGAGGACCATTCCCCTGAGCTGTCCTCATCCAGAGGCAATACATTCTCACAGCCAATGATTGCTGTGCTCTGAGAAGGCTCCTTGCAACCTGACCAAATATTCCTGTATTACAGTCACGTCCTCAGCATCAGCAGGGTTAGCAGGTGTTTCTCTTCAGACAGTTTTTCCCTAGGTCTGCAGAAAGAGGTGACTTTGGAGGATTGTCTCAATTCCTCCCTCTGAGAGCTCCAGGTTAGCCATAAACTCTCACGCTAGTCCTGCTGGGTGCCAAGGAGAAGTGAGAACCCGAACTTTGTTTTGCGGCCACCTCAAGCAGTTATCACATCTCCTGGCATGGGAAGAAGGTCGGGAAGTCCCCTCTGTGTTCATTGAGCCCTTGCCAGTGTGCAATGTGAATGGGACACCAAAACAAACCCCAAAACACCTGCAAGAAGGGATTGTTGTAGGAAGATCGACTTTTGCAACCCAGCATTACCTTCGAGGAACACGGCGAAAGCCAGCCAAACACACCATCTGTTTGTGGTGGAACGTGTAAATTTATATCTATTTCTGAATTCTTGCATTATGAAACTGGAAATGTCTCAGCTGCAGTGTGCACAGTACATGAAACAGCATGGAGATCCACTCAGTGTTTGATCCCAGGACATGTGCAGCGCCTGCTCATATTGAAACCAAATGAGGCGAGACCGTATCAGGCAACAGAACCCATTGCAAAACTTCTGCGTCTCCCGGGGCCTTTGCAAAGCTCTTCCAGAGAACTCACCAGGGCTTGCCACAGAAGAATAACAACTACTTGATGAGCCAGTTTCCCACATTATGCATCTGGCATTTCCAGTGCCTTTCCCCAAAAATCAGCTGTATTTCTGTTTGTGAATGACTCATATTTGCATCAGCTAGAGGCTTGACTGAACGGTTCTAATTTTCGGTTCTTCTATTCTCTTTCAGTGGTTCACCTCACACCTCTTCTCTTTCTGTCAGTGCCTGTTCCTCACATCAAGAGGGTGAATTTTTCCACTTCCAAGCTCCTTCAAATGTTTTGGAGGGATGCTTGAATCTCTAGACCAACAGGTCAGCCACAATAGAAGGCCAGCAGCCTAAATGGTACAGAAGTCAGAGGCTTTACAGACTGTTCTGGGCAACCCAGAGGTGGATGCCACCTCCTGACCATGGGCTGGAATCCCCTGATTTAAAGACCAGCACTTCAGGTTAACATGGGCCCTTGGTCTATTAACTCCCAGCCTCTGGAAGTTACCAGCCTCTGGTATTAGTGTGTATCAGCACAGTGTATTTAAAGTGGTCATTCTACAGGACAGGAATGCCTTTGTGAGTGTTTCTAGCCCAGAGGGCTATAAACATATATATCCTATACAACAAATAGTGATAAAGATGGGAAAGAAAGGAAACAGCCACTGAAGCGTGGAGCACTTCCATAAACTATTACAGAAATGCTAAATAACATTGGCACACAATGACTATGGTGGGTTTTGCAAGTGTGAATTTCCTTGGACTTTGGTGGCCAAGGTGAACGTTTTCTCACCCGTGTTCAAGCTTATTAGCCAAGTTACATATTAGAGAGCTCTGTCTTTCTGATATAACTTCCCTGCTCATTTGTCTCACAAATACATTGCACCCTCCCCTTGATTAAAGTTGCATGGAGCCTTCAGCTCCGTCAATGGTGTAATTTGCATTTTACTTGGCTTACAAGCCTTGGGGCTTTGTCTTGAGTTATATAGGATATGCTATACAACAATTAGCCTGGAACCAAGACAACATGCGTTTGCATGGTAATGAGCTATTTTCTTCTTCAAAGCCTGACTCGTGTTGAAAGGATTGTATTCCAGTCATCTTCCAGTCATTTAGTGTGATTCTTGTATGTATTTTTCAAAGGGTTTTGGCCAGCCACACTGCTTTGGGATGGCATGAATATGGCTGCCATGACTATTTGCTACCAGCCCTCAAGCTGGCAGGGTTGACTGCAAATAATGTGGAATAGATGAAGAATCAGTTGGGTCCTTTAATTATCACCCTATGATTGGCTAACATTAGGGTTTTGAACTGTTACCAATTGAAAAATAAAAACAACTTTATTTTGTAGTTTTGATGCATTTGCTGGATACTGTGAAACACTTTCAGTAGTCTTAGTGAATTCTTGCTGGTTTCTGATTTCACAGGGTTTGTGCTCATTCCTATTTATTAATGCTGCCCCTTGGATAATTACAGCTCTACTCCTCTGCAATCGCCTCTGATCATATCATAATTTCCTTTAATCTTCATACGAAATTTCCTTAGATTCAGGATCCAGAATGAATTTGAGTATTATTGATCAAAATAATGTGCCACATCTTAAAAGGGTCCTTACTACATGGTGTATATTCTTGCAGCTCATTACAGAAGAATCACTTTGAAATGCAGTCCTGTCCCATTCCCTGTAATAGGAAGAAATGATCTAGTCTTGATTATACTATTGTTCCCCCTTTCGGTGTAGGATTAACATCAATCAGCTGGACAGCATGATTGATTTTCTAATTAATAAGGCATTTGTATCAGCTTGCATAACCACACAAAGCTTAATGGGTTCCCTACTGTATCTGAAAACTGATTTTGTGCGTGTGAATTTACTCCTGCACTTGGAAGCTTTTTAACTTGTAGTAGGGTTAGTTGGAGCATCCTTTATGTAGAACTTTCCGGTGTAACAAATGCTTTAAAGCGTGTTACACTAATCACCACAAACAGATATAAAAGCTTATTTTGAATGAACGCTTTTGTTACAAGACTGAAAAAAAAAATGAGAGAAATGGGAATAGAAGAATTGATGCCTTTCAAGGTGAGGTCAAAATACATCACTGCTCCACAGGAGCCCTAGGGATGGGGGCTGCCCAGGGGCACTGCCCTGCCTTGCTTAGCATCATTTTAGCATCATTTGGTGTACGTTAAAAAAGCCCTGGACTATTAAAATGACTCAACCAGCTTTACCCCAAGGTCTGTGAGCACCTGTGTGCTCCCCTGTGGGACTGTGTGCCACCCTGCCTGCATGTCGTGGCAGCCGTGACCTCAAAGCAATGCTCGAATGCAGAGGCCCCAGCCCTCCCAGCTCTCCTAAACATCAGAGACAGTGGCCAGAGAAGGGAAAGGCCAGTTAGTAACCTTAACACTGCCCCAGGAAAACCTGTCTGTCTGCCTCAGACGTGAGACTGGAGGGTTATAGTGTGACCTGGTGGTGACGAGGAACTGCGGCATGTCCTTGGTTAATAAGTAATCAGGAAACCTGGAGAAAAGCTGTCCCACTTCAGCTGTGCCTATTCTGGGTTATGGCAGCAAATTGTTGTGACAGCATAAATGATTCAGGATGCAGAGGGTGTGAGGAGCTCCCACCTCCTCCTGCATTTGAAGAGCCAGAGGCATGGCTGCATCTGCAACAATGCACCTGGAGCACATGGTGTGCTGGATTCAATTTCCCTGGGAAGATGGTGATGAACCATCAAGCCAAAGCTGAGCAGAGAGGGTGTCCTATGGGAGTTGGCTGCAAGAAAAACACTGACTTGAGAAATTCTGATCTGATGCACCAGTTTCTTGCACATGTGAGCTTCCTGCACTGCCAGTCCCAGGGGAGCCAAGCTGAAATCAGTGAGAAGAGCTGGCATCTCCTTCGGTTCGACTTTCATCTGGCTGCACTGAGAAAATGGTTTAATTCCCATTTTGCATCATGTCGTTCAACAAAAGGAGAGAAACTGCGGGTTCTGCTCCTGGTATGAATCTCCCCTTGGCTGCACAGTTCCCAGGAGCAAAAAGATGAAACAAAGTCTAAATCTTGCAGGCAACCCAAAGTAAATGAGGTCAAACATGTCCCATGATTTTAATCTACCTTGTAAATTAAATGCAGTGCAGATGGGAGCATGGTGAAGCTTCTTCACAGTCTTCTGCCCTGGCTTACCCTTCCCCAGCCCCTTTGCACTGAACTATAAATCCAGTGGCGAAAGCTATACATCAGCACAGATTTTGGCCCTTAGCCCTTACATACTGTCTAGAGAAAGAACAAGCTTCACAGCGTTAAAATAAATAGACTCACATGCGAGCCCGAGATGATTTAAACCAGCTCTCTGGTGCGAGAAGCAGTGGCCACCCACGCTGTGGTTACAGTATCTGGGACAGACAGTCAGGGATGGCAGCTCACGGGCTGTGGGGGGGCGAGGGGAGCACACCACTCACAGCTGCCAGGAGAATGGGAATGTAAGGCTTTGGGGGGAAAAGACTCTGGGAATAACCCACTATGTGGGCTGTGCAGGCTGCTACCAACCACCACGTGCCACGCACGGGGCTGGGGGATTCCTGGGCTGGTCCAGCTGAGGCACTATTTTCCTTGAATGATCAGAGAATCACAGAATATCCTGAGTTGGAAGGAGCACACAAGAATCATCAAGTCCAGCTCCTGATATGGCCAAAATGGTGATACTGGTTTAAAAAGGGGTGGTACTTCCATTAAAATAAGAACACCCCAACCTGGCTTTAGACTGCACTAAAGTGATTTACTACCTGTAACATGATGGTATCTCGTTCTCTGTTGAGATATAATGAGATACATTTCGAGCTACACATCAGATCATCCTGGCTGGTTTTGGCTCCCAGAGGACAGACCAGTTTGCTGCTGAGGAAAACCCCAGTCTGCACCACCATCTCCACACGCTTCAGAGCTGCAGCTAAAGGTATACACTATCAAAGCCTTTTGTACAGCAACATCCCAATCCACATGGTATAAAAAGTTATGTGATTTCTCTACCTAGGCTGAAAAACAACAACAAAAAATAATAAAAATGGTTGCTGGAGAACTCGGAGGGTAATGAGGCAGGAAGGACTGAGTTCATGTAGCAATATCTCAGGTCACCGCCCACCAGCTGGGCAGTGAGACCTTTATCAGGATTCTTTGGTCAGCTGAGACTTTGCAATCACTTTAAACTCCCAAGGATGAGGTTTAAACTAAAATATTTCAGCCCTCCTTGATGAGATTAGAAAAACACACTGTAACAATGACTCAGCTGATGTGCAGTAAGGGAGGAAAAGATGGAACGTGTGAGCTTTTGCCTTGTACCTCCATGATGAAAGACTGTTGAAAGCCACAGGCTGTGGGGACCTTTCCTCTCTTGCTGTCCCAGCTGAGCAGGGGTGAATTTAGGGGCTTGGAAATGCCCCGTTTGGCCATGGGCAGGTGCCTCCTTGGCAGAGCAGCGAAGAGTGCTGGGTGCAGGACCTCCTGCTCTCACTCAGATGCTAAAGGAGGATTCCCAGCTCTTGAATTAACCTCGGAGGTTTTCCCTGGTGCTGCTCATCTTCCAAGCTCTGCCGAGGCCGCTGCTGGAGGCAGAGGCTGCAGCACATGTGGCCCTGACACACAGCTAGGCTGCAGAACCCCACCACTCGGGCAGGCTCCTGCCTCCTTGGCTTTCCCTTCACCTCTCAGCCTCCTGACATGCCCATCGATTTTTATATCGTGTATCCCATGATACACATATCCATCTTGGAATGCTTGCATTGCTGCTGTGATTTTCCATTGGAACAACGTGGGATGCTGGAGCATTAAGTGCAAACAGCTCCTCTTGCAAGTTGTTAACTGGATTCTCATTTAGATTTTATATTTGCCCTTTGTTTTATCCTTTCAGGGAATTTGTCATCCCTAATTAATCCTGGATCATGTAATATTTTGTGCAACCACCTTATTGATTGTTCTAAATGTGCAATCATTTATTGTTTTACTTACTCCATTGGCTAAATGGTGTTTTGTTTTTTGAGACCAACTCATCCTTTGCTCATTGGCTCAGAATCACTGGAGTTATTCCATGAATTCACAGATTCATTATATCTTGTTAATAAGATGGGATAAAGCTGTCTTCTGTAAATTATTTTATTTCATTTGGTTTCCCCAGAACAGAGAAGGAGATGAAATATTATCCAGGCTTTCCTAAGCAAGGCCATCTGTATTTTCCAGTCTTTTTGGCTGAGTGGTGAGAAGTGACAGTCAGCATGTCTCTGCTGCAAATTCAGCCTGGCAGAGAGGGGAGCACAGGGAGACATCCCTCTCTGTGTGCTCAAAGTGGAATGGGAGCAACCCCCAGTAGCAGAGCCTGTTCTGATCAGTCCAGAAGACCTGAGGAAAAACCTGGTGGAAAGTAGGTATCTCTGGTCCTCCCCATGGAGGCAAAATTATGTCATTTGGACATCCAAGCTGTCTAACGTGCAGCATATATTCAGTCTCTGAATTTCAAATATTTCACCTGTAAGCAAAAATACTACTTACTCCACTCATCAGTTTCATCATAACATTTTTATTTCATTTTTTCCTAAGGATGTTTCCTCTGTAATGACTTGAGCAAGGTCCCTGGCTGATGGCAGCTCCACAGTGGCAGCCCCAGTGCCATCAGAGCCGCAGCACTTTGCTGACTGAGGTTACAGTCCATGATGTCAAATTTCCCCCTGCCCTCTCTGTTGTATTACACAGTCCATGCTATATCCCAGTTTCTGACAGTGAAGATGTAGAACATTTTAGGATTCTCCATCATCTGTCCAGAAATAAAACTCTGTTGAGCTCAGGCATTTTGGGGCTGTGCTGTCTGCAGCCCCATGTCACCACTGATTTTGGTGATGTTCTCTGAACCCAGTTACCACCCTCTTCCCACTTCTTTTTTGTCCTTAGGGAAGCCATTGCCCTTGTGATGAAATCTACCCATAATATCTCTGACAACAAATGCTTTGCAAAAGTGACCACACCTTGTAGTTGCGGCAGGATGTTCCTACATTGAGACCTGATCCCAAGTCCGTGGCAGCAGTGGGGTTATTCCCACCAACCCCTGCAGGCTGTAGGTCAGGAGGCTTTTTGATCTAGAACAAGTCTTTCCCCAGAAGGGAATACTAGCTTTGAGCTGTCTACTTCTGTCTTTCCGAAAAAAATCCCATCCCAAAAGGTGAGATTACTTAACTCACTCCATGTGTCAGACATCAAAGATGCTACATCTGTTTTGTTTTTTTTCGTGACGCAGCCCATCTCTGCAGAAACTGCAGATTATCCAGGGTTAGGCAAACCCCATCCCGCAGCTGCAGAGCAGGAGTGCATTCCCATCACTGATAAGAGATAAGGAGAGAAGTGTCTGAGCAGCTGCCTACTTAAAAACTCTGGCTAAAGCAGAAATCAGGGCAAATATTTTTAATTTCTTGCAGAAATGATAAAAGGAAATAAAAATCCGAAAACATTTTGTTAGAGGCCAGCTCAAAGCAAAATATTTAGACACTTTTTTATTATTTTTACTAATTTATTTAATTGAATGCTGGTACATTTAGTCTCAGAGGACCTCTTGCTGCAGCAGCTGAGAAGGGGGGAACAGACATATCCCCAGCCCCGACTGCCCTCTGCTCTGTGCTCAAGTGCTTCCCAAAACAAGCAGAAATGGTTTGCAGGCAGTATTAGATAATTTGGAAAGGACTTGGGAACTTTAGAATGATTCACACTGAACAAAGTGAGTGAGTGGCAAATTACAGGGCAGTTATTTGACTTTTCAACTCACCAGGCTCGAAATGAGCACTATTATTTTTATCATTATTCACTGATGTCATTGTGGCATCTGCTTGAAAGCTGATGGGGTTTTAAATGACCTGAAAAAAGGGGAATATATTCAGGTGTGCAGCACACCAAGGGCTTGGTCAGACTCCACTGTGGCACGAGGGGGTTAACAGGTCCACTGCATAATGCCATGAGCATCCTTGGCACAGCATGGACAGGAACTTTTCAGCTGCTATTTGAGAGGAAAGCCTGAGCTTGCAGGGAGATGCAGTGGCACTCAGGCTCTTGTTTTCTCTTCAGCCACAGAGAGATGTGGCTCACCAGCCATATGTGGCATCACCCAGGGGAAGAGATGGGCAGAGGGAAGAGCTGCAGGATAAATGCCTCCAGGTTCCTTCTCTCTTGGATCACCTCCTCCTCTCACCCCTGAAATATTTCAGAGGGAGGTTTATCTTTTCCTTAATTGCAGAACGTTGTGCGGTGTCTCTGTATTATTAAAACGACTCCCGATTTTCTAGGGGTATTCTGTTAATTAGTAGATTTCTCCTCCCAACTATGCTGTAAATGGAAAGAATACATACTAAACCGATTGCCCTACTTATGCAGCTACTCGGAGGAATGCTAAGATGGATTAACATGCATAGCAGAAGGCTTATGACCCTGGGAGACAGAAGAACCTGGAATAACCTTAATATCCTGTCAACTTGCATTACTGAATCTCAGTGAACAAGAAGAGCCTATTTAGCAGTCTGTCTTGGAGGAAAAATTCATATCTTTTATCTGCCTTATTCCTCCCTCTTTTCAAATGGAAGTGTTGTTTTTATCTCTCCTGACTTTATTTTTATGAGGCATAATAAAGTTGTGTCACCCCCCGCACCACCTCCCCATCCTAAATAACATCCCTGTTGCACAGACTGGCTCAGCTCTTGAGAGGTGCCTTTGTTGTGCTGTTGTGTGTTGAAAACCATCTGCACCCAGGCAGAGGGTGCTGAGCTGACCCCACATGCTGCTGTCACCGATGCTGTCCAAGTGCAGTGTCACCGATGTCACCCTTCTGCTCCTGCATGCTCTGTGTGAAGGCACCACGCTGCCCATCGTGGGCAGAAGGAAAGTGAGCTGCCTTAAAATTGTATAAATCCTCTCTTTCAAACATTTGGTTCTCGTCCGTGAATTGCTATTGTGGATTTCAGAGCTGCCCCAACTGGAGCTCTGTCACCCAAACCCCAGATATTTTGCTGTTCCAGATCTTCCCAAATTGTTTGTTGGTTCTTCTAAATGTTTGATCCTGCTAGAGAGATGGTTACCATCAGACCCCTCTTTCCAATGCACAGCTCAGCCCTTCCCAGCCCCTGCCATCACATAAGTAACTACTGAGAGCAATAATACTCTTAATGGAATGTCCATCCCCACAGTCCTCTGTTATACATTTAACATCTGTGAAGATCACTAGAGTCCATGAAGCTAAACACACCCTTTGTGCTGAAGTGACAGCTTAGAAGTCCCCTAATTGCTCCCATGCTGGGGACAACCCAGCCCCAGCCACCCCTCTCAAGTCCCAGCAGCATCACAGGGAGGGCTCCAGTGCTGGAGGGGTTCACTTTAATGGGAGATGCAGCAGTGCTCCCATGGCAGGCAGAATCTTCATCGTCGTTAATTATTCCTCCTTCCCTCACATTACCACTTGGGGTTTAGCTCAGCCCTGATAAAAGAGGGGTTATTGCTTCAATGGGAAAAAAAGGGTCAGAAATGCATCTCACAATTACAGAGTTCAGTCTAATTAGGACTGAAAAACACACATGTAATTGCCTTATGTGTTTGCTCCTGAGATTCCTTTTCAGTGTTAAATACTCATGGAGCACCTTCCCTGCTAAATGACATCTTTCTTACAGTTCACAGGGAGCAAAATTTACCCTGAAGGGGCAAAACCACAGAGGTGAGAGTCCTGTGCTCCTGCCCCTCGGCAAGGTCTGCTCCTCTGGCTGGAAGCCAGCCCTGCCTTGAGGGACATTCCAGAGAACTGGAAGGAGAAAGCAGCCCTGGGGTTTGGGACAATTCCTCATGTCTGTGGGGGGAGAAAAATGTGCTGAGCATAGAAATAGATCAGAGCTGAAGCAATGCATCCTCCAGCCACCCTGCTTGCCTTGCTTAAATAGAGGGAACACCAGAAGCTGCATTTCTATTCTGAGTGAAGGCCTTTGGGCTCAAAAGGCCTGGTAGCAAATGCACAATGAGGGAAAGCAACAAATACAAGTATTTCTTCTGTAGGAAGGAAATTAGAGAATATAGTGAGGAAAAAGCCTCATCTGGGACGCACATGGTATTTACTCCAGCTACATTTGTCAAAAGCAGCAATCGAACTCTGTGCCTTCTGAAGGAATTAATTCAGTTCTCACTAAGGAAAATAATAAAACTCTCATCTGTCAGGATAACAGCGCTCCTACCCCAGGCATTGCTCACTGCCCGTGGGTGCAGTGATCCCTGCTTGAGTTGCCCACCCACCCCTCATCACTCTGGGCAGTGTCCAGTCCCAGGGGGGTTCAGGGACTAACATTCCTGTGGTCACAGTCCAACCATGCCACATTCCCAGCATGCCCTTTCCCATGGAAAAACACACCCACATGTATCAGCAACACGTAATAGCATTGCACAGAATGTAGAATATTTTTTTAAAAGGAGGCTGCAGGGTGTGTATGGTCCATGTGAATGGGCTGGGCACTCACTCCCCTATCATGATGGCAACAGCAAAGAGAGAAGAAAAGATGAGGAGAATACAGAATCCAGGACAAGTGTTCCAGTATTTGCTCCACAGTGGCAGGGGAAGGGGATTGTGTGGGAAGAGGTAGGAGGAAGACTGGAGCCTAATTAAAAGGCCAGCCAGGCTCTCTTGATTCTATGCCCTTCCCCACTGAGGAAGTGATGACCTTCTTTACATCATGCCTTGTCAAAAATACAAACATAATGTATCAGCCTGGATGTGGCAAGTAAAGCCAGAGAGAAAAACGTCGCTGGGATGCAGCCAGACACCGGGGAGTGCCTGGCTGCAGTGCTTGAGTCATGCTTGCACTTTGCAGCGCACATATTTCATCTGAGTTCAGTTGTCAGTTAGTTTTTGTGTTTATTTTGTCTCACGTCACCCGGGTGGGGCGATGGCATTGCCAGGATGGAGTTGAGGCATTGCCAAGTGTGTTTCCATGGCCTGGCAGGCTGGCCTGGTGCTGGGGGGTGAGCGGTGGCACAGCTCACACCACTCTGGGTCAAGAACTGACTACAGCAGGGTCTTGCATTTATGGAAAGAGACCCTTATATGACTTTTCTCCTTTTTTATTTTTTTTTGTAGTTCTTTGGTAGCAAGAAGGGGATGTGCACACCTGCAAGCAGAAACAGCTTTGCTGCTGGAAACAAAGGCAAAGAGAGAAAGCAAAAGGCTGAGGTGAGGGTGAAGCACCAGAGACAGCCCCATCTTGGCATGTCAGTACACAACTAAACAATTGATATGCTATTTGCTGTCAAGTTTCCATGTTTTCATAGTGTCCCTTATGAAAAACACGGCACATTATGGTGCTATAAATCCTTATTATCTACGTCTTCACAACCAGAAGCTTCCCATTACCCAAAAGAAGGGTGAATCCCATGAGACACATTAATGGCATTGAAAACTCCTTCTGTTATCTTAAACCTTGATTAATCAACCTTATTTAGTACATGATAGTGGCATAATTGAAGCTGTCCTTGTATTAAAAAAAAAGTGTAGTAAGTACTTTAGCATCTGCAGCTCATTTCCTTATTACACAGATATTGATGCTTCCTGGAAAGTGTTGTGAAATTCCTCTGCTTAGGGATGATTCCACTGATCTATATTTTCAGGGCATGTTAGTTGGGGGTTCCTGTTTGTAGCATTTTTAGCAGGAGAGCAGGATTGCTGCTTCTTGCAAACCCATCTGTTCCTGCTGCTCATTCACAACCTGGAGCCACAGTCTCCTGTCACCTCCCTGTCACTTCAAAAAATAATAACTGTGAGAGGACAATATAATGGATTGTTCACCAGCGTATTTCTAGGTATTAAAAGTACAGTTTGGGGGTTGGTTCCAGAAAAAATGGTAAATTATTCTTTTATGAATTTAACATAATTATGAGCAAATGGGGCCTGATCCTGAACTCACTTGGGTCTACATTCACTCACAGCTCATGGAGCTGGCTAATATTTTTGGAATATGAAGTCTTTTGTGACCTTTTTTATAACAGAGGTAATTTGGAGAGAAAAATTCTGTAATTTTTCTGAGTTTTTTCTGCTTCCTTTTTGGCTTTTTTTGCTTATTTCAGTAAACATTCACAAAAAAAAAAATCTCACAAGACTTTTGCACAAAGAGAACAACATTTTGTGTTTTCTTGAAAGCATATTGTCAGGCAACAGAGGAACACAACAGAGGCAATTTGGGCTGAGATAGTTGTTGCCCAGACAGTTTTATGTCCTCTCAAGCCGCCTTTGTCCTCTGTATCTTCAGGGTCCATCAAATTCTGCTGCTCCAACTGACTGCCAAGGGAAGCTGCGAAAAATTTTTGCCAATGATGCTTTGCATGTAAAAAAAAAAAAAAAAGGAACTTCAGCAATTATTATTTTGGAGTTCTTAAAAATAGGCTTTGAATACTTAGAGAATTAAGCTCCAATAATATAAGCCAGAGGGAAAGCATCTTCTTTCCTTCCCACTGTTCTTTTTCTCCACTGTAAAAATCAACATAAACAAATTTCCCCTTTTTATCTCAGACAGTATTTTCTATTTGAATAAAGATAGAGGAGATTACAGGGGGGCAAAAAGGTCCTTTTCAAAATGCTGGGGCTTTTCCCAGTGTTTTATGGTTTCCAATTTCTTTGGTCAGTGTCTTCTGAGGCCTGGAGAAACGCACGGACAGCACAAGCAGGAATGATGAGTCCATCTTCATGGCTGATGGACATTGGTGCTTTTAAGCACCAAAATCTGGATATTTTGGGCTCAAATGAATGCAGACTGAGTGGTGTCCATGAGCTGACACAGCTCAGCATCGCAAAGGAAAGTGCTTGTTTAAGGACACATGCAGCACTCCAGAGCCTAACCTGGGGAAAGAAAAGCCCTTTGTGGTGATGGCACCTCCCCTTCCCTTGCCGTTTTTACTCTCTCTTATTCTTAAAAAGAAAAATGTTTTCAAAATTCCCCATCCTTTCCCAGCACACTCCAGGAGGTGGGAGCCCAGGTGCCTGGAGCTCACATCCTATTTCTGGGATCACACAATCCATAAGTGCGGCTGCAGCTCAGGCAGGTTAAGGGCAGTGGGACGAAGTTTGCATCCCAAGTGAGGGTGAATGTGGCTCCCTGGATGTGTTCAGGCCATTTAGCTGTTATTTTACTGGTGGTGATTTACGCCCTGGTGATAATCTCTGCCTGCTGAGTTATTTACGACTGTTTTTTCTGGAAAAAAGTACTTCAGCCCTTAATAGGCACGTTGCTTTTGGCTAAGCGTGTGGGCACCAGGGACAGAAAACAACCAGCCATTTGCTGTGTCTCAGGACTTCAAGTTCAGGACAAAAAGAAACCCTGCATTACTGGAGCTCACTGCTAAATGATAACTTAAGCCAATTATATGTGCCTCATTCATCTTTTAGATAAGAAGCAGAGAGAAATAGTTTCCCTATTTCCATAATCATGCCACTAACTAGACAAAACGAGATAATCCATAATGAGCTAGGGAGAGAATTAAATGGAGAACAGGGTCTTTTGATGACTTGCCAGTTTTCTCTAGCATCATTCATACAGGTTATTGACACAGGACCAATTTTTCATCCTCGCTTCAACAGGACTTCCATTATTACAGTTGAAAAATGGCAGGCACAAATGTTTGCAGGCACATTTTGGTACCTTAATTTAAAATTTCCTCAGATTTACAAGTCCTTAATTGTACATACAAGCCAGGTGCCCAGGAAATGTATGTGCAGAAAACTGCAAATACTATTTCTGTGTGATTGCAAGCTGGTCTCCAACTCCAGCCCTCAGTAATCACAAGGTGGGTTTTCCTCCTCTTGAAACACCCTCAGTTTGTCCCCCTTATTGGCCAGAAATGAACTGGAAATAAATTTCTGAGATACCAACTCCATGTGAGAATTTGAAATGGGTTTTACAAAGTGGCTGGAAATAGAAACCCCAAAATTTCTGAGCAGATTTGTGGAACAAAATACAGTTTCCTAAAGCTTTGGAAACAAATTAAAAATACTCTGACTCCAGGAGTGATTTGGTCTCCTGTGTTTTCAGCTCTGCAAGGAGCATCTACCTTGGCCACCTCAAAAAGTCTGTCTTTGAGGTTTCCTTTTCTCTGAGCCCAGACATTCCTTCAGCCCTGGCAGAACAGGGGAGGAGATCTGCAACCACATGTTGAATACCATGTTGCCACTAATATGTCAATTTTCTCTTTCTCTGGGGACACCAGAACTTTTTTTGTGATAAAACACCAATCTCATTCAAAGACTTCTCCAGCTCTCACTTTCATGAAAAAAAATACTAGGGACTTGAGTTTCCAGTCAAGAAAATATGGTGCTCTATCCAAAAAATGCAATGCTCCAGCAGTCCCCAGCAGGCAACAGAATGGAAGGTGAGTACATCAGCATCCTCATGAGATTTTTCCTCATTTTTCTCTTTTTCCTCAGTTTCTCAGGTCACCCAGTTTGAAGCTGGGATGCACAATCTGGTAAATATGACAGCAACAAGGTCCTGATCATTATTCAGTGATTGCCTTACAGAAAACTTTAGTGGGACTGAAGAAAGGACAGAAATTCTTTCTGAAAAGCATTAATTCCTTTTTTTTTTTTTTTTAAGGAGAATGAGTCAGAATTTTCAGCTTTTTCCAAGTAGAAGCTGCAGGGGTGGAGTTTTCTTCAGCTCAGACATCTCAGCTAGAGCCATTAAGAGATGGACAGAGGGAATAAATCTTTACAGAAGATATTTTTGTGATTGACAATTCCCAGAGGGTCCCCCTGGTTTCCACAGTACCGAAGCTCTTGGAGGGTCAGGTTGTGTATGAATTAAACTTTGAATGTTTGTGGACATCAGAAACAATCAGCTCAGCATCAATTTGCAGTTTGTACAAATTAATACTATACCATGAGAAAGTTCAATACAGTAGCTTTTGTGCAAAACCACCCTGGGGTGCTTTGCAAACAAAGCACACTAAAATGTTGTGTGCAAGGTCTGCACTCCACCAAATGATAAATATTAAGGCCCTAAACAGAAGGGCTATTTATACTTAAACCTGCATACATTTATTGATTTTTATTCCATCCTGATTGTGGTTGAAATCCAGGCTAAAATAACAGCCACACCACCAACAAGGTGTCCCACAGTCTAACCATTTTTTGGTTAGACACACACAACATGGATGGTTTCAAGCACTGACTGCACTTCAGCAGCAGTCTGAGCATCTTGCATAGCCCTGTGGGTTTCAAGACAACACATTGCTGTGCAAAACTCATCAAAATCTTTACTGTGAGGGTGATCAGGCACTGGAACAGGTTGCCCAGAGAAATTGTGGATGCCCCATCCCTGGAGCATTAGAACCCAGGTTGGAAAGAGCAACCTGATCTAGTGGAAGATACTCCTGCCCATAGCAGGGGCTTGGAACTACATGATCTTTAACATCCCTTCCAACCCAAACCATTCTAAGATTCTATGAAAACAACTTTCAAGCATCTCTGTGTTGGGAGGGGAGAGGGTCTGCCCGTGGGGCTGTTGGCAAAGGTGGCCTCCAAACTGCTGGGGGTGGGAGCTTTTTCAGGGACACCTGGACACGCTGGCCTTGAGATGGCCTTATCTACTGGGCTATAAAAGCATGCAAAGCAGGGCAATAAAGAGATGAGGAGCGATAAGAAACACAGAGGAGGAGGAAAAAAGGGAGCCTGACAAAGTTCGGGGCCAGCGCAGGGTCGGTGTTTCCTTCACCAGGATAACAAAATACACCCAGTCTCTTTGCAGCACCTTGCTGACTATTCCTGTCCAAGCTTGGTCAGGTTAGGGTTGGCTCTTTTCCCTCAAAAAACTGATCTCCACACCTTCAGTATGGTTTGCAGGATAAAATCACTGCCATTTTGGGAGTGCAAATCAGCTATACCTGCCACAGAGCTGGCACAGATTTACCATCATCATTTAGCACACCACTCATAGATTAAAGGGGCTTGTCCTTTTCACTTCACCTTATTTATGATTTTCAAATAATAAAGCATTCAGGGAAAAATTATGGCTCTGCTAAGCCATAGGTGTGTTCATGTTCATCCCCTGTAAATGTACCTGAGGGCTGGAAGTTCATCAGTTAGAATTCAGGAATGAATCTGAACTGGAACCAAGCAAGCATTGGAACTAGACCAGCTTGGACTTACACCAGCTTTACAAAAACCCCTTTGCTTTGGGACTTCAGGCAAGGTGCAGCCCGTTTATGTTTTGATCTGGGCTTCACACATCCCAGCATTGCCCAAATGTTTATGAATCTATCGTGAAAATGTAGTGAGGTTGTATTTTTCATGGCTGTATAACCACATTGCCAAGTCCCTGTGCAGCACTGGAGGTGTGCACAAGGGAGCCAAAGCAGGGACACATCTTTAAGGCTCAGAGCCCCCCTGTCTGCCAGGAAGCCTGGCCTCCCTACCCATGCAGACATGTTTAATTATTCCCAAGAGGAGGAGAGCAGAGACCCTCACCATGGCCCAACCCAGGGCACAACCCTCTCCATTGACACCCACGACTGATTTTGATGACAGCCCTCACCAGTACACCTGAGCTACCATTCCTTGTTCCTATCAAACTTGAATTCCTCACTGAAGCAGGATAATTGTAGGAAAGATTTGTATCTCCTTCCAAGACTGCCTGTAGGGATACAGGTTGTGCTTGCAACAGAAAAGGGGCGGATATGCCAAGATGGCATCAGGTTCTTCATTTCACACATCTGAACTCGCAGTGAAGCAGCTGGTCAGGAGCAGTGTGACATTTGCTCAGAGTGGGTGGGCTGTCCCCATCCTCAGGGGGCTGCAGGACCCAGCTGGATAAACCCTTGTCTGCCCTCCTTGCTGACCCTGCTCCGAGCAAGGCTCGGACCTACTGAGACCCCTTTCAACCTCTATTATCCTGTGACCCCTTGAGACTAAATTCCCCCCAGGGTACTCCCAGGGACCCTCTCCTCAGTACTCACATCATTGCTTTTAAAGGGCTGGACCAATCCTGAGTGCCAGTTCCTGTCTCTCACTGCCAAACACTCCCTTCCCCCATTTGCCATGGACAATGCATGCCCTGTGTGTGCTTATTCCCATCACTAAACACATTTTCTTAGACAGGGTGTATCTGTCAAAAAAAACTAAATAAAATAAATAATATCACAGGTTACAAGGAATTAGGTGGATGGACTCATCTCATTACTCACAAACTCAGGCAGCAGGAGCTGGCACCTGAATATGCAAACAGAACACAGCCCTAAATATCCTAATATATTTTAGAGTGGTCATTTCTAATTAGCACTTGAATCCAACACCCTACTTAGCCTAATTAGGGACATAACAGAAAGCTGTTTGAGCTCATATGCCTATTGAAAATGCAGATCTCTAGCATGAAGTGCTGCCCAAACCAGCAGCAAGCAAAGCCTCTCAGCATCCAGCACAGATGAAAACTGGTCCCAGCATGGACCTAAACTGGTCCCACGAAGCCAATGTATTAAAAATCTGCACCATTAACTCCATTAAGATGCTTTAAATGTAAATCTGAAAGGTTTTTATGAGAGTTATGTTACTGGGGGAAAAGAAGGCAAACCTACAGTTTTCAGGAGATACAGTATTTATTTTTTGCATATCTAATCCAGAGGATTTTACAGTCTAATTTAAGCCAGGAAGTAGAAGGAAGATAGATGAGGAGGAGGAATAGTGGAGGAGAATCATAGAATGGTTTGGGTTGGAAGGGATGTTCAAAGGCTATCTAGTCCAACTCCCTGCAATAAGCAGGAACATCTTCCATTGGGTTAGATTGCTCAGATCCCTGTCCAATCTGGACTTGAATGTTTCCAGGAACAGGACATCCACTACATCTCTGGGAAACCGGTGCCAGTGTTTCACCACTTGCATTGTAAAAAATTTCCTCCTTATATCTAGTCTGAATCTACCCTCCTTTAGTGGTAAACCATCACCCCTTGTCCTACCCCAATGTGCCCTGCTGGGAAGTTTCTCCCCATCTTTCTTACAAGCCCCTTTAAGCCCTGAGCAGCCCCAGCCGCACAGGTGGCTCTCTCAGAGCTGATGCCAGGAGGGTTAAAGGCACCGTGTGGCTCTGCAGATCTGCCAGGCCGGACAAAATAGGTGTCATTTCCAAACCTTGTTGTTTTTAAGCTGAAGCGAGCACACCCCTGCATATCCATGAGGCACGAAACAAACGCCAAAAAACCGCTCTGCTTTGTCTGTACACGCCTCATTTTCAGCGACGGATTCAGCCAAGCACTGGGAGGATTTCATTGTGAATGGAGAGAAGGGTGCGATCAGCTCCATGGAAACCCAGCCAGCTGGGATTGGCGGGGCCGTATCCAGGCTCGGCAGCAGCGATACCGCCGAAAGTACAAGTACTGTTAATATTTAAAACCGAGCAGGGACGTGGTAAAACCTAGCAACCCCGCGGCAGTGGTTATGCAATTCGCCATTAATAGCTCAAAGGGATCCAGCATCGTCTTAACACCTCCCCTCCCCCGTTTCTATATGTGAGGGGTTTTTTTTTTTCTTCCTTCCTGCTAAACCTTAAAGTGAGAGGAAACAAAGAAATTGCTATTACATAATGCAGACCTACAGACAAGTCGCACGCCTGCTGTTTTGGAAACATTTTAGGGGGGGCAAGTCGAAAGCTAAGAAAAGCCATGTGATAGGATCCTATTTTTTTTTCTTTTTCTTCTTCCTTCCATTTTCTAATTTCCCAGTTAAAGACATTCATTAGCTCCAAGATCTGTTGAACCTCATCTATTATTGTAACATTAAGTAAGCAGGATCTTTGGCATCAGTAATAACATCATACAGGTCTACAGAAGGCGGAGTTGTGCATTGTCACGATTGCCCCGTTTCTTAAAGAAAAAATGAGATTATTGAGGGTGGGGGTTTGGTTCAGGCATCACATGGGCTTTGCACACTCTACATCACCACCAAGACAGGGTGATCCACATCAATCCCTCTGCAGGAACAAGGGGTAACACCAGCAGTGGGCTCGCTTGTGGAGATGCTCGGCTGCAGTGTGGGGCTGGCTGTAGAGAAAATGTGGGCATCCCTGAGCCCTTAGAGCAGCCTCAAGGGTCCAGGATGGCTTGACTGACACCAGCCTTTCTGTGGAAGCCAGCAACTGCTGCACCACAGGCATGATCTTGCTCTACTGTTTATTCTCACGTCTCATAGTGCAGCACAGAAGAGGGTGGGTGGTTACTGCTTGTGTCACCATATTTCTCAGGAGACATCTCCTGTGTTTAGATTTGTTTTAGTGTTCCTGAACACAGTTCTGAGCATCTTACCCAAGCAAAGGACAGTGGCTCAAGGAGGTATATCACCCCAAAGCTGCTTGGGATCTACCACCATGTACCTGCAAAATAGCATTTCTGTAGTCACTGGGCTGTCCCATATGGAAAAAGGAAAAATAGACAGCCTGATGCTCCTTAGCAGAGACTCAGCCTTTCATGGGACAGGTCTAAAGCTCTGGTTTAAAGCTGTGGTTCGTGTCAGTGCTGGGGAGCCCTGGTTACTGGGAGGAACTAGGTTTTAGCCAAGGTCAGACAGGGTGCTACAGTGGCACTTAAAGAACCACAGTCAGTTGTGGCTCTCCTGCAGGATGCTCCAACACAGGCAGGGCAGTGCTCTGCATTCTCCATTAGCAAGCCTTCACACGTCTCTTCCTGTGCCTCAATTCTCTGAGGAATCAGTTATTTCCTCATTTCTTGGGGCTGTTGTGAGGATACACACAAGCCTATGAGCTACTCAGTGTATAAGAACATCTAAAGTTTGCACAAAATAATTTAAAACACCTCCAAAATAATTTAAAACACCCCAGTTCTCAATTCCTAGGGAATACAACTACACTTTTCTTCCTGCTTCATGTTTTTCCCACATGGAAGAGGGGCCTTCCCTTAGCCCCGGAGCCAAAACCCTTGGAAAGGTCTTGAAAACAAGATAATATATGTTGTCTGGATCCTTTTGCTCTTTTCTGTGTTAGCTAGCTAACCACCCTAGGAAAACAAGCCATAAATCAATTGAAAGCCTAACCTACAGTCTGCCAATCTGAAAAGCAGACACTGCCCCAGGAATGTGACCGCAGCGCACTAAAACAATGGAACAAAGGAAAAAATCTAAACAGTTCTGCCTTGCGCTTTGTAATTCAGCAGAGCTACAGACACACCAGACAGGCAGTGATCTCCCACAAGCTCCACCATCACCTTAAGCCCACGGGTCTCCTCCTGAGCAGTGGGGTGCAGAGGGCTCTGGTTTCCAGGTGCAGATGGATTTCAGCCTCCAGCTCAGCTGGAGAGTATTAGGGCAGCTCAGACTTCTCCTATAAAGAGACCACGGTCCCTACCAGAGGGCTTTTCTGCTTTTCCTCTCGTTTCCTTCCTTTCTTCTTTCAGCAGAACTAATACTCTTCTAGCTTTTTCTTAAGGAATTTCTACCAGTCTGTTTTTGAGAGCACTAAGACACTCTGTATGCCTGCTTTGAGCAAGGCAAGAAAGCACAGGGCTGAGTGGGTGGTTTTGGGTGAGTCACACATAGACTGTGCTGCAGGGCTGCTGGCTCCCAGTGTGTCCCAGGGGTTTCCAGCAATTCCATCAGCAGCAAGGCTGCCCAGGGTGGTGATGGGGGTGAAACTCACAGTGGAGGGATGGGTCTATGTGAGGGCACCAGCCACGCTCAGGGAACAGCATATTGAATAACACAGGAATAACAGCTCATGCTGAGATCTGCCTTCAAGCAGATTGAGTGTTGGTGCCATAGGGCAGTCTGTTATTTTCTGGTATCCTTGGATGAAGAGCTTTTAAAGACTGTGAGCCTCTAAATAGTCTGCAGCACTCAAAGTGCTTCCATGAGCAATGCAGCAGTGAGAAAGACGTCATTTGCAAATGCGACTGTGTGAGGTTAATGTATCAAACTGGACTACTCTTCAGAACAAAAAACTGCCCAAAAGACCAGAAATGAGGAGAAATAAGGAAAGAAACACAATGAGTTTGCAAACTCCACGTGAATTTAACGGCTCTGACCACAAAGCAGTATGGAACAGCAGCAGGAGACAGCTTTCAGGCCCTAATGGGTGACTAAGAAAGAAAGTTTGCTGTAAATAAATGTTAGTGTTGCTTCAGGACTTTTGATTTTATAATCGGGGATCTCAGGTCCTTGTAAGTCAAGATCAGAGCAGTGCAAGCTGTGTGATACCTGTTCCCAGGTCAGGCCAGCTGGAAATGAAGCCAAAGCCAACAAGTTCCCCAGGCTGGTGTTTGTGGGGGGCTGTCTGGGGGAAGTAGTTATGGCTGATGCTCCAGGCTGCCCCGTGGAGTCCTTTCATTATTTAGACAGAAGAAAGAAACACCCCCTTTTCCCCTTGCTTGCACTAAAACCAATCCTGTCAGCCAGAGAAGTGGCCTGTATTTTTAATACCTTTTTTGCACTTCATTACTGAGGGCCTTGAGCAAATTATGTCATCGGTGATGACATAACGAATAGAAGTAGTTTCAGGGCAGTGTAAGTGAAGGGGAAATTAAGCCATTTAGCACATGGGCAGAAGACTGTGTTTGGGTCGAGGCAAGGATTTTTTTCTAATTAAAAAACTGGAGAAAATCTCCTTGCCTCTAATGGAATAACCGCCAAGGCAACTTCATCTGGCCCACAGACTCCCCCCGCTACCACTGTCTGCTGTAAGAAAAGCAGGAGGGAGGAGTGGGCAGAGTCTGATTTCTATGTAAAGATTGTACAGCCAGACCTGCCCTAGAGCTGCAAAGCAAGCAGACACTGGAATCCAGCCAGTTTTTTGTCGTTTCTGCAGGGCTGGCCAAATGTGCTACTGCTATTTTGGCTTCATCTGTTTCTTTCCCCTTTTCTAGCCTAATTGCTATGGCTCCTTGATTTCTGGTTAATAGAAGGGGTTAAATTGTTTATTATACTGGAATTTGAATTTCAGAAGAAAGCTATGATGGTTTTGTGTTGCCTGTAATGGGTGAAGCAATCCCGATTTCTGGTACCATGGTTAATATTTGGAAATACCCTTTAACAGTTTATGCAAACGGAGCTGCCCTGTCCTTTCCTGTGAATTACTGAAGCCTGTGGAATGTAACCCTCACAGCTGCCCCATGACTCTTCACCTGCACCTCAGGCTTTCTGCTCTGCTTTTAGGATGTTTTATGACAGTTTTTCATGTCGGGTGAGGTTGGACATAAAGCATAAGAAAGGCTGCACTGCTGGTACAAAAATATTTCTCATTCCTTAGTCTGGGGAGACTTACAGAATTTTCAAAAATAAGGGAGGAGCAGTCTTAACTCACGATCACAGGAATGAGAGTCCTGTTCCCATCTTGGAGAAAAGTGCCCTAACCACATCAAAGTGTGGAAATGGGAGTGCTTGGCTGGTTGTGCTCATTATTCCCCATGGAAGTGGTGATGCCAACCCATGAGCAAACCATAATCACCTGACAGCTTTTTTTTTTTTTCATGCATTTATTGTAATTTTATTTGGAATCATGTCAGTGCTGGGTGTGGAGACCAGGAATATCACCTTGTTTTAGATGGCACAGTATTCTGTAGCACAGTGTTGCATTGTCTTGCTGAGGTTCTGGGAAGACCCCTTTCTGTTTGCTAGGATATGGAGATTGAGTAATAATGAAATTTTCCATAGCAGAGATGCTGCAGCCCAACACTGACAGAGACTGAAAGATGTCTCTTTGTTTGGAGCAGGACCACCATGTTCCCCATCTCTTCCCCAGGTTGTCAGCTAGCCCGATAATGATTTAGACTTAAATATTCCTTGTAGAATATGATGGTAATGAAACCTTTGAAGCCAGTGTGGGATTAGCTCTGGATGTTGCTTTGAAATCTGACATTGTGATAGAGAAAACTGGAAATCGGTAGAAGTGTTGGCACTGAAGCCTTGCTCAGGAAAGAGTGGGGCTAGAAAATACACCTCTTCCATAGGAAAGACATCCCCCTGGGGCATTGCAAAAGGTCATTTATATCCTCTTTTTTTTTTTTTCAATGTCCAGTGCTGGGTGGCTCGGGAAGAGCTTTAGGGCAATGCAAAAGTGGTCAGGGAGCACCTTCCCAACTGCTGGAGATCTGTGACATCTCATTTTAATCATCCTCATTGGACCTTCTTTCAAGAATTCTACAGCTTTTTTAATTAATTTATATTTCCGGTATCCATAACATCTTGTGGCAACCACGGATGGTTTCCAAGGCATTAATGCACACAAATAGAGATATAGGCCAGTTCTGTTTTGGTAACATTGAGCAAGTTCTTGCAAATACTTTTCCACCTTAACAGGAGAGCAGACATCAAATGGGATCTGGCTGGACCCCAAAACAAATAAATAGTGCTGATGTTCAGAAAGGAAACGCCAGTTGTCCTTAAATAGTCAAGCATTGTTCTCAGACTTCCTGCAATAATCTCTGCCTTTTTACCCAAAAAGATTCCTAACTGTGTGGGTCCCAGAATTCTCTGATGTCTGCATGCTGTGTATTCGTAACATTTGTGATTTTTATACTTTTTCCTCTTTGAACAATCCTTTGCCTAACACAGAGCATGTGGCATGTGGTGTCATTGGAGGGTATGAAGTGGATATTCTGTGTAACCTGGACAAAATATCCATAAGGTGATGCTTGTCTATAAAGCTTGATGTCACCAGTCTGGCTTGTGCCAGGAAGATACAGGAACTAGAGAGAAGCTCCCCCAGTGATGTGGCACATGGGGAATATGTGGCCATGTCAACAGTGACAGATGGGATGATGAGGACACTTGGGAACTTCACTGTTTAATCAGCAGTGCCCGAGCACACACAGGGTAGCTCACAAAGGCAACAGCAAGTCTTGGGAAAATTGTGGTGATAAAACCCTGAGAGAGGAAAGTGTAACTGATGTGTCAGAGTAGCTCAGAAACACTTGAAGCAATGTCCAGCGTGGCTGGGCTTGGAGGCTGAACGTGAACCTGAAACAGCTGCTCAAAAGCCTCAGAGTGATATAAAACAGGGAATGTTGCAGTGGGGGGAGGATGGGGCTGGCAGCTCTTGTACCTGGTGGGAAGATATTGCCAGCAAGGAGACATCATCATAGGAGATGATGATCTGGGACTCAGCCAGAGCAAACATACCACGGCAGAGGGTATGTGCCAAGTGTCAGTTGTTCTCTAGAGCTTGATGGGAGAGAAGAGAAAAAACCTTTAGTCCATAGGGAATGAGCCCTTGTGGGAGCAGGGCAGTTTTTCTATTGCTCCAAGGTCTGATCATAAATAAACCATGGATAAAAACCATTCAGAGCTTGCAGGCAAAATGTAAAAGAAGTAGGAATCCTGCGTTCCATTCTACCATCTGTATTTTTCTCCTGGGAATTGTGGGGTATTTTCCCATTTTAATTATCCTCTTCCCATTCAGCTCTTGCTCTTCTGCAAATTAGTGACTGGCATAAAAAGGGGATGTGACAGACACAACCCAAACAACCTTCACTGGTGATTCAACTTGAACAATCTCTGCACATTAACAGGGCTGTGTTGAGAGACACCTGGCCAACTTGGGTGTTAACCTGCATGATGTGGGGCCTGGGAGCAGTCCAGGACCACAACATATTTTTGTGGGACCTAATCCCTTGATGAAGAGAGATTTATCCTGCATTTTTGATGAGGAGCACCAGCCCAAGCCAGTGCTGTGAGATGTCAGGAGCTTCACCTGGCTCTTCTCCCCAGTCTTTGAACTTCTTGGCGCATCCTCATGTGGAGTCCAGTGACACAGTTCTGTGCTCCTGTAGTGGCAGATAACAATGGATATGTGTTACTAATAAATTGAAGTATCTGCCATCAAAATGTATTAGGATTTGGAGGCTAATTTGACATCTTTGCTGATGGGTTGTCCAAACTGCATATCTTAAATAAGATATGCTTACAAATACACCATGACCTACGAACACTTCAGTAATGGGCTTGAGCCAGGAGTGAGTTGTGCTTCACTGAAGTAATTATTTATTCACTTAATGGGGACTGATGGTTCTGCTCAGCTGGGAGCTGTACATAATTAAAACCATGGTCCCTGCCCCAAGAGGGTTCCAGTCTGAAAGATGAAGCAAAGTCTGTGCCAGAAGAAGTTGTGAGAATCCTGTGTGCTCATACTGAATGTTCAGAAAATTACATTAAAAAAAAAAAAACAAAACTAACCACAAAACATTAGACCTTTGCATGCAGTGTGAGACACAGACCATTTGGGGCTCATGTGTATTTAACACAGGTTTTTGTTCATATGCTGCAACACCAAATGAGAGATGGTTGCTGTAGGTCGGAAGTCATCCCAAAAGCTGTAAGATAAACTCAAACTTGAAAAAAAAGTATACCTAACCCTGAAACTATGCTCAGAGGAACCTGAGGGGAAACATTGCCCAAACTGGAGCTGCCCCTCTTAAACCCAGCCCAGGAAAGTGTGGGAGCCAGTGCCAGACACGTTGCCCCAGGCAGAGCAGTGTTGATCAAAGAGACCTGGGCTAGAACAATCCCCAATAAACAGATGTTCTGCAGCTGCCAGGAGCCACTGCCTCTCCCCAGGTCTGAAGAAGGGCTTGTGTGCCTGAAAGCTTGGCTGTTTTTTTACTAATTATATAATTTGGCTTAATAAAAGCTATTACCTCTCCATACAAATCCTGTGTCTCTTTGAATAGGTTGGCACATTTCCTAATAGAGCCAGAAAATGCTTCTTAAACAGAAGTTTGACCATTATTGTTATTAAAATAAGAAAGGAAATGGAGGCTTGTTCACAACAAAGTGATATTTATTGCTCAGTTTAATTGCTTAATGTAAAGTGCATGACTGGGGATTTGAAGGGGCTGATTTGCAGTTTGGTCACCCTTTGAAACAAAGCCACTGTGGTGAAATTGCATGTTGGAACTCAAGGATTGAAATGGCTTGGGCAGATGGGAGAGGAACAGAATCCTTAGCTAAGCCTGAAGCGAGCTGGAGTAATTCTACTGGGAAAAATTCATCCTGGAAACACTCAGTGTCAGGGCCATCGCTGTGTCCAGGCCCACACCCTCGAGCAGGGTGGGAGATGCTGGTGCAGGATGCACTCAGACCTGTCCCACCCACCCAAAATCTGCAGATGGAGGCTGTGGCTGCAGAGAGGACCAGGCAGGTGATGGGATGTCCTGCACAGGTGCTCCCAGGGCAGTGGGGCAGGTAGAGGAGTGGAGCAGGAAGCAAAGCTGAGCAGGGGGATGTAAGCACAAGTGATGTCAGCCCTAAATGTCTGAGCTGTCCGTAGATGTGAACAGGCAGGAGGTGAAAATCTGTCCAGGTAAACCTCTGACTTCTGTGCCATGGGCACCACAAAATCTCCCCCAGCCACAGCCACACAAACCAGCAAAGCCTCAGCTGAGCTGTGCTACCAGTGCCACACTCCTGTCCTTGTTTTTATGGGGAATAATGTGGTGCAAGTTGCACTCAGCTGGAGGAGTAAGGTTTAATTGTTGTCCCAACCCTGCTGCTTTCCAAAGAGTGACCAGGTACCATCCCCACTCCTGGTACCCCCCACCAGTGAGACCCCTCAACCACCCCCTCAGCTGGGGCTTGGCCCCTTTGTAGCTCAGGCTTTGGGACAGGTGTACAGGTTTTATGGCCTTAACACAAATAGGGAATAGTTCAAACAAGTATTTTGTGCCCAGCCCCTCCCCAGCAAGTGCTGAACCCAACATTTCCCACGGGTGATTCAGAAGCACTGCAGAGGGAGGTGGGAGCTGCCCTGCTCCTAGCTCTGTCAACATGCAATAAATCCATCAGGATGGCAATGAAATGGCTTTTTTTGCATGCCTGGAAAGCTGCTTTCATCAGATGCAATACTGATAGCATGAGTTCAAGGGCTGGGGAGCTTTGACTCCTGGGCACAGGAGCTCATGGTCATGGAGAGTGCATATTCACCTTCATCCACCCCAGGAGCCAGAGAGACACCCTATGTCCACGTTGATGACCAGGAAAGACTCTCCACCCAAACCTGAACCCTATACTTCAAATAAAAAACAATCCAAAGTTCTTTTCCTATGAATAAGAGCAAGGATTTTCCCTAAAGACACCCTGAATATCACCCATCCTGCCATGCTCAGGGCTCTTGGCACAGCTCCTCTGCAGACAGGGGGATGGGACCCGAGAGCTTTCCAACAGCACCATGGTTTTCCTTAAGTGGCATCTTGTTTATTAAAATGTAACTGTGAGGCTCTGAGCTATTCCCATAGCACTCTTAGTAATCAGCCCTGGTATGTTGAAGGGCATATTTGTCATGTCTCAGCCGGTCTCTTGGAGAAACAGTCACAGGTCAGGTTAGTTACCTAATTTATATGTCAGGCTGCAGGAATGAATCAACAGCGTTTTTTGTATTTTTCCAGACAGTAGCTTGATATTCCCGGCATGTTGAACCCCAGGAGTTCCCCTGCTTTTGTGATCATTTGCAGTCCCTCCTCATTTGGCTGATGTTACAGCAATTCAAGCAGAAAAATGTGCTATGAGCACAGAGAGCCTATGTCTCCCTCGTAGATGACTCTGCAAAGCAGCCTGTGTGTGTGCAGCCCATGTTGCAAGAACCTCCACACACACCTCAGTGGCAGCTGACCTCTCCAGCAGTCCCAGGCACCACTTCGGGGGATCATCCCAAAGGCCAGGCAGCAGCATCCTGTTTCCTGGTAGAGAGACAGGTTATGGAGTGGGCAGAAGCAGTGGTGGGTGACTCTATGAGCACAGTCTGGGGTTGCACACACAAATATGTGCATACACCACACTGCAAGTCCTTCAGTGCAAATGCAATTTGTGTCTATTCAACAGGTGAGGAAATTTTACCCATGGAAAACATAACCTGCCAAGCCTGCACCACCTTGACCAAGGAAGTGATGGAATCAGTGTGTAGATGTGGCATTTAGGGACATGGTTTAGGGCTTGGCAGTGCTGGGTTAATGGTTGGACTCGATGACCTCAAAGGTCTTTTCCAACTCTAATGATTCTGTGATTCTATGATCCTTGATTCTATGATCCCTATCCCATTAGAGCTCTCAGGGCATGATCAAAACGAAAGCAGAGAGCTGAGGCAAGAGGCTGCCACCTCCAACAACAGCCCGTCCCAATGCCAGAGGCTGCTCAGCACTGCCACATGGATATTCCCGCCGGGACTGAACACGATCCTGTTTGAGAGATTTCAGGCAGATCTTTTCCAGCATGAGAATCTGTGTTTGTTTATTTTTATCTGGCCATATGTGTTTGGGAAGATGGATATAGGAAACCGTTCCTGACGGAAGCAATATCTGAAACAAAAAGCAGTAAGCTCAGCAATTCCCTAAACCCCATGGGATTCCTTCATATCAGCACCCTGGTGCTGAGTGAGGCAGGTGCAGGAGGAGCCCAGCACAAGGGGGTGCTCCCTGCAGCCTGCAAAAGAGAAAGCAAATGTCTGAATGCTCCTGAAGCTTAAAAAAGCTTTGCCCAGGCTCAGGGCTGTGGCGTGACCAAGGGTTCCCCCACATTGCTGCAAGAGTGTTCCTGTGTTTGGGGAGGCACACAGGGATGGGAGGAGGAGCTGGGCAAGACTGTGGCTGCCTCCCAACAGGAATTACAAAGCAAAGAGGAAGGTGTTTTACAAACACCCCATTTACTCCAGGCTGGTGGTGGGGTAAAAAAACCTTAGAGGAGCGGGCTGTGCCCCCAGGGGCCGTGGGAAACAGTCAAGTGGGGAGGGGAGGAATAAATCCCAAGAGGTGCAGCTTGCCATCATGGGGGTATGCAGAAGAGCAAATTATTAGCTTGACTTTTTTGCAAGAGGAAAGATCACCCATTATCTGCCTCTGGAAAACACTTTCCAAAGCCTTTTGTGCAGCAGTTTGCCTGTGAAAGGGATCTCCCAGCACCCCAGGCCTCCCGGGCTGTGGCCGGGGAACGCCCCACGGCCAGGGCTGGAGAGGTTTGAACCTGAACTCATTTATTTAGCTTTAACTTTTCTCTTGCTGGAGTACCTGGACTTAGCCCAAACCTCAAACGTAAGTTATAGCCAAATATTTTTGAGGTTGGTAATGAGATACTAAAGGAGATTAAAAAAAAAAAAAAAAAAAGAGCCCTGTCCCAAATTCCCCTGCAGCATGTGAGGCCGATGCTCCACAGGCATGGAGCTGGCTGTTGGGGGTTGTGGTGCTTATCTGGCTCAGCATCCTCCTCCTGGGCCTGACAAGCATGGCTGGGTCCACCCAGGCCCTCCCCCAGGTGAGCCCAGTGCTCACTATTTTCACTGTAAAACAAACATTTGAACATTTCTGCTGTTATACACCCACTGCTCGGGGTTCATTGCAACAGATCGTGTCTCTCCTTACCCTAAATTCCTACTTGTCTGCTGGAGTCCCCCACTTCCCAACAGCCTAGAAACATGGTATGACCTGTGAAGCCTCTTCCAGGCTGCAGCAGTGCACAGACCCACTCCAGCTCATGGGCTGAACACAGGAACACCATCCATGGCACTGCCAGGGGCTGGCAGGACCCAGTGGACCCTGCTCAGACAGAGGAACCTCACCTAATCCACCCATTCTGCTCTCCCATGAGGATCTGGCCCTACATCCCTTTCTCTGCATAGCAATACTGGTTCCGCGCCGGAGTTCCTGGCTGGTGTATTTTTTTTTGCATTGTATTTGAATGAAACCCTGAGAAAGTAAGGATAAATGCCTTGAGATCTTCAGGCTCTAGTGCAAAGCAGCACTATAAAAATCTGCAGCTTCCCCGGGAGAATAGTCAATTAGCAGTCAAATGCCCCCCCTCAGCAAGGGAAAGGGTTAATTGCTTTGGTTTCCCCCTGATGCTTATGGTTGATGCCAATCAGATCTGGAACGATAAGAATGAAGTATGATTGAAACCTCCGGCTCTTCCAAAAAAACGTGTTTTAATTAAATTGAGAACTAGCTGGTTAATCAGCACAAGGGCTAATGGTCTGATTAGCAAGAAATGTCTGGTGAAAAATAGACCCTCTGATTGTCTGGGCTGGAGGGAGAGCCATGGACTGGGGACACAGCCCAAGGCTGGGGGAGCTGTGGGTGCTTTGCAAAGGGTATCCAGGCTCCATGAGACCCCTCCAGGGAGGAGACACATCTTATCCCGAAATATGCCTATGGGGGAGGGGAAGGGGGGAGGGGTGTCCTTGAATAGAGCTGCCCACCCCCCCCCCAAGTGTGTCCCTGCTCAAGCCCAGCTGTGCGAATCCTTTTCAGGGAACATCACAGGGGACCAGGGGATGCCAGGGGGGCAAGTGAAACCTCTCCTCAATTACCTTTGAAAGGGAGAGTACAAGGATGGGGGAGACAAGATTGCAAAATCAATTTGAAATTTATTGTCTCAAGGGGAAAAAATAACCCAGCCCAAAACCCACCACCACGCACGAAATAAACTTTTAAAATTAAAAAATCAATGGAGAAATGTCCTTCTGGCCACCCCTTCCCCCACAGTGCAAAGCACAGGCTTCCTTCTGATTAAAGCTCAGCCTGGAGCGGTTTCGGTGGCAGGAGGCCAAGAGAAAGCTTAAGGTGCTCTCTGCAGTTTAAGGTGGAGCTGTTTACTTCGACTTCCCCCAGAAGTATCAGGTCTGGCCGGGGAGCAGCATCCCGGTGACACCCCGGGCATGGCTCTGGTTTTACACCACCCCACGAGCAAAGTCAGGCACTCAGTTCACGGGCACTCTCTGGCAGATGAGCCTTGGCGGGGGTTTGTTTTGCTTGCAGCTGGCCCCGATAGGTTTTCACGAAAAAAATTCAGTACAATCCAAGGGAAGGAGTGTGGGAATAAGCCCTGCCCCTTCATTAGGGAGATGTGTTTGGGCTCCTCCCGCTGATGCCCACACATGGGGATTTGCTTGAAACCCATGATTCAGGACAAACCCTGCAGAAGACTTGTCCATGGTGGCCTCTGACATCCCTGCTTTCCATGAGGGTCAGCAAACACCCAGCACATTCCTGCTGCTTCTTGGACATGTGATCAGTGCTGTGGCATAAACACCCCCAGATACACCCGGAGGAGGAGAGTTCTCAGCCTGCAAAAAGGCAGGAGGACATCTCCACGTCAAAATAGGTTGAGGAGCAGGAAAGGGGTGCTGCCAGGCAGTTCCTGACCCTGAAACTGGGTGCAGCCTCATCAGGAAGGGTTTGACGCAGAAACCAGGACCGACACACACAGCCCATGCAGAGACATGTCCCAGCCCCTGCTGTTGAGGCTACGATGGCTGCTCGATGCCCTTCCTCTGCATAAGAGGATCCCTCAGCATAAGGTGATGGGTCAGATGCCCACCAGAAATGCTTTAGCCCTTCCAACAGCCCCATCTTTGCGCAGGGAGGGAAGGAGCACTGGAGAGCCACAGCCCAAAACCACACGGGCCCTTCTCCAAAGATAACTCAACTGCAGATTTGGGGAAGGTTCAGCCAGGGCTGCCTGTGGATTTCAGCTGCCCTTGGATCAGCTGAGCCCCTGGGACAGCCTCCGTGGAAGGACACCACAGCAGGGGTGCTTCTCCTGGTCTGGAAGAAAGCAGCAGCACAGCGAGGTTAAGAAATAACATACAGGGGTGATGTAAATGCCAGCAGGATTTTAAAAAGGGCCAATCCCAGCTCTGAGCCCTTCAAAATACGCGCAGAAACCCATTTTTCAAATCTTCAGTGCCATCCACCCCAGTTAAAGGTGTCATTCAGCCTGTTGGCAGAGTGGCAGTATCTCCCATTTGAATCTAAATACATGAGATTAGACCTGGTTAGATCTGAACCAGGCTATAAAATGCCATGAGCAGTTTTTAAATTGTGCCTGATGTAGAATAAGTCTTACAGAGATTTTTCTGGGGCTTTAGTTTAAAAGTGCTGTGGGGAAGCAGGTAAAAACCACTGAGAAGCTCCCAGAAAGCCCCAGATCCATCTGCATGTAGTCACCATTGAGACCAGAGAGCTGCCAAGCACCGAATCTATAAATCATGAATCAAGCCCCCATTCCCATCCCTAAATCACAATTGTTTTAGAAAGAGATAAAACATATTGGTTCTTTTAATTTGCCTTTTGGAGTCTGTGCCTTTAGGCACATTTTCCAGCTTTTCAAAAACAAGGACTAGAAACTTCTCATTTCCAAGTGAAAGCTGAGCGTCACTTAATTACTTGCACCCAAGAACTGCAGCTTTATGAAAAATTCCAAGTATCAGAAGATGGTAATAAAATCATGGGGGCTGGCAATGCTGAGACTCCAGTTAGATGCAGGATACTCCTTTTGTAAGTGTCCAAGAAGAGTGGGCACCACTGGGATGCCGTTCTACTACAAGAGCAACAAATACAATGAGTTTTGGTCAACCAACACAGAAAATAGACCTAAAGTCTCTGCTTTTAGCCAGGGTCTTCCTTGTTTCCCATTGCCACTCAGCCCCCACTGGCTTTTAGTCGTCATGTCAGAGGTAACACATACAGGGATTTCACTGGGAACAGGGCAAAGGTGGCTGGCACTTGCACAAGGGCTTTGGCAACCTCAGGGCAAAGCACCTGGCAAGGGTGAGCGGGAAGTGGGGAGGTGCCAAGAGGAATTTGGGGTTTAGTAGAGAAAAGCTGAGGCTCAGCCAGCCCTTCAGAGAAGCAACCCTGTGAAATTATGTGATATTTGAGACCTCTTCTTGTTCAGGTCCCAACTTGAACCTCTATCCAAGCAGTTTTGTTGACCTGAGCTGGTCTCCAGGCTTTGGGTTCAGGATCATAGAATCATTCAGGTGGAAGAACCATTAATCCAGCACTGCCAAGTCTACCACCACGTCTTTAAGTGCCACATTTACATGTCTTTTCAATCTCTTCATGGCTGGTGACTCCAACACTTCCTTGGGCAGCCTGTTCCAAAGCTTGACAACCCTTTCTATGAAGAAATATTTTCCTAATATCCCATCTAAGCCTCCCCTGGCACAACTTGAGGACATCTCTGCTTGTCCTATAGCTTGTTACTTGGGGGAAGAGACCGACCTACACCTTGCATCCTGTCTTGCCTTGGGGTTTCTCCTTGGGCTTTCAGTCCCTTCTGACCTGACCCATTCTGTGATTCCTGTGATGTCCAAGCATCCCCAGCCACGGGCCACCACTGATGTCGGCACCACAAGGGCTGTCTGTGCCTTTGCACAGAACATCTCTTGTTGCTATTCATGGGAATGATGAGATAATGGCCTGAAATCTTAGTTCCTCTAATATAATTGAAAATGGAGCAAAACTGTAACTCTAAAAAGGAAGTCTAAATTAGGTTGCAGAAGAGAAAAGGATATTTGACAGCAGGAGCAGGCTCTGGAAATGCAGTCATTGTTTCTACTTATGGGTTTTGAAATGTAAATAATTTAACACCCAGCTAAGCAGAGGGAAATCTGCTGTTTTTGGTTTATTCTGAACAAAGACAGCTGTGTATTCTAAAACATACAGTTCAGCATTTAAAAAAAATAATACAGAAATAATGCTGGTGAGAATGTCTTTAGGTATTTAAACCCCAGTACCAGGGTCTGGGCTGGCTGTGCCTTGCATTACACTGGTACATTTGCAGCAACCTCGAGTCTTACCAGGTCATCACAATAAACCCATAAATAAATTATTTGGATGGGCTAATTCTAGGGATTCATTAAAAATTTCAGCTGAAGTATAAAACCCAGGGAGATATTACAAAGGCAGCATTTAGGCCTTCAGTGAGGTGGTGCCAGGACTCAGATGGTCAGGCTAACTCCCAGTTAGGTGATAAATTTGGAGTCAGAGCAAGACAGATCCTGCTCTCATTAATAGATTCCCATGGCAGCAGCTGCTGTGAGGTCCCAGCTGTGCTCAGTCCACAGCAGCACAGAGAACCGAGCTGCAATTCAAATTCGGGTCCCCATTAAAATAACGAGAGCTGTAGCAGGCACACAGGCATGTCCCTGGGAGCTGATGATGAAGCCTCTGCTTTCAGAGACCTTAACTGAGTCGTTGTTATCTGGGAGTTAGCACAGTCAGGCCTGGTTTGTTTTTATGCTCTCTCGGTTCTCTCAAATACAATTTTTTTAATAACTTGCTGGGAGAAAGGGTTAAAAACCTCCCAGCTGTATAAAACCTCCTGCAAATGTCACTGCCTTTCCAGGCAGGCTTGCTGCCTGCTGATAGACCCAGCAATGGTTTGATGAGATTTTGGTGAGATTCACTCCTGTTTTTTTGCTGGCTGAAACCAGACATGATGATGAAACCCCATACACCACCAAAACAAGAGTAACCACAGTATTAGGAGTAGCTACTGCCCTTTCTTTAGTCTTCATGGGGTCTGCCCACACAAGACTGGGAATACTGTGCCGAGGCTCCTGAGACAGGGCATCTTTGCAGCTCAGAGAGATACTTCTGGGTCCCAGCTCCTGGTCCAGACTCTGCAGAGAGGACACAAGGCTCGGGGAGGAATTTTTGCCCAGCACAAGGGCAAAGTGCCCACACTGAGGAAGGGCTGAAGCTTTGTGGGCTGATGCACATCCACCCACCAGCATTCCTGCAAAGGAGGGCAGGTCTCTCCTGGAGATGCTGCTCGCCTCATCCCCATCCCATGCCCATTCCCAGGTGATGATGATGGTGCAATCTGAGCTCTCCCAGCTGTGGCAGAGAGACCTCAACAAGACTTCACAGGCCTGGCTGGGGAGGTGAAACCTGACCCAGCACCTGCCCTGGCATCGCCTCAGCCAGCCAGGACAGTGGGGATGAGCCTGCACCTCCTCTGCCATGGATGGAAAGACAGATTAACTCCTTTAGAAATATACAGGTATATCTTGGGTGGCCAGGGTTTCTTACACAGCACAGAAACTCTCCTTGCCATTGCCAGGCTGTCTGGCTGTAAACACATTACCGAGCTGGAGGGCAAAACACATCAGTGCTGATTCTTCTTGGAAAACCTGACCCTGGGTGTGGGGAGCACCTGGAAACCTTCCTCCCAGCTCTTATGCTAATCCAGCCCCATGGGCCTGCTGAAGCTCATTGAAATTCAGGGGGAGTATTCCCACTGAGCTTTGAATAAGGTCGTTTTTCTCTTCAATGTTCTTTTTTCTTTTTTTTTTTTTTTAAACCTATGCTCACTCTGGGGGAAAATGTATTTAAACACAGAAGTGCTGTGTTTGCAGCCTCGCTGCTGTTGTCTCCCCAGAGGCAATGCAGCTCTGAGAGATGCTTCATTCCCACAGGGAGGTGGTTAGAGGGGATGGCCTCTGCTGCAAAGCTGGTCGAGCCCATTTCACCTCTTTCCAAACCCACCCAGACATTGTGGGTCCAACTGGGCTGATGTGGAGTTAAATACTGCTTGGGCTGCGCTCATTTTGTATATGAGAGAGGGATAGTGAATGGAATAGGTGGGCTTGCATGTCTAGGATGAGATTTTCCTTGGTTTGGGGGTTGATCTGGGCTCCTTTCAATGCATGCTTTTCATCTGTGTACCAAAATAGTAAGTTAGGTCTTATGTAAAAAGTGTTATCCAGGGAACTTGAAGTACCTCTTGAAGAAGAGCGGTTATTTCCCATTTACAGACAGAAATTAGGCTTACCCAGGGTTGCACACAGCAGTGGTGGCCGAGCTGGGAATGTCCCTAACCCTGCTTTGTTCTCCCTCCCCAAGGTCACCATGTCTCCTTGTCACCTGTGCTATTCAGTCAGAATAAATGCTACTGGACCTCAGACCTCCTTTTATCCCAGACTATCTCCCCTTCTACTCTGCAGTTATCATTAAGTCATCTTTGGTTTTGGTGACAGCAAACAAAGACTCGGCTGTTCTTAGCCAAGCCCATAGTCAAGGAAGGTGTAAAAGGTCCCAGCACAATCTTTCCCTGACTTCCCCGAGGTTTGACATGGAAGGTTGGAAGGTCCACAAAGCAAAAAACTTTCACCATTTCTCCCCAGCCAGCTTTCCCCTCTTGGCAGCTTTATCAGCCTTTCCTGCTTTGCCCTAGGAGACCTTTAGACTAGACAAGCAAGGTTTGAGTGTTCACTGTTTTCTGTTTTCTCCCCCTTTCCTGCTGAGTATCTCTCCATCTCCCATCCTTCCTCAGCACCAACACTGCCTCTCCTGCCTGCAAACACAAAGGTGAGCGAGTGAGCTCAGGGAACACCAAGTGCTCCAGATAGGAAGCAGATGGGATTGAAAAGTCTGGTACAAATTGTCTTTACTTTAATTCACTGAAACTCCCTTAACCCCCTCCAAGGCTGCTCTCTGTATGCTTCATTAGAGGGCTGAAAATGAAGCTGCTTCTTTGCAATCCAGGATTTTGTAGCATCAGTCATAGGTGTCCCTTTGCCCCATGTTATTCATAAAGGTGGTGAATATTGCAAAAGGCTTCCTGTGAACATGTGCTTGGATACTGGAATTAATTCACTGGGTGAATTTTGCTCCTTTCTTCATGCTCCACCTTTCTTTGAGTGTTCATAGAGTGCATCAACTGAAATTAATGTCTGCAAAAACTGACTTTTGTAACAGGATGAAAATCAATAGAAATTTTCAGTTTCTCTCTTCAGGCTGAATCACATGAACATTTTGAGCCAAAGTAACAGAATGTGTCACGAGTCGAAGATAAATGTTCAATCAAAATTATCCAAAATCCATGTTTTGACATTTTCCATTGTAGTGAACTGGTCAGATTTTGCTAAATCCTGTTTCCTGTGACTATGAAACATGACACATAAGTTTTAATTTCCAGTTACTTCCACAATGGATGTGTGTAGGGTCCTACAGGGCCTTTGGGAACGTCAGCAGCTGGATACATTTGTTTCCCTTTTCCCGGCAGGATAAATTCCTTGTTTTTCCTTTTTTTGGTGATACTCACTCACAAGACTTGCATAATACACCACAGGCTGGAGGCTCTTTTTTGCCTTATGCGAGATTTCCTCGGGATAAGATTATAGATTTTGCAGTAGCTTTTTGCTAGAAAAATGTATTTTAACAGAAAATTTCCAGACTGCTCTGGAGCTGTGATGTTCACAGTAATCAGTGTTCATGGAATGTACTTTTCAAGCACATACTGGTCTTTATTATTTTGCCACATTTTGGCACCTGAGCCAGGAGGTAAATCCCAAATCCTGTGATCCACATAAACTAACCATCCTAGCTCAGAAAAGTAATTATGAAAAATCTGAATCAAACATGACCATAATGAGTTAAAAACATTTCAAATAATGCCCAACTCTGGCGAAGTAACAACCTACTTGCAGAGACTCCACAACGAGAAAAAAAATCTAAATTCATTGGATAAATTATTTGTTGCAAATTATTTCTTCAGCTCTAATTAGTAATCTTCATTTTACACAGTAGGCCTCTAATGACCTGCTTGACAACTATGATGTCTGATAGACAGTGGGGATTTGCATGAAAATGAGTTTTGTTTTCTCTCATCCCAGCCATAAAATGACAACAGTGGGGGGGCTTTACTGTGCAAAAAGGGAATAACCAGGCACCCAAGCTCTGGGGTAAAGGAGATAATTCAGCTATATTTTGGGAAACAGAGGGAAAAAACCAGGAGGCACTAATCAAACAAACAAACAAAAAATAATAGCGCCCTGCACACAAAGACTAATCAGATACAGTTACTAAGTGGAGTCATGTGAATAGCAGATGATGGAGTGAAAGCAGAAGATCCAGCTCTCAATGAAAACATGGTGACCCAGCTCTGATAGGTCTTGCACTGCTGTTTTCTGGGACTGAACAAGCTTTTGCCTTTTTATGGCAAGGGTTTTTAAATGTTGGACCTATTTCAAGAGCATTATCATCTCCTGTCTGCTGATAATTGACAGGATTTGGATCTTTCTCTGGCTTGTATATCCTGAACCCAGACAGATTCAAGAAGAAGACAATGCTCTTGCCAGTCACGAGCAGCTCAAATAAGGTTAAAACAGAGCAAGAGAAAATTAGGGTAAGGCAACAAGGCTAAAGCCCCTCCTGGAGCTCTACGGGTTTCTTTCTCTGGGATTTGCAGTATTTTTTTGTGATTTCAGCAGTGTTATTCCCAGCCCAGTTCAGCACATCTTGTGCTTTGACAGCTCACTGCACCTGGAAATTATTGTTTGATAAAAACTGGCAACTCCTCTCATTTTGGAAGGTTTTTTGGAAAAGCAACTTTATTCTTACTTGCTTTCTGAACTTCTGCTGGTGTAAAAAGAGGTGAAAGTGGGTGTCAGTGTAAGGTGCAAGAAGCACTGTAACACTGCTTGTGTGTTGATGGACAATATTCTTTGATCTAGGGGTGAAAGCAGGGAAAAGGTTGAAGGCTTGGCAAGCAGTCACTGGGTGCACATATATAATCTATCATCAGACAAGCTGCCATAAGAGTCCTGATGGTAAATATGAACATGATGGCTTGAATTGCTATGGTATTGGGGTAACTGAGACCAGAATCTGACCTCAAAAGCAATCTTAGCTAATTTATCTTTTTTTTAATTATTATTATTTTATTCGAAAGAGTATTGTAACCATATCAATTTGTTAAGAGAAAGGCAATTTTTAGTTGCTGGTCCCCCTGTTCACTTGATTTTTCTCTTAATGATTTGGCAAATGATCTCCCAGCAAAAAAAAAAAAAAGATGAAAGATGTAATAAACTGCTTTCAGCCACTTCTCTGTGAATTGATCCCACTCCTTCTTCATGTATTGTTGATCTTCTAATTTAATCACTTGTCCAGAGGGCACATGCAATTTTTTAGGAAGTAAAAATGTCACATAAGGGAAAAAAGGAGGAGAGTGAGAGTGGAAATGTCTTCCCTTGCCAGGCTGCATCTCTGATACAGGAAGCACCACCCAGCACAAGTGCTGCCCTGGGCTGGGGGGGTGAAGGGATGAAGAGGAGCCTGCCTTCATCCTCCTGGCATCGGTATCACCAAGCTTGGCTGGGGGAAGCATAAATCATTTCAGGGTGGATGGACAGGCAGCCAGGAACACATCAACACAGCCAGCATGATTGCAGGAGCTTTATTTTACCAGAAAACCAACCTAAAAATAGGCTGAGGAGGGCACAGGGGAGTGCTGTGTGCCAGCAGCCCTGGCCAGGTGAGCTTCCCCTCAACACCTTTGCAGAGGCAGCTGCAAAAGTGATTTTCCACAAATGGGCGTCAGGAAGTGAGTCTGTGCAGTGCTGGTTCAAAGGGGCAATGACTGCCCATGGTCTGCAGCCTTCAGCTGGTTGGTGATGGCAACATCTGGCTTTCATGTACCCTAAAAGGCAGAAGCTGAAGGGTTAGACATGGCTGTGCTTGTGGATGCAGCACTTGAATTATTTATTTAATTCTTTTGTGTGTTGGTTGGGGGTTTTGTTTTTTTAGGGTCAGGAGTTGCTATTTTAAAATGCCCTGTAAAAACCAGATGTGTAAATCAATTACCTTTTAAAGTGCATTTTCATGAGTGGGAGAAAACCTGCTCAGCTGTGATGCCAGCCCAAACCCACAGCCCCGATGCTCACCCCACACAGGTGTTCAGTCCCTCAAAGCCACAGCACAGCTCCTTGCTTTCACTCCCCAGGGTCCCCCTGCCAAGGGACCAAAGATCTGCATCCCTAGGAGAGGAGAAGAAGCAGTGAGCAGCAATTTCTGCACATGGATGTGCAACATGCAGCAATTCGGAGCAGGTGGTGCAGGAGGAGAAATGTCCAAGAAAGTCCTTTCTAGGGAGTTTACATGAACATCTGTAATGTGAAAAGCCAAGCTGGGACATGTGCCCACAGCCCTTTGTGTAGATCTCATCCAAATTTACTCCTAATCTCCTCCTGGTTTAGCTGGGCTGATCCAGGCTGCAATACCTGACAGTCCTTCCCCCGCGACACAGCAGAAAACGGGGATGTCCATGGGCTCTCCAAACCTGAGACTGTTCTGTGTCCCCCCATCCCCCTGGGTGTCTCCTGGGCACAGGGTGAAGTATAGAATGACCAAAATAGCCCTGCGTGCCTAGAAAGTGATGGCAGGTGGGGCCTGGACCTGCCTTTGCATGGTGAGGGTCATGTCTCTTGGGTTTCAAAAAAAGAAACAGACTGTGACTGCGGGCCAAGTCCTCTGCTGGAATAAATGGCCACGGTCCCACTGAGCAGAGTTCAATCTATTTATACTGGCAAAGAATTTGGCCCATCAGATAGAAGAAATCCTGGACTCCACTTTGACTCTCCAAGTTTCTGCCCCGTAGGGCCACAAGACTGTGTGTCCATAGAAAGGAACACTAAAAGGGAGCTCTACCACTAGCACTGTTTTGTAAAAATTGTGGATACAGAGAAAGTCAAACTTTTCATAGGAACACACCCATCCTGACTGGACTTTCTTAGGGGCTGTTTCTCAGTAGACTCAAACCATAAAATTCCCCTCTTGGCAATATTTGTACCTAATCAACTGAGTTCAAACCATGCACAGAACCAGGAATGGGGAAAAAATGGGGAGGCAAGAAACCCAAACTCCAATTCTCACTCTGCCTGTGGGACTTTCACCACCAGGGAAGCATTTTAGTAAAGGGTGATTTGCTCATCCAGGGTGTTCCTCTCTTCAGGAGGGTGGAGAGGGGATTTGGTTTTGCTTGTTTGTTTTAGAGAAGCTTTGAAAAGCTTTGGCTTCCTTTCAAATTGAGGGGAAGAGCTGCAAAAATCTAAAAAAAACCCACCACCAACCAGCAAACCCAAAACCTTGATGGGTTCTGAAAGCTCTTTCCTGCCCTGTTCCAGAAGGGGCTGTTAATTGCAGAGCATTTCAATTGCAGAAAGTCTGACTATTGAGTCAAAGAGTCTTTTTGAGCCTAACCAGATGCGTGGGGCTTTTGTAAGTCACTCTCAACATTGCAGGATCTCAATATAGTTAGCATTGCTCAGAATTTTTATTGCCAGTGGCTGTAAATATGTCTATATGCATATTTCACTGCAGAGACCCCTACAAGCATCTAGGAACCAAAACTTCCCCACCACACCCCGGCCACCGAAATTAGATTGCAGCCTGATTGTGTAACTACTGTGTAACAAGGTTTGCTCAGCCCCTCTGTGCACAACGCCTGTTTTCATAGCATTGAATGTGAGCGACATAATAGGCACCAGCTTGAATAGCCTCATGCCAGCGAGGCATTGCATTTCCCAAAGCAGCCTGAGTTTGCAAAATCTGGTCCAGCTGCTCAGCACACAGAAGGGTGACAAGCAAATGTCTCCCCGCCCGTGCCGGGCCAGGAACTGGAATGTGCGTGGGGAAACACTCCCCTTCCCCAGCCTGAGGTGGGCTGGTTGGCTTGTAGCACTGTCTGGGTTATTTCTTCAGGCTGCCACAAGCCAACTACACTAATGCTGTGGCCTTCACACATGTTTTGCCTGCACCAGCGTTTGCAGATTTGAACCAATAATGCTCGCACTAATATTGCTCCGTCTGCTGCTGCTCTGGCCTTTCCTCTTTGCTCTGAGTGAATGATTTAAAATGGCTCAAATCCCACACCAGGCTTGTTTTTCTAATGAGTTAGGCAGCAAATTTGTTCATGTATTCAGCCCTGGCTTCATCCTGAGTGGTATGGTACTGGAACAGCCCATAAACAGCAATTTGCTCATCTTTTAAGCTTTATTGTTTGGGCAATGGGTTTTACTCGGAGGGTTGAAGACCAACCCTCTCTTCGCACAAAATGTTTTCCCTGCTCCAACAATAACTACAACCCATTCTTTCCACTTTGCATTTATTTGCAATTAAAATAAATGGACCAAATGCTACCAGATGAAATGAACACGACATTTCTGGTTGACTTACCCACAGTTCCAACAGGTCCCATCGCCCGGCGGTCACTGCGTGTCCTCTGCGTCCCTTGTATACTGCTGACATTTTGGCTCTTTCCTGAAACAAGTCCTTCATGGACTCACTGGATCTTGTTCTCAGCCTGTCTCTGGAAGGGGCATGTTGACAGTGCACAGTTGCTATGGGAGGGTGGTCTCCAGTTCTGCACACACTGGTTTATTCTGGGGGATGTGAAGGAGCAGAGCTGCGGCCTGTCTCCCTGTGATAGTAGAGCTGTCTGTAAGTGTTTGGCTGTTGAAAGAGAATGGCAAAGCAAAGATTATGAGCCTGAGCTTATTGGAGGTAATCTTTCTAAGGGTTAACATAATTGAAACATGCTGTCTGGAACAAAGAAGTGAAGCATTTTGAGAAATTTTCAGGCTCTTTAGCATCAGATACATACACTTTAGGGAAAGGTTTTCCTGTTCTCACCCTTTCGTTATCGACCATCTCCTCTAACTCATGACTCAAAGTCACCCAGATCATGCTCCTTGGTTTGCCACCCTGCAGTGGTGTGACTTGTCTCTCTGTTTTGGGAAGTGCCCAGGGCAGTGCCCAGGAATAGCTGCTGCTCTCAGTGAGAGCCAGGCTGACAGAGAAGGGAGTGAGGACAGGACAAACTCGGGGCAGTATTGACATGTCTGTGTCTGCATGCTGAAGAAATCCACCTTCCTCCCATAAAGCTATTTTCTGTTGGTGATAAAACCAGCAGAAAGCTATTTGGAAAAAGGCTTTTTAAGTCTGAAATGTGCTAAGGAAGGCACTCAGGCTATTGGGAAGCTAATGCCCCTGTTCAAATTCTTCACCCTTTCTCTTCCTAGGCTCACATAGTGCCATTAGTCCTGCAATAACAGCCAGTATGGACACACTCTGAGCCAGGGATCTTGCCCTTTTGTCATCTTGAATTGTGTTTTCCTGCAGAAGCATTACTGTTGTCAGTGGGATGCTGGGGATGTTAGTGATGCAGCAGAGATGGAAGTCAATTGACTACTTGTAGAAGAGGGACAAGAGAGAGACAGAAGAGCAGATGTCTCCCCACACTTTCTGATGCATTGAGATGCAGCAGTGTACCAGGACACCAATGGCAGTGCCTGCCTTCCCATGGCTTTGAGGCAGTTGGGGATGAGGGAGAGCACAGGCCAGTCAAACCCATGAGCTAACCCCCAGTGTTTTGGGCTACAGGGGCTTTGAGAAGTCCCTCTGCATCCAGGCCTTCTTTCAGTGTCAAAGGACACTTCATCATCACAATGACATTAGGACTAAACTATCCAGCTATAGTTGATTAGCAGCTTTCAAGGGAAGGATGGCAAAGTGCTTTATGAGCTGCACACAGAACACTCAGCTGCACTGAGTCATTCTGGGACAAGGAGCAGTGGAGACACAGATCTGGGACAGAGAGCAGCGGAGGCACAGACGGTCAGCAAGCACGTGGGGCAGGAGAGGAAATGCCAGTGATTCCCGGGCAGACGTTCACTCCTGCCAAGTATGCCATCGGGCCTTTAATATCCCCACGGAGCAGATATTTTCAAAGTCTTTGCTAGACCTTAAAAAAAAAAAAAAATCGCATTTTAAGGTGTTTCTAGGCAGATGTACTGAAGAGAAGAGGAGTGTGTACATTCAGGTCGGCCTCTGCCCCACCGGGGTGCTGGCGCGGTGCGTTACCAGGTCAGCGTGATCTCAAACAAGCCGAACGTTTCGGGCAAGAGCGGTCACGGTGTTTTCAGCTTCATCTATTTTTATCAAAACACATGGGCTGCTTTGAGCATCGAGGTTTTTGGCACCCAGGCGTATCCACCCCGTGATTGCTCCCGGCTGCACGCAGACCCCGCGCCCTGGCCCTGGGGAGGAGAGCAGGGGCAGAGCCACGGAGGAACGAGGATCTTGCTGCACAGAAAGTGGACATTTTGACATACTCCCATCTCATATTAGAAATGTTTTGATTTTGCTTCCTCTGCAGAACATAAACAGATTTTGAAACCTCAGAAGTTGCCATGAGACAAACCCGTTGTTTCCTGGCCAGCTCTAATTGCGGTTCGTGACCAGCCCTTGCCTATTGAAGTCAGAAATTACACAAGGGAGGATCCTGGCTCAGCAGAGATTTGTAGGGAGAAATGTGATTTGTCACGACCTCTTTAAGCAAACTTAATTCTTCAGTTAAAGGCTTTTTTGTGTGTGTTTTCTGTCCCTCCTCAATACCAGAAAATACTTGCAAAAAGTGTCCTACATGCAGTGTGATAATGGGAAGGGGCTGATATGAACATGGCATGTGATATGAATATGGCATGTGATATGAACGTGGCATGTGATATGAACCTGGCATGTGATGTCAGCATGGCAATGCCCTGTTTTCTCTGGCTTTCATGCCCTGGAGTGCTGGGATCTGAGTGCAGCCCTGTGGGAACTGGAGAACATCCCTCGTGTGCCAGAATAGCACAGCCACCCCAAGGGCTGAGTTGAGCCTACAGCAACAGTGTCCCCTTCCTTCACCCATGTCTCTGTCCTCTAAATCCATAGGCTGAGGCTTCCAGAGTTGTCTTGGAGATTTTAATGCCTACAGGAAAGAAAAGGAAAAAAAAATGAAGAAGAGAGAAGAAGAAATGAGGCACCCAATTCCTGAAGACAACTTTGAAAATATCAACCTTGTATTTCTGGGCAGCTCAGGAGCTCAGAATTGCTGCCAAACTGGACAGAAGTAGGGTAAAGCAAGGAAAATGATGAAGTCCTTGGCCAGAGGGGCTTGCCCACGGTAGGAGGAGGCAATGAGGGTTGCCTGACCACACTTGAAGAGTGAAATGTCCAAGGGGCAAAAAAGGTGGCTGGACAGAGGTGGCTGGTGTTGAGCAAAACAAAATGTGGCGGTACACCAGAAAACCTTTCCTCAGGCTGAACTTCAACCTGTTGTGAAACCTTCCCTCTGGGGAAATGCTGGAAACCCCCGAGTTCATGGCTGGAACAGCAGGAGGCCCCGGGAGGATGCGCCCCTCGGTGAAATACAGCTCTGGAGAGAGCTAGTGTACCTGGGCTCTTCTGATTTATCTGATCACATCAAAGCAACCCATCCTGCAGGGCTCAGTGCAGGCAGAGACGTGACCAGCAGCCAGGTTTGGCAGAGCAGGGGCAGAAAAAGACAATTTTGCAACTGGTTGGTTGAGTTACAACAGGAGTGCACAGACCCATTGCGTGGAGAGGCACTAAATCTACAGGCCAGTGTTTTCCTTCGGGATCAGGGCTTCACTGAAGAGAAAATTCTGATTTCACTGTCTGACACAAAACAAGTGGATGGCACTGCCAAGGATTTATAAATATAGGGCTTCTTTCAAAATAATCAGCAGTGCTCTTGACCTGAATTCAGGCTTTAGGTTTTTCATCCCTTCTCATGACAATTTTATTTTATCATCCCCGCCACCACATGGATTTTTCTGCAATGACTAATTCTGAAGATGGTAAGCTCTCTGCTGAAAAACAGCATCAAAAATGTGTAGTTATCAGGAGTAATGGGTGCCAAAGGCACAAATCTTGCAGCTGTGTGAGGGGAAATGATGACAGTCACATGAACAGAATTATTTGCATCCCATCTTTGTCCTAGAGCTTCTGTAAAAGAAAAACAATCCTTTTTTTTTTTTAAGTGTCTGAGGAATAACATCATAAACAAAAAAAAACAACAAACCTTCCAAGTTACTGTTCAATTTCCTTTGTGGTGTCTGTAGCAATCCCTCAAAGGGTTAGCTCTGAGCATTTCTTTTGCAAGGATAACACAGGAAACGATTTCAACTGTGTTGGTAAGTACAAAGCTCGTTTTTTTTCAATGGATTCTTTGTGTATTTGGTTTCCATTTATACTTCTGCATTTTGGTGCACCTAAGCAAACACTTATGGGAGGAGCCAGGGAGCACTGAATTATTTTCTCAGAATTGATATTTTGAATATTTTCAGCCAGCTTTCAAGTTGACTGAAAAATGAGGGTCATTATTTAGGAGGAAAATTCCTTGGTTTATTCCACATTTTCCCAATATATTATGTTTCAAACTTAAAACCTCAATAGCATCTGGACGCTCCAAGGTGTTTATCCCTGGCCTGCACTCTGCAGTGCTCGTCCATGCTGCTGTTCAGGAAGGAGAAGTGTTATGTGATGTATCGGACCTGCTGTGACTCATCTCACATACCTGAAATTATCTGAGAAATCACTGAAGACCCTCATTATTGCAAGAAAAAAATTTAATTCTTCTCTGTCAGAAGATAAAAGCTGTCATGTTTTGACCACAGCAAATCTTGAAAAAGGGAAAGAAGAGCTCACATTCTGTGATCACTTTTTCACATGTCATTGACTGCCATGATAATACCATTGCCAAACCCTTTGGCATCTGAAGCCTTGGCAGTTGTCATCTTTAAGCCATAAACCAGGGGCTGCTTCTCCTGAAACCCTCTGGCTCTTAGGCTTCACTTTTCCACGTTTTTGGAGATTTGGGGCACTTCCAGCCCGGCGAGCAGCAGGACTTGTTCATCTTAGGGCAGATGCTTCCAAAATGCAGTGGGAGCAGGGCACATGTGTTTCCAATTATCATATAAGAATAAAAAAAATACATTTTTTAGAGGTTTCCAGACTTCGGCCTAAGTGTTTATAAAACTGGTTTCAGCTTTTAAGAATGTATTTCCTGGCTTTGAAGCTAAGAAGAGCCCCTTGACTCCATGGGACTTTGGATGGGATCCCTGACTGCTCCTGGAGCTCCAGTGCCGGAGCGACTCAGAGCTCCCACAGCTCCATTCCTGCTGGGCCAGGGATGGGAGGGCTGTCCCAGCCTGCCAGCCCCATGGACTGCGACACTTTTATGAAGGTTGTTTGGGGGCTTTTATGCCATTCCATAGGATAAAAGTTGCTACACTGTTTTCCAGTCTCTGAGGAGGCTTTGGCCAGCTTCAGTCAGGAAGCACATTTGTGTTCAGTGGTGTAAGAGCTGAAAACTGCAGACTATCCTCAAAATCACACTGTGGGGAATTAGAGAGGGGAGAGAAGGGTCCTGTTGGGCACTAATGCTGGATCACTCCCTGATGTGATCTCCTGCATGTTTTTTCCAGAACTATTATAAATACCATAAAAAAGCATCAGTCCAGTCAGCCTAAATAAAGTATATTATATATTAACACTCGTATATTAATATTTTAAATATATATCCTGTCCTTTTTGCCCTCTGTTTTTTTGCTTCTTACATTAGCAGTGAGAACTGCTGTTATATTTTATTTTCCTTCCCTTCAGCATTTGATGTACCTCCATGAAAAGCTGCAGTTATTCCATAAAACCAGTCACTGAGGTAAATAATAACAATCCTACCCCATAAACCTGCTGAAACCCTTGAAATACAATAAAAGATTAGAGCAATCAATATTAACATAAATTATAAGAAAACAGAACGTTAGCTGAATCTGTTATAAAAAAAGGAATTTTTTTCCAAGTTGATTTTAATTTTGAATAAATAAGAGAAATATTTTCTCGGGGAATGTGAAGGATAGTTTTATAGCATCAGTCTATCAGAAATAATGCCCTGTTGGCTCTGTTCTCTGCTGTTCATGCTGAAGAGCTCAGACTTTAAAGCACTGGTTTTTCTTCTTCAGATACAGAGTGAAAGTACTGATAATGAACATTTCATAAAAGCACAAAGACCTTTATCAAAGGAAAAGATGCATAATGCATTTTCAGCATTATTATTATTATTATAGCACTTGCCTTTACACAATTATTATTTGATGTTTAGGTTTGCTCGAGAAGAACATCTGAAAAAGATCTGCTAAGTCAAATCCAATGCTTCTAAAAGGCACTTAATGAATTTTTCTTGGTGTGTTTATGTTGAGAGGTTATTTATTCGGAGATCGTCTGTCATTTTTTTGTGCAAAACGCTTGAATTTTTTAAGTCTATTAGTGAGATTACTTGTGCAATGGATATATTTTTCCCCACAGAGGCAGTCCTGCAGGAGCCTCCTGCATGTTGATTTAGTGCTTATGAAATATGCCTGCTTGGCTGCCCTGGAGACCATTTTTTTCATAATTGGTGGAGACACAGATCCAGCCCTTCCTGAACATGCCCGATGTGTCTGCACACACCAGCACACAAGGATCTGAGCAGCCTCAGCCCCACTGTGCTGCTGGGACAAGGAGGGTTTTGGAGATGCCCCATGGGAACAGAGGTTCTGACCTCTCCCATCCATGGGATGGATTTGGAATAAACCCATGGCTCTACCCGTGGTTAGGTAGAGCCACCTGAAACACCCATCATCTGGGCCGCGCGGAGCCAGATCCTGCTTTTTCACAGTAATATTAAAACTGAGCCTGTGTGGGAACCAAACTGGGGTTTTTTTCCTTATTATTGATTCCATTACCTAATTTCCTGAGGAATTCCTGCAAAATTCCCTGAGAAACTGCACATGGGAGAGGACAACTCAAAAACATCATTTCAATTATGTATGGCAGATTTTCATGCCCACTTCAACCACCTCGTGACACGAGAGCCAGGAGGTCGGCTCAGTGCCGGGGCCACTCTGCCTGTGGTGCTTTCCCTGCACAAGGGGAAAGTAAATAAAGGCAATGCTGGGATGGGGAAGGGCCATATCCTGTGCTTCCCCCAGTCTTCCTAACCCAGCACCCAGCTGGTCCATGTCCATCACTGCAGGGAGATGTTTGGGAAAAACACTGGGACGGGTGGATTTTTTTCACCTGGGGGTTAAGTTCATGCTCCATCTACATCACTGGGCAGGTTAATTGAATCGACAACACATTAAACCATGTCACATTAGTATTAAAAATCAATGGTATGGACCAGACATCTGAGAATCAGGCAAGGCAAAAGATGTTATTATTTTTCCCCCTGCTCTCAGCATCTCTTTTAACACTGCAAAGGCTGCCAGAGCTGAGAGGCGGCAACACAGAACACATCCCTTTAAACTGAGGAGTTTATCACTTCAGCTCTCCTTTGCCTCCCTTCCCTGGTCAGTTGGCGCCTGGCAACACAACCTTGTCTCTTATTAGTGCTGAGGCAAGAGCCGAGGCCATGCTCGGGCGATCTGACAGTTCAGGCCCTTGTTTTTACAGATTACCTTCAGCAGCTGAACTTGTCAGACATTTTGGGAGGAAAGAGCAGAAATGAGTAATGGAGGCGGTCTGATTATAGCCACAAAATTCAACCAACCCCAAAAGGATGCATAGCTGCTCCGAAAACCCCAAGCAGATATTTTCAGGCATTTGCAGGCTCTGGGGCTGCCGAGGTTGCTGCCAGCAGCAATAAACTCCTGCGATCCGATCTCAGCGCACGCCCAGCCCAGCCGGCTGTTTCATTTGGGTGAGGTGCAGAGGGCAGAAGTTCCCTTTGTTTAACTTCACTCCCAATGACAGGGTCTGTGCAGAAACCCAATGATTCAGGGCTGTTGTTAAATCTTAATTTTATTGCCATTTCCTTGAGGGATCAAGCGCTAGTGTGGTTTTCCTCACTCCTCCGGGTCTCTTTGGGGAACAACGGTGTTTTGAGATCCCTGGATTGCCATTGCATGGCTATAGCAGATAAAGCACTTAGAACTCTGCCTTTGTCAACCAGGAGAAGCAGAGGTAGCCAGAAAACCATAGAATCATAGAATATTCTGAATTAGAAGGGATCCACAAGGATCACTGAGTCCAGCTCCTGGCACTGCACAGGACAACACCATGAATCTCACCGTGTGCCTGAGAGCATTCTCCAAACGCTTCTTGGGCTCTGGCAGGCTTGAGGCTGTGGCCACTTCCCTGAGGAGCCTATTCCAGTGCCCAATCACCTTCTGGGTGAAGAACTTTTTCCTAATATCCAGCCTAAATGCAGGAGTGCCTCGCAAGGTGGTGTTGCAGCGCTGCAGCATCCGCTCCTCTGCCCCTCCAAGCCAGCTTGGTCTCCTCCTCAAGGTGTGGGGCTCAGGAAACAGAGATTTTTTTCCTTCCTGGTCTGAAATTTAACTTGTACCTGAGTTTTGACAGCACTGACAACAGTTTTTCGTTTTGCTGTGTTTCTGCAACGGACAAATGGGGATGGCTTCGGGCTGAGGTTGAAGCAAGAGGGAGGAGATTTCTCCCACAACACTCAAACCCTTAAAACTAGGCGTATATGTCCTGAAAGCAAAAGGATGGTCTGACTCCAGGCACTCCTGATACCTGCACAGAGAAATGCCATACAGCCAGACAGTGCTGCACCAGCACCAAACACTGCTCTCAGTTTTTCCATCAAGTTGGTTAATGGCCACATATCTAGCCAGAGGTCAGACTGACCTCAGAAAACGTAGACAATGCAGCTCACTCGGTCTGTAAACTGAGCCCAACACCAGGAGCTGTAAGATGAGGCTGCCCAAGCCAAAAACCTCAACCCCGTGACCTGACTTGGTCAGACCTCGATGACCCTGAGACAGCTAAACCTCCATTTTATCATGGAACAACAGATCCTGCATCCTTTTGTGGTCATTCCAGCCATGGCCAAACAGGCACAAGGGTTTTAACGCTGAGACTGGGTGAAAAATTTCTGTTTGCTGAGCTAACTTGAGAGACTGAGGATGTTGGAAGGAGGAGAGCCAGGGCTGACACGGAGCAGGGAAAAAATAAAGGCTTTTTGTGCTCTGCATTTATTTTGCCCAGTTATTTGGAACACCTTCCTTAGAGGTTTTTTTTTTCTTTCTGCCTAATTGTGATCATCTCTGATTCTTTCAAATTATTAGCATTCAGAAATAACAACTATTTGCATTCAGAAATAAAGCATTATTATTTCTTTCCAGTATTTTTCGTAGGTGTTTTCATTCAGATCCATCCAATGAACCCAACCTGAATTAACGAGCCTGCCTAGGCAGTTTTTAGATAAAAGCAAAGGCAAGGAGACATTTCTGGTTTTGCTGCTGCTCACCGATGCCCAACAGGCACCTCATGCTGCTATCCCCTGAAAATAATCGGAAATGGTCCCAAAGAATCAGCAGCTGCCCTGGCGGGACCGCCTCCACCCAGTTATCAGAGGACACCTGATGATGTTAAGCAACAGCAGAGCAGTGCTGATGTGTCTCCCGTGGTTTATATCTAATTACAGAAAGGGCACCTCTTGACCAGCTGCTGCCCAAAGCGGTGCCCGCTCTGTCATGTTCTCCCCTTCGCCGACACCCTCTCTGCCTCTGATCAAAGGGAAACGTGAGGAGCAGCTCCTCCTGATCTGAGGAAAGCTTTTGACACAGTTAACTGTAGCATATTAATTAACAAACTTCAGCACTGAGGCTCCTCTGATGCAGCCCTCACAGGGTTTCAAAGCCAAAGTGGAGGAGGAGGGAGTGGATGTTCGTGTGTCTGGGTCCTTTGCCATCACGGAGATACAGCAGCCAGGCACAGGACCAGCAGCCAGGGTGGTGGTCCAGGGTGCCAGGAGGGGATGGACCTGCAGCAGGCTGGGGCTAGGCAACCCCCACCCACCTGGCCAAGCTCACCCTTTCATTCTCTTACAGCCTTGATATCCCACGGAGGGGCTTCTCACTGTGTTTTGGCTCTGTGAATTTTTAAGGAGATAAAAAAAACCCCTCAGGTCAGAACAACCCACCTGCCAAATGCCTGCCCAGCTGCAGGGGCTGCCTGGCTCCTGCTACCCCACATCCCAGCTTGCTTGTGTCCATGTTTGGACCCATCATGCTTCCTCAGTCTGTGCTGCAGAAACCTGAACCAAGGGAAAATGGGGCAGTGGATGACAGAAATGTCACCATGGCCCCAATGCACGGAAAATGCAGGCCATGGAAATCGGGTCAGCTTCTTCTGGTGTAAATCAGCATTCCTTTGCTGAAGCCAGTGGAGTTAAAAGAGTACAAGAAAGACCAAAATTAGGTCAATCAGATGCACAGTTCCTTTTATGCAGCAATGTAACCCTCTTCTTTCTTCCTACTACTCTGCACAGTCAAGTAGGTCAGAAGTATCTCCTGTCAGGCAGCTGGGTCTACCGAGGTAGCTCTGAAATATTCTCCAAATCAGGAGGATGTAAGGAAAAGTCATCCTTGTCCCCTTCTCCCATTGCAGTCTCTCAGCACAGGTCTGAGGGTGAAACAGGCTCTCAGGTAGGGGCTGATGAAGGTGAGAACTAAAACACCCCCCAAAAATCTCAGTCTGGACTTAACCACAGGTAAACCACATTTATAAATACCCCATTCATTGCACTTGCCTTCTGGGCAGGGTTTTGCCATGGGCTGTGCTTGCAAGGGACATCACAGACACAAGGAGGAGCTGCTCTGGTGGCACCCAGGAACCCCTCAGCTACCCGCACTGGAGCCTGATCCCTGTGGGAGCAGCACCATGTGCTACTTCAGGGTCTCACAGCCTTCCAGCACCACTGGCACTGGGGCATGTTTTCCTTCCCAAATCTGTGCTGGGCCAGTTGACACAGACCTGTCCTCAGTGGGTGGGGCAACAGCTCCTCTATTTCTCTGCAGAGCCTCTTATACACAACCTTATGTACATATTTTACATGCCTTGAACCAGTGAGACCAGAACAACTGCTTAACACCCACCGGAAAAGAAGCATAATTGAAACAAACTGGAAAGAAGATTATTAGTGAAGCAATCCAGCTTCCTATTTTCATTCACCAGGAGCGGTGCCAAAAGGTAATTCTGAAGATGGAGAAACTCTGAGGGGAACCGTGGTGGAGTCAGCGGAGCAGCGCAGGGAGCGCTAACGTGGGTGAGAAATGGTCTTGAATCGCTGAACACGTTGTTCAAGCTGTAATGATTTTGTGATTCTGACTGAGAACTTTCTGCCTGAATCATAAAATAAATAAGGGTCCTGGAGCACCACGCTTTTGTGGTGCTTTGGCTTTTGTACCAGCAGCCAAGGAGATGAAATCATGAGACTTTGAAAACCCGAGCTGCTCCCAAGTTTGGCAACTCCCCTCTGCGGTGAGGAATGAAAGCCCTGTGCCAAGTCAGTCACAAATTATGAACAGCCCCAGAAATGGCGATTTCTTCTGCCTCCAGCTTTTTTCAATATTCTCTACTCTTCTCTTAGATTACTCCACATCTCGTGCTTGCCTTACCTCATATCTCTGTGGAGTCTCTAGTGGTCTGCAGACCATCTGTAATGGGTGACTAACACATGTTAGCACCAGTTCTCCCACTGGCTGTCTATGGAGCTGGGATGTGATGGGCTGGATAGTGAGGGGTCTGAATTGCTTATCACACTGAGATGTTACTGTCACAACACCCACTTCAGACAGCGATAGTAGCAGCCAGAATTTGGTCCAAAAGCAATAAAAATGAATAATACTAATTTCTGCAACTATTTGCCACTCACAGGCAAATTATGGCATTTCTTTGCCATACCTGAGACAGTAGATGCCACAACATACCTTCAGTGCCATCTAGCTACTAAGTTACATGGAGAGATAAATTTGCAACCAGCGCTAATTGCTGTAAGGCCCATCAGTGGCTCGATGTCCTGTTGCACCAGCTGATGCTCTGCCCTCAGGGGTCTAATCAGGATGGTAATGAAAGCCACGGAGATAATTCACAACTATAGAAGAAGACTCTGCTTTAAATGGTTGTTTATCTAAAGTATGGCAAAGTGAATTCCTCAGAACAAAGGATAAATGAATAAATAACTACATGCACCCCAAACCCACAGGATATTTCCTTCCACTTGTAAAAGCACTTCAGTATCTCCAGGCTCTCTGAACATTGCCAAGAAGGAGCAACGGCGCTTTTGTGGTTTAGTTTTTATTTTGTGAAGATGTAAAGAAGCTGTGAAAAATATCTCCCTTGCTTTAAACTTGCCTTGGGTTTCATGTCCATGTCCATATCTATCATGTTACCTCCATGTCCATCATGGAGGTATTGCAGTACTTTGATCCCTACTGTCTCCAGAACTGCTGGACTTTTCTAGAAAATACAATAGTCTTCAAAATTCCACAGATCCACTGCCTGGTGGTGACTTTACTGACCCCCTGTGATGACTGCACCCACAATGTATGTCTAGCTAAGCATGAGCTGTGCCAAGCTGGCAGCAGGCTGGGAAGCAGGTGGATACTGAGGGATACAGCAGACATGTAGCTTTCTCTGGATAACTCACTCTGAACCGAGTTGGTGTTTCATGTTCTCCACCTTTGGCCCAGACTGTGGACCCTTGCCACATGGTTTGGTGTGTCCTGGACCAAGTTTCTTAGCAAAAAGCTAGAGAAAAGCAAAACAGAATTAACTTCAAAAAGCGGTTGTTTTTATGACATACTGTACGTTGGTGGGGTTATTCCATTTATGGTGTAATTTGCCCAGATAAAACCTGCCTAGAAATGACCTTATGATCTGGATATGATGCTGATAGAGGATCATATGCACTTGTGCTCCTACAACGTCAAACAGCAATGCTTGGACAAGGATCAGCTCCACGGATGGAGCAGGTGAGTGTCCCTGCCCACTCTGCAGCTCTGATCCTGCTCTGGGTGCATGCTCATGGGAAGATGGAATCGGTCCCACCAATAAGAGCACAAGGAGATTCCCTGGCTGTGGTGGCAGCACATCTGGCAGCGATGCCACACTGCTGATGGCAGCAAGACGTGCGTCAGAAGAACTTAGTGCCTGTCAGAGCACGGTGAGGACTTTGACCTCCTGTTTGCAGGATCTTAATGCTGGAGAGTTTATGCACACCAGAATATTACAGAACCACAGAATAATTAAGGTTGGAAAAGACCTCTAAGATCAAGTCCAACCATTGATACAGCATCACCGTGTTCATTACTGCCACATTCACATGTTTTTTTAACATCTCCAGAAACAAACAGCATTGGCTATTTCAGGGAGCCCAAGCCAGCTTCTACTGGCTGACAATCTGTCTGTACCATCAACGTCAGCGGAAAAGTTTTTGGAGCATATTAGTAATTGAAATTAGTGCTGAGGAGGATACTCATTTCACACGGATGGACCTTGGCAGCATGAAGTGGGTCTTAAAAAGAGTATTTGTGTGGCACCTATAAGGAAAATTTTAGTCAATCCTCAAAGCTTGCACTGCAAAAGGTAGATCTGAGCATAGCAAAAGCTGACAGTTCAAGCAGAGAAGGGCTGCAGCCCTCAGGTGTCCCTCTGAGCTGGAATTACCATACAGACACTTAAATAAAAATGAGCCCAGCTCTCGAACCTGACACCACATCTCAATCCAAGCCCTGCTGATTTACGCCAACCAAAAAGAGACCTGACCTGCAGGGCCAAACCCAGCCCATGGCTATATCCCGGCAGCCGTGGTGATTTAGAAGCTCTGTCAGTGTCAGTCACCAGTGGGTCTCGTTGAAAGCCAGATTTATCTTGTAATCTGCACTAGAGGCGTAAACTGCTACTGCTGCTCCCACGCAAAATAAATCAGCCCAACGCGGCCCAGGGCTGGTAGCTGTGAGCGTCAGCCCTCACTCTGATTTATAAGTCCTTATCCTAAAGTCAGCGGTGGCCAAACATGGGCAGAAACTTTCCCTCTCGCCTACCGGGCGACACCTTGGGTTGATATCAGCAGGACTCCAAGAGCAGGGTGGCATCGGGACCTGCCCCCTCTGTGGGCTGCAGCCAGGGAGGTCTGTGAGCTCTCCGGGGGCAGGAACAAGCCTTTTGGTCAGGCTGATGCTCAACCAGGCACCCCCAGGCTGAGACCAAAGCTTCCCTGTGCAGTGGCAGCACAAGCAAACACTCCTGTGAGGAGGGTGAGTGACCAGCACTGCTGCCTTGCCTGGGGGGGGGCTGCTTTGCTGTGGGAATTCCTGAGCAAAGGGGGTTAACTCAGCCTTCAGGCTCACCATTATTTTAGGCATCTTTCTCTGGTTCTGAAACACAGGCTGACGAAACTCAGGAAGAAAGATAGTAGTATAATAACCGCCCAAGTGTAGTCACACATCGTATGCCTCCCATTCTTCATATCCCTACTGCGAGCTTATGATTTCAGCAGCTCTCCCCTTTGGGATTTTTTTCTTACCACATAAAGAACATTCTTTTTTTTTTCTGTCCTGCACAGCACACACCTCCACTGCCCTGGCACGCTCCTTTTGCAGGCAAAGCAAAACTTGCTAGAGATGGGTGACTGCTGAAAGCCCCTCCAGCAAAGGGAGTACAGGATTTGGGGATGCATCAGCAAAATGGTGATTGCCACTCATCCAACCACGGCCACAGCCATGGGCTTTGGCAAGCAGTGACCCAGGAGCCAAAGGATGGACAATGCTGTTTTCCTGGCTGCATGAGGCAGGCTGATGGCAGCCCATGAGAGCCCACACAGATGAAATGAGTCTCCAAGTGTTGTGCTGGAGTCTGTGCATTCTTCAGTGTCGGGTGAAGCCACAGGGGTTTGGCAGAGCAGCCACAGCTACACCCGGTCCCTCCACAGAGAGTGGTGGCAATTTCAGGCAGCAAAATAAAGTCTTGGCACTGCCAAAAAACCACAGCGATTATCAACAGCATAAGTAATCAAGTAAAAGCAGTTTTCCACAGCTGAATGACCAGATTGTCAAGCATGCAAAGAGTAGTAGCTAAAATTGATGCAGCTCACATGGATAATTTCTACCAGAATTATGTTATTGTATTAAAACAGTGATGCATAATGTATGGGAGTATATCTCTGCCATAAACATTTTACATTTAATTTAAAAGTCTCTGGGTCATTCGAAAAGTTCTCTCATTATGTCGTGCAGTCCTTTGTGGACTCAGCAATAGCAGGGTCTTTAAAAAAAAAAGTTAAGGGAATCATACGGATTTGAAATACTTGAGCTAGGAATGGGAGTGTGAGCTGAGCACTGTGTGCCAGTATGTCCTGGATGGAACAGCCTGGGGGCCAGGTGCTATGCAGAAAGTGGACATCCCTGGAGGCATGTTGTTGTGCAACAGGCTTGTAGCAGCAGAGGAAAAATCAGCATGTCTGATCCTGAAGCTCTTGCACACATTTAACATTCATGGGAGTGAAATCCCTGAGCTGGCTACCTTGCAACACGGGTGAAATTGCCAACTAGGTGGAGGGTTGCACCCAACATGCACCCAGGGTGGTTCCCACTGGCACTTGCTGTGAGCTGTGGGTCACTGCATTTTACAGCACTGAGACTCACTTGTTCTGATTAAAAGTCACTCCTCTCTCCATGTTGGGTAATCTCTCCCTGACAGTGCACAGAAACCCTTTGCATCTCCCAGAGGCCTTTTTCCTTCTGTGATTTTCCATGGCTCCAACACGGCCATGAACACCACAAGGGCATATCCAAATGGATCTCATTGTCTGGGTCATGTCCCCAAGGCCTTTCCACTGACAGCAGCTCCTGGACTCTGCTTTGCTGCCACTGAGCAGGGAGGATCAGCTGGACACGACAGGGAGCTCAGCCAAAACGTGGAGCTCAGTGCTTGATTCAACATGAAAACCACCATCAGCTGGGGACGAGATCTGGACAGCCCATGCAATTTTTTTGTCATCTGGGAAGGGGCTGATCAAAGAGCTGCTGGCAGGTAGAGCAGGGTGATGTGGTCGGGCAGTGCTGCAGACCCACGGGAAACCACAGGTCCCTGAGATGAGAGTTCACCAGAGTCAGTAAAAGCAGCCTACTGACTTGAACTTCGTTATTTCCTACATTCAGACACTCTTTAAACTGATCTCTTCTTTCCCTTCCCCCAAGTTTTATATCCTTGGATTTTACCAGGTAATCTTTCCTCTCCATGGACAAGGAAGGTTTTAGAAGCTTTAAGGTAATAAAAGCATTGGGAGAAAGAAAAGTAGTGGGGTTTTCATGTACTGTGCAGCACTGTGCAATGGTAATTTGGAGATATAAATGCTATTTCTAGTTTCTGTGCTGCTCTGCCCTGGGAATTCTTCCTCCATCCCTTCTGTTTCCACCTGCATGAGGGGCTCATGCTGCCACCCTCTCTGCAGAGGTTCTTACTGTCCACCCCAGTTCCTCACGTGCCACAGAAGAGGCGTTTTCATTATGAGCATGAGGAACCAGAGATCTTTGTTGCTATCTAAACATCAGCAGCTTTAATATTTGTTGTTCTCAGATTCCTGCCCAGCAGCCTGTGCAGCTTTCCATATAAAGACAAAAACGTCGATCAATACTTAGCACAGCCACACCATGCAATTCATTCCATCCCAAGAGGGGGTTTTACCAGAACTGAATAACAGGAAAAACCTGCAGAAATGATAGTGATTCCAGATTTCAGTGGATATCACCGGGAAACAGAGTGGCCGTATGGATCTCCCACCTACCAGCAGTTGCTGGCAACACAACACACTTCACTCCTGAGATGCACATTTAGGGTTGGGTTAAAAATAGATAAAGGAAGGGGAAAACAGCATAGTGATGTTTGTGAGGTTGGCACACACGCCAGCATGGTAAGAAAGGCACTGGGCAGGGTTGATCCTGTACAACCCCTCAGCACAGGGATGGGGCTTTGCCCCTTCCTCCTGGGAGATGCTGCTTAGGGAAGCAATGGAGAAAATACAACGGGAGTGAGAGCAAAGCAAAGTGCAGTTCAGATAAGGACTAATAAAATGCAGTTCTGACGCACGCAAGGCGTGTAGGGAGTTCCCACGCATGGTGCCAAAGCCTCATATGAAACACCTTCTCTGGAAGATGGGGATAATGATACTTCGTTCCTCCGTGTCTGAGATGAATGGAGAATGCTCACAGCATGCCTGCCTCCGGTGAGCAAATGGCCTCACCCTGATGGCCCTCACATGAGGGTCTGCTCAGCTCAGAGTGGGTTTTGCAGCCTGGACCTGTTTGGCGATGGCAGAGAAGGGAATGTCATACAAACGAGTCCAGAAACAAGGCTTCCCATCCCACCTGGGAGATGACCAGGTGAGGTGAGATCACCCCAGTGAATGCCTGGGACACCCGCAGCCAGACCCACCCATCATCTAGATTTGGTACCACCATGAGGCCATCAGTACCAGCAGCTCTTAGCATGGAAAACACCTGGATTTGGGGCACAGCACCATGCAGAGGACCCTCATCCCTGGGGTGACTGAGGATGGGGGCAGCCTGTGGGCACAGTGCACAAACCACCCTCAGCCTCCAGTGTGCTCACAGACGGGCTTTTGGTGGCCCTTGTCTCTAATTTGGGCAGCCAATGTGTAAGTGCTGGGTGCCCTTATACAGCCTGTGAGGACAGGGCTGTGCAAGGGAAAGGGGTGGAGAAGAAAAGAGACATCAGTGTATGTGCACATTTGTGTGTGTGTGGCAGTTCAGGCACCACCTCATGTCCCTGCTTTATTTATTCTGTCAAATACAAAACCACATGGAAGATGTTTGAGGTTATCTGAATCTTGAACTGAGTTTATCTCCCCTAAACAAATTATCTACTTCTGACTCATTTCTAAGAAACTCAGGCTTCTGTGACCAAGCTTCCTTTACAGTCATCAGTGAATTTTAAATTACAAACCAAGAGGACATAATTTTCAGTGAAAGACGCCTCCTGTGCATTTTGTGGGTTTGATTTAGAGGCTGGAAGACGACACTGAAATATGTGAGTCCATAACAATTAATGAGGATATTCTGGCGTTTACAGCCGTATCACAGTTTCCACCATGGGTCTCCTTTGGTTTTTTTCACTGCTAACAAACACAGAGATTGCATATCTCCACGCCCAGTAACTGCCTCCACATTCATGTTAACTTTACAGAGACACACTGTTTTTCAAGGCCCACGAAAGGCCTTGACCTATAAAATTCAATTTCAAATGGTAAAAATCCCCTGGCCACTGTAGATGCCAGTGACAAACTAATATGTTATGTTCCCTAACGGTCTGTTTTGAGTACTGGCTTGACCTGTAAGTGTTCTAGATACAGCCTGACTAAAATGGGTTTTATTATTTTCCATTAGTGCCTGCCACAAGAAAATCAACGGGCAGTCCACAGGGGAAATAAAAGTATTTTCCTCCTCTAGATAGCATCTGCTGCACATGTAAACAGACCCTTTCCCAGCCCTCTCCTTCCTTCGGTTTCCTTCCAGCCCTCTGATGTGATCAGATTTCCCAAGACTTGAGCTTTGGTCGGGACTCCTGAGGCAGGGTGAGGGTGTCCCCACCTCACAGGACCTGCTGCTGTGGTTGGTTGATGCTCCATCAAACCCCTGGCCCAGGAGCTGGTCAAGGAGTGTGGCTGAGGGATGTTTCCCATATTTTCTGCTGGACTCACTGAGATCAGGAACTTTTTTATAGAACCACAGAATGGTTTTGGGTTGGGAGGGACCCAACCCCCCTGCCATGGTCAGGAATGTCACCAACTAGACCAGGTTGCTCAAAGACCCATCCAACATGGCCTTGAACACTTCCAGGGATGGGACATCCACAACTTCTCTGGACAAAGCACAACACACACACGCTCACACTGCTGTGCAGATCCAGAACATGCCCATCAGTATTTGGGGCAGACACCTGTGTCATGAAGGTGTGTGGCCTCATGCAGGCACCACAGGACAGGGCTGATGGCACAGCTGTCCCAGGCTCAGCTGCACTGCCTGCTCTGTCCCAATGGGACACCTGGTAGCTACAGCCTGAGCCTGCCCAGTGCTGCCTCCACATCCCAGGAACATGCCCCTCAGGCTCTACTCCCCTCCAAGAGAGCTCTTTCCAGCAGTGCTCACCAAGCTTTTTTGCCCTTCTTTCATTTCCCAAAACTTCTTTTTCATTTTAAGGCAAATTATGCAGTTAGAAAAAAATCCCCTAGCATTAAAACCTGCCTCACGTCGTCATGTCTCGGTAAAACAATGACATTTTCCCCTCTTTGATGCTCAGATCTAGCTCTGCAGGAAATTTTACTACCATGACTCTTTCATCTCTCTCCTGGTTTGAAGATAAATGATCCTTGGACTCTTCTGGACCTGCATAAATCACGAAAGCAATCTACTAAGAGAGCTGCCTGTGGCATCGACTTCAGCTGGAATTGAAAAGGACAGTCAAAAATATCCATAGTGCTTAGACAAGGACTAACAGAGCTGGGGTAACCCACAGAATCACAGAATATGCTGAGTTAGAAGGGACCCACAAGGATCGTGGAGTCCAATCCTTAGCCCTACACAGGACCATTCCCAAGAGTCACACCATGGGCCTGAGAGTGTCATCCTTGAGCTCCTTGAGCTCTGCCAGGCTTGGTGCTGTGACCACTGCCCTGGGGAGCCTGTTCAGTGCCCAACCACCCTCTGGGGGAAGAACCTTTTTCTAACATCCAACCTAAACCTCCCCTGACACAACTTCAGGCCATTCCCTCGGGTCCTGTCACAGGTGACCACAGTGCCTGCCCTTCCTCTTCCCCTTATGAGGATGTTGTAACTGCAATGAGGTCTCCCCTCAGCCTTCTCTTCTCCAGGCTGAACCCAATGACCTCAGCCACTCCTCACAAGGCTTCCCCTCAAGGCCCTTCACCATCTGCATTGCCCTCCTTTGGACACCTCCTTTTGTCAAGCAGGACCATGACAGACCTGTGATGCTGAGGATCACTGGAGAGAAACCACAGAACTGAGCAACTTCTGAGGAGATGGTATTCTCTTCCAAAGACAAACAAGTCCTGGCTCATTCTCCCAGGCCACTGAATTCGGTCTTGGGTGTCAGATGTGTGTGACACATCCCCTTCCTAACCACATCCAGCTTGGCTTGATTTGGGGTTTGCCCCAAATCAATCTCTGAACAAGGGGCTCAGGACAGAGAGATGTCACCTTGGGGACTCAAGTTTGGGATTTATGAGAGACAGCTTACCTTATATTGCAAGAAAATTTCAGCCTTTGCTGAGGTTTCATATGCAGGATGGAGAAACTCAAATTGTTACTGCCCTGCAGTCTCAGCATCAGTTTTTCTCCTCTCAGAAACTCCCTTGAAGGTCCAAAATGATGGAGAAGACAACCAAAGCACCAGAAACTTTGCCTGGGAGTGCAGTGACAGCCTCCAGGCAACACCTCCCCTTGCTTGGAAACTCTATGAGAAACCACAGGGACAAAAGGACAGCACATGGCCTGGGGAAAAGGGGGTGATTATTCACACATTCCCTTGCTTGAGGCTGTTTTGGCCAAACTGGAGCAGGGAGCATGTGGAAAAAATATCCTTACTTGAGGGTTGGCTATGGGGTGGGCAACAGTGGCCAGCTCTCAACATGGCTCCAGCTCCACCTGGAGTAAAGCAAATCCTCTGTTGCATGAAGGTTTGGGTGCTGATGAGAGTGTGATACTTGTCCCCAAGCACAGCTTTAACCTACCAGGAGGTTGCAACTGCAGAGAACGCTGCTCCAGCAGCCTCCAATACAGCAAACAACTGCTCTGGGTGACTTGTGCTGTTCTGTGGGTGGGGTGTGGGCTGCAGAGCTATTTTTGTCTCCCCTCGCTTTCATCCGACTGCAACTGGATACCACAAGCCCCATCAGCCCTGAGCAGAGTGTGCACAGCACTGCTGATGCAAAGCACTGTATGCTTGCAGGTAAGGAGATGAGGTTTCTCACTTCTTTTTTTTTCCTTAAGCAAATTTTTAAAGCCCTGTTTGCCAAGTAGTTGTGTTGCTCATCACTCCTCAAATTCAGGAACACCTGCTGAGATCATTCATGCAGTGTTGCTCCCCATTAACTAAGGCATTATCTTGAAACTGGATTCGACACAGACCCCCCATGGCACATCCCTCCTTCCAGTCTGACACAGCACTTCATGATCCCATTTCCAGTCATTGGATTCCAATCCACAGCAAAATCATCTGAGTACATACAGATACCCAGCTATTAAATTGTTTTTTTGCCACAAAGCATCACCACCCAGCACAGTGACCACCCTACAGGTCAGGGTGGGACATAGGGACACCTGGCACAAAGCATGATGGATTATGCCCTCTGGTCTTGCTCTATCTCACTTGCTGTTGCATGGGCATTCCCTCCTTTTCCATCTGCTTTATTCAACTGCAACCACCTTCATTTAAGTGGTAGAGAAACAGGAGCCAGTGTGTGTCAGGAGAGATTTTTTTTGGAATAATTCTCCTTTTTTTCCATCACAGAGCTGCAAACAGGAGCAACATCTCTGAGCTGTAAGAGATGTATCTCATAAGATAATGAAATCAATAACTCAAAGCTCTCCACACAAGTGTAGGGATTCCCATGCTTGGATATCTTTACTGAAGCTTGTGAAATCATTCCTGATTTTCACAGCTGCTTGATTTTATCCCTTCTCTTTTCTGACTTGGACAAACTTGGCAGTTGTTTGCATGGCATTTTACACATGTGGAATTACTGATCTAATTTTGGTTTCTTCCATCCTTTTATTTGAGTGCAGACAAATAATATCCTCTTGTACAGTGTATTTGTGGGAAATGACAAAGGGACATCAGCCCAGAAAAAACGTTGTAAGCAGGAGGACAACGGACAGAGGAAATGGCTTGAAAAGCAATGGATGGAAAGACAGAAGCAGGAGGAGTAGGGGGGATAAATAACTCCAATGGGGTGTTGCACGCGTGGAAAGGAGAACAGTGACTGTGACATTCTGCTTTCTTCAAGACTGATTTCACAAAGTCTTTTGTATCCTCATTGACAATGTGGTCACTGGGACCATTGGACTCCACTCCTCTGAAATGAAGCTCATTTAGGTTGGAAAAACTTCTTAGATCTCAAGTCCTACCATTAACCCAGCAACAGTGGTGCCACAGGCGGGGCTGGTGGGGCAGGGGTCTTAACCTGGAGATGGGGTCAGAGCTGTGCACTTGGATCTCTTTTCACAGACCAGGCGTGTTGATTTGGCAGAAAGTTTGTTACCCACCAGGTGATTTTCAGTGAGAAAAATACCATTATTGAGTTGCTCAGGGGAGTCTGGTGTAGTCCAGCAACCAGTGGCTTATCTAGAGGCCAACACCAGCTTTCCTGCTCCTATGTTTGGGATGGTGTTTTCAGAGCTGGAGGACTACAGACCCAGCCTTCATCCCACATTCAGTTGTGCATTTTTTGATTTATCAAACAAACTTCTGTAGGCTCTAGGGTGCAGTTTTATTAAAATGTCCTTTTTTCCTAACTCCAGAGGATGGTTACAAAACATGCTGAAATTTGTTTTTCACTCTTCAGGGCTTCCAGAACTCTGTGCTCATCTATCTTACGTTATTTTTCTTTCTATTTGTGGTTTTGAGGTCATGGCTCCAGAAATGTTAACTCTTCAAGTGAAGTTCTGAGCCAAAACCAAATTCTCCTTGGAGGAAATACTGACATTTCTACTGGTGCCTCACAGCTGGAAAACACAGAAATGGATACATGGTAATTGATCTCTCCTCTGATCAAAAAGTATCTCATGAAAAATGCTGAATGATAGTGTTGGGTGCATAGCACAAACAGACACAAGCTTTCCCACAAATATTTGTTTGTCTTAAATAAGTCTTCTTGGCTCTGCTCATGTCTTGCCAGAGTTTATTTTCCACAAATATTCTAACAAGAGCTTGTTAGCAAGAATACACATAGAAAATGCTCAAGGTAATATCTGACTAAACTATTTCTGAAGGTCCATTTTAAGGCCAGCAACCCTAAAATCCTGCTATTTTCATGCTTTTGGACTTAACCATCCCCATGGAAAGGGTAGCATTCCCCCTGGAGGAGACCAGGCGTGGGGATGTGGCTCTGAGTCATGAGTCAGATCCTTGTTCTGCTCTGGGGAAGATGCTGATTAACCAGTGACAGCTGGAGAACTGAGACTGCATTTCCATGGTCAGAGGTAAAAAGCTCTAGAAAGGCTCTTCCCTGCTCCCTGCTTTGTGTTATGTGAAGGCAGGAGAACCAGAGGCTCCTCTACTCCCTCTTCCCTGGATGGAGGTGACACTCCCAGTGATGTCCCACGTACAGTACAGCCACAGGGAGCAGTGAGGGTCCTGAACATGCAGGTTTGGGTCAATGGCCTGGCTGCACAACACTGCCCTTCTGCCAAAAACTAGGGATAGCAAAATTCCCTTCCCTTTCCTTCCCTTCCCCGAACACTTAGGAGACCAAGATCCTGCTGGAGCAGGCTGCAACATGAATCCTCCAGGCAGTTTATATATAGCCTGAGAGAATCAAAGAGCATTATTTTAAGTTCATGACCTAGTCTTCATTTTCCTTGGAGCAACCACAAAGCAGCTCAGCTCAGACTTGCACTGTGAATGCAAGACTGGGGCACCTTCTCTCTCCTGTGCTTGAGCAACGGAGCAGATCCTTGGGGAAGCCCCACAGCAAACTGGTACTGCAGAACTGGGATGCTGGGGCTGCACCTTCCAACTCACTGCAAAGCCTGACTGCTTCAAGTCTGGCTTAATTTTGACTCAGAAGAAAACTGCTGAAACTCTCCTCAAAACCAAAGAGAAGACCATTCTGGATAGATTAAAGCATTTAATTTTTATTGAGAATCCTTTACTTTCTATTATTACAGTATAAAATAAACAACAAAACAGGGTTGCAATTCCAGAGTGAAAAATATCACAGAATCATAGAATCATATAAAATCCTGAGTTGGAAGGGACCCTGAAGGATCATGGCATCCAAACCCTAGCCCTGCACAGGACACCCCAAGAATCACAATATGTGCCTGAAAGTGTTGTCCAAATGCTTGTTGAACTCTGTCAGGCTGTGCCCACTGCCCTGGGGAGCCTGTTCAGTGCCCAATGACCCTCTGGGTGAAGAAGCTTTTCCTAATATCCAACCTACATCTCCCCTGACTCAGCTTCAGGCCATTCCCTTGAGTCCTGTCACTGGTTATGAGAGTGAAGAGATCAGTACCTGCCCTTCCGCTTCCCCTTGTGAGGATGCTGAAAAGCACAACGGGGTCTCCCCTCAGTCTCCTCCAGGCTAAACAGACAAAGTGACCTCAGCCACTCCTCTTATGGCTTCCCCTCGAGGCATTTCACCATCCTCATGTCCCTCCTTTGAATGCTCTCTAGTAGCTTTATTATATCTTTCCTACATTTCAGTGCCCAAACCTGCACACAGGACTCAAGGTGAGGCCACTGTTGTGTTCTTTTCTTTTCCTTTTTTTTTTTTTTTAAACCTGGTCAGCCTTTGGGAAACACAAATAATTTTGAATGCATTTTGATAGAAGCAAGTATTTTATCAGCAGAGTTTCAGACTTATCCTGTCAGCTCTATTAATGGTACTTAGCACTTCTTCAGGTACCTTAACCAGTTTCTCAAAGCACATTATGAAAGTATATGGTTAGCTCTATTCTGGACTGATGTGTCTAAAGCTGAGCTGGAAAGTTTTTCATTTCACTTCTAAACCATCATTGCCAATCTGCCTCTGTGAGTTACACTTGTACAGTCAGGAAATGAAACCGTTTTCACGCTGCCTGTCAAATTGGGCAGCACAAACTGGCTACAGCCCCCCCTCGACAGGACAGAGCACCACACAGGAGCCAAGAGATTCTCCTCTGCCACCACCTTCCCATGGGGCTGTTTGCAAATCTCCTCACTGCATGTCTTTTTCCTCCTCTTTTAGGCTGCTGGGTGTGTTCAGACTGGAAATCCTCTGCAAAAAGCACAGTGGCCTCCTGCTGCCACTGATGCCACAGCGTGGAAGGGCCACACAGATAATTTTGGAACAGGAGATGTGACAGGGTGGAAGAGAAAACCAGAAGCATTTTTGCAGAAACGTTGCTTGAAAGCGTTTTTAACAACTCTTCTGGGTTTTATTATCTCTTTAAAAAAAAAACAAAGAGCGCAAAACTTACTGATTGGACTTAAAGAAAATAATGACTCTTGCAAAACATGATCCCAAACAGTTGTGATATTAGCAGCCACCCCTTCAGCATTCTGGTTACGTAGGCACTGAATGAGAAAGGCAGAAGGGTATGTTTGGAAAGGAAACCGATTTTTCACAAGTTCCTCCCTCCACAGCGGGAGACCACAGACTGAGAAGAGCTGACTACCCTTCCGGTAGCAATAATGCAACTGTGCTATTCATAGCGAGACAGAAAAACACCAGCTGATTTTCTTTGCATCATAATCTGGTAACCTCGGAATTAACCTTGCTGGACACAGATCTGTTAACTTTCACCATGCTGCTCCCATTAAACTAGTGAAGTCTGGGACAGAAATAGCTGCCCACAGCTGTTATGAATTGATATATTCCCTGATGATGCTTGGCATTGCCTGCAGAAAAAAAGTTTCTTATTTTATTCTCTGCCACGAAGTCAATCTTTTTTTTTCCTTTTTTTTTTCTTCCTATTTTTAATATTCTTTCATTGCAAACTGATGGTATTAGACTGCTGTGCTATGCTTTGCTTGGAATGGAAAGCAGACACGCTTCTTGAGTCTGCTCTGCAATGGTAACTTCATAGCTGATGGTTTTGGTTTAGGAAAGGAAGGGTGGAGGGCACTGGCCAGGGCTGCAAAGCTGCAAGTGCATCAAGTTACACCGGAGTGTGCCCTGAACTTCCAGCGCTGACAAGGAGCTACAGACCCTGAGATATCCCCTGCCCAGCTGGCAATGACAGAGAGAAAGGGATAGATCCACCTGAGGCCACATCCAGATCACACACAGAGGCAGCCACGGGTTTAGTGCGTGCTCAGAACAGAAATCCCCAAATCTGCAAGTGGCAGAAAAACGGCAAAATCCCCAAATCTGCAAAGCCACCACTGGAAACTGTTTTATGTATGTACCAAGCAGATCTTAAAAACACATTAAGGTCTCTTTGATCTTTCCCACACCTGTTTAGGACTCTTGGGGGTGGCCATCACAGCTGAAGGACATTTAAGCACTGGTTGAATATCACATCCACAAAGTAAAGCTTTCATATAGCTTTTTGAGCCCTGTTTGAAAACTGACTTAATTATCAACAGTCACACTGTGTCCTTGGGACATACAGCATGTTTACTGAAAACAAAGTAAAGGAAGATGTTTAAAGTGAAAACAGTGACAGCAAAAACCCACATGAACTCTTGACTTGATGGCGAGAACATTTGTAGGGCACAGACAAAGCAGCCCACGTGTCAGATCATCTGCTCAGCGCTTGGCAATGAGACACCCAGGCATGAGGGACCTGCCTGCAACCCTCGTGGATTACAAAACACCCAAACTGGCACTATGTGAAGTCTCATCACTGCAGGGCACCCTGGGGTGGGAAACTCACCCCCACCCAGATCCAGTACCACTGGTACAGGTGTGTCCTGTGCTGTCTGCACAAAAGCTCCAGATAACTCATGTTTTCTGATCTTCTGCCCCTTGCTCGACGCATTGCTCCTTTGTTTGCCTTCCCTTGCCCTGCATCTAGAGCAGAGATTACAAGCTGCACCATCAGCAGCCCAGCAAGGTCTAAGTCATAAGGAAGGATCTGAGTCATCTCCCCAGGAGAGTATTTTAGCCATACATCATTGTTTGTTTTCAGGCAAACCCGTACAATTATGCAACATAAATTCTTTTAAAGCATTTGGGACTTCAGTTCAATTTAAAATCCTGTAGGCTTTATGGCCAGAGTGAGTGATTACTAAATGTGTGCATACAAATGAAGACTTGGGAAGACGCACGTGGGGAGGATTAAAGGGCATATGGAGCCTCATACACACACGGGGCAAGCTCTGGCCAGGCTCAACCAGAAGATAGGAGAGCTGAAGAGCCCATGTCAAAAGGTGGGTAATGATATTTGTGGCTCCAGAGCACAGTTTTGCTCTCCCAGCGCAGCGAGCGTTTTCTGAGAGCACAAGGCCTGACTGCAATCTCCTGCGAGTGCATTTCCACAGGCTTCAGTAGAGCTGGGTGACTTTGCCTAGATTAACTCCTGATTTATGCTGGCTTAAATGGGAATGAAAATCTGATCTATTTCAAAACAAGGTTCAGCTACAACAGGATAGAGGGAGACATTAAAACGTCTCCAATCTAAGTACTTTCTCACTCCAGGGAAGTGTTAAGCCAGAGGCATAAGGCTGACTGTTTGCCCTCGGTGCCACAGCCCTGGCACCTTGAGGCCACTCCACTGCCCACTCTGTCACAGAGTTGCAGTGGGACTGTGAGGAAGTCAGAGCCATTGCTGAGATGCTTTTACCACCACTCTGCCTCCTTCCCCTCCCAGAACAGGGAATCACATGGGGGTCTTGTCCCTTTGACCTTATAGGGTGACAAAGGCCCGTGTCTCACCTTCCTTTTCCTTTGCTTTAATTAACAGATGGAACACAAATCACCCCCTTCCAGCACACATTCCATGTGAACCTTTCTGGCATGAGCAAGATGTAAACCCAGGTGTGTAACCTTGAAAGCTGCTCTGCATCCACACCCAAAGAGCTCAGCATCTGTGCTGAGCAGCAGCAGGACCTGTCCAGTGCCAAGGGTAATCACTGCAGCTCGTGGGGCAGGAGGAAAATGTGAGGAAACACAGACCTAACTCATTTCCCCAGTGCCCAGCTCAACCTTGGTGTTCCTTGGTGCTGCCTGCTGTGGTGGAAAACATACCGTTATTAAAATATTACCAGAAGCAGGATGAAAGAAATCTGTAATTCAGCACTTGCAAAAAACCCCAAATTGTTAACAATATTTTTTAAATTTTTATTATTATCATCCTCATCATCGCTACTGTTTAAAGACCCAGTTACACGATTGTGTGAGCCTCAGCCACCACTGTACAAACAAGGTCTTGGACCTTGTGAACTGCAGGGAAAGCTGGGAGCCAGGGATGCAACAACAGAAAGCAAAGAAAGAGATCCCAAAGCTGGGCTTAATGTTTTCTTTAAAATGTACTCTCGTGTTTTCAGGAGGGCTGGCAAATAAATCAGAGCTTGCAATGCCAGCTACCTATTTATTTCTCTCAGTATTACTTTTTTCCTCTTTTTTTTTTTTTTTAAGGGAATACACAGACAGATTTGTATCTCCACATTTATTTTTTACTTACACAGATGTAAACTCTGCTGAAGCTGGGGGAATTATTGACAACTGATACTGAGGCAATCCAAGGCCAGACCCTGACCTATTGATTTCCCTGGGATTGCACGGGACCTGTGCAGTTCATTGCAGAATACAGTCTTTGTTTGTTTTGTTTATTACTCAATATATAACCATGTGGAATAAAGGACACCGCAGAACTGAAGAAATGCCTGAGGATTTCTCTTTAATTGAAATCAGGACTAGGAACATCCTTGCAAATCAAGAGCAGCCAGCCTTTGAGAAAATTCACTGCTTTTGCAAAGTTTACTTTAAAATGGGATTTAGCTTTAACTCTTTGTGTCTCACACCAGCTCAGCTAAATAACTTCTAATGATTTCTCTGAAGTGGCTACGCGCTGCTTAGTAGTCTGGAAACTTCCATGCACAACAGATGCTGGGCAGGATTCTTGTTTATACTAAAACTGTGAACAGCAGCTGACAAAAATCAAGTGCATGTATTTAGTAGAGATACTCCTGATATGGGCCCAAATCCATATTTTTAAAAAAGCGCCCCTGGATGCTCTTTTAAATCAGGATTTTGGTTCAGTCCAGTAAGAACCTATGGGCTCTCCTTGTAGGACTATGACCTAGAGCTGAACTTTACTTAAGTTTGCCCGTGCTTTAGATTAACTGTTAATTCAGAGCCCTCTAATTGCAATGGAGAGTGCAACGCAGAGAGCACTTAACTCCATCTGCAGTTTGGCTCCAGCTCCAGCCCTCTGAGAGTGTCCCAGCCCTCCATAAATGGGTACCAGCCACAGCAAGCAGAAGGAACATCTAAGCTCTGATGTCCTAATTAAAGTCCCGTCGTTTCCCACCCTGGAGCTGCCTGTGCATTAGGAAACAGCCAAACAACACTGTTCCTGCTTAGCTAAAGATTTCACAACATCAACCTTTCCTCAGCTGTATTTTTCCAAACTCCCAGTTCCAGAGGCTCTCATTTCAGGGCGTTTATTAGATTGAGATGTCTTGTAATTATCTGTAACAAAAGGGTTGGTCCTTCCAGCCTGTTGCAAATGGGCAGCATGCCGAACACTAACTTAGCAGCAGCAAGCTCCAAGAGGACCAGGCTATGAAGATTAATGCAACAAACTTGAATTCTTCCACTCCCCTCCCTCCAGTAACTCTGTGTGTGTGTGCGTGTGTGTGGCCGGGAAGGGAAAGAAAGGGCTCCTATGCTCTGGGATAACAGCGAATGCTACTGAAGAGGAAAAAGGGAAACACTGTTTATCCCTAGCAGGGAGATAATTGATCTATAGCCTGCACACAACTGTGTGCAGGCACTCAAAGCAGCCGGCAGCCTCACGGAAGGGACTGTAGCTGCCCAGAGCCCGACCGAGCCTGTCAAACAAAGGCTTTATGGGGACACCAGGGAGAACAAAAGTAGCACATTTCATTCCTTCATAATAAATCTTCCATCTTTATTGTGCAGGGATGTTTTGCTCCTGAGCATGCCGTGTTCCAGAGCAGGGCCCGCCCCTGCCACCCCCAACCCCCCGAAATGTTTGACATTGACCCAGAGCACTGAGTGGCTTTGGCTTTGCCAGGGATTATTTTCACTGTGCACAGCCAGGCCCAGCTGCTCCCTGCTTCCTCAGACAGCTCCTGGGCTCTGAGCAGCTCTATCACTCTCTATTTTATGTGTGCTAAAGGTAATAAAATAACCATTTCTAAATTTAACTAGCATTATATAATGCAGCTTTTTATTATGTAAAGCTGCTGCTTACAATGCCCAGAATATTGATCACTACAAAAAATGCAATGCAACCAGAGCTCGTCGCAATTAATGTTACTGTTTTCCTTTCTTTTTGTTTAAAGGATAAATCAAAGGTGTAATTTGTCCTCATGAATTCACCCCTGCAAAGCAAGGCAGGCACCGGGCAGCGTGTGGTTTGCTGTCACTCAGGCTCACGTGCAGCTTTCGGCTCAGAATGTGGCAGAGGAGATGTCGAGATGACAATTTGTTCATTATCCAAACCACTGTAAAAGGCAAAAAAAGCACACTAACCTGCATACTAACCTGCTACATTTCAAATCAGGTCAATTTTTTTTTCTTTTCTCAGCTATAAAGCAGCATTGTCAACCACTTAAGAATTCCAGGATTATGACTGTATATCATCATTATCACCTACAGGAGATTATGAATAGGTATTTTCTTACAATAGCACATGAAGCCTGAGAAAATGAAAGATGTTTTCCTATTCTTTAGGCCTTTTGGGGGTAGAAAGAGGGGTGGGAAAAGTGAATTAAATATTAGCAGAGCGAACAGATCACTAAGCAAAAAACAATTAAATAGCACAGCAGCCATTCAACAATAACACCAAATCATGATGCAACCGCAGAGCGTGGGGTGACATACTAATCATGGATTAAAGGGACTGATTTGTGTCTCATGAGTATTCATGGGCAAAACCTGATATGTGCAAACTGATCCCAGGGAAATATGTTTTGTGGGAAACATGAGGTTATACCACTGTCTGAGCAAAATGATGATGGCTTTTCTTGACTGTGCCTTAGGGACAAAGGAAATATTTACCTTTTTATCTCCTACTTTCTTTTTTTTCCATGGAGTTGTTTTCCTTCTCTCTGCATAATGAGACACAAGGTTTTTCCCATCTACCTACCCATCTTTGTGCTTGCCTGTACAAACATAGGTGATCATAAAAAAACACTCCCATCATTTGATGTCACCCAGGAAATCAAAGGTCGGAATGAACCACGGAGCATGCCACTGTGGGCAATATTCCTCTAATGGCATCCAGTAGGCAGTGTTTCCGAAGATGGATCACAACTATAATGAGATGGTGTAATTCCAGCCCCACAGCAGTTATGCTGTCAGCAACTGTGCATGGCTCATCCATGGGCAAGAGGGCCTGGGACAGCAAAGAGGAAAATGTCCTGACTTGGAGGGAGTGTCTTTTCTGCACCATTAGAGTGGCCCTGGCTCAGCTTCAGTGCAGAGATTGCTGTTAGTCACAGTCCTACACAACCTTTTTTTCTTCCAGTTATCTTCAGCTCAGGATGCAGAAAAATTAAAAGCACTAAAGGGCAAAATTACAGAGTCATAGAGAAATTTCCCTTATAGACCAGATAAGACTCCAAGAAACCAATGAGTCCAATGAGTTCAGTACTGAGAAAACTTCAAATATACTACGTAACTTTCTCTCTACTCACTCCAGGAGGGTGAAGAAGATCACACACCCCTGGTGGAAAGCCAAGGAGCTCTACAGCTCTTCCAGGACCAGTCCTGTCTCCTGCTCCTAATGCTCCTGGGCCTTGTGTAATGGCACTTGAGGACTTCTGCTGGCCTCCAGCCACCGTAGTAGCCATCAGGTAGCAGACACAAGATGAGAGCTGCCCAGGCCCCCTTAATTCCAAGGGTCAAGGACCAATGTGGCTTCTCTCCTCTGTTCTTCATTCTCTATTCTCACTTCCCTCACTCAGTGTCCACCTGCCTTTCTCCAGTCTCCTTTCAGCCTCAGGAAGGAAAATAATCTCTACTGGTGTCTGAACACCAGCTATTGCCATGTATATAAAGGGACATGTGCTTTGTGCAAAACACTCTTGTGAAATGATCCTTTACAACATTTTCCACTAAACAACTACTCCAAGACACGAACGAGGCCACCCGTGACTTCAGTGTCACCGAGGAGACCGTTGCTGGACATCCTGAGGCATCTGACTTATGTAGCTCCAGCCCTGGTAAAGCAGACTGGTTTCTTTTCCCTATTTTACAGTTTGGAAAGTCCCTGATTTCTCCATCTACATCCTCATCTGCCATCAATCATCAGTGTCAGCACAGGACTGTTTGTTAATATTGAGATCACTCTTCTCACTCAGCCTCTGAGCAGTTGCCTTCCTTTCAGCACAGTGAAAAATCCAGCAGCTAAGGCAGTACATTTTTATAATCTTAATGGAGCTCATACTTTAAAGTTTAAAGGAGCTTAAAGAGTGGGAAAGCCCCTGTGGAAAATCCAGTGTTTTTGTATGCAAGTCAGGTTTTTGGTTGTGTGTTAGCTGCTGTTATTTTCAGTAGCCAATGTTTCATTTCTGTTCAGAAGCAAATGTAAGAAAGCAAGTGAGCAATTTATAATGAAATAATCAATGTTAGTGGTGAATTTGCTGGTGCCTTTGCACTTAGTCTTGCCTATGATCAGAAATTTCTCTTGGGGGCAGCATTTCTTACAGAGATGGATGGATTTATTTTCTGTCTTCAAAATGTTTACCAGCACATCCAGATCTCCTGCTTCAGCTGTACCTGCTGCTTGGGGGCCAAGAGCTCTCCTCACTAACGCCAGCAGGGGAGAATAGAGGCATCTTGAGGTGGAAAACCAACCCACAGGCAGGCCACTGTCCCTTTGCCTTCCCCTGAAACACCCCATTCAGCAGCTTTGGATAAGGCACTCCATGAGAAACTTGCAGTTCACCCAACCCATCCTTCATGAGGCTTGAGAGCCCCTCATCCCTCAGGATGGGCTTCTCAGGAGCACCAAAGCACAGGCTGCCTGTAGTGGCACCAAGCACCAGGGCTCACTAATGCTGGCATGAATCTGAAGCGGTGTCTCCACAGCAAGATGAAGCATATGGAGCTGACTCCAGGCTGCCAAGAGCCCTAAGTCGCCTAATGCCTGCCCACGCAGCACTGGCTTCTGCCCTAAGCCTTTATCCCACTGGTGTGGGACACAGGCAGGTCTGCTGCTGAGTGTGTGGGCTGTGGGTCACGCCAAGGTGACGGACAAAATGCAGCCAAGTCACGCTCTGTGTAGGTCAGACGTGGGAAGCTGCCCCACACACATGCCAGCAGGTTACAGAGCTATAAATGTTTAATTGGTTTCCCCACATCAGTCCCAGAGGGTGAGTGAAGCCCTGCAAGGTGGATGGGACGAGCACACGCAGTGTTTGCTGTAACGCTCAGGACCACGGGCTCTCAAACCCTGCGGGTTTCTCAGGAGCACATGTCCAAACCAGGGGAAAATACAGCTGAGGACAGCTAATTGAGAGCCTGGCTGTGAGCAGTCCCTGAGCACTCAGCTCTCCTGTGAACTAAACACAAGGAATATGGCTGAGATTCAACGTCTTGGAAGGAAAGTGCTTACGAGCAAAGGGCTGAAGAAACTGAGCAGTGTATTGTGAGAGATGAAATTAAGAGCAGAAGGGTGTTCCTGCGGGGAACAGTCCCAGAAACCTGAACAATTACATAGCAAAAAATAAACTGAGGAGCTTTACACCAACGGAACTTCACAAAACTCAGCAGGCGGAATGTCAGGAGTTCAGTATTTACCAACAAAGTTGAGGGGACAGTTGTACTCACAGCTCACTTAACCATGGGAGCTCCAAAATAGACACTTCTGAAAGCAGGCAGAGGCAAACCCAGGCCATTTTTGGGAACTGCCCTCTTCTTTTTTCCCTCTTTGAAATTGAGGTGACTGATTTTCAGCTTGCTCATGTGAATGTAAATCAGAAGCAAATTTAGCAAAGGCGGGGTGATGTGGGTGTAGTGTGCTGGAATGCCTGAGAACCCTCCTTATTGTTATTATTAAGCTGTAACTGCATGTGGCACTATAGATCAGCCCACCCTGCTGATAACAGTTTTTAGTAGCACTACACCTTCCTAACGAGCCCGAGACTGCTGGGATTTATTAGCAACACACAACAGCGAATGCCTGAGCATTCCAGCATTCCATCCCAACATTCTTCCTCTGTTGGGAAGAGCTGTGGCTGTTTCCTTCCCATCACTGGTGAGGTTGGGCCACTAAAACCCCTCTTCCAGATCTCTGTGTTTTGCAGTGCTTCTCTGAGCAAGTCATCTGTTCTGCAGACTTTGGGGCTTATTAACCACAGCGGTTTTCACAGGGGGAACAGAAGACCTTCCTGCAGAAATGAAGCATAATGAAGTGTAGTCCACCTGGATGTGGCTGGTTACCTTTGCTCACCACCCCCGGGTGTGGGAGGATGACAACCTCACTGCAGAGATGTGCACTTCTGTTTAGTGCTGTGGAAAATGCTTCTGACCCTAAATTCCTCTTCCCATCCATCCCTCATAGGGCAATTTCCTCTCTTTTGTCTTCTTGCTGGGAACAATTTCCTGCCCTTTCCTCCTGTGCAAGATGCTCATACTCATCTCAGTAGCATCAGGAATCTAATTTGGGGTATCCTAGCGTCACAACCACAAGGCTGAACTGACTCACAGAGGTCCCACTGGTGATAATCAAGCATGGAAGTGAGGCTTACAGACATCTCTGTGCAGGGTAAGACAAGGTGACAGACAGAGATGGGTCCCTTGCCCTGAACTTCCTGGGGCCACTATCACCCTGGGGCATGAAATCATCACTGACTTCTTACAGGACACTTCTGGGAGGGTTTTGGAAGCACAGATCAGACCTGACCCCTCTGAGTGTCATCCTGCAGCCCCTGTGTGTTATGAGCAAATCACCTTGGCTTTACAGCCAAAAAAGACGCCTCTTTTCACATCCTTCACTTCAAATGCCAGGACATTGTTTCCCAACGGCAACACTCTGCTGGTCTTGGGGGAAGGGAGAACAGGTCCTTATCTTTAGTATCATAAAAAAGAGCTGCAGAAACATCTTGAAGGGTGTCTAGCCCTCCCCCTCTCAGCCTAGACGAGTAAACATCCTCACTTAGGTGTGCCTTTTACCATATTAATAGCTATTCCCTTTCCGTAATCACTGGGTTATTGCTCAACAAATTGCAGCAGCGTTAATAGCCAGTGACCCGACAACTCAGTACAACATCAAAGGTCGCAGAGTTATCTCACGCAACGAACTTACTTTTGATGAATTGGTACCATTCCCTGGAACATTCTTACAGTAATTTTAAGAGTCATAACATCTTACCACGTGCTGCTTCAACTTTTTGACATGGAGCTAAAAATAGCAAGTGCTGCACAGCCTGGGAGAACAGCTTCAAGTTCAGATCTGAGCTGAAAATCCCCAGTGTTTCAGGCTGTTCGCACGAGCGTTTTGATTTCAGCAGACCATAAAGACAAGGTTAAACCGAGAAGTTTGGATATGAGTCCTAAGCAGGAAGGGGACAGGTATAAAAAACCTGCCTGCCTTCATCTGATTTCTATTTAAAGACTCACAGCATCAAAAGCCTGGCAACTGATTTGCAAACAGAGGCCAGCTCGAAATGATCAGTGATCATAAGCAGATGCTGCTGAGGCTCTGGTTGCTGTGCTGTTTGCTGTCTGCTGCTGCGTCACCACACAGGTGTCATTCCCATCTCGGGTCTTGCTCACCCCCTACACCCCCTAACACAGCTCTCTGGCCTCAGCAGGCAGAGGGGAGTCGTGGTAGTTGTTTGGGTTTTGCCAAGTGCTTTGAGGCCCCTGGATGGAAGGTGCCATTGTGACTGTTATCGATTGCGGTGATTTGCTGGCTCTTTCCTCAGCATCCCGCTGGGAAGGCAGGCACTGTGGGAGGTTTTGAGCTCAGAGGGCAGATGTGTGTCAGGAGCCCCGGTGTGGGCTCTGTGTCCACATGAGGCCAAACCAAGGCTTACAGCCCTCTGCTATGGCCTTTCCAGCACTGCCCTGGCTGCCTGGGTAAGGGAGAGAATCCCTGCCGTTTTTATATGTCTGATTCCTGAGAAAACGCGGAAGCTTTTTCTGTACATAATACATTTCTGTATTATGTTTCCATAACTCCCTTCTGACACGCCTGCTGTTCCTTGATTTGGCCTGGCTAATCTCAGGCAGGGGGCTGTTCCACCCTGATGGGATGAGGGGTGACTGCATTGGAAGCAGTGAGGAGGTGTCTCTGCCTTGTTTACGTTTGGAGCATGGATGCCTGCTCCCAGTCCCGTGGGCTGTTCTGGTTATCAGGCACGGCACTGCTCTGCTGGCAGCTCCCCCATCTTGAGCCATAGCGGGCGATGCAACATGTTAGGTAATGCAGTGTGGGAAGGGTGAACACCCTGCCATTTACTGGTTATTTATACACCCAGATCAGCTTTCTCTGCCTGCCTGTCTCCTTGATTTTTAAAGGGGATTGTGAACATTCAAAAGGTGGTTTTCGACACTGTTGTCCCTCCCCTCACCTGGATGCGGCCAAGGGAATTTTCTTCTGTAGTTCATATCGAAACTTCCAAGACACATTGCTGTGTGTCTTGGAGTAGTCATGAGGCAGTGCCCCTCCCACTGGGATTGAGGTGAGGAGAAGATGCGGATGAAGATGAGGACCATAGCCCCAGAGGTCCCAGAAAGCCCAGTCAGGGGACAGTAGCCCAGTGTTTGGCCTTTCCCCAAGGGTTTAAGGGCTAAGGCTGGAATATCAATCCTTTCAGTAAGGTTTAAAGGCACATTTTAAGGCTGCACGTGCTGTGAGGCCCAGGTGGACAGATGTAAGTGGGATTCCTTGGGTTTGGACTGGAGCAGCATATCTGCTGCTCTGCACTCCTTGCCATCCACTGTTAGATATGATCTGTGCAGGCACTGTGGATCCCAAGCATTAAACCCCAGGCAAACTCACATATGATGTTTTGGGGTAATTCAATCCAAGCTTATGTTGTGTTTGCTGGGCTGTAGACACAAAGAAAGATTGTCATGGCAGTCTTCTTCTACGCATCTGTCCACTCTTCCTTTTATAACTGGATTTCTGTAGCGTTTCCCTCACAGACTATTACCACGCAAATGCCACAGGAGAAACAACAGCAGAGTGGAGTGTAAGCACTGGTCCCGTGGCTGGATGTGGGTTAGGTAACCAGGCTGCTCTGTTCCACCACGGGAGGCTCCTAGGCAAAGCCAATAAAAAAAAAAAGGGGGAAAATATTCTGCACTTGCACAAAGCCTTTTGTGCCAGGAGCTCTCAGCGCCGTACCCACAACAATGAACCGGCCTCGCAATGCTCCTTTGGGGCGGATTAGCACAATCACACACTTTTTGGATGGCGATGTTAGAGCCAGTTAAGGTCAGAATCATTCATTCCAGTATGTCCTGCTGCGCCATAACCAGATCAGCTCATCAGGGCACTTAATCCGTGGATCGGGGGCCCTTTTCCTGACTGCTCACAGCCTCAGCAGGAGGCAGCGGATGCTCAGCCATTCCCTTAAGCTATTTCCCAGATGCTGAAAAACACCAGGATTCTGCAGGGACTCATGTGGCAGAAAGTGATTAGCAGGCTGAGGCGAGAAGCTGGAGAACCTGATAAATTCCCAGTTTCTATTTACTGTTCCCTGAGGGCCTATACAGTGGGAAAAGTGCCCTCCTGGGTGAGTTTTCCACCAAAGGTGGCCCTGCTGGCGGAGGATCCGTGTGCTGCCAGTGGTGCTGTGTCACCAGAGGGCATTGCTGAGACCTGCAGAGCCCAAGCTCAGCTGGGATTGCACCAACAAGCCATGGAGGCTCTAAAGAGGAGAATTTAATGGATTCCACTGCTTACACTATATGGAGCCTACAGGTACCACCCTACACATACTCCAGACAGCAACTATCCAGATCATGCAGGAGTTGGGGTTGGGGTTGGGACAGAAGCTGTACAAGCAGTGGAGATCTGGGATACACCTCCTGGTCCTCCTTGTCACCACATGGCCGATGTCCTTTCATAGCAGCCTAGGAGTGATTAGAATTTAAAAAAAAAAAAAAAAGAGCAAAATAAATGCATAAATAAACATGTATCCTTGCAATGTAAATTAAGGCCATATTGCAGGAGAAATTGAATCGAAAGAATGCAAAGAGCCAAGCAAACAAACAAACAAGCAACAAAAGAAAACCAATTATTTTTTGAGGGAGTCAGGAATGAGTAAACAAAACAATGAGTGCCTCTGGCCTCCAGCATCCGTGCACTGGCACTATCATGTCTCCCTGGGAGTGAGGCCTGGGCTTCCTCTTGGAGTCTCACCGTGATATCCCTCTGTCCTGTGGCTTTTTTAGCTCAGACTAAAACAATTTAATTGTGACACACAGCTTTCCCTGATGGACCTGGCACTGGTATTTTTTGATTAAAGCCACAGACAAACTCCCAGACGGACAAGGATTTATTTTTTCATTTTTCCTTGTAGCTTCCACTTTGGAAGAAATTAATTTCTCCCCCTCCTTGATTGGTCATGCAGTCTTACAAGATTTCCATGCGTCGTTTGAAAACCAGCGTAGACGGTTGGCCTATTGTGAGAAACCACAGGGAGTTTTTAAGCTGTCACATCACAGTTACCAGCTTTAGCTTCACCGGGATGAAAATAGACAATAGCAAGAGGAAGGGGGTTCTGGAGATCTCCAGCTCGCTGTTTCCAATTAGGAAGCGACTTCGGCTCGCTCCACTGCTGTAGCGAATCTTGGTGAGCAGCACAAATTGTCTGAATCCTCGCTCGGGCTCTGTTTCAAGAAACTTCCCTGTTCAGCAAAGCACTTCAGCGCGTGCCCCAGTGCTGCTGGAGTCAATGAGGTTGATGCAAACGCTCCAAGGGGATCACAAGTTTCTCAGCCTTCCCAGAGCCGGCATCTCCCAGCCTGCAGGACGGGGAAGGCAGAGGGAGTCCCCTGGTTCCCACTGAGGGGCCTCGGTGCTCTGCTCCCTCACACCACCTGCACAGCCTCGAGACCTGACCCAAGAGCTCTTGTCTCCTGTACTTTGACCCAAGTTCAGCTTAAGCACAGGCCACTCTCCTGCTTTTAGCACGTTGCTACCCATGGGCCGCACAGCCCATGTCTACCCGTGCTGTAAGGAACCAGCCAGTGATAAACTTACCATTTACTGTATATTTCCTAGCCTTTTCTTGGCTAATTTTACTGATTTTAACCAGGGATTATTCATGTTTTGTGGTCGTGTTCTATCCCACGTCAGTGCGGATGGAAGGATCTGTCCCTCATTTACTGTCCTTCCTAGTTTATTGCCTTTGTTTCTCTTTTCACAGATTAATTACAAACATCTCACTCTGTGAACTCCCACTGTATGGTGGCTGTGTGATCTCAGCGCCATGAATTATAGATGCCTGACATATCACACCAAGCTATTATGATTTTTTTTTCCACAAGCAAGCTATGAATTATGAAGAAGATCTATTAAATTTATAATATTCTCTGTCTTTGGCATAGGAACGGGAAGGCAAAGCCTGATGATGCCTTTTATCGCCCTCCCCTCCCTCTCCGGGCTTGGGCAGTGCAGACAATGCGAATCTCAATATGGACCGTGTATTTAGAAAAAAATTATTGATGTTGTTGAGATTTCAGCCTTGAGGTCCCTCCATCAGTCTCAGGACGGTATCTCATGGCTTTATTCAGACTGTTGGGGGTTGTGGCCGGCCCAGGGCCCCTCAGTGAGGGGCTGCAGGTGACACAGCCTGCCACCCGCTCCCGTGCCAGTGGGCTCCTGCCTCCTTCCCTGCCTCATTCTGCAGGAAGGATGGAGGTGGAGGATGGTGTTTAAACGGTGGAGTGGAGGAAGGCTCTGGCAGAGGGCTGTGACCACCTGGGGCCGCAGGAGAGGAAGGTACAGACCCCCCTGGATGGGCACAGTGACCCTCAGCGCCCCCTCTCAGGGGTTTCCCCTCAGTGGCCCCTCCTCAACACTTCCCCCGGGATCTCCCCTCAGCCACTTCTCCTCGGGGGTCTCTTCCCTGAGCCTCGGGAGTGTTCCCTCAGACATTTCTCCCTGAGGATCTCCCCTCAGCCCTCCCCCCCCCTCCGAAGATCTTCTCTCAGCCATTTCTCCTCGGGGGTCTCCCCTGAGCTATTTCTCCTCAGGGGTCTCCCCTAGGCCATTTCTCCTCGGGGGTCTCCCCTCAGCCACTTCTCCTCAGGGGTCTCCCCTCAGCCACTTCTCCCCCCGCTCCCCCTTTGCCGCCATTTCCCCTCAGCCCTTTTCCCGCGGGGTCTCCCCCGTCCCCCCCCAGGGGCGCGGCCCCGCCCCCCCCCTCGCGGCAGCCCCGCGCGGTGCCCGCGCGCCGGCGGTGACGTCACAGCGCGCTCCTGCCCGTGCCCGGCTGAATGACTGAGCGCCGGGGGGAGGGGCGGGGAGGCCGCGCGCGGCGCCCGGCCAGGCGCAAATGGGCGCGCGGGCCGCGGCGGCGGCGGGGGAGGGGCAGGCGGCAGGTGGGGCCGCGCCCGGCGGCGCCGCGAAATGGCGGCGGGAGGGCCCGGGGGCCGCGGGTTCGGGGCCCGGGGCGGCCCCGCCGGAGCGGGAGGCGGGCGGGGGGGCGAAGCTGGGCCGTCATCTGCCCTCGGGAGAGGGTAGCGCTGAGCGGAACAGCGGTGTCTGCAGGCCGTGGGGCGACCCCATCCCCATTCTCATCTTCAGCCTCATGTGCATCCTAGTCCCCACCCCGATTTCCCATTCCCATCCCTATTGCATCCCCACTGCCATCCCCGTTCCCCATTGCCATTCTTAGCCCTCATCCCCATCCCTATCCCTGCTCCTCAGTGCCTGCTGCAGCTGGCAAAGCAGGACCCTTGGCTGGTGTCACCGCTCCAGGCGGTGCCCCGGGGATGACCCAGTCCCACCCGGTGCCGTGTCCAAGGCACGCACGGTGTTTTGGGATGGCCTTCCCACAGCTTCCTCTGCCCAGCTCCTGCCCTGGCCATCGGTGTTTTCCCAATTGTTGCCACAGACTTTCTCTCACCGTGACAGGTCCAAGCCTGCCCTGCTCCATCCCGGGTGCAGAGACAGGGACAGTCGTCCCTTGCCCATCCCACTGACCATGTCACCCTCGCACACCCCACTGTATCCCCACACACGCTCCTGCCACGTTCCCACTCTCCTGGCCTGTTGCACTGTGCCGGTGCTGTCTCTCATTCCTGATCAAACAGAATCTATCACCTACTTCTTCAGTGTTCAAACAAGCCACTTTAAGCTTTTTCATGTGTTTCCAGCTTGACTGTGCCATGAGGCTTAGGATTTATGGTAGCGTGAGGCAGCTGGGGTGCTGTGTGTCCTGCTCTGCAGTGGTGCCTCAGTGTGTTTTCCCAGCTCCCTCTTGCCATGCACTGCCTTAAACTCAGAGCTGGAAACTCATACTTGGAACCTTCTTGAGATGGAGAGTTGCATTCCTTATCTGGGAGAGAGGGATGGGAAGGTTCTGCTGGGTGTGGGACACGTTTCCCTCCTCAGCTTAGATCAAGAAGCGTTTGGACAACGCTCTCAGGCACATGGTGTGATTTCTGGGGTTGTCCTGTGCAGGGCCAGGAGTTGGAGCTGATGATCCTTTTGCGTCCTTTCCAGCTCAGGACATTCCATGATTCTATGACAGCAAAGGATTAAGCAAGAATCAGTCTCTGCCTGTAGCACTCGGTCACTTCCAGTATTTGTCCTATTTCCACCAGCACTCCACGGCTGGTGATGGGAGCTGAGAGCATGGGGGGATCACAGTGCTGAGGCTGTGACCCAGACCCATAGGATATAAATTCCTTGTGCTGGTTGGATCACCCAGAGCTTCCCCATGGACTCCAGGTGGGCAGGACTGGATGCAGGTCCCTGCCCTTGTGGCAGTGGGAGTTGCTTGCACTGGGGGTAATTTGCTCCATTGGTGTGGTTTAATGGGTGGCAAAATGAGGGACAGAGGGAGGAGATGATGGCACTTAAGTTTTAGGCTGGCTTGATGCAAACTGTGTGCATCCATTGTGAGCACATGGCCAATATTTATGGGATCAAATATCTGCTAATAGCAGAGAGGTTTAAACTGTGAGATACGGAAACGCTCCAGAAGCAAATGTCCCGGTGTTCATTTCAGTGCACACGTGGGGGATTAAAGCACAGGCTGTCATTTGCCACCTGAAAGCTGGATAAAGCACAGGGAAAAATGTCTGCAATGTAGCTGAATCCTCTTGTCCATGCCCAACAGGAAGGTAAGGGCTTTATTGGAGCATCCCGTGTGTGATACCTCTGGGAGCTGCTGGAGCCAAACAAGACGGACACAACAAATGCCTTCTGGATATAATCGTTCCCAGGCACAGCAGAAGGGAAGGAAGACTTTTATAAACAATTATCCATGCAGGCTGCAAGAGTAGCATTTGCAGTAGCTCTCCAGGGCCCTGATAATACTCCCCAAGACATGCCAAGATGGATAGGATTTATAAACCGTGGATGGGTATTTCCTACATTGCGGCTCTCTCAGCAGTATTACCCCATGAAGCTCTCTGCAGAAGACATATATGTTCATGAAAACATTTTATAGCCCTGTTGTGCTGGGATTAATATCAGATAAGAAAGTCCAGACCATGTGTACTTTGTTCTTCCAGCACATTTCCGAGTCCGCAACTAGAAAGGAGCCCACAGGAGCAGGTGATTATTGACTAATAGTCTTGCAACTTGATGCAATTTTTGGCATTTCATAGAATGTTTTCACAATAATTTACAGGCAATGCATTTCTTCAGGAGCAGACTTATGTACGCTTCCAGAAAAGGTGTCTCAATCTACAGATGTACAGATAAAAATGATAGTTCTTGGTAAATAAGGGCTATTATTCAGTGTCTTGTGTGGCATTACTCAGGAAGTCGTTGGTTGACCCCAGTGAATGTTTTTGAGTCACCCAAAATGTGTTGCAGGTGCTCTGCCATGGGGGTGGAGCTAATAAGATGTCACACTTCATCACAGTGGTGTAAACCCCTTTGGACACCCACCCAATCCTCACCTCTGAGATCCGCCTGCACTGTCCACTCTCACTCTCCTCATTTTTTAGGACTGACCTTCAGAAACTACCCAGCCCAGCACAGTGTAGGGAACTTCCTGGAGAACTCAACCCTGTAACTGGAGGGTGTTGAAGGAGATGTGACATTCAGGAGGTCAGAAACCCATCTGCCCTTGTGGGCCCAGGCTGTGGCGGAGAGAGGTGATAGCACAAGATACCAGACCCAGCTGCAACTACTGACACCAAGAGAGTCCACCTCATTTCCGAGGCAATTACTCCATTACTACAGCCTGTTTTGTCGAAAATGTCACAATTTATTAAATGAATAACATACGTGAAACCCCATGGCAGGGGGGTTGGAACTGCGTGAGCTTTAAGGTTCCTTCCAACCCAGACCATTTGAGAAGACTGTTGAGTCAGAAGTTGCTTCAACAGAGTCACTGATTCATCTTTCTGAGGCTCATATGAAGCCGTTTTGACTGACACCACCATAAGAGTGAGCAGGGCCATCTCCAGAAATCTAATTCCCCTTCCATAAGAAGGGGAAACTTGCTGCCTTGCAATGTTATCCCAACACAGGACTTTTTTTGTGTGGAGCGAGCTGCAGGTTTAGTACAGCAAAACCTTCTCCCTTCAGCATGGCCACGAAATTTTGCACGCCTTGAACATTCCTCATTGCCATCCGCTCTGAGCTCCACCACTGTGTGCCCAGAGTGTCCCTGTGCATTGCAGGGTCAGTGGTCAGGGTCAGGGGCCTTTCCATATGCCCATGGGAACCTGCAGTACCTTCAGTCCATGCCCTGTTTTAAGGCAGTTGGTATTTGAGGCATGTAGGGGTGCAGGAGCTGCACCTTTGCTGCTTGTAGCCCCCTCCCCAGGCAGGAGTGCTCGAATGGGCGCCGTGCAGGGACTCTCTTTACAAAGGGAACTGAGCATGTTTTGCTGAACGTGTTTTGTTTTGCATTAGGCTTATAATTCTAGGGCTAATGTTTGGTTTGGAAGCTCAAAGCCCTGCTCGAGCCCAGCTCTAGAGCAGGCAGTGGTGTAATAGCCATTTAATTCCCCTGCACTGTAATCTGATGGTGGGATGTGCTCCCAGGCTGCTTTTAGGTCTGACTGGGGAACGAAATCAATCACAGAGCGCACGTTACAAGGAAAGCGCTGTTGGTGTCAATTACCTAAACTCTGTGAACGTAACTCTTCTAATTTCCTGTTAAATCAGTAATGTTACCAATCTCAGTCTATTATTTTAATTAGGACTGTGACTGCAGTTGCTAGGAGCCGAGCGAGCGCAGACAAATGCGAATGTGTAATTAGTCCCACAAACGAGTGGCAAGTTGAATGTGTCAACATCATGGATAGTTACAACATGGGGTGCAGCGGGAGGCCAAGTGATTTGGGCCAGATTCTGATCTCACTGGCCTCAGTGCCAGCCCAGGAGGCTGGCTCCACTGAGGTCAGTACTACCCTGGACCTGAGCTGGGCTGAGGGAATCTGGATCTGGCCCCCTGGTCATCACAGCTTCTTGGATCTTCACCCTGGGTTATTTTTAAAATGTCTGATGTCCCATCTTGTTTGATTAATTTATTTTTTTCTTGCTATAACGCCTCCTCAGAGCCAGTTACCCTGTAGTGAACGCTGCAGTCAGGTTAGCTGAACGTGGGTGTTCCCAGCGCCAGTCGGCACCAGATTCCAGCCTTCCCCAGGGACCGGCGCTCCTAGGGTGGATATGGAAATGCTTGGCTCCCTCCTCTCCCTTCCTAGCTGTGAAAGAAACCTCTCAGCTTCTGTCACATCTGACTGCCTCATGCATCCCAAAAACAGCCGCGCATTGACAAGGGAGACAGGCGTACCAACAGCAGAGCAGCGTTAGCTACCAACCTCGCCGAAAAATACAGAATCCCTGCCTAAATATAGAGCTGAACGGGGAGGGAAAACAGTGGGGCATTGCAGATCCATCAAAATTAAGAATGAAAACCTGAAGCTGCTGCTCATTGACGACCCCCGGCTGCTCACAGCGAGCGCCGTGTGCCCAGAGGTCCAGCCTGCCGCTGGTATCCAACGTGGAATGGCACAGGAGAGGGAACACTGCTTTTATTAGCACTTGGCCATCAGTCAGCGGTCCACGCTCCACAAATAAACGAACGGGCTGGGTGCATGTCATCCCAGTTCACGTGTTACAGAAATAACACTGGACTGGAACCAGAGTTAACACAGCTGAGGTTTGGGATGTGGCTGATTGGAGAGAGGGCAGATGGCAGAGCCTGGTTGGGCTATATCTGCTCTTGGAGGCAAACCTGATTTACAGATCAATCCATCTTCTACACTCTAATTTCCCTGCTTTAGTAGGTCACTCTCCTGCTTCACATGGTACTTCTTTTGGAACAAATTGACTAGGAAAAAGTCAAGGGCTTAGTGTATATTGGATGGACTGATTCAGTCACCTTTCCAGGACAGAAACAGTATAGAAATAGTACAAAAAGAGCAAGTACCTTGAGGGTTTTGTGTGAAGGTTATTCCCAGGGGACCTGAGGACCATGCAGTGATACTGTGGCAACATGACCATTGCACTGCATGTCCTGGTACTTCATCTGGGGCTGGCTGTGGCTTCATGCTCTCACTCATGGGTTGCTTGGGCTGGGTCAGGTTTTTTCTCCTCTCTTGTGACATTTAAACAGAGGCCTGGCACTGTTATTGGATGCATTAAGCTTTGAGCTCAGTTCCTCAGTGATGGAGCCTCTGCCACTGCCCTGCAACAGCAGCTGTGACGTTGCAGGAGGTGCCTGACCCGAGCCGTTGTTTGCTTCCCGCTTAGTTTCCTTTAGTCCCGCAGGAAACCGCTTTAACCAAAACCACATTGCCTGTGTGTTATATAACAATAACCCGTTGTTACTGTCACCAGTGGGTTTTCAGGCCCTATCCCAACACACGTGTGCCCTTGTAGCAGAAAAGCCCACCTGGCTGAGCTAGGACCACAGGAAGGAGCCAAGGCTCACTAGTCCTGCTGGTCAGGTCCATCCCAGAGAGAGCCCTGGACTGGGTGGCTGTCACTTCAGGCTTCTGAGTTGCTGCAAGTCAGTATACTCATCCAAAGAGCCCAGGGACTGGTAGAGCTTTCTGTTGCCTCCACACACCTTGAGACGCCTGTTTTGTGCAGAAAATTTGTGGCGAATCACCATCCCCATACCCTTCTGGCCTGAAAGCAGAATGGGCACTGCAGGAGCCACAGCTGGTGGGATGCTGCAGCTCCCCAAGTGCTCTGTTGATCCTTCACTCCAGCTTTCTGCAGGAAAGGAGGTGTAAACTACCTGTACTGTCCTTGCTCCAGGCTGGCTGGGCAGCCCTCTGAGGTGAACCCTCTGTGTGATGTCACGGATGTGCAAAGATACCCTTAGCTGCAAGATTGTGCAACTGGCTTGTAATGTGCATGTTAATAAGGCTATTAAGGTTTACAAATATTCTGCTCTTCCTTACAGTTTATAATTTAATTAATTGCCAATTAATTGTCTTATTTTCCCCCCGTGATTGATGTCAGTGAGTGGGATTAGGCAGCATCAGATGACAGAGGAAGGAGGAATGAATGCAGCATTCTATGATGGTATGAGAGGAGATGTTTTTATGGACAAATCCTTTCTGACATGGATGAATACCTCAATGAGATATCACAGAGTATCAGCTCAATGCATATTGTAATGGGATCATTAGCGAAGGTACCAGCTGTATGAGGTTTGTATTCACAAGCCACGAGTAAGTAACGGGGAAATATTGGCTCCTTGGAAATGTTTGCCCAGCATAAATCTTTCCTTTTTTGAGAGAGCTGGTGCTCAGTTTACATAAACTGGGAAACAATTCTCTAAGACTTTTGGGACTGAAGTAGCTTCACCCCTTCCTTTGGTGAAGGAACAGAATTTAAATGCAGCCCTATTCAGCAGTATTTTTCCAGGGAGCAAAAGTAACAAGGAGGGTCTTCCGTCAGTGTATGTGAGCCAGGCAATGGCTCCATTCCTAAAACAAGAGGCATCGTTATTTCTAAGCAGGGAAGGTGGGATGGCTGAGCAGATGCTGTATCTTCTTTTTTCCCAGGATTCTGAGTCTCTCACCAGGCTTGTTCACACTCTGCCCACCCCCAAATGCCTGTTTGATTGACAGGTCTGTGCATCACGGGCATCCAGATGTGCTGGGAATATCATTCCCTCAAGATGCCGTTGTGGCTGTGGACAGGAGCAACTTGTAGCCACGTTGGCCGAGTGGGTCACTGAGCTCAGGTCAGCTCTCAAACCTGGGGTATGAACTCAGAGATGCTGCAGGAGGAACTTCAGAGCTTTTGCCTTCCCTGAGTCATTCTGTGTGACCAAAGGCAGCCAGCTCTGCATGGGAATGGTTTGCTGTTAGCTCCCAGAGCCTGCAGTGGTGCCAAGCAAGGGGATCTGGGGTAAACAAAAACTCAGTCTTCTGCGACTTTTGACTGGACTTTGATCGCATTTCAATGGAATAACCCTGGAGTGATTCCAGTGGCTTTGGTGTGAGCAGGATCAGACTGTGAAACTGGGCTGCACAGCAAACAGCCTGAGTGTTCCTGCTGGTGTGGTTGAACCCCTGCTTAAATTGTCACGAACTAATGGGCCATTTCTGAGGCTGTGATGGGAACGTGGAGCCAGCCAAACCCCATCTGTCTCTTTTAATTCATTCCTTCCATTTTGAGGACTTAGCCTTTAGAAACAGCTATCTGTGATTACATAAAAGAGATTAGCCAACATTTCTGCATAAATCAAGTCCAGTGCAAGATGTTTCCTAAGTGTGTTGCGAAACCCAGGGCTGGTGGAGGACAAGTTCCTCCTGCAGCAAGTCTCCCCACACCCAGCATGGCCGGTGGTGCAGGGGCTCGGTGGAATCAAGGGCAAAACCTTCCTGCTTCTCAAAATGGCCTTTCAGACAAAAAAAACCTCTCGAAGAAAAGATGTGCGTGGTGGGGCATGGTCTGCCCCACGGCTGTCTGGCGTGGGTTTTTTCACAAAAGCAAATTTTCTATCCAAGATACGTGATGGAAACAATGAAAGAAAGGAAAGGGCTGGAGAACCTTGTTGTAAACCAGATCTCCATGTGTGAATTCAAATCAATCTCACTGCTGAAGGAAGAGCCAAACCAGAATGTGTTACATTCACTCTTTTAGCACAGTTGCTAAGAAAATATCTTGATGTGAACACTGTTGGATGACTCAACAACTCTTTTTTGTTGTCGTTTCTTTTTTCATTTTGAGGCAATTTCATCATTTTTTCTCTCTTTGTTGCTCTGTTAATGTGCAGGGCGAGGTTGTCCCAAGGTCAGGGAGTTGGAATTTCCCTTCCAGTGTTGTCTTACTTCTCCTCTCCTTTTTTTCTTGCTTTTTCTGCTGCAGGTCAGAGCAGATCTATAAGGAGGTTGCTGGGGGGAAGGCTCAGCCCTTCTCACCCATTCGATCTGCTCTGGGTAGTGCCAGTCTCCTGATGGGAGAGCACCTGACTCGGCACTGTCCTTCCACCCCATCATCAATATGTCTGCATCCCAGCTTCCCTCATGAGCTTTTAAGCCAGAAATACCAAAAGCAGCCTCAAGTTTTTAATTTCTTCATTTTTGAGGAACTGAACTTGAGGCAGTGCAGCTGAGTTTCAATAGGGCCAAACACCAGTAGCTCCCATTAGCAGCTGAGCACTGATTGCTGCTTAAAATCAGGCGTGGAGTGTCTTTAATGGTATTTATTGTTTAGAGAATTGTGCTTTGAACCTGAGCAAGACCTAGGAGAAATCAAAGAAAGGGGGATTCACACTTTTATTTTCAGGTGGGAAACTGAAACAATGTGAAATTTAAGTTCTACCATTTAAATGTATGTTGGCTCCTCATGATGAAACCAGCTCCTCAAAGGCATTTAGTAATATTTTTTTAAAAAGCATAAAGGTGCTTATTTCCTATTGAAATGTGCAGGAAACATATGCCCAGGAATAAACCTCTGAAAACGAAGGTGGTTATCTTTCTTCATCCTTTGATCTCTAACATCTTTCAAAATCTGGCCTCCAAGTGATGTGCCCAAGGATGCACGAAATGAAGCACTGAATCTTTATCTCCCGCACTTGTGCGTCTCTGCACTACAATTCACAATGCAAATACATTCCTCCTCGGGTCTAGTCCTGGCTAAGGAAGTCACAAAGACTAATCCCAGAAATAAGGGTTGTGGACAGGCATTCACAATTGCCCTGCACAGGCACTCTCCTCATTTCCTCTCATCCAGGTTGCAGCTGCGTTTGGCCCGTGATTCTCCCCAGATGTGTCATGAACTGGAAGATCTATCCCAGTACTTGACCTACAGGGAGGACCATGGAGCCAGTCAATTCTAAACCAACAGCCACAGAGAATCTGAGACCTTTTCATGCTGGAAATACTGCAGTGAGGAAGGAGAGTGCCTGCAGACACCACCCGCCTCTGTAGTGAAGGGAAATCTGAAGGTTCCCCTCTGCTTTTTCGTGCACAACAGCATCTGTACGCCTCATTTCCATCTTCACAGCTCCTGTAATTTACATAATGAACATTTGCAAAGCCTGAGATCTGGGTTCACATTGTACCACATTTACTGTAGATGACCTTCAACGTGCCATCAGAAAAGTTTCCCAGGCAATTTTCCCAAAGGATATGAATGCGAAACCTAAGATCGTCAGGAAAGGAGAAAAAGGAAATAAAAGTAGATTTCTGAGATATCTGTCATTCAAAGATATATTTTCTCTTCTACAGCAGAAGAAAAATATTTGACTTTAAAAAAGAAAGGAGTTTTGGCTTTAACAACTTGCTTCTTTAAAGCAAGTGTTTGTATCAGGTCCCTCAAGAAAGTGACTTTAATTAGGTTTGCCTTCCTAGATCTGCAGAAAGAATTTCCTTGATAAAAATGCATTTGAAAAAATGTTAAGTAGAGGGGAGGAAAAAAACCCAGAGAGGCAACTTTATTTGCATTCCTGCATAAGCAATGGCTGTAAAATGAGTTTATCCACCTTGGTCCCCTAATCAGGTAATTAATCTGAAAAAAAGTCTGGTGACAGATAACTGGCAATCTAGCAGAGATTCAGGATTGAGGAGGAATCCTGACCTCAAGGGATGGGAATAGGACATAAGAATGAGAACAAGCAGCTGAAGCCACTTATGGCTCCTCTGAAGGTGTCAGCTGCAGCTCTGATTGTGCCTCCTGATAGAGCTCCAGCAATCACAAGGTGATAAAGCAGGAACTGACCCATTTTTGCCTATCCTCAATGAACTGTCCTCTTCAGCCCTCTTTCAGGTGTCAGCAGAGCTCATCTGACAGAGTCCTCAGAAGCTGCATCTCCAATATTATATTGGAATTTATGTTATACTTATGTGGGCAGAAGGAGGCAAACTCCTATAGGTGTTGCTTGGGCTCTGGATAACCACAACTCAGGGATCATCTCTCATCTGAGGGGGTGCCTGTGAGTTTGCTTTTTGTTTGCTGTTTGGGCTATCACACTGCTTACTGCTCACGGAAGCAGTGGAGGATGCTTTGAAAGAAGAGATGTTTTGTTATTGACTCAGGACTCCTGTCTGTACAGAAAATGCATGGAAAGCTGAAATACAGAGACTTATTCTGGAGATGAAGAAAGGTGCTCATGTCAGCTGTCAAAAGACTCTTCAGACAGAATGAATCACAAACCCACCATGCTGGAAATGCTAAAGTAGATAAATGTGACACTGTTCCTGTTGCTGTAGGCCAGGCATGTATGAAGTGTTGCTTTACATAATAAGCTTGAGAAGGCAAGCAAGCTTTTCAGATTCCTTTGTGCTTTGAAAATAGTGCCCTGTGTGCCTCTTAGGGCAGGTAGGTGTGTTTGCACACTGTCAGGTAATTACAGTGTGACTGGTATTAGCTTGTATCTTCCTACCTCTCCTGTGTTGCCAGTGGTTTATCCATATATCCTGTGTGATTGGTGCTACTGTTATAAGGCCAACATATAGGTGAAAACTGGAATCTGGATGAATCTCCACCAGCTTGTTTCTTTTAGTGTGGTCTGGCTCTTGGACTCCAGTCATGATCTTGGCCTGCAAACAGATAATTGTATAATTCAGTATTTGGAAGACAGGCTGCATGTTGCAAACTTTCCACCTTGGGACCAAAAGGGAAAGGGGGGGCGGGTTGAAGGGAGAAGAGGAATGCTGCTGTCCAAGGGGCCCTGGGAAGGACCTCCTGTCCTCTGTGGCTGCTGTGTCTGGCACAGCAAACAGGACTGTAAGAGGAGCGTGTGCGTGTTGGATGAGGTGTCCAGTATAACATTACCCTGAGCCAAATAGGGGATCTCTGCAGCTCCCCTAACCCATTGTCCTAAAATGACACGAATCTACTAAAGTCACAGCTCAAGACTGCTGGACCTTCCTTTTGGACTAGGGGTGGGGCTTTTGCTTTTAGCCATAAAAAGAGGCCCTGCTTTTTTTAAGCACATGCTGGAGTTGTGAACAAATGGTTAATGTAGCTGCAAGGCAGCCAGAGAAGCTGTTCCCTGGGCTTAGGAATGTTTCCTCCTTTCAGGCTGCCTTTTTTTCTTTCTTTCTTATTTTTTTTTTATGGTGCCATATAGTGTTTAATAATTCAATACATACATAATCCAAAATAAACACACTAATTAACCTTTGTTTTGAGAAATTTAATTAGTTAATGCTTAGTCTCTGTTCAGATTCCAAACAGTTTGGAGTGGGAAAGGTGCCATGGGGAAAGCATGGCAAAATATGTTTAATGCCGAGCACCTTCAATTATTTAAACAGTAACGTGGGCTGGACCAATTAAAAAAAAAGAAGTTGTTATACAGGCATGTACACGCTGAAATATCTTCATGCAGTGTTCCCAAACTTCAGCCTTGCTGCAGAATATGTGGTAAAATATATCTACACATAAAGCAACTGTATGGAGGAGGGAGTCTGGTGGCTGTGTGGTGATTCAGTTGCTTCCTGAACCCCAGAACCTCCCTGGTTGCTGAGCCCCAGGCTCAGGGTGCAGGAGGGGGGAAGGAGGTACTAAAGCTGTTGTGGTGGTGACTGCCTGCCCTGCCTGGGGGAAGCTGGAGGGCAAATCCTGCCCTGTGTCCCAAATAGATGATGAATTTTTGGAAAGGTCAAATGCTGTACTCTGACTCACCAGTACAAGTCATCTATGGCCCAAATGCCTTCAGAGTATATTATTGTAGGATAATAATTTTAGCCAAATACTCAAGCTTTAATATTCTTCCCAGCTGAACTGTAAATAAAATTATTTCCTAAGAGCACTTATTTGAGCTTGATTATTAAATACATTGCCAAAATCTGGTCGGTTAATATACTGCCTGCTACTTGAGCTGAAGTATCTGAAAGACAAAGAACGAAGTAAACGGAAAAGGAAATCAACATTTTGCTAAATTGCATGTTTTTAAAAATCCTATAATTGAGGCTGCTACTTCATTTCCATTTGTAAAACAGATTGAGTTCCCCTTCCATCTACTAATGGATCTGGTTTATCTCTGATACTAATTGCAGCATTTGCATGGTTTGCACAGGCTGCCGGTGACAGGACTTTGGATAGGGAAAGTCAAACTGCTCCTGCTGAGTTCTGGGCTGTCACTGAGGAGTGATACCTGGCACTGAGCTCTGCTGAACTTCAAGACCTTGTTCTTTCTCCTATGGCTCCAAAGTCTGGGTCAATCAACCAAGATAAACTTGTTAATTCGTTGTCAGGATTATGTGCCTCAGGTCTCACTTGAGAAGCAGTGGGAAGGCTCAGGTGATAATAAAGCAACACCAGACAGTCTGGATGTTTAATTAAACTTGCCCGTGCTCTCTCTGACCTAGTGACTGGGCTAGAAATGTCACCAGAACAAAGGTTGCTCATCAGGTTTGCACATGGGCTTTCCTGCTGCACAGGGAAGTGGGGAGATGTGGGGCTTTGCAGCTCATTTCTCATTCTTTCAGGTTATCCTTGGGAAGGAAATTGTGCTCCAAAGGTCTGGGCGAAAAGAAAACAAGTTTGAGTTTCTTTAGATGAACGAGCCTTTTCTTGGAACCTGCTCTATCTAATCTGTTTGCACACACCTGAATTAAGCAATTCTGGGCACTGGGTCTGGTGAAAACATGCTTGGCTCTTAGCAGCTGCTCAGGAGCTCAAGTGTACACTTTTTATTGCTGGGGGTGAGGAGGAAAAGCAGATTTTCAGAGGATTATACCCAGAAATGTAAGGTGGAGACCTCTGTTTTCCCCTACCCCATGGTTTCTGCAGCCTGGACACTTTTCCTGGTATCCCTGTACACAGATCCATGATAAAAGCCTCCATGATGTGTTCCAGCCTCTAACATCAACATCCACACCAGCAGAAGTGAGCCGAGGATTCACCCTTCGCTTTCCCCCATTTCATTTCATATTTACAAACAGAGGTTTTTACATTTTTTTTTTTTATTATTTTTTTAAGTCACCCTTGAAAGCCATCAGGTTCCCAGGGAGCTCAGCATGGCAGAGGGAGCCCTGGCTACAGAGTGGCCTTTGTGGAGCAGGTCCGTGGGCTCTGTGCCACCGGCGCCGCGGGGGAGAGGTTGTAATAACGACACCAGCGCCGACCAGATGTCTTGGAGAGGATTTGGTTTCAAGACGCGCGGCTGCTAGTCCAGGAGAACGTGTAGGGGGGTTCTGCTCTAATATACATAATTTGTTTAAAAAGTTTGCAGGTGTTAGAATTTTTATTGAAGGCAGGGAGCTGAGAAATCACATCCAGTTGGTGAGGTAATGCTTGCTCTACCCGGGGAGCGCGAGCAATCTGCATTAAATAAAGGGCAGCTGTGTTGCCAGCAGAATTTTATATATATGAAAACTAATCTGAGCCATACCAAGCCAGACCTCTGCTCCTGCAAATCCTGAGAGAGAATGAGAAAATCCCCTGATTGCTCCCAGGTTTCCTCCAAAAGCTGGTGGGGACTTGCACCTCCAGTGTGGGAGTCCCTGTCCTGGCTGGCACTGTTCCATGGTCTGCACCCTGACAGCTGTAGGGATGAGCTGGGCGGGATCAGGGGTGCTGCTGTGATGGAGCCATCCCTGCAGCTCATCACAGGCTTTAGAGGAGAGAGAACAGCTGCTTCCTCTGTCATCGTCCAACTAATGCCTGTGACGTGTGGCCCCACAGGGCCCAGGTAGAGCGGGGTCCTTGCCTCTGCTCCAGCTGCAGGGCTTTGCTCTCCTAAGCCAGAGAAAAAGAAGGACAGCACACACCAGCAGTGGTTCCCATGGAGCTATTCAAGGGTTTTGGTTTTCTGTTTCCTCTTCTTCTGGGCTCAGTTCTGCTATATGTTGAAGCCCCAGCAGAGGTTTGAGATTTTTTTATTTTTTTTTATAGACAGGTTGTAATGTCAGGATATGAGGTTGAAAGGGCAGGTCTGAGTCAAATCTCAGATGAATTCTGAGCATTTCCTTTCTACGTGGATGAGATCCAAGAATTTATCTCAGTTCAATAAACCCCACTTATTTCTGATGCTCATTCAAACAGACTTTGAATCCCTTGCTCCCACAGACCAGGACTGGTCATTTGGGTTCTGCACAGCTCTTTCCAGAGAGCTCAGGACATGTGGAGTCAGCAGGGGAGATATTTGGGGTGACAGCTGAAGTGGGCTTCTTAATTTTTATGTATATTATAGATATTAGAGATTATATACATATAATGCCTGTCAGGATATAGCCTGTAAGACTCAGGTAGCATCCTTTCAACTGCTGCCTGCACCCAGTGCCTGGGGAAGAAGGACCTGGCAGACAGGAGTCCTGCTCTAGGGGTGGGGGCACAGGCTTTGTCCTTAGCACAGCCCCTCCAGGAATATTGCACATTACCCCCCCACAGATGTTACATAAACAGGACTAAAATTAGAGCAAATGATACTTCACAGGCGGAACATCATCCCCAGGGGCTCTCAGGGTTTCTACCAGCTGGGACTAAGGCACAGGCTTAGTGGAGCCCCACACATCCCACCATGCTGCCCCCAGTCTCCTCTGCATCCCTGGGCCTGGGCTGAGCGAGTCCCACAGGATCTTTTGCCTGCCTGAAGTAAATTTTCTCTTATTTCCCTCCAGGCTCTCTCTTTTCCCCTGCTGCTGAATTTCACTCAGCATAATGATTTCGAGGGCACCATTTTCAATTTCCTCTACGGAGCCAAAATTAATGCTGAGTTTATGCCACAGTGTAGCAGCTCTTTAAGCATCCACCAACAGTGTGCATATTTCACTATAATGTAATGGCTCCTGAACTCAAATACTGCTTAAACCACCACTGTACTCCACTGTAAATATCAGTGATGCTTTCCTGAACCATGGTGCCAGCAATGATGAGTCTGTTGGTGCTGCTGATGTGCCCGTTAACATCCCCCCAGGATTTTATTACCACCAGGAGCATAAGCATGTGCAGGCGCTGAGGTTGTGGTCAGATGCTGCTGTGGGGTAGGGAGAGGTGCTGATCCTCACCTTTCTCCTTCTCTTTTCAGCCCTGTCTGCATAGGGAAGCCCCTCTCCTCTTCCCTCCATCACTTCTCTCTCAGCACAGCTCTAGGCAAGGGTTAGATCCAAACAAGAAAGTTCGGGTTTATTTTCCTTGGTCCCCAAGCCTTGTGGGCAAATTATTGAGATGAAAGTTTTTAGTTGAGTTATGACTTCATTTTATACCCTTCTGTTCACACCTCACCCCTTACAAGAGAGGAGGCCACAGGGGTTTTTTTTTAAGTAATACATATAGGTGGGAGGACAGAGGGAAATCTGTCAAAAAAAGGGGTTATAAGTGATTGCCAGGCTATGGATTGACCACGTCCACTGCCTTGGGCCGGTGATTTTGACTCTGTTTAGAGAGGAGCAGGGAGGGGGTTATAAGAACCCTCGTGTGCAAAAGTACACAAGCCATTAATTATGGCGACCGCCCCTCGATACGATCTCGCAAGAGCTAATGGAGCATGAGAAACCTGTGGAAAATGTTAGTGAGGGCTGTCAGGATGTTTGTCTTACGAGCTGCTCTGGATGATCTCATCTCTCCCAACGTTTCGGAGGGCGAGGGGTGTGCTGGGTCAGCGGGAGCCGCAGGAAGGAGGGCGATGGGGTGGGGGCACGGGGTCTGCACAGGCAGAGAGAGGGACACTTGCTGCGTTCCGCTGCTGGAGATGAAAAATAGGGATGGATAGGGTATGGCTTGAGGGCGTTTGGAAAGCATCTTTTCTTTCTGCTCCTCTGAAACAGCTTAAATAAAATGTCACTTGGCATTGCATAACTGGGCGATGCAGGGCCTGGGGAGCAGCTCAGAGGGGGCGGCACTGGAGCCCCTGGTGAGGGGCCGCAGGGGCAGGAGGGATGCAGCCAGGCTGGGGAGTGATGTGTTGCTGTGTGCAGGGCAAGAACCCTTTCTCAGGGGAATTCCTTCTGCTCCCACGCCTTCTCCCCACTGTGGCTCGCAGAGACCATGCCCAGAGGACCAAGTGATGACAAACAGGCCAAAAATGGTGGCGTGGCAATGTCAGAGCCAGAGGTCAGCTCGCTGTCCTGATTTATAAGAGATCTTTCCCACTGCATCCCAGGGCTGCCTTGGCTTTTCATTCATGCAGGCGATGACGAAGGGCCGTGCTTAAGCAGCATGACCGTGCTGGCACGGGCAGCTTTTAGGAGCAGGAAACCGCTCCCTTTATCCTCGCTTGATCTTTCGGAGTGAAATATGTGCAGTGCCCTTGTCAGCAGTAAGAGCCTCCTAAGGAAAGAAAGAAAGGTTAGCAAGCAGAAACAGATGTTTACCTTTAACTTCTCGCTTTGTGTGGACTGGGGAGGCGGGGGGAGGGAGATTTGCAGTGCAGGAGAAAATGCTCTCTGAAAGCCTGAGAAAGTCATGTCGGATCAAATCTGCCTTTCCCTTGATTTTGCTGTGGTTTTTATTTGGCCCAGCATTCTTTCTTTCTTATTATTATTATTTAAACACTCCATTCTCTTAAGGGAAAGATAATTGCTTTTTCTTTCGTCTGCCTGAGCCTCTCAATATGATTAAGATATAGAAACCAAATGCCTGGACATGAGGATGATCTAATAGGCACCAACCAGCCCGAGTCACTGTGGCCCAGTTTAAAAACATGGCACTTTTCCAGGATCTATTTGTTTCTCTTAATACGGTGATTTGTTTTTCTATATTGCTCTCTATAATTATCACTGTGTTGTGTATTCACTGGCTCTAAGCTCAGTGTAATATAAATCTGGAATTAGTGTATTGAAGTCAGTGTCAGATACATTTCCTTTAACATCTAAACTAGGTCTTAGAGTCATTTATCCTACTGTAGCTCCAAACTAACTCCACTAAAATAAATACAGCTTCTCTCTCAGCAGTGTTTCCCAAAAAGCTCTCACCACAGTCCCTGCCTACACTTTCCACCCTTGTGCTAAACCTTAGGCTGGGGGTTAGAAAAAAATTTCCACTAGAGGAGGTGGTTCAGATTAGGTATTAGAAACATTTTTTTCACTATAATAGCGGTCAGATATTGGAATAAATTGTCCAGGGAGGTGGTGCAGTCACTGTCTCTGGAACTGTTCAAGAGATGTCTGGATGTGGCACTTGGGATATGGTTTAGGGGTGATTAGGGTGGTCTGGGTTAATGGTTGGACTCAACGATCTTAAAAGTCTATTCCAACCTTGATGATTCTGTGATTTTGTGAAGATTGTGCCTTCTCATCAAACCTTTCTTTAACCCCCCACTGAAATCTGGCTGTGTTTTCCTCTCTGGAGGACAAAGGACAGCTGGGTCGGAGCCAGAGCCTCCCCCTGCACTGCTGGCAATACAGGGTTGCTGTTCCTTCACCACTTTAGTTCAGCCTCCCTCCAAAGCATTTTTGGGTAATCACGGGCTCAGGCTGCTGTTAAATGTGGTGCTTGAACCTTTTGTCTTTCTCTGGGCTGCCAGGGCTGGAAACGGCTTTTACAGGTTTATGTAAAACTTTGACTGCTTTGTCTCCACACATAACATGTGCCCAGTTAGGGCTGAATTGGGGTCCAATGTTTATCCTTCCCAAGATTTTTTTCAGTAGTCCAGGGGGAGGGTGTTGAGGCCCTGGCACAGGTTGCCCAGAGAAGGTGTGGCTACCCCATCCCTGGAGGTGTCCAAGGCCACATTGGATGGAGCTTTGAGCAACCTGGTCTAGTGGAAGGTGTCCCTGCCCATGGCAAGGGGGGTTGGATCTAGATGATCTTAAAGGTCCTTTGATGATCTTAGAGGTCTTTTCCAACCTAAATGATTCTATGATTCTATATACATGGAAATTATCAGTGAAAACACTATCAGGGTTGCTGTGCTGCACACAGTGACCACAGGGCTGACCTCCTTGAGTAGGTGGACAGCTGGTCCCTGATGTCCCCTGGAAATAGTCATGTGCTCTTCTATGAATTCTGATAGACATTGCTTTAAAATAAAAAAATGTAGCTTTTCAATCTCTTCCAATTTTAGATTCAGGTAATCTGGAGAAATCCTGATATATCTGAGAGTTTGGGGTTTTTTCCTCTCTCAGATGAAGGCTGGGGACATCAATAGGTGCCCAAAACATGCCTCATACTTCCCAGTGTTTTCCCTAATTTTTTTTCTCCAGTCACTGCACAATAAATGCACTTCACAGCCCTGTGCTGCTGCTTGATAACACAGCTGGAGAGAAGCTATTTTCTGATTTTCAGATATCGTGGTTTATCTCTAATGCTGGTTTTCACTGGCAGTTTAAGAAGTTCTTAGAAAACTCCTCAACTTCCCCCTTAGTGCTGAGATGGTAAGAGACAGATAAAACTTGTCGTTTAATAATAACCACCAAAAAATGTAGAGGTGTTTTAGATGTAAACTCAGGGGCTATTATTTGTTTTTTTAGAGATGGCACATGGCTCAGCCCTACCCTGAGGAGAAACAGAAATTATTAAACATCCTTTCTACTGGACTTAAACACAAACAAATAAGCAATCCCAAACAACCAAACCACCCAACCAAACAAATAAAAGCAGAACAAAACAAACTGACTCAAAAGCCAAAGAATGTAGTTTTTACTGAAAAATTGAAACTTGAAGATTTGGGGTCAAAAAACTTTCAACTCAAGGCTTAAAGTTCTGATTGGGAGATTTTCTTACTGGGCAGTTTTGTTGGCCAAGACAAAGGTCCTGTGTCACCCAGGGATGCTCTTTCAAATGAGAATTAAGATGTTCCCAATCATGGTGATGAGGTTGGGTTTGGGAGCTCTCCCCATGAGGAAAAAGGAAGAATTTTTTTTAGGAAAAGAATTGCTATTTCCAGTGGACAGCAGGCCTGTCTCTAAAGATTTCTGTTACAAACCTACCTTCTTTCCAGGAAACATTGTTCCTCCTGGCTACAGGCATCACTTCAGAGAACAGAGACCTCCTGGTCCTTCCCTAAGCATCCCTCAAACCAGCAATATGTAACCAGCTCCTGCTCCCTGTTAAAATTCAAACCACAGCCTTCCTCACCAGTCCTTTTAAACCTGTCAGGAGTCACAACTGGTGTCATGCAATCCTTGTAACCAGTGCAAAAGTTGCACCCTGGCTTCTAAAAACAGAAGAAGGAAGAGGATGGCTAAGAATGGGCATAAATACACCAAAATGCCCATGTGCTGCTTTCCCTGCTGCTGGTCCGACAGCGTTTCCACTGCTCCTCTCCTTGGAAAGCAGAATAAACACGGGCAGTGAGTAATAATGTGTAATAAGTAGGGATGAGAAATTCATGTATCAGTAGTCAAATGACATGGGCAGTGTGTCACCCCTGTCCCCATACCACGTTTGATGGCAGCTAAGTGTTGTTATGGGTAAGGAGAGGGTGCTGGAAAGTGCTGAGAAGCTGGAGTGCATTCCTGTAGAGTAGCTGGAGGGGATCCCTAAAGGGATTCATAGAATCAGTGGAGGGATTCATAGAATCATTAGGGTTGGAAAAGACTTATAAGATCATCAAGTCCAACCATCAACGCAGCACCACCACCTTTTTCATCACTAAAACATGTCCTCAAGTGCTATATCCACTTTTTTACTTCTAGGGATGATTATACCACAGCTTCCCCAGGCAGTCTGTTCCAATGCTTTTCAACTCTTTCTGTGAAGAAATGTTTCCTAATATCTAATCTAAATCACCCTGAATTTTGTTACGTATGGGCTCTAGCATTTCACATCCCAGTGGACTTGGGATGAGCACTCGTGTGCTTGCCAGCATTGCCTGCCAGGCAGTGTGCTCATGTGCCCCCCCAGGAGTGGCCAAAGCTGGAAAACCTGGTAGCTCTCAGGCAGATACCTTGTATGAATGGAGATTTCTTCCATATGCAGTCCAAGTATAGGCTACCTGGGCATGTTCCTGGGTGAGCACAGCCAGCAGCAGCTGTGTGTCTGCACACACAGCCCACGGTGGCCAGCACACGGCCATGCACTGATACTGCCTTGAGTCCTGAGCACACATATGAGCCATTCGAATTGCTTTCATCTGGTATGGCCCAAAACGTGGCCACGGGTAAGCAGAGACCTGTTGTTGTTTGTCTAAGGTACAAAGGGGGCTAAGACACTTCTCTTGGGCTGCTTCCATTTCCCTGTGATTAATATATTCAGGTCTGTAGTTGTTTGTTTTTATAAACTCCACAAACAAAAACTTGATGTTTTGGTACCGAGCTCAAATATGGGAACAATTTGGTTCCCAGCGCCAGCATTTCTGATGCAAGAACTGAAAGGCGTCCAGAAATGCCGTGTTTTCACTGAATAGTCTTTGGTCCCAAGATATAGCATTTTTAAAGCATTACAGAAGCAAAAACAATCCCAGTGCCTTGAAAGCTTTTTACACTGACTCTGCTTCATGGAAACACTGACTCAGGGCCAAATGGCTGATTGTGTCGTGTGATGTAAGAAGGAGTTAGAAAGCTTAGCAGGGCATTAGAATAATGCAGTGTGTGTGTGTGTCTGCGTGCAGTGAAGGGGGGACATGGCATTTATTAGAAAGCTTTAAATCTTTTGCAGCTCTGTGTTAGTCACTTGCAAAACAGTCACAGACCCAGTTGAAAGCGATGGGAATGCGATGTCTGACAGGCTCTAAGCTGCTGAGCTGAGTTCCTGGTCGAGATCTTTTCAGTTCATTTAAAGGCTGCAAAATCTTCCTTGCTGGGGTGGGGGAGAAGCAAACACTGCTGCTGTGCAGCCAAGGGAGAAAAGGACTTTGTTATACTTCTGGAAGGGGAATGAAGGATGTAGCAATGTTCAGGGGTGCCAAATTCTGTCTTGGTTTCTGCTGTCACACTAAACTAAGGGTGGAGATTTGGGGATGGTGCAAATCTCCCCAGATGCAGAGGCTGGCAAAAGGAGAGATGCGATGCAAGGGGAGTTCCAGCTCTGCCTCTTCCCTGCTCCATGCTGGTGGGAAAGATTTTATCATTTGCTTTATCTTGTTGTCCTGCCAGGGAGAGAAGCCATTCATTGCAAACATGAACTCTGAGATGAGTAAAAATCAGAGATGACCCAAGTGCCTGGAGGCATAAAACCAGCTACTGAATTGTTCAGCTTGTTTAATGAAGTGGAGCAGCACAAAGACACAGTTCACATATAGATTTATATATACAACACTGGCACTCAAACAATTTATGGAGCACACTGCAAATTTAAGATTGCAAAGCCTGGCTGCTGTCAGCTGTTAGAAGGAGATTTGGAATGGAAAGTCCTATCAGAAAAGCTGCCCTTGCTGTAGTGCTGTGATGGCAGAACATGAAGGATCTGGGGATATGCCAACTCACAGCTGCTGCGGGAGGTCAGTGGAGCTGCTGCTTAAACCTCAGGTCTGGCTACAGTGAAGTGCCACTTGCTGTTGTCATCTTGCCCTTGAGTAGTGACTCCCTGCAGAGCCACAGGTAAGTCACTGTCCCTGCTGCACCTGCAGCACCAACAGAGCTACAAGGCAGGTCTGCTGCAGTTCACTCCTATTTTCTAAATATTTGCATTCTACACACACACGCATATAGCCATGCCACAGCCATCCATGCCATCTCTTCCTTTGCAGCCACCTCAGTTCCCAGCAGCACGGTTGTGAGTGGGCAGTCAGCTGCCCTCGCTGCCCTCAGTGTCTTCACTGTCCTCTCTGCCCTCACTGCCCTCTCTGCCCTCACCCTCCTCCCACTCTGCCCCTGGCACAGCCCCACGGTCTCCCCTGCCCGCTGGGCATCTGTGCTCATCCCCACACCGTATGTGCTGCCAGCCTGTTCCCGGCGTGGAGGGTGAGTAAGGCTGTCTCATCGCACTGCTCCCACCTCCAGTGAGTCATCGGCCAGGAGGAGATGCAAGCGCTGAACTACATTCTATGCCTGTATCTGAAGCACCGGGTTTGAATGATGGTGCAGGTCATTAGATCCCTAATTTCCTCTTTAATGGATTTTCTAATGCATTTGATGAATAAAGAGATGCTCAATAGTAAATAGAAATACCATTTGCAATCTTGGACGTGAAATAGGGCCGTAATGTTGCCATTATTTATGTTTACCCAAGCCCTGTGGACCTCAGTGAGGTGGAACAGTGTGAATGCTGAAAGGACGGGGGCTGGAAGCGCAGGGCAGTGTCAGACCGGGCCACTGCCAAAGGAACAACTTGAGTGTGCGGGCGATTCGGAACATGAATGATCCCATTGACTCCTGATAGCCTGCGGATCTGACCTGGGCTGAATGGGCCTTGTGTTTGCAGGGAAAGATGGCCCAGAAGGACCTGAGAATGACTCCAAGCAAACGTTGCTAAATGTCACTTTGTATGCGCATTGTCTGTCCCAGACCATGAGCTGGGACATCGGGAGGGGTCCTGGGTGCCAGCCTGGGGCTGTGCTGGGGAGGAGGTGGTGTGAGCAGGGTCCTACCTGCAGCCCGACCAGCTCTGTGGGCTGGACTGAGCTCCTCGAGGGGCTCATGCTCACTGCACGGGGGCTGCCATCCCTCCACAGCCTCCTGCCCGGGTGGGAGCTCTCTGCCCTGCTGGGTACAGCAACTTGAGCCTCTTGTTTCAGAAGTACCACGTTGGTGCACAGTAATGTGATTATACATTCACATCCACTTGTGTAAAGCTGGCAGCATCCTCAGCGAATATTTTCATACCTCCAGTTTCTAAATGGCATCTCTGCTAACAGCCATGTATCATCATTGCCAGCAAGGCTTTGGAGGATGCATGAGCAAAGTGTGATATTACTTAAACCTCTCCAAGTACTGTCTGATAATTAATCAGGCGTGGGTTGGTTATGTTTTCACCTTACTCGGTGGCGAATAATGCAATGTAACGAGGCAGGATTTTAGTTAAAATTCTCTAGTGAGCTGATCCCCCCAGGGCAAGACAGCTGTCTCCCTGTGTATATATGAGGACACCATGGACCAGAAGGCTTGTCCAATCTTTTCCTTCCTGCTGAAGCGTCAGCATCAGATAGTGCTGGGTCAGTGCCAGAGGTGAGAACCCAGCCTAGAGGAAGCAAGAGTCTCATCCAAAACTGGAGACCACCAGCCCTTGCTGGCCCAGATATCATTTGATTTTTGGGGTCTCATAGTGCAGCTGTTTTTGCTACAGTGTTCTCTCCAGTAGTGCCATTATGTATTAATAAGGGACAGAGCTGGCAGCAAGAAAGGGCAGCAGAAGTACACATTTGTCTTGCTGTCCAGTAAGCCACATAACAAATAGTGATGCCAAGTGTAATCCTGCTTCAGTTAAAACTGTTGCTTTGGTTTGTCATCATTCATTGTTTGCAGTAAAGCTGCTTAATGACAGGATGTGGGAAATGAAAAGTTTTTTATGTCCTCGTAGACTTTTTAAAACAAAAATTCCTGAGCGATGAAGGGGAAGAAGGTGCTTGCACAGGAACCCTGGCCAGGGTGAACCTTCCCCAGCCAGGCTCAGGAGATGGAGGTTTTGCTCTCAGCTTCAAAAATAACCTGCTGTGTAAATCCAGGCAGTATCCAAGCAGTCCCTCTGCTTGCTCTGCTTACATTACACATCTGGCGCAGATGCTCCTGCCCGGCGCCTTGCAGAACAGGATCTGCATTTTATGGGAAGAAATGAAAAGATAAATCCCATGGACCTGTGTGGGGCCACTTTGCAAAATGCCTCATGGCCAATTAAGTTAACAAATGTTAGATTTTGAACCTAAATATAGGGGAACGGAGGCAATTATACACATGGACCATGAGCAAGTGGAGGAAATCTGAGGTGGACAAGTGCTTGAAGAGGAGACTTCATTAGGCAAGTGAGGAAAGACACAACCCCAACTCTGTCAAAAAACTGAGGTGCATGGCGTGCCTTTTTCATTTTTAGGTGCATTTTAATAATGATCTTAATTTTCATACAGGCCACAGTGGGGCTCCACCCCTTCTCGTGCTATTCACATCTAGTTGATGGAGCAGAATTACCAGCGTGTGTGTGATTCTTTGCTCCCAGTGGGAACTCTTCTTTGTGGGTGCAGTTACATCAGGTAAGCAAATAGGGAACTTGATGGGTTTGGTGGGAGATGCATTTCTTCAGGGCTTTAGACTTGTTTCTGGCAGCCCTCAAAGAACCACCAAAGGCTGGGATGTGGCCAACGAGTCTGCCTAACTGCTAGCCCACCCCCTGCTTGACTCTGCCTCTAGAAATATTCTCTCTCCTGTTCTGTGTATATTTATTAAGCTATGTCCTGAACTATGTGAAATCAGTGTGGAATTTGCCTGAGGTTTCTCTCTGCTGGCCCAGGGCTTCTCAGCAGTGTACGCAAAATTAAAGGAGGTGCTGGGGTTGGGATGAAACCACTCCTGCTTATTGGAGAGGGAGAAAGAAAGGAGTCAGGGAGCTGTGCTTTCTGCCCTCGGTGCTGCAGGAGGGTTGGGTGGGCTTCCTGCATACTTGGGATTTTCCATGTTTTACAATCTCAGATAAGTGTCACCTTTGTTTTTTAGGATTATTTGAGATATTCTTACAATAATCTATTACCATCAGATCACTATTATGCTCATCACCACTCTCTAGGTCCCAAAGTTGGTTTTTCTGTGGCTTTTTTTTTTTTTTGCATCCCTTGAAAATTTCTATTTCCAACCAGCCTACTGTTATCTCACTTTTGCTATTTTAAGTTCTGTGGCACAAAAAGGCTGACTCACAGAAAGCCGTGTTGTAGGAAATATTGGCTCAGCTGAGGAAATAATTCTCAGTTCATTCTTCCACTGTGAGATTTGGGGTTTTTTTCTGTCCCTTTTTTTTTTCTGTGTGTGTGTTTTTCGGTCTCATGTTATGGCACACATCTAGCACCGTGAAAGATGGAGAGCTGTTTCTAATACACTGCTCTACCCAGTCAAATCTCTCTTTCTCTATATACCCTGAAGTGTTTTATGTACCTGCTCGGAATGTTACAAAGGATGCTTGCACAGCTCACAAAATTTGGTCTCATTTTGGAAATGTTTTGTGGAAATATGCTGCTTAATCTGCTGCAGCCAGTCACAGTTACTGTCGTGGTGGTGCATGTCGGAGGGGGTGAAGATTACAGCCAGCTTGGGGAAGTTTGATACGTTATCAGAGGTCCTCAAGAATAAAACTGAAAGAAGTGGATGTTCAAAGAAATGTAGAAAATCGACAAAAAAAAAAAAGGGGGGGAAATACGGGAGGCCCCGGGGAAGTCATCCTTCTGGCTGGACTTGTGCTGCTCCTTCTGAGTACCTGCAGTCACCCTCTCACTAAGGGATTGTGTGGAATAAATCCCGGGCGTACTTTAATTGAGTGCTAAGCACATAAGCAATGTGCAGTGAAAGACAAGGCTGGAGATCCAGGATGAAATCCTTGCCCAGCGGGGTGGGGAAACAAAAACAACCCAACAACTGCAAAACCTCTATTGACTTCAAGGGCTTTAATCACCGGAGCAAGTTGTCTAATAACACACTGCAGGGTGTGCTTTGGCACTGCCATCTACTTCGTTCGTTTTATGCTTAATATGCCAGAAAACAACGTTTAACATCTTGTATAAATGGATATAGCATATCTGTCTGCAGGAAATCAGCTGATGCAAATAATATGAGAAACAAAACCAGGGTCTTTCGAGTGTACCTACTTATGTTTTTTCTACACCTTTTTGACACCATCATTAGCAAAACCTAATTAGAAGGTGGTTTTCAACAACTGCTGTCCTCAAGACATAAAGTATACCCCTCAAATAAATAATATTATCATCATCTTTTAAAATACTCCATAAACACTAATTTACCCTCCCAATTTACTTGTGAGATAGATAATTATGTGTTAACAATAATATAATCACCATTAGTAGCTGTGTTAGTCCTCTCTTTTTATAGATGGAAGCTCATGCCCTGATAATAAACAGCTTGCTGAAGGCCACATGAGGAGTCTTTCAGGACTCTGATTATGGAGCAAATCAGTCCTGGCTCTGTCCTCCCCTCACATAAAAAACGAAACAATGTCAGTATAATGAAAAAGAAAGCAGGATTTAACATGGGCAAGAAAGAGAAATCTTCTTCAGGTTGGCTGGATTCTTGAGCTGACAGGAAATATTAAATTAGTATGTGACAGAAATCAAGGTAAATAATAAATATTATACCTTTTGTACTTGTGCCTTTATTTACTCTGCAGTAATTATACCGAGTAATGTAGATTATATTATGAATCACTATGACGCTTACAAGACTGAATTTTTTTGCAGCCACATCCTGGCCCTGTGAGATAATCTGTTTGATCTCCTATGCGGGCCAGATATGTCTTGCTTGAAACTTCAGAGGTGTGTGAGAGCAGCTGGTACACACCCTTTTTCGTAACCATGTTAAAATAAAACAGGTTTGGATTTGCTCAGCCACTGTAGAATGTAACATCTGAGTTACAACCCAGCTGTGAAGGGAGCTTTGCCATAACCACAGAGTTAACAGGGACCCCTTCAGTATTTCTGTTTGAGAAGTAACATTTTCTTTCCATCTTAATGTGGATATTTTCATATGCAATTAAAAAAAAAGAAAAAAAAAGAAAAAATTAAAACAATCATTAGTGATTAAAGCCAAAACATAAATGTGTTCCTATGCCTCCAACAACCCCAGTTCAGCTAAAGCTACAGTGCTGCACCTGTGATAACTAAACCTGCTGAGGTCAGTCAGTGCCACTTTCCAGAGTCAGGTCTGTGTCAGCATCTTTCTGTGTTGTTCGCTCATTTTTCTCCCCTTCTTGTGTGAAATATCCACCAATCCTCCTGGGGCAGGATTCTGGGTAGCAAGGGATGATATTCAGCTTTTATTTCGTTCTCCCTCTTGTGCCAGGACCCACTGTGGGAGCCAGGGGAGGGACAGTGGCATCCTTTGCCCTCAGTATCAGCCCTCTGTGGGCAGAGAGGCCCTGGGACAGCAGCAACAAACCCACTGGTTTTCTTCTCAAAAAAAAAAAAGAGGACAATGTGCCCAGGTGGGAGCAGCTGCTTCCCTGCAGGAAGCCAACGTGCAGGAGCCCTCGCTTGAAGGGGCTCAAGCAGCAGGCATCTCTTCTCTGTTTCTTCCACTTTTCCTTTAAAAATCCTTTCCTCTGGCACTGATCCGGAAGCTCTCCTTGGTACAACACATTCACACACACATTTGTGTTCCTCTTAAAAAGCCTTCAGGGAATGCTGGGCCTCTAGCTGGGAGGTCAGCAGTAATAACACAGTAAGGCCAGTGGCTCGGTTTGGTAAGTATCCCCACCCCCTCTGTTTTTGGGGGCCTGTTGGTAGCTTTTAAAATTAGAAATGTGAGATTGGCCCTGTGCAGAAGGGCCGAGGCGAGCAGCCCGTGCCCTGTTGGAGCTCTGTACGCCAGGGAGACGCTGACAGGTTCTTGTGCCTCAACACCAATGTAGGGCAAAACGTGCTCTGAGCAGCATAACTTGTGTCCTGAAACTTCTGAAAGAGCCACTTCATGGCTTTGGATCACACAGTCCATCAGCTGCCTATGAATGAGGGACTATTCACCTGGTCATGCCGTGCCTCTGCTCTTGCTGTTTATTCTGGGAAGCAGAAGCCTCTGAGATCGATCTGGTAAGTGTATCAATGAGATGATTGTTTTGAGATTGACTCCTCCCTGCCTTATGGAGTTCTACAACTTTATCTCTGTGTGTATACTTTAAAGCATCTGATAAAAACTAGTGCTACAGGTATGCTAATGACTAATGTTAAACATTTTTTACCATATATGTCCACAGTTCAGTTACTGATGAATTTTTACATTAAGGTATGGGCAGAAAATGCTCCATACTCAGAAAGAAACCCTTTTCCAGCATGTCATCTTCTGCAGTCATTGTCAGCAGACTCAAAAAGAATAAAACCAGTGCTTTCAAATTGGTGAAACCTCCATTTCCTTTCTCAGCACAATACAAAGACAAATAGTTTATAGGCGTGGGTTGGTTTTGGTTTGGTGTTTGTTTGTTTGGTTTTTTTAAGTTGATATCTGCCTCATATTAAGGGAAAAAATAAAGTCTTAGAGTATGAAGGCCACCAGCCCTAACTGTTCAGTGCTCCCTGCTTGCAGCCACAGGGAAGTCACGGTGGAATTCTTAGGGTGTGTGTGTACCTGTTCATTAGGATTAAACTGCCCTTGTGGTTTATGTTAATCCACTTTGGGATGCAAACTGAGGAAAGCATCTTTGCGGGGAACTGGACCGTCCATTTCGGGGAGCCCGATTCCAGCACCCAAGTCCCTCCTCCACCCTGCCAAGCCCGGGAGCTCCCCCGTGGGAGCCTGATGGTTCTTCTATTTAAGTCAACAGGGTTTAAGTCCCGCTGGTTTAAATATCAGGTTTAACTGGGGCTTGCCTGCATATCAAAGGCACTATGGTAATTTTTACAAGGGAAAGTGTTGAGGGAAAGTGTTTGCCTAGTGCTGTCCAGGCTCCTCCCCACTGTCCCTGTTGCTCAACACGGTGCTGAGTCACTGCCCTTTCTCACCCAGTAAGCGCCTGCACTTTCTTGGTGCTGTGTTTGTGTAGGATGGGGTCATGCATGCCCAACCTGGGGGAGTCCTCTGCATAAACAAGAGCTAAAAATGAACAAAGAGCCTTCCTGCCTCGCTGGTATTTATTTACGCACTGCCGTGCATGGCAAGTTCCATTCTGGCACCTGGATTACGTGTGGACTGGGCTTGAACTTTCCTGGAGTCGGTCATACACTTCCCGCTGATGTACTGGTGCCTCACTGGACCTTCAGTCTCGCCTCGATCTGCAGAAGATTTATGGAAGGATATTATATAGATTTAACACAATACCATGGGTTTTATTATTTGCTGGAAAATGTTAATAAACCCCAAGTATTACAGATGCATTTTAATCCCTGAAGTGATTTTTGAGTAGAGTGCATGAATTATTAATTGTTGTTATTGTTATTATTGCAGTGCATACCTACCTCACAGGGCATTGTGAGGATTAATTAATTCTTGTAAAGATGTAAAAGGCCATATAGGTGTCAAGGGTTATGACTAAAGTGCTTTGAAAATGGAAACCATTCTGTGAGTGCCAAGTATTATTATTTATGGAGTCCAGGCAATGTGCTTGGTGCTGTGCAAACACTGGGCCAGTTATTGCAAATATTTGCTTATATGTGCTTGGTAGGCTGAGCACTCCCTGTTACAAGTAATTTCAGCTATTTTAAGGATGTGTCTTAAAAATATGGCTGTGAGAAGACTTGCCAGTCTCTGGGATGCCATGGGCCATGAACAGCTGGGCCACTGAAATGCTTTGGAGGCATGCTTTTATTCAAACACAGGTATGAACCAAGACCTCAGAACCGCTCCAGTTACACATCCAAAAGTCAGAGCTTTGCCCCATCTTTCTCATTACTCTGGGAAAGGAAACATTACAACAGTCATTGTTTTAAGTGCCTCTCCCAGCTAAAGGCAAAGCCGACTGCCCAAGCTCAGCTTGCTCACCAAACAATCTGCTGTAAACCACAACCTGCTCAACTGCCCTGTGTTACCCAACATCCGTTCTTGGAAACCTCTGAGAGTGAGAATCTCCCTCCCAGACGCTCTGGAAGTGGCCTCTGGTAGCTCTGAGCCCAGCTACGCATTTGGGCAACAAGAACTACAAAGTCTAAGGCTCATCGTGGAGAGCAAAAGGCCTTTGTGCAGTCCTGTGGGGTACTTGCCTTCGTGAAGAAAGGGAAACCAGAACAAAACGGATGGGGTACAATTACTAAAGCACCAATCTGCCAGAGCGCACTCTGTAGATCCTGCAGAGCAGAACATCTCCTCGGGTAATTGCCCAGCCGAGCACGTCAGCAGGTTAAAAACGAGAGCCTGGCACCCCGGAGCCGTGACTGAACATTTGGAGAACGCCAGACCACGGAAACCTCCAGCCAGATGACTTCAGTTCAGCACGTTGTCGCTGCTCGGCAGATGGATGGGAAGTCGGTGTTTGTAGTTCCTGAGGGCCAAACAACGCACACTCCAGGGATTTTCCCTCCCCCGTTTCTCACACAAGCTTTCTGAACGTTACACCTCTCATTCCCGTTTCATGGACTTTTCTCACAGCTCCTCCCATATCCTTCTTTAGGCCCCTGGTGTCCCCCACTCCCCTAGAAGAGCTCCTTTTCCTTTTGCCTTAGGCTACATGTGTATTCCCATTCCCCTTCCTCCACTCACTGTTTTTGCTTATTTTCTTTCAGTAAATCAGAGCATCAAGGAGGTTAAACTCCTTTAGAAGCATGGTCCGATCTGAGATAATAATGCAGAAACTAGAGTGCTAAGAGTTTCTTTGCACTTTTTTTTGCTCCATTTAAATTTCCCACCTTTCAGCAAAGTGGTCAAATTTTGGAATTGGACTGGTTGCTGTCTTCAAAAATGATCACCTCTTACATACCTAAAACAGATAACCTACACACCATTACTGAGAAGAGAAAGTTGCCCACTTGGGCCATCGAAAACATTGCAGAAATAAATATTGGACATCAAGAGATTTGCAATTACAAATACGCTTCCTGACTTCCTAGAGAGATTTTTGTTTTCTCATATAACTCTGGCCTCTTCAAACAAATGGTCTGAAGGCCCAGGGTTTTCTCAGAATTGTATGATTTTGCAATGCAAAAAAATCTGTTTTCTCAGAGTATTTTAATATTTTTCTTCATAAAAGAAGGAAAAATGCATGGGTTTGACCCTGAGGGAAATGAGCACTGTGAGGTGATCCTACACCCAGACACCCACCCATCCAAGGCTTTGTGGAGAGGTTGGGTCCCATTTGTTTTTGAGAGGATGCTCAGGTAGGTAAAATCTGCCTATGGTATGTCCCAGGCATTAGGCTGAAAGAAAAATCCACTCTTAACTCCAGAACTGCTGCCTCACAACCGTAATTCTCCAGCAATGCCGAGCAACATCCATTAAAAAAAAAAAAAAAAAGGAAAAGCAGCACTGAATTCGTGGCCCATCTCTTTATCCTCTTTTGCCAGCAGTGAAATCAAACTCTGCAGAACTGTGGTGATGCGGAGGCCCTGTTTGAGCAGCACCAGACCTGGGATAGGGCCCATGGCGAGCCTTTGGAATGAGCAGGGATAACACTGGATGTTTCTATCAGATCTGTGCAGGGTTTGTGGTCATTGTGACTCTGCACGGTGCCAATGACCGGACATGAGAGTGCTGGACCATCGCCCAAGAGTGTGAAACGCTGTTGCAAAGCCATTTTAAGATGGAAAGGGCTGCCTGGTCACGAATGTGGTTTTGATTAACAAAGCTCGCTTTCAAAAACTAACAATGCAGATGGCAAACAGCATTTCAATTCTAAAAACGAGCAGAACCCAGGTAGGACACTACACTGCTGCAGTGGAGGCTTATTTTCATTACATGAAATTAGAGGGCAGAGGTGGTAGCGGGGCTGGATCCCGGTGCCAGGTGCCATCGCCAACCGCGACGGGCTGAGAGAGGAGAGAAGGAAAAAACCACCATGTTACATCCTGCATTTACATAAGCGCTGTTGGCAGCGCAGTTTAATGGCTTTCCTAGAAAAGCTCCACGGCCCGGGGCCTGCCATGCCCGGGCGGCCTCCCCTTCCCCTCCCATCCCATTCCCCGCAGCCGCTTCCCCGGGAGCAGCAGCGGCGGCGAAGGGCGGGCGAGCGGGCGGGAGGCAGGGAAAGGGATCCGGGAGCGGGTCCCCCGCCCCGACCCCCGCGCTGCCAGGGCGGCGGGGTTGTGTGGCCGGCCCGGCCCGCTCCTCCTCGCCTTGGCCTCGCCTCCCGGCTCCGCTCCTTCCCTTCCTCCCTTCCTTCCTTCCCTCCCTTCCTCCCCTTTCCCTTCCCTTCCCGTCCCTTCCCCGGCGCCCATTTCGGCGCGGCCGGGCACCCGGAGTGTCTGCGGGCCGCCGGCTGCTCCGCGCCGCTTGGCTCCTTCCCCCAGTAACAGCTCCCACATTCCGCCCCGATCCCTCCTCAATCTCAATCACACACACACACATATTACTTTTTTTTTTTCCTCCCCTCCTTCCTCGGGACTTAATCTCCAGCCCCCCCTCGCCCTCCCCACCCTCCCCTCCCCCGGCCCCTGGCTCGGATATAATTGAATATCACAGCGCTACGCGCTGGGTATTTTTTTTCCTTCCTCCTCCTGTGTGTGTGTGTGTGTGGTGGTTTTGTTGTTTTTGGGTTTGTTTTTTTTTTTTTTTTCTCCCCTCTCCTGGTATTTTTTTTCTCCTCCTCCTCTCGGTGTGGACACCTTAAAAATACATATATATAGATATTTATATATATATATATTATCGACACCTATACGCGTGTACACACACACACACACACACACACACACACACACGCAGGGATGTGCGCGTATAATATACACGCGGCGGTATAAAACACACGGGAGGAGGAGAGACAATCCAGGGTGAATTCCTCGTGCCTCCATTCCCTGGGAAAGGGGGGAGCAGCCGCTCGCAAGGTAAGGACCGGGGGTCTCCGAGCCCCGGGGGCGGGAGGGGGCCGGGGATGGGGATGGGGGGGCGGCCGCCCTGTTTGTGCCGGTGGAGGCGGGAGGGGGATGGGACCAGAACGCCCCTGTGACCCCCCGTCTTTGATTAATATGTGCATATATACACGTATATGTGTGTATAATATCTATATATTTACCCCCCTCCCCTCCCCCACTCCGCGCCGCTGGCTTCCCCTCCCCCACCCGCCTTCATTTTTTTTTAATTTTTTTTTTTTTTTTTTTAAGAAAAAAGGGTTTAACGGAGCGGGGGATGGGGTGGATGGGGGGGACACCGGACTCGGCAGCGAATGGCACACGGGAGCCATGGCGAGAGGCCTATTTTTAGCCTGATTTGTGTGGAAGAGCGGCTTCCCCTCCCCCCCTTCCCGCATATTTACTTATGGGGGGGGAGGGGAAAGGGGGGAGGGGAGGCCCTGCCCCTCCCCCACTGCTCGGAGTTCTCCCCCATCCCGACCCGGCCATTCCTTGGAAGGGGATACACACCCCTCCCCCAACTCCCCCCCGGGCCATTCCCGGTGTTTCTTCCCCCGCCGCGAGCCAAGTTATTGATCAGTTTTCCTGCGAAGTTCGGGGCGGAACGTGCAATAACCCGCGGTCGCAGCGAGCGGGCCCAGTTTGGGGCATAAAATCAGCTTTTTTCCCCACTTCACAGCGTCTTTCTGTTCCCGGGTTTATCCCTGTCTGAAACCCTGGTGTAAATTGTGTGTTGCATCAATTAGACGGGCTCACACGTTGATGCAATGTGTACATTTTCTTGGTGGAGGATATAAGCCCTGTAATATGTGGCTTATTATTGTTGTACCCTCGAAAGGGTTAAAATCTGTCGTGTTGTTCCAGGTGAATTTAATCTTTCATCACCGAATTTCCTTTTAAGGCAGCTTGACAGAATAAAAGTCTCCCCTCGCTTGTCTTTATCCCCAGAACAGCAAAACTTTGTGCTTTATGGCAGGGGCTGGTTGCTGCAGATGACACGTGAGTGTGGAGGAAAGTTTGGTTTGTAGGTCGCTGTGTAGGAAAGTGAAGTTTGCTGGTGAAGTTTTTACTACTCTCCAGTGTGCTCAACTTCCTCGTTTTCCTGTCTGTGTAAATCAAATTCCTAACTGATTTATGGGGGGAGGGGATCACAAAACATACTCCTTATTGTTAAGGCATGGGAGGCATGATCAGGAGAACCAAGTCTTTGTTGCGTAAAAAAAAAAAGAGTATTCTATTCTGGGCTTGTCTGACTTGCTTTGCTGTCCTGTGGTACAGAAATAAATGTCTGAGCATGTTGAATGTATTAACTGAGGTTCTTTGGTGTTGGTGGTCTCTACCCTTTGGGTGTTGGGAGTTGTGCCCCTTTGGCAGAGCGGGCACGGTTTTGCAAAACTGAACTTCAGGGTTTGAGTTGTGACTGAGCTTTTGGGCAGTTTTGGGCCCTCTTCTTGCTCTGAGCAGCCTGAAGGCTGACGTGTGTGAGGCTCATTCTGGGTTTTGGGCCTTCCTTTGGACACGTGTTAGCAGGGTTTTTAGAATATATTTCAAATGAAGACTGAACCTCCAAACTCTTGTGTGTGCCCCTGTATTTAAGCAAGTGGGCATGTGGTTGGGCATGTGAAAGGCTTTTTTCCCCCCTTACTCATAGAAGAAAGGGGTCCACACTGGTGATGGTGCTTAGGGCACAGGTGGTGCCCAGTACATGATCATGACAAGCTTTCTGTGGTTTCTTGTAGTGATTTTTTCTTTTTTTTCCTCTTTGCTTTTGGTTGAGGTCTAATGGAACAGCAGCATACTGTAGTATTTGCCTAAGATCACCTCAGCTTGTACACTGTTGTTGCCTTAAGTTTTCTTAAGGGAAGGTGAATTTGTCTTCTGGTGCTGTGTCTTGGGAACTTGGTGGCCTACCTCCTAAACTATTATTTGGAACACCTGGAAAACACTTGGTTCTCACTCCATGAGGAAAGGGGTAGGAAATGTAATTTATGTGCATGAAAAGAATTGGTGTTTGGCTTTCGGGCTTTATGTTTATTTTTAAGATTGTTCAAGAGTTCATTTATTTATTTATTTATGTTTGTTTGAATATGTGCAGCCATAACGCGTGTGCGTAGCGTGAAGAACGCAATAATTGCAGGAGATTGTGTTGCTCAAGCTTTTTTTCCCCTCTTCAAACAGGTAGTTAAGATTTTTTTTCCTGTGAATTTTTTTTTAATATGAATACTTCTTTCAGTTTTACTCTATATATGGTAATTATTGATGTTTGTGTAGTGCTTTGAAGTTGTAAGGCAGGGTATAAACGCTAAGTACCCAGCAGCAATACTTCATAGTCATTTTCCCATCATGAAAGAGTTTGATGCTAAAAAGTGCTACAGCCTTAAGCATAAAGAGGCTCTGGATAGATTAGGGGAAATGGTCAAAATTGCTGATTAATGTTGTTTTCAGATAATAGTTTTTAGTTAGGAAGAACAGATCTGAATGATGTAAAGCAAACTGAGTTATTTTACCTAACTTGATTTTGGTCTGGAATTTAATTGAACATGGACTTCACATTTGAGTCGGAATGTGTTTGCTGTTATAAGTTTTGTAGTGGCAGTAAAGACCCACATCCTACAAGGATGTAATCGTGCAGAAGTCAGGAAGTCCTGTAAAAAACACAACTTTGTGAACATCAGTGGTCTCGTTCGGCTGAATAAGCTCTGCAGCTGTCTGTGAAGTTGCTCCCAGAAGTTGGGTGTGCTTTGTATTAGTGGTGGGCAGTAGGATGTGAATCTTTCATTATACTGATGCTGTTTTGGTATCACAGGGCTGTTAAGGGTTTTCAAGAAGGCTGAAGTAGTGATATGTGTGACACCTTTCCATTATTAATCCTGTTCCACTGCACATTGGGAGTCCCAAGCAGTAGCCAACCCCCTCCAGTTTTGGCTTGCTTTGCCTGTCTCTTCCATCCCCCCAGTCCCACAGCCACTGGGGATTGTGGTGCCTGTGTGAATTCTGACACCTTACTGGCAAGGATACTGTGCTGGCAAATGGAGAAGAGGCAGACACAAACCTCCCGCCAGGCCAGCCGTTCCCCTTCTGAACGGGGATAGGGAGGTCATGAAGTGGTCTGGTCCCTGCTTTGGAGAGGAGGGCAAGGGCAGGGTGTGCTGCTGTGTCCATACTGCAGTATTGTGATACTGAAATGTATCGTGCCAAAGTGTGACTCATTCACAGTCTAATTTGTGTGTTTATATGGAGTGGTGTGATACCGTTCTGTGTGCTGACCATCCTCCCTGTGCGTGCACACAGAGTTTAGGGTGTAATAATGGCTGTATTTAGTGCCCTAAACATCGGCTCATGCAAGTAGCTGCAGGTTGGGAGAGAAGTGAAAGTGTGTGTGCGTGCACACTGTAATTATGCATGTTTGGCTCCTACAAAAAGTAACTGCTGTGAGAATATACTCATTGCGTGCTCATTTTTAAATACAAATTTAAGTGTTTGTGTTAGGTGGAGAGGTGTCAGTAGTTTCCCATTAGGAACTATGATTGACAGCTCTTTTCAGTGTTTGAGTTTCACTGCAGCATTAATGTAGTAGCTTCAAATTAACAGGTGATGAAGAAACCATTTCTATGTTCCTGCTATTGCTTTGGCTAACCCATTCCCAAATATGTGCAGTTTTCTAAGTGCTGCAGTATGAAATTAGATGGTCTTAATTTCTATAAAGTAACTTAATAACAAGAGTGACTTTACTAGAAAAAGGTTCATCCAGTGATCCTGAGCAGAGTAGATGGAGACTGCTTTATTCGTCTCATAATTGGTTTCCTCCGAGATAAAGTATGACAATGAAATGAGGAATAAGAAATATCTTTTGATATGAAATTGTAGGGGAATATATTGGCTTTCTTTTAATTTTGCAAAATTGAATTAGCTAACTGGAGGTAAGAAGCAGTGAAGATGAGGCAGCATAGCTGTCACTTTGGGAGGGTTGATTGCTTGAGTGAAAAGGTTCGGAAGTCTGGTCTGGAAATCACACTGCCTGTTTGTATGAAAACTGTGAACAACTTCTCCTCCTTAGGATTTTGTCTTGTGGTGTCAAATCCAGAAAGGGAAGGCCCTTTTCTTCTTTCTTGTAATGAAAACAAGGCTGAACTTGTTGATACAAAATGCCCTGGAGTCTCAATGGCCTTGTTTGAGCTCACACAGAATTTTCCTTTGGTTCTGAAGGATCTATAGAGTCATAACTCAGCTTACACTCTGAAACCCTGATCTTTAATACTTTACCACGTAGCTTTCTGTGACATCCTTTGGACTTTCCTTTTTACATGGTTAAGAAGCCTTAAAAAAAAAAAAAATCATTCCTTGATAAGAAATAGGCGGTCATTCCAAGCTGGAGGTTATTTAACTGCAGGGATAAGTGCACACACTGGTCAGGTGTGAAGGATCTTGCTGTCCTGGCTAGCCAAGGAGTGAAATGCTGGTGCTGCACCTCACCCTTGCTCGCTTTGTTGGATGGGCTGCTTGCAGGGAAGACTTCTGAGCGTATTTCCTTACCCGTAGAAATAGTTATCCAAGGGTTTGAGGAATCGGTGTAGCTCTCTGAAAAACCTACTGAAAGAAGCTCCAAAGCAATGAGGAGGAATGTTACGGAATTGTCTTGGCCAATGTATGTGACCTCTTTCAAAGAGTCCCTTTTTGGTCTTTGAATGTACACATATGTGGCCTTACTCAGTGCTACGAGGAGATACTGAGGTCCTTCTCAATATGTCAGTTTGAACACCAGAAGCAACATCCCTGGGTGTGCTATCAGACTAACACATCATTTTTTCAGGATGAGTAATGCATGCAGGTTGGGTGTCAACCTGGTTACGTGGTTCAGTGCCTGCCCGTGGCCCTTCGTGGTGCTCTGTGTGCCGTGCTGGGCTCCAGGAGCTGAGCGCTACAGAGTGCAGTGGGAGTGGGGATCAGTCCCCTGGATTTGTGCTGCAGTTCTGTTTGGTGCAAACATGACTCCTCTGAAGAGTATAAACTGGCATCTGCATCTGTAAAGTAAGATATTAATAGTCTTATTTTCTAAGATGCTGAGTCCCCGCAGTTGCATGTGAAGTTGGCAGTTTCTGTGTGTGCTTAGCATTTCTAAAAATCAACTCTTGTGTGTGGTTTGCTGGCTTTTGCAAACTCCCGTGAGGGTGTAGTTTCTGTTCCTGGGAGCAGTATTAGTAAAAGGCTGTGTTGTGTACTCTGACTTGTGTTTATTGTTGTAATTCTGAAGTCTCCATGTTGCAAAGGAGCAATCTTGTTTACTAGTAATGTCTAGCAGTAAAAAATCGGAATCATCCAGAGAAAAAACAGTTGTGTGGTTTTTCTGTTTTTCTTTTATGATCTGAGGCTCAGTTCAATCTCTGTTCAATGTCAGTGTACTACAGACACACTCTCTACAACCGTGTGCCATATGCAGACACTCTTGAGTGTCATTTCAGATTGCTGGAGGTGCATTACTGGAAGTTTTAGGTGGTGTGGTGTTAGTAATAGGCCTTCCCTTCCCCCAGTTTTGCCAGCCCGGCAAGGCAGACAAACAGCAGGAGCACCCTGCAGCTAATGCTGGTGCTCCTTTTAACCCGTTGTGGGTTTGGGGAATGATTCAGTCACTTCCCCAGCTGCAGGCAGAGCTCCCTCCGAACCCCACTGACGTCAGGCTGATGGTAGATTTTTATGAATTGGGACTGTGAAAGTGCCTGTGGAAACTTTCCTGCTCTGTACACAGCTACGTGCCTGCTGGTGGAGACCAGAGAGCGCACAGAAAAGATCTCTCTGCAGCCTATTCCTGGAGCATTTTTCCAAGGTTACGAGTTAAGGGTCAAATATTTACTGTTTGTGAAAATGTAGTGCTAAATATTGTGCCCAGTGCCAAAACCACAGAAATTGTCAAGGTCTAGAGCCCTAAATAGAACCAGTCCTAAAAGTTGCATCCATTTGACATTAACAATGTTAAAAGTTCAGGCTCTTCACATGGGTGGCCTATCCCCGGCAAACTGAGCAGGGAAGTCGCTGCATGGTGAGCACACACGAGGTGGATTTCTGTCCCCTGATGGTTCCCTAAAAGTACCAGGCAAAGAAGAAGCAGTTTGATTTCCTGGAAGAAGCTGCCCAGGCTGGCCGAGGAGAGGAATAATAAGTTTCATAGCTCTTTTGTGGTTTTTGGACAGACTGATTCACGCTCGATTGTCAGCAAGACTTCTGAAAATACGTTTTTGCTTTGTAAAAATAGTAATAAAAAGATTCAATTATTTTTCATTTATTATTGATGTTGACGTAACTTAGAGTCCTCTTGGACAAATGAGCATTTTTGCCATTAATTTGAGCACTTGGGAGAGTGTTAAATGTGGCTGAAAATCTTGCCTTAAAAATACCAATTGATCTTAACAGACATGAGTGAGTCTGTCGCCCCTCCCCCCTGCTTCCTGGTCTCTCCAGCTCAAAGAAATCATGAGGACTTTTCCCCTTTTAGGTTATATTTAAATTTGTGGGGAAAGAAATAGTTTTGATATTGCATAGACCTATGGGGGAAACAACAAGAGATCTGGGTCAAAAAAGTAGGACATGCAAGATTTAGAAGCTGTTGAAGTGTATTTATTTGTCCTATATTAGGTTAAAGGAAGTATTGGTGCTCTCAGTTTGGAAACGTGTCCTTCAGTCTGCGGTGTGCTGTAAAGGGAAGACAACTGTTAAACAGTGAATCACCACTAATTTTTGTATGGATGTCCACATTCTTCTCTAGTGCAGAAATTTTTGCCTGGATATTAACACAAACATGCATTCCTAAATAAATACTCTTGGAGATAAATTTTAATTAGGAATTGCTTTGTAAGAATACAGATTTTTGCCATGATGATGTTTGTGAATCTGTAACATATTTATTTAGGGGTTATGTTTGTTCAGATATAATACTTTTTAGTGTACTTTGAAAGCAACGTTAGCACAGATGTGGATGGAGGAAAATGAGGGACCAGTGTTGCCAAAACCATCTATTAATGCTGACATCAAATAAATGGTGCTAGAAATGGCTAATGCAGAGGATCTGGGGTTTAGAGAAGTAGGGTCCATACTTGCTGAACAACATGAATATTTTGCTGGTTCAGACCCGGGACCTGATTTTTCACTTTATTTCAAATGCACAACTAAACTTCATGATCTGGTGTCTTGTTTAGATTGTAAGTATCTAGCACTGGGAGGGATGAAAAAAAAGTCAGGAATAAGAAACTTCAGTATGTTGAATTGCAGTAAAACTTGAACAAAAATACAATGAAACAGCCTAGTAGGCAGTTTTGGTGAGCTTGATCTGATAGCAGGAATGGATATCTAAATGTAGCTGATTAATAGAAACCAACTTTTTTTTTTTAACAGCTTTTACCATTATAGTAAATGTTTGTCACAATTATTTGAATTGTGAGAAAATTGCTTTGTATTACTGTGACTGTCTTCCAGGGCAGATTGTGGAGGGCCTTGGATTACATTAGAAATATCAATGTGTTTATCTTACTGTTGGCAAAGTCCATGTTAGTTGGGTCTTCTGCTGTCTACACGTGCAAGGTTATTTTGATATGGATTAGTTATTCCTAGTTCATCAAGGCCCTTTGTAAGATTCTTCCTTACAGTGCATTTCATGCACAGTAAATACATTAGTAATTAAGTTCTAAGAGTCTGTTCCATTAAAACAAAACACCCCCTTGATCGTTGGGTCATCCTGTTAAGGTGCTTGGGCACCACAGCACTCCCAGGGGTATTATTATTCCAGTAGAATTTTTGGGCATTGCTTTTGCCTTAGAAATTAACTTAGAAATTGCTCTCTTTGTGGTTCTGGGGGCTGGCTGTGAAAGCACCAGACTCATTATTCCTGTCAATCTCCTCTTGTTGTCTCAGTACCTGGGACATAGCTTGGGTCTCATGTTGGAGAGATGGTGGCTGCTTGTATGTACTGGGGCACTTTGGACTTTTAGAGACCCTGTGTGTATTGACAGAACTGGTAAGAAGAATTTAAAAAAAAAATATATGAAGGCTAAAGGGATGGAAACTTTCAGAGGTAGCCAGGGAAAACACTTTCAATGTGTTTTGACTCGCTTTTTGATGCTATGGATGACTTCACACATGAGGCTCGGAGGGTATGTGAAATGCAGTGACAGACTCCAGCTAAGAGTACGTCCCCTACGTAGGCTGAGGTTCTCTGTTGTGCCAGCAGCAAGGCTTGTGTACGTTGGACATTGCTGCAGAGCTCCAGAAAGCTCCACTGATGGTGTTAGAATATGTAAAATCTAATTTGCCTGCTCGATGTGCCTCCTGCTTTCCCAGCCGTGGTTTGTAACTACCTGCTTGCGGAACGGAGTTTTTTCAAGGTGAAAGGAAAGAAATGTGCTGGTTTTAAAAACACACGTTCAGAGATCAGGTTAGTCAGATTTCATTTACATTAATGTTCCCGTAAATGCTGTAAATTTGGAACTGCAGTGTACTTCCATGTGCCTCTTGCTGCCTAGTTTTATTTGTTAATCTGGTGCTGTTGGGCCTACTGCTGTTCTGTGTGATTAAAATAACCCCCCAAACTTCCCCCTTCATAATAGAAGACAAGTGGTGCAAGATTGTACTGCTTTTTTTCTTTCTGACACTTACCCTTCCAAGGGTCAGAGTGGCTGTGCCTGCTCCTCTTCTTGGCTCTGCTTCCTTGTCCGTGATGTAGCATGAATATGGCAAATTAATGTTGTGTACCGGGGTGTTTTGTGTCCATCCTGACAGTTTCCATCACTTTATTCTTACCCCATGCTGAGGCTTTATTTGAGTTTTCTAATCTTTCCCCAGTTGTTTTTTTTCCTGGACTTTCTCTCTCCTCTTTGCCATTTTGGACTTTTCTTTTGTGTTCTCCCCATCTGTTCTTGTCAGTCCTTTAAATTGGTGCCTTTTTGTTTCTGTTCTCTGGGTTTTCTCTGCTTTCTTCCCATTTCTCCTAGCGTTAGTTAAGTTTATGTGTAGGGCTTGATCCCAGGTAGGTAGCCCTCTTGAACCAGAGGGGTTGGAAGGGTTTGGATGGTGCTGCTGAGGAAGTCTCATTTTGCGGGTTGGCAGCGAGCGGAGGTGAGCGAGGGCTCTGCCTGTGGGCAGATGGGTGGCTGGGACAGGCACACAGGAAACAGAGAGGACAAATTTTGGCAGTGCTTTATTTGATAAAAATAATCTTGGCTTTAGGCATAAAGCATTGATCCAACTCTTGATGAAGTCAGAGGGAGGCTTTGGAGGGAGTTGGTGTGCGTTTAGTGCGAACGCGAAAAGCTGAGGAAGCCTGAGCGAAAACCTCAGCGCAAGGTGAGGTTGGCTGGGGGCTTTTCAAAATAAGGGGTCTTGTGCAATAAGCTTTTCACTGACGCTGTGACTTAAAATTAGCAAAAACAAAGTCAGTCATCCCGAAATCAGTGGCAGCCTTATCTTATTGTTTTTGTTGTGGGTAGTGTTGACAAGTCACATGCCCCATTGTTCTGGGTGAACAAACACTGCTTTGAGGCTGCGAGCTGCGACGTGCGCACAGGCGCCTCCGTCCTGCCCAGCACGGATGAGTGTGTGCAAGTGTGACTTTGGAGTGGAAAGGTTGTCTTTAAAGACTTCACGGCTAGAAACTGCTGTAATATACGAAATAACCTCTTGCTTGGTATCTAAGCAGCATTTTTATTTGGTGTCTTGTCGTCCCGAACCTAAGAAAATAAGCGCAAGTGTTAAAGAGTTATAAATTCTCTCTTGCCTTGTTGTCCAGAGAAACCTATGGATAGCAGGCTTGTGTTCTGGCTCGGAAGCACGGATGCGCTTGGGACAGAGAGAGCGCAAGATGTTCTTTCTCAAAAGTCAGGAAAAGATTTTTGCTTGGAAGTCTTTCAGGTGTAGGTCCTTTACCTCAAAACTGTTGACACTCGAGACGATAATAGTGAGCCTCATCTCTACTGAGGTCACAGTTTTGTGGATCACCTCTAAATTACTCTTGCCATGTATAAATCCCTGTAATCAGGATATGTGTAGTGTAACTAAGATGGATGCAATAGAGGCTGGCTGCCGGAGCAGACTTGGCACGTGGAGGCTGTGGATGTAGTCATCCAGCCGTATCTGGGGGAGAATTCCATTGAAATTGCTGTGAGTTTCGCTTAAGGAAGAGCAGAAAGATTATTCTTCCCTGCCTACAGTGATTTCTATTATGTTGTTTTGTTTAGGACATCTTAATAATGCCAGTGTAGTAGCTCATTGTCTGGTCCAGTATTTTTGATTTGTAGAATAAGTTGGGTTGGGTTTTTTTCTCTTTTTGTCAGCTCGTAGTCTTGCTTTTTCCTCTTTGGAAACCCGTGCTTGCGGTGTGTTTTATACCTAAACAAGAGCATTCACCAAAATGGTCCTGAATTGTTAGCGTTAGCAGGTATTATCAAGATGTTTTCATATGTAATGTCACGAAAGGTGGTAGAAACTTTCAGGCTGGTAGAAACTGTTGTAGCTTGATAGAGGCAATTATGGAATTACTTTCTGGTTATAAAGTATTTCTCTACATTTTCAGAGGCCTCTCTAGCTTTGTGGTGGATTCCCAAGGACACACCTCCAGTCCCCACACCCAAAATTTTGCTTTTCTGAGTTGACCTAATATACGTGTATGTAACAGATAACTATGTTTACTTTAGTTTGCATCACTGAAGATTTTCTGTCCTCATAATGATTAGGACAGAAAGCTGGTGTCAGGATTATCTGCTATTTCTGCCACTGTGTGACCTTAGCAAATGGATTAACAAATTTACCCATGCACCAGTGATTTAATTCTTAACAGGAGCATTTTCAGACCTGTTCAGTGCCCTGAGACCTTCTGGTGAAAGGCTGCATGGTAGTGTAAAGTGGCTCTTGTTTCATTTTTCGTCCTCTGCTTCCTTGGAGTTTTCAGTTTAGGCAAGTGCTCCGTTCCTTGTTTTTGTGTGTGTCTTTTAGTTTTGTCTTATGTTAGACAAAACATGGTTCTTCACATTGGAAATATTTTCTGATAGTGCCAGTACATGTTGAAATCAAGCTACTTGGTTCATAAAGTGGAGCGTATTTGTGTCCTTAATAACGTGGGAATGCCACCTTATATGAAGTTTTAAGACGCCTGTGCTTTTTCTGGACCCTGGCAGCTCTTTGGGGATGAGGAAAGGCTGAATTTTCATGGTGGAACCACTTGAGGAATGGGTTTTGGAGCATAGCTACCTAAGCAGCCACTAAACTCAGCAGTGGGGCTGGGAAGGGAGGTGGTAGGACCCTTAAGCTGACCCTGTTCTTGATGGAGCAGAGATGCAAAAAAGTTTCTGTTGTCTCCTCTGCTGTGCTGATAAAGAGGCTTATTGCTCCTAAAAACATCATCTCTGTAAGGATGTGTTAAAGCCAACAGCTATTTTGGGAGCGGGATGTGTGTATTAAAATCCAGATAGTTTTGCTGAACCAGTTTGCAGCATGACCTCACAAACTGCTGCGTTTTTACTGTAAAGGTGTTGGTAAACTTTAGCTTAACCAGAGGTGTGAACGGTGAGGGTGGGCCGTGAACTTCTTATCTCAGCTTTGTTATCAGGCAGAATCTTCCCAGGCTGCAGTGGGGTGGCTGATAGCTCAGCCCAGTCTGACACCAGCCAGCAGGATCGCATGACTCAAACCGTCTGGGCTGCTTGGGTTTGTCCGTGTATAAAATAAAAATAAATGGTGACACGGTCTTTTTCACGTGCTCACAATTTCATTTGGGCAAGTCTTTCTTTATAACTTCCTAAATGATTCTGGTTTATAAGTTTATAGTTATATTGCTTAAATGCACAAGCTAGTATAAAAATCTTTTTTTATACCCTTTACTGGGAGCCAGTGGTGTTTTCCTTGTCTGAGGGCATTGATTTCAGGTGAGTGTCAGTATTGGTGTCTCCTAAAACACACTTCGGTCTTGGCTTGTGACACTGTGCTTGTGACACTGATGAGCACATATTCCCTGTTGTTGTTTGGCTGTTTTTCACCTGCTGGAAAATGAAATTTTTGGGAGTGTTTTGATTTTTGAGAATCTCTTCAGTTTGGGAATAGTACTTTGGGTTTTCCTATTGTAAATTGTAATTTTGTATGGTGACTTTTCTTATTTTCACCATATTCTACTCTGAGAAGTATCCTCTGGTTAATTTGAAAAGAAAGTCCTGCCAGCACTTTAATAAATCCCTTAAATTTTACAAAAATGTATTTACACTTGCTGGCAGCATGGCTTGAAGTTAAAAGTGGGAATTTACAGTATGTTCACATTTTTGTTTGGAATGACTCCAGAAGGAAAGTGTTTAATTCCTCTTTAGTGTAATATATATCTATATATCAGCAGATATAGCTGTTGGTGTAGTCAAGCCCTAATTGTTTAAAAATTATCACTTTTAAGTGTGATCCTTGTGTATATTTAGAAGAGCTGATTGAAGCCCTTTCTTAGTTGAACCATTTTCTTGTGTTCTGAGGCAGTTTATGTGTTCTTTGTAAGAAATGTATTATCACACCGTGGAAGTCAATTCAGGTTCTCTGGAAATGATCCAACCTTCAGGAAAGAAAAATATTAGTGCGCATGTTGAGGGAAAGGGTTTCCCTTTATTTCAGAATTTGCTTGTCATGTGTAGCAAATAAGCCATTTTCAGATGCATTAAGGCTCTGTGAAACTAATTTTCAGGGCTGACAGTTTTCTAGTCCCGGGTTAAACAAAAAGATTTAAATTTAATGTTTCCAATTTTTTTGTTTTGTTTTAAATAGCAAGGGATATGTACATTTGCTCAGTTATAATTTAAGTGCCGTGCATGTTTCAGGAGAACAGAAAAATGAACTGTTTGAAATTATGGTGACGATGGGGTAGCATTTTTTAACCAGTCATTTGTCTCAATGTCTAAAATGTTTTGTTGCCAGTTTAAATGTTGGAATTTACGGAAGTAGCCTTTGCTTGGAAGCCTTAAATATTTGCAATGTGTTGTTTATTTGGTTTATGAAGTCTTGTGCTGTTTGAACGCTGGTTTTTGTTTTAACTATGAGTTTTGGCAAAGCACGTTCTAGCCTATGTAGTCAGTCATAAACAAACCAGAGGCCACTAATGTTTTAGTCCCGCAGCTGTATCAAAGTGTATGAGGTTAAAATTAAAGCTGGGTGGGCACGTGCATCTTGGACCTGTGCTCCACTGAGACCTTCAAGATGCTCGTGTAAAAATTCCATGCCTTCTGTCATTAAAGCAGTGACTATCTCAAGTTTTTATGACTTTAATCTTTTAATTGAGGAGGGGTTTGCAGGTTTCTAGGCCTGGTTTGTGACTGAAGACCAGCACTGCACATACAAACCTGTCTCGAGTTGGGTGCCCGCTCTCCAGAGCGAGTGGAGGTTCAGTGATTTTTGCAGGATTTAGTGTGCTTCCCTGGGGAGGGCAGGGATTTGGCAGCAGGCTGCCCTTCGGTAGCTGTGTGCTCTTGGAAGTTACGCAAGCTGGGCCATTTAGCAATCGGTTTCTGAAGGCTGCAGACAGGCTACAGAAGGGTGGAGATGAGGTGCAGCCAAGAGGAGCCCCACGATCAAGGACTCTTCCCTCAAGGCTGCTCAAAGGCTTGTGCTGAGGCGCCCAGGGAAGTGGGCGCTGGGTCAGGGTGTCACCCCAAAGGTCCAGATGGCCTCTGTCTGGAGTCAACAGGAGAAGAGGCTGGAGCCTTCCCCCAAACACAAGGGGTAACTACGCTGTGCTTGAGCACAGCCCTTCTCCAGGAAAGTGCCACCCTCCTGTGCCCAGTTGGGACCTGCCCTTTGTTCCCTCCTCTCCTCTGATTTAGCTGCCAAACCGATGGCATTTTTCCTGCACCTGTCCAGGGCACTTCTCTCGGTGTTGCTTCTGAAACAAATGCCGTCTTTGCCCCCTTGTCATTGCAGTCATAGAGCTGCAGTTTAGAAATTATTAATTTTTTTTTTTTAATATTTGCACATATTTCAGTTTATTTTTCTCAGGCTTTTAACATCTTAGTGACTCAAAACCTGAACTGGCTTTGTTTGGAACTGTTTCTTCCTCAGGCAGAAATCAGACCCAAAGTGTATTTTTCTGAAGTTTCTGAAGCAAAAGCTCTGTGGTAGCATTTCTGAGTTGTTGAGATTAGCTCTGAATTTCCAGATAATGTAATTTTCTTTTTTAAAAGAGCTCCCCTCCCCCCTCCCCGGCAAGCCCTAAAGTATTCTTTGTGTGAATATACTATATGATCTCTAATTATATGATCACATACCATTCCACAAATAGTGCAATACAATAGCATAGAATTATTCCTAGGATCTTGTAGAGGTCTATTCACCAGACTACCTTAAACCCTGAGCTTGCAATTTGTTTTGTGTAAATCGACTCCTTCGCCTCCCAGAAGCCGTGTTTACTGTAGCTCTGCCTTAAAGCCCAGGTTCAGAGCTTGTTATGGAATCAGGGTTTGGGATGTCAGCCTTGAAAGTTGCCATTTAGCTGCTCTTACACAGCATATGCATATTAAGTAGGGTAGCAGAATAACAGTGAAATTGCTCACCTAGGTCTGCAGATGAATTACCATAATTAACTGCTTCTTCCCATGAATTGCACCTAACGAGGCCTGTGCTGTTGGCTGAAAATAAATTGCATAATGCATTGCTGTTGACTAAATTATTTACATACCTCAGAGAGGAGATGGTATAAAAAGGCTGCAGAATAAGTGCTGGACCATTATGAAAAAGAAATGGGGGGGAGGGAATCACAGCTAGAACATGGTGTAGCCTGCCTTCTCCCGGGTCACTGAGGAGCTCTGTGTCCTGTTTGCAATACAGTGTGTGCCTCCATGGTTACATATTTATCACATTGCATTGCATAATGTATGTGTGGAGAAAGCAGAGTTAGATCTGTGCACACAGCCTTGGGCCTGCTCTTAAGAAGAATGTGTCTATGTGCTTATAAATTGCTAAAAATGACTTTTCTCCCCCCCTCCCCCGTGTAACTGGTCCCAAAATATACGAAGTCAAAAGCAGAATGTGGCTTAATAAAATCAATTATAAACCAAGCTGAACAATTTTTGAAATGCTTGCTGTTCTGTGTTTATTTGTGAAGCGTCTTTTGTGTGCCTGTTGTGAGGTGGTTGAGCATTTGTGGGCTATATTCACGGCCTGTTTTTCTTAGCTTCCTGTTTAGCCAAGAAGTGTTTTAAAAGAGCTGTATTTTCATCTGCCATCCTATTTTTGTGTTGTGGAATCCTCTGCAGCCCTATTTGTTGATACTTATTAGAAAAGATGGTTTTGCTGTATAGAGATTACTTACACTAATTTACCAGAGGAGTCAGACAATAAATATATGTGTGAGCTGCTCCGCACACGAGCAGTGGCAGCACCAAATAACTGCAATAATAAATGTGAGCTCAAACAGAGGTGGCAATTTGTGTTAAGAATTTTCCAAAGTGAGGCTTGTCAAAGCTTGTGTTTTCCACGGGCTAAAGCTGGTCTGGAATCGTAGATCTTGACTGCTGCTTTTTTGGGGGTTTGCTTTTTTCTGGGGACTTTGTTTTGGGCCTAATCTTGTCAGTCGTTGACAAAACTTGAAGATACTTTTTGTTCCTGTGTGTAGGGGTGTCCATCCCTGTGCCCCCATCACAGAGGTGGTGGTGGTGGTGGTTTGGGATGGACAAGGAAGCTGCAAGTGAGGTCATGGCCCTCACAGAAACTCACTTGTTTACGTGATCACTTCTGGTTATGATCCCAGTGGAAATGTGGTTGCAGAGGGGAAAAGCTTTGTGAAAACAACTAAGCTTGGGAAATTGGATCACATTTGTTTTTTTATAAGTAGGCCAAAACATTTCGTGATAAGGCTGGTATTGAGTAGGCTCCCTTCTCTTGCCAGACTAGCTGGAATAGCTCAGCTGTTGCGATAACAGCAACAAGAAAAATGAGTCAGTTGTTTTCTTTACCTGTTAAAAATTTTTCTTGAAAAGCTTTATTTCCTGTTTGACAACATGTGCTTGAAGTTTGGCAAAGTCGTGACCTTTGTGTCAGCAAGGGATATTTTTGGGTTTGTTTTGGGTTTCTTTTGTTGCCTTTTTTTATGTTGGTGGGGATATTCTGTAGAACATAAATCTGACATTTTGCATTTCTAATATAATAGGCTGTTCAGGCGAGTGAACCACTTACTGTGGAGAGGCTGTATGTAATATTATTAATAAGCCTTAAGTGACAAAATAGTATTATTTGGTATGCAAGCAAAAGGGTAAAGATAGCAGAATAATCTTTGAAACAAAATGCATTAATGTTCATCCAACATTTGTGACACACCTAACAAATTATGACAAAACATTTTTAACAAATGTTTTTCTCCAGAATTTCAGAATATTTTCACTTCGTTGCACAATGTACTTTGTAGTGATGGGTGACTAACAGTGGTGTAAATACATCCTCTGCAAAAAAGTGCCACAGAGGGAAAAATTTGGGTCTGTATGTGTTGTTTGGTCTTTTTTCTTTTTAAATATTATTTTGTCTGCCTTATTTATGTTTTTAGAGAGGGACCTAAATTTAATTTACAGTAACAAATTGGAGTTTTCCATGTAAAAGCTGTGAGATTGCAGTGTTTCTGGCTGGTACAGTCCTTCACGTACGTGACGAACCCTGAAGGCACTGCTGAAGGACAGAGCCTTTCCTGCTGTCCTTCTCCTGTTGGTGTTTGTCACTGAACTTCCGAGCTGTTATTTTGGAGAGAGGGATGATCAGAAAGGACAGCAGAGACCTTGGAAATGCTGTGCCACAATCTGAAATCTGAACTGGGGTGTTGTGAATGCATATTTCCTTTTTGAGGACTGGAAGAAGAGTCCAGGGCCTTAAGAGCATAGAGGAGGGGGAGCAGTGGCAGTAATTGTGTTTCTTGCTCTTCTTTTTTGAGCACCGATTACCTGAAGGCATAAGTTCAGTGCGCTGCTTTAGCTTGGTAGGAACCTCACCAGCTTCCTAGTCCTGTCTGTTAGCAATGAACTGTGTGAGGATCACGAGTGTTACAGGATACTGCCACCTGACGTGGCACTGCGTGTTGCCTGTGGGACAGGGATCCATCATTCTGGGCACACCACGGGGCTTAGTTGTGTTTGTGTGTGGTTAGAACTGCAGTGACAAAATGCTGCAGGAGGGAATGGATGCTCAGAGATGAAAGTGTGCATGGTGTTGTAACGTCCAGGAAGAGGAAATGGTCACTTTAGTACCTGTGGCACCACTATCTTCAAATTCATTTGGCTTTTTGGTTTGTTGGGTGAAGTTTTTTGTGCGTTACAGAAAGGTTGCAGAGGGAATAAATGAAAAAAATTAGTGCAAAACCTTGGGGCAGTGAGAACCTGTTGTGAAGTATGAGTAGAAAGGGCAGGACTTTACCCTTAGGGTATAACTATGGATATGGAACAATTGTAAATTTGCAGGTGAGAAAATATTCTACTTTGCATCAGGCTTTCCAAGTCCCAATTGAGCACGGATAGAATTTGTCTTGGCTAACATCTGTTCCTCTCTGGAGTAATTGGCTTTAGAGGAAGGCATGAAACTTTAATATGATTTCCATTTAGCTCAATCTATCTCTTTCTTTGTATTTTCAAAACATATTTTATTTTATTAGATTCAAAAATACAGGTTACCTATGCAAGCTGCTGGCTCCTTACATAAGTAATCATATGATAAATACAATTAGATTGAACTTCAGCAATATTGAAGCCACTTCCATAGGAAGTTGGCTGACTGCCCAGGCATCTGACGTCATTGTAGGAACCACACACTCGGTCTTGGACAAATGTCTTTGGCACAGTCCTGTGAAAGTCACTGGGGTTGGGATCTGGGTGGAAATAAGCTCTGAAGTCTCAGTGTTTTATGCCTGATGCCATCTCCCTCCCATCAGATACTGAGAGGCTGGCAGGAAGGTGTCTGTACTGTCCGCAGGCGCGGGGAGGAGGAGCTCCAATCCTCCTCGGCCATTAAACGTTCCTTCACATACAGCGACGAGTTTCCACTCAGCCTTCCAGACTCCTGCGATGTGGTGTAATAATGTGGGATGAGGACTCAGTTGTGGCCAACGTAATTCTTGGTAAACAGAGACGAGGAATGATGTCTCATTAAAAAATGTAGTGTGGCAATAGGAAAATCATGTTTAATACCAGTTCTAGAGTTGTATAAATAGAGATGGGAGACATCTGCTGAGCGTTGCTGCAGAAGAAATACTGAAATCACATTTACTCAAGTTAATAAATCCCAGAGCTAGGAAGGAAAGTGGTAGAGCAAGGGGTAGAAGCAAGGCAAATGAAATGAGCAGTGGCAATGGAATGATGGGAGAGTTTTTGAATATATTTTCATGAGGAGGTAGCTGTATATAGTTGAATATAACAATATTCAGTGTTGTAGGATTTTATCTCCTCTTACTTGTTGAAAGGGCAGGACAGACTAAACATGACTGTGGAACTCCTTGCACCAGGCCATTAATTACACTTTTATTTAGGTAATGAGTGTGTATTGGACTGGTGGAAGTGAGAACTGCATCTGTAGAGCAAGTGTTGTCCCAGCAGTGGGGAACTGCTTGTGCTCTAGGGACAGTTATAAGGGGATTCCCAAATCATAGAAGGTTTTTGTCTCCTTTTACACACCTGCAGGATTTGGTCTTGAAAGATTGTTAATGCTTATTGTAGAGTGGGTTTTTTGGTGGCCTTTTATTTTGGCTTTTTTTTTTTTAGCAGTGACTGCATCTCAATAAAATTCTGAAAAGGAGAAAAAAACCCACTGTTTTTGTGTAATGCAGTTCTAAGCTACTAAGGAACAGAACTGTAGTCTAGATTTAATTTCAAAAGTAAAAGTAATTTACTGCCTGTTACACATGAGCAAAGAAAATCCCAATATGTTGAAGAATGTTTTGAAACTACTTTCACTGGAAAATGTAGACAGAAATCTCTCAAAATTGGTCACTGGCTACCTAAACAAGGTAATTGTGTCCCCTGTGTGACCAAGTTCTTGCAGGATCACTGGTTTTACCTATTGGAGCAAGAATAAAATAGAAGATGAGAGTGCCACATAGTGTAGTTCCACAAACAGATGCTGGTATTTCTCTTTTTAATAACAAAGGGGGTCAAAATAGAGAGAAATGTAGAAACTACACCAGGCATTTTTCAGGGTGGTTTGACAGAGCTCTGATCACTGTTTTATTTTGGTTTTGGGGGTTTTTGTTGCTTGTTTTTTGGTTAGGTGGACCTAAAGTTTTCTTTGGCGGTTTCACATGTCTTGTCCTCAGTCTATACTGCTCAATGTTTATCTGCCACATTTGTCTCTGGAAATTTGCAAGTTATTCTGTTGACTAGCACTTCTCTTTCATCTCCTGAATTTATATTCAGGATTTTTTGTTTGTTTAGCAAAAAACCATAAAATAATGCTGTGCTGTTTTCCACTCCTCTTTATTGCCTGAGCAAAATTGGTTCTGATGGTAGCAATGTTACCTCAACAACTGTCCCTTCCCCCTCTTGTGTTGGCTTTCCTCAATAAAAACACATTGTTCATCCATTTCCAGTTAACAAACAGCTCCCTGAACCCATTCAGCTTTATCCAAGTGTGACACCAACCCACATTCTCTGTGGAGCATCCACCAATTTATACATTCTGACCCTATTGTTAGTATGATGATTTTCTTTAAGGTTATTTTTAGAAATTTTTATAATAAAAATCAATTGGGAACAGCTCAGGAGGAACAGGGCAATACTTTTGTGATCCCTGAATCATTCGAGTTTTAACCATTTTTTTTTTCCAAAGATACATTTTTTTGCAATGTGTATTTTGAGGTAGAAAAATTGTAACATTTTCAATGTTGTCCAAACAGACCCAAAAACTCAGTGACTTTCTGACTGCAGGCTGGATGGATATGATTTCATGTTCTGTGGACACCCGTGTGTGTAAATGAAATAGTTGCATTTTGTTTAATTTGAATGGTGGAAATTACTGTAGTATTTAGTGAACCAGTAGGATTACTGTAGTAGGGTGGCATGGGAAGACTGAGGGACTTCATTATTTATGGGGCAATTTTTATTTTGTGGTTCGTTATATTGACTCAAAAATTAATTCATTGTGAGATTCCTATAAAATTGCTCTCTATGAAATGGTATTTTTTTTGCCTTTTAATAGGCAAACCCCAACTCCTATGATAGGCATGAAAATAATTGAAATAAATTATATGCAAATAATTATTTAAATGCAATTGAAATACCTGGACCCCCATCAGTCTCCCTAAGTGAAGTCCTTGTAATGGTGTTTTTCAGCTGCATTTGCCTGTGTCCTGCTCTCAGGTTGTTCCATGTGAAGTTTAACGGGAACTTGGGTCAACTGGAGCAACTCTTTGCATTAGAAATGTGACCTGGATTGTCTTTCTGGTAATGCTATGGTGAGGATTTTAGGAACACCTAGACAATACTGTTCTCGTTGCTGCCTGGATTTAAGGCCTCAGAGGGTTTAAGTCTGTAATTCTGCTGGGGTCAGAAAGGTGATGGACTCCTTGTCCGTGTCAGGCTGCCTCTCCACTCCCTGTGCTCAGTGAGGAGGATGCCAAAACCAGTATTGAGGTGGAGTTTGAGTTACACACTGAACTCTCACTGGGGTTTTGATACACAGAGAAGTAAGGAAAGCTCTTTAGGATCCTCGTTGAGGCGAGATATTAAGCTATAACAGGATCTGTGCCTTTCTCAGGTGTCTCCAGGTCCAGTTTCCTCGCAACGCTATGTTTTCAGAAGCTTGAAATAATGCCTTGTTCTCTACTGATATTAATCATCTTGCATGCATTGAAATGTGGATCTGACTGTGACCCAGAACAATTCAAAATCAGACTTCACGTCTTACGAAAATAAGTGGCTCCCAGAGGAGAAAGGACTTCTGTTTTCACTTATCGCTTGTGATGCTGAGCTGTACTTCATAGCTTGAGACGTCCCATCTTGCACTGGCTTCCTCCGTGTCCCAGTTCATGCTGACAATGAGATTGGCTTTGATCCCAGCCTTTACTGGGAGAAAATCTTGTAATGGTTTAGGTGGCCTAGGGACAGATCTGATAAGAGACGATTTCTGATGTTTCATCAGTGGGTCAGGCAGGAATTGACAGAAATACGACTGGTGTACATTTGAAGCATGGAGAGGGAAGGTATCATTGAAGGGAAGACAGCTCATGGGAAGAATTGAATTGGCTTTGGGAACAGCCCTGGAGCGGGAAACTATTGAAGTAAAGGCTGTGAAGATTGATCTTTTGGGGGTTATAGCTGGAGGGTATGTGAAACATTTTGCTTTCATTAAAATAAATTGTATTTGAGTGTTTTCTTACTGATACCTTATCTTTACACCACAATTGAAGGAAGTTACTTTTTGTCCTCTTGGATTGCAGTGGGTGTGTCTGTTTTTAGCCAGTTTCGGGGGTTTTTAGTTGGAAGGAATGGTCTAGGATGGTTACTTAAGTAACAGGTTTCAAATTGAGAATGGAAAGTTAGATTTTTAGGGCTGTGTGTGTTCACAGTGGACTCATCTGAGAACAACATTTAATAATTTCATTGAAAACTGTCGAGAGCTACAGGAATATTTGCTTAAATTAATTCACCTCATTAATTTCTAGATGACACTGGGTAGCATGGGTGTGCTGGCTACCCTGTAGTTCCACCTTGAGGCATGGACAAGTGGATTTTTGAAGCGTGATCTTCTCTGTCAGAGGCTGTGTGTAAGACTGGTTGCGCATTTGTCAGAATTTTAGACAGTTTGTGAGACAAAGTTGCTCTTGTAGAGGGGCCTGTTTCTGAAATATGTTCTGGAGACAGTAAGTTGTGGTGGCAATTTTTGTTTGTATTTTGAGGGCTTTCTCGTTGTCCTCATCCTTGTTGAGCTGGACAAAATGGTTACACTTTAAGGCAAAAAATGTAATCCTTTTTGATAGCTAATGCATTGCATTATTCAACAGCAGCCTCCAACAGTTAAATGTAGTATTGACAGTCGTAGTACCACCCTTCAATATATTGAAGATTAAAATACGTGTGTGTTTGTGGGAGAGCATTTCTGGTGCTTTGTATTTGATATATCGTTGCCTATTTGTCATTATCTGTCTAGTTTCAGTCCTGCCTACATCACACCCGTGATTCTGCAGAGAACATGTGGTCAGAGTTATGCTTCTGTGCAAAGGCAAGCGGTTTTTGGTGCTCTTCCCCTAAAAAGTGTGAAACAAGCTGCATGGAAGTTGGAGCAGATTCAGAGCCTGCAGTTTGATCTTGTGTTATCCTGGTTACCTGCTATGGCAGTTTGGCCTCCCCTTCATTAGAGCGTTCCTCTATTTTATTCTTTCATTTAGGAAATTTGGGGTTTGATGACACTAGTGAAAGCAAAATCTCAGGAGACCATGCTGACTGGCTGCAGTTATTTGAGGAAAACTCAGAATGAAATTTACCTTTTTTTCTCAACAAGCAAGAACACAAGAATTAATACAGATTAAGACCAGATTTCCTCCTCCTTTATTGTCATCTTGTTAATTGTAACTTTCAGTTATGGCTTGGGGGGAGAGGGTGTGTCAGTTTACCCAATGAATTAAGAGGAGTAGCGGGTAGAGAATGTGGTAATGAGGAGAGACAATGAATCTTTGAGTGGTTCAGTCCAGCACATTAAGTGATGTGTTTGTATGGAGGGGATTGAATTAGTTTTCCTTGCAGTACCACCAAGGTAGTCCAATCTACTGCTGTGGGTTTGTGTTGCTCATGAGGGTGCTGGGTGAGGTGTGTTTTATGGCCACAACCATGGGTGTTGTACACTAGGTACAGTTCCTCTGTGTTCTTACCATGCTGGTACTCCATGGTCCCAGGCTCTTAAACTCCAGGCTCCTGAGAATTTATCTGGTGTCCTCTGAAACTTCCAACAGCTGAAACAACTTCCATCAAACTTGAGGATAAGTGAGAGGGAGTTTGCTTAATAAAGAAGTAAATTCCGCAATGTCTTCTGGATGTGAACTTCTCACATAGGAGTGTGCAGTTAAGGTAATTTTAAAGAAATGAAAGTTATTTTATATGAGTGGCAGACTCTTACATCTCCATATGATTTCCTCATTGGATCCCCTGTTGGCAATTCACAATCTGTCCTTCAGGCTTGCACGTACTGGGCGAGTGTTCACTGCATTTTCTCCTCCTAACTACTGCAGGTGATTATTTGCTCCTCTCTGGCCTGTGGCACTTACAGGTTTGCCTCTGGAGTGAGGAAATGAGGAGTCATTAAACTAAAGGAAACTCGAAAATAGCTTGCTTCAGGCACCTTATTGCGAGGTTGTTTAGTGTTATACTTTTTTTTGAATAGCAGAACAAAGCCACAACAGTTCAAATGTTTTAAAAGCCTTTTCTTCACTGCTGTGACTTGTTTATTTCTTTTTGTAATTTCTTTTTGCTCCCCTCATGTTATATTATGCAATTTTTGGCCTGCTACCTTACCACAGCTACTGCTTTAGTGAAGATGAAAATAGTAACCTGAGTAATACCTTATGTCAGGGATGGCACTGACACGTTCACAGGGAGCAGTTTGTTACCAGTGGTGTCTGCAGGGCTGTTCTTGCTGCTGATGGCATGGCTGGGAAGCAAACTCTGTCCGGTTAAGGAGCAGGGAGAGCCAAACACCCTGTGCCTGGTGAGCAGCTCTTGGCATCATGGGAGCTTGAGGTGATTCCCACATGGTGATGTTTGGTGATGTTGGAGGTGAGGAGCAATTGATTGTGAGGGGGAATCTGACTGCTTGGGGCTTGAAGGCTTGGCCTGGGAGGGAGAAAAAACGTGTCACTACCTTAGGGGGAAAAAAAAGCCAGGAGGTATCGGGCATTTGGGGTGGCAAAATCTGAGAACAAAGGAAATGGCAGCAAAGGCTTGGGAGAAAAAGTGGCTGGAAAGTGTCAAGGCAGTAGACAGAGGTGGCAGAGGGTGAGTAGCTGGCAGAGGAGAAGCTTGTTTCAAAATGACTGGGACCATTTGGTTTGTGTTAACACGTTCGACTTCACAGTTTGGGAGGAGTGCAAATAAACTAGGTCATCTCATGCAAACCTTGTTAAAAGAAACGTGAAAAAATGTCTAAGTGTAGTAAGAGAAACTATGGGAAACATCAAAGATAAAATTGTTTGAATGGTTTTATAATTTTTAAAATGATTATTTTTATTGGATGTGTAATGTTAACTTAGTGAGGCAGCATAGATTTTATTTTCCCTACTGCTATAGTTAATGATTATCTTGCTTCTTTTGGAGGCTGAAAAATAACAGTGGTCGAGTGTGGCTGGGGCTTTGGAAATATCTGTAACTCAATAGGCAGTGGTTCTGTAAACAGATGCGAGACATCTTGGAGAAGGATATAAAATTATTTAACCATCAAGCAGTAAAACTATAGAACCTTTCAGTGTGTCCACCCAAGTTCTTACAGGTTCTCCCTCAAAGGAAATAAAACCACTGCTAGAGAATCTCATTAACTTACATCTCAGTCAGCTTCAAATATGTACCAAAAATGCATTTCCTGACTTAAAAATATGAATTTATTAGGACACTACTGCTGTGCTGTGGGTATCATGGGGAAGTTAACTCATCTAGTGAATTAATGGAGGCATGTGTGTTGAAATTCCTTACACAGCCATTCTCTTTTGCTGCCTATGGCAGGAACTGATCACTTTTTTCCTGCTGTTGCAGAATAAGGAATTGGACCAGAGGCAGATTAGGCTCTAACAACAGTTCTGTTAGAGCTGCTACCCGAGTGCAGGGGAACCAGATCTGTGGCTTCCCTACAGGTTTGTGGTTCGTCACAGCCACCTCGTCATCCTCAGTAAAGTTCAGCCCTTGAGAGGAAGTCTAATTCATTTTTCACAGTAGTGATATCAGGTGTGGAGGCTGAATAACCAGAGCAGCCGGGAAAGGATTTGGTAATCCTCAGTATCCCTTGCTGTCCTTTCCCTTCTGGTACCATGGGTGATAGGGAACATCTCTCTTTTCCTGGCAGCAGAGATTAGTAGTGCTGACAACTTTCTTTGTACACTGGACTCAGCATCGAATGTCCTTGAGGTAGAACAATTCCAGAAGCCTGTCCTGCTAATGAGAAAACAAACTGATTTCTTTTTAAGTCTTTGCTGGAAACTTAGTGAAGTGTCTGCTCAGGTTCACAAGTTGGGTCATCCCCACAGTCAGAATCAGCAGTGGAAAAGTTTCATTAAACAGTCGAGTAGTCTCCAGTTTGTGTGTCAGGAACTCATTAACAGCTGAGGAAGGTGTTGGGAGAGGTTTGTAAATTGGGGAGCACTGTGGTGAAGGTAATCAGGGAGTGATTGTTGTCACTCTAATGCAAAGGCTAAAGGCATCAAATGAAACTAAAAAGTGATATCCAAAATAAACAACAGTTAGGTATTTTTTCCCTAGAATATTCCTACAGAATTCTTTGCCTCAGAACACGGTAATGCTAAAAGTTTATGTGACTTCAGAAAGCCATTGTATATTCATGGAATAAAAAATCACCTGGAGCTATTGAACACAGTTTTTGAGCTAACATGGAAAAGGAGACTTCTGAGAAGGGTTTGAAAGGAGACTTGTGAATTTGGGAGCAGCTCTCATAATGAGCACTGTGTGAGAAAGCATGCTGATGCTCATCAGAAAATACATCAAGTGCATCATTAGCCATTTGGAGGGAGCTGAAGTTGGCTCTGTGGTACCAAATCAGTGATAAGCAAAGTGCAAAGGCCCTTCTTGGCTATTTAGAGAAGCCTGGTAAGTGTGATGTGTTCGAAGGTGAAGCTGGGTAGGGAGTACAAAGAGATGTGGCAAGACAAAAGCCAGTCATCTCTTCAGAAGGATTTTTAAGTGGATATGAGTGGGGCAAGCTTGCTTTTTCCAGGACCAGCACAAGGTCAGGTGGGAAGTAATGAAAAACTTCAGTTGGATGGATGGATGGAATAGGCCATGTTTTACAAGTGCTAGGCAGAAAAAATTGCAAAATTTAGATATAACCTAATTAAATCTATAGTCTGTAGAAAGATAGAGGCAAAAAAATATGGGTTTTATTGAGCAGCACTTTGCATCTTGTATATGTATGTACTTGAGTGTTTTGAAGATGTACAGTCACAGTCTCTAAGCCTACAGAAACACTTTAAAAATAAGAATACTTTTGTTTTTTATTGCTGTTTACTCAAAGTATAAGGAGCCCTGGAATGTACACTGAGACTTGCAGAGTAAAATGGTCTTGCTTTTCTTTGTGATTATTTAAGGAGTAGATGCACTGATTGCAGAGGCTTAGTTAAAGGATTCTTTGAAGAGCAGTGGAAATGGAATGATGGTGTATGTCAGCCTTTCAGCTAATATTCAAACTGTATGCTTTAATTAATCCTTTTTTCTTCCAAAGTGATCATTACATGAGATTGTGGTTACTCTAATGCAAAGACTAAAGGCACCACATGAAAATAGAAAGTGATGTCCAAAATAAACAGGTATTTTTTTCCTAGAATATTCCTGGAATCTGCCAAGTATTGCTCAGATATGTCATATGGCCTTTTTTTTTAACCTTAATTTGTGAATGTTTATGACATTTTTTTCGTTTTCTTACTGTGGAAAGAAGTTTTTACTAAGAAGATATTTAGCTAAAGAGAGGAACTTTGCAGGTATTTCGAAATTCTATGAGCACTATAAACATCATCCTGCCAAATTAAATCTGCTTTAACCCTCAGAATGTGGTTAAAGAAATTCCTTTTAACAACTATGAACTTGATTCTTTTTATCTACATAAATGTTCAATTAGAAGCCTTGTGCTCATAAAATTAAAATATGCCACTTAGTTCAGCCTCCTTGAGTCGTTGAATGTTACATCTCTGAATATTAGCGAAGTGGGATGGGTTGGAGACAGTGCTGCTGTACGAGCTTGGGGAGACAGTCATGTTAAAGTTTCTTGCCTCTTTTTCTTCTCCCCAATATGCTCACAGTTTAACCTGCAGCTTTTCTCTCTGTGCAGCTGCTGTTCTTTTTCCTGGAAAAAGATAACTTCGAGGGAACATTAGTTACAGTGTGGGTGCACGTGCTTAGCAACCCCGGTGTCTAGGGGAAATGAAGCTGGGCTCTGTATGCCCCCAGCATGCTTTGTTTCAAAAATGTGCTTCTATATAAAATATTTAAAAGTGTTTGTGCGAATATACATACATATCAAATATAGTGTTTATATGAACATACCTTTTAGATAGATTTGCTTTGGTTTAGGTTAGAAATAGCAATTATGTGCTCACAAATTGCCTATTACATATGCCCAGTACACAGTTTTTTCCAGTAAATTTGTAACAGTTTGCTCAGTTCCAAGCCCCTGTGAGCATGCGCTGCCTCTCCAACTCGTTCTGGCTTTTGCGTGCGGAAACAAATTAATTTGGCTTTGCGTGTTAAGTGCTGTATTAATGAAAACTCAAATAGTCACATATATTTATGGGACTTTGCAGTTGCTTGACTTTTAAGATGCTTGATAACGAATTAGAATTAAATACAAACTCAAGGAGCTCCTTTGGCAAATAAGCAAAGATGCTCATTGCACTCATCATGCGGAGCTTTTTCATGCACATAGTATTTACTTTAGCAGCATGCACTGTAGAATGTGCCCCTTAAAGTGCCAATTGTGGCTTAATTATAGACACAGGAATCACAATTTTAAGTTGTTTTGCTGAAGGCTCTGCACTGGCTCTCTCTGAAGACAAAGTGCACATTTTGGGAACAAAAAAATCCACAACCAGCAGTACCTGCTGGATATGGAGGTGGGCTACTTTATTTTGTAAAAGAACAGCCAAAACCGTGTTATTAAGGTTTCAAAGTCGTCAAATATTCCAAAGGCAGTGAATAGACGGAATTAACCATTATAGGACCAAGACATTTAGCAAATACACACCACCACTGACTGGCGCTCAACCCGCAGGCTCTTCTCAACAGAACGGTTCTCTGGCCATGGGTCCCAGCCTGGGGTTATGCAAGGGCTCTTCCCTCCCTGGAGCAACACTCTGTGCTTGTCCTTGTGGAATTGCAGTGGGTTCCTGGTCCCTCTGGATGGCAACCCTGCCTCCAAGGAGCTGCCTGCAAGGGGCTGCTGGTTGCCCCCAAGCTGGGTGCTACCTACACGCTTGATTAGAGTGTTCTCTTAAGTCACTGATAGAGACACTGGATAGGTCAGGTCCCAGGAGAGATGGTTGCAGTATCCCGTGTGTTACTGGCCTCAAGTTCACAGAATCAGAGTGAACAAAATCAAGGGACCTCAAAGATCACTTCATTCCAGGGACACCTTTCACTAGACCAGGTTGCTCAGAGCCCTGTCCAACCTGGCCTTGAACACTTCCAGGGATGAAGCAGCCACAGCTTCTCTGAGCAACCTGCTCTGATGTCTTTCACAGTAAAGAATTTCTTCCTCATATCTAATCTAAACTGGCTTTCTGTCAGTTTAAAACTGTTCCCATTGTCCTGTACAAAATTCCTCTCTAGCTTTCTTGTAGGCTCCCTTTAGGTACTGGAAGGTGCTTTAAGGTCTCCCTGAAGCCTTTTCTTCTTCAGGCTGAAAAACCCCAGCTCTCTCAGCCTGTCTTGATAGCTGAGGTGTCCAGCCCTCTGAGCATCTTTGTGGCCTCCTCTCAGTAGCTGAAGAACCCATTAACCGCTGCCTGTGGAGCCCAAGCATCCAACCATGTTTCCCCCCATCTGGTGGTGTTTCATCCAGCTGGCAACGTCCCAGGTTGGATATGTGGATATGGCGTCAGGCAGTGTCAAGCCTTGCTAAGGTTGGGGTAATAGCCTCTGCTGCTCTCCCTTTTTGTTTAAAGGTAGCAGAAAATCTGCCTTTCTGCAGCCATTGAGGACCCCTCAGTCTCTACGTGCTTTCTGACGTGACAGTGGCCTTGCCGTGACCTTGGCTCTCTGCACCCTTGGACACGGCCCATCTGGTCCCGTGGGTCAGGTTGTATCAAATAATCCCTGATATGAGCCTCAGCCTTATCTCCCATCTGCTGTCACTAAATCATCCACCTCCTTCAGCAACGGGCCTGCTTTTCCCCTGTTTAGCCTTTTACTATTATTTGCGGCGTTAAACGTCAGACTGTTTTCTAAGCTTTTTGATGAAATGTTGATTTGGAAAGTTGTGATTTATCAGTGAAATGCAATGCAGCGTGTGTGCTACACCCCAATTATGTGTGCATTAAGTGTTCCCATAAGAAGTCTAAACTGAATTTTGCAAATTTTTATTTAATTATAGACTTACATTTCGGGATGTATTAGGCCACCCACTGCATGTGAGGGCGTTCTAGATTGCTCCCAAAGAGCTACTGGTTGCTTTGGGAAAACTTAGTTCTTGTCATCAACCTGATGAAGTTTACAGGAAATTTTCCTACAAAAATGACAGCAACAGCTCTACTCTGACTTCTCTATCTTACCTGATAATTTAATTTTAAAAACATGAAGTCTAGTATTTGAAATAACTTCTTGTTAGTGACAATATAAATATTTTTCATTTTTATTCAATATTTAAAGCAGGTGCTGTGACTGTTTGTTTGTGTATGAATGTGTGCACTTGTACACTGCGTAGAAAAATACTCAGCATTTATGTCTGCTGCATTCATTTAGTGTTCTCAAAAAACTCCTCGTATGTCTAGCCAAAACAGCATTTTGCTGTAAACCTAATGCAGTGTGCTCATTTGTATGGGTTGCTGCAACTGGAATTTTTCAAATGCATAATGTGGTGGTCATGATAATGTGTTTACAGAGTGTAAAATTTGAGCTTGAATTATGATTGCTAAAATAATTGATCATCAGGATTTGTGCTTTGCATAAAAAGAGTTCGAGAAAGCTGAATATTAAATAAACAGCATGTTGGATGAACAGCATTTGTCTTTACTCACAACTCATCAAAGAAACAAAAACTAAGAGAAGGGCATGTATTCTTATTGCCAATTACTGTCCAAGGAGGATAATGATACAATCTTTATGACCTGCTAGAACTGTATGCTTAAAATAAATTTCCCATTACATTCCTCTCAGTGTTAAAATACAGTCTTTCTACCCGCAGATAAGTTGTGCTAAAAATAAAACCAGAAAGGTCTCTCATACGTGGTTTCTGGTTATTAAATAATGTGCAGTCTCTACATTCCCTTCCCAGCAGGCTCTTCTGGTTTCTCCAAAGGCTTTGGGAGCTCCTGCAGGAACTCAAGGAGCTGGTAGATGCAGGGGGTAAATGAACAAAATTGAAGCCCTCTCCTTAGAACTTCTCACCTGTTTTGGATCATATTGCAAATGAGTAGAAATGTATAGAATTTCTGTTTGTTTTAAAGCAGTATTTACACTGTATCTCTGACATCTACAGTAGAGCACTCAGACATCAAATGTGATCTTCCTTTTGTGGGAATTTTATGTTCTGTGAGTAAAATTGTTAGAGAAATGGTTAGGATTTAGAGGTACAGATTTAATTTATAGGAGTCAATAGTGCATTCAGTATGTTTGATCAACCTGTAATCTGGGAATGTAATCTTTTAGAGAAGCAGCCGAAGGACTCTGTAGCGTGGGTGGGCCAGGGAGAAGGATGGAATAAACAGCTCTGGTCAGAGTGGAAAAGCACAGAGAGCCTCATGCCTTGTTTTGATGTGGTGTGTTTTCTGCTCCGAATAAAGAAATAATGCTGTCTCGGGGCCGGAGCCATCGACAGTGCAGTCGGTGGAAATCTTTTAGAAATGATGCATTAGTCTCACAGAGATGTTTACACCCCCGTGCCTTTGTTTTCCTGGAACACTGTGGTCTGGAAGTGTGGGAGCGATGCAGCTGCTGCAGAGCCAACAGGTTGCAGGGCTTTGGATGTGGCAGCAAAGACAGGGAATGTGTCTATCATGGCATAGGCAGGAGGAATACAGGACATACACACCCTCCACCTCCCCCCCCCCCCTTTTTTTTTATTCCCTTTGGCAGTTCTACCATCTCTAGTACATCTCTGTTTGTATGCTAAAATGATCAAATCGGTAATGATCACTTTCTTGGGGTTTTTATAGTTTTTCTTGTTTCTTTTCCGTAAGGAGTCCTTCAGGGCTTCTAAAGATCTCATTTCTATTCTTGTGATAGCAGGTGCCTTTGATAATCTGTTTTTCTCTAGTCTTGATTATTCTTTTTCTGTGTTGTTTGTTTCTTCCTTTTGGCAATTACATCCTCAATTTTGGATTATTTTAGATTTCTATTGCTAAAATCAAAACATAGTCAGTAACCATCTTTCTGCATTTGCTGATTTTTTTTTTTTGGGCTGCGAGCCCCCTGCCCCTTTGGCATCCTAATTGTCTGCATATGGTAATTTATATTGTCTCTTAGTTGCAAGATATTTTTTGTTCAGCAGATTATTCGTGTTTGTTTGCAGTCGATCATTTTTGTTTAATAGCATTTTCTATTCCATGGCACAGCAGTGTCCTAGGAGAAAAGGATTTTCTCCCAGTGCTCTAATGAGTTGTTTTCTTAGCTCTCCCAAATGGTGTCCCATTCTTAGAAACAGTCCAGTAAGTGTCCTTGTGGTGTGGATGTACATCAGGGTTTGGCAGATTCATTCTGCCTTGTTTGGAAATTTCTCAGGCACTGAACTGAATAAAACTGAATCGGACAGCAAGTTGATGGAGCCAGAGTGGCAATTAGATGCCAGTCCCGGCCTGCTGGATCCTTCTGTGCACACGCTGCTCAGGGACTCCAGTGACTGAGCTCAGATGCTTCACAGAAGGAATGACTCGGCAGAACACGAATCCCCAGTGTCTCCAGGAATGAGCTGAAATGAGATTTCTGGTGCTATGATCTAAAGATTTTTTTTTTTTTTTTTTTTTTTACAATTTCTCTAAGTGAAATCTGTCCAAAACTAGCAAAAAGGGTTGTATTTGCTGACCAAAGGGTGCTCCCCTCCTCCTTTGGTGTCTCCAACCAGTGATACTCAATGTAAAGGGAGTTTTCAGAAAGCTCTTAAAAAATTAATAAGATTGGGGGGTGAAAAAACCCAGAGATAAAGCTTTAGAAATCACATTCCTTTAATAAAAGTTTTTCTTGAAATGAGAATAACCTGAATACCAGCTAGAAACCAATTTTTGTCATATGTTCTTTTTACCACATTCTCTCTTTGAAGATATGGGAGGTTTAGAAATTCTTGATTTATAACCTGTTTTGCTTGTTATATGAAGATCTGTTTGATTTATGTCAGTGTTTGCTACTATACAATTTAACATATTTTTTAAAAAAATAAAATTATTGATTTCTGCACCTTAGATTCTTATTTGTTGTATTGATCTTTCAGGGCCTTTAATGCTTTTGAAGTGTGTAAGACAGTGAAATATAAATTCAGAAGGGGTTTTCTGAGGTTTCTTTTTTTATAATGTGTATATTTTATATTATTATTGATTCCTCATTTGCCACTGTACAAATGGGAACAACTTTATTATTCTCCTGACGTTGCTTGTAGTTAAAATCAGCCCTCTTGTTTTAGTCACTGGTGTTTCTTACTGATGTTCCAGAAGGGATAGAGAGGAGGAACTGCAAAAAAAACTTAGTTGTCCATGAGCTGAGATTTTCTGATCTCCAAAGTGAACTTCTGGGGAACCCTTGCCTGCAGAAGAAAGAGCAAGTGTGGCACTGCTGTGTGTGAATTACAGAAGTCAAGTACAAAAAGCTTAGTTTTGATTACATAGTGAATACAAAAATAATCGCAGGCACAGTAAGATATGTGACTTTCTGTGGCAACTGCCCTCTTATTCTCTCCCTGTTTCTCAGGGTAGTTACTTGAAGATTGCTATATTCTGGATACACTTTTGTATTTTATTTGTTTGCTGGTTTACCATTAAGTGATAAAGCTAAACTTAAAAACCCCTCACAAACAAACAAACAAAAAACCACCAAAGCAACCCAGAACAGAGTAGTTAAATTTTCTTATTTGTTTGTTTGGTGCTTGCTGTTTTACCTCTGAAGGAGCACCAACAACCTCAGGATGTATGTCCTGCTAGGGTTTTCCTTGGATCTGTTGCCTGCCTTTGCTGCCCTATTCAAAATCTTTTTCTTTTGAAAGTATTGAACTGCTCTTTGAATATCAAGGCTGATTTTAGATGTTTCTTTAAGGAGGTCTTTCAAGCTTTAATTTACACCTTTGACTGCTTAATACCAGAAGAAATGTCTGCAAGGCCCAGGGTGGATCAAAGTGAAGACGATTTAATCAACAGGCAGAAGCCCTTGTTTGAAGTAATTGATTGTAATTTTGTTTTGGATTTAGAGAAATCAAACTTTGTCGAGAAAATAACTGTGCTGCAATCTATTAAAATGTTTGATTTGCTACTAGGATTGAGTTGTTGTAGTAAAAATGGTATTTATTTTGCTAATTAGGCTGATTTACTGCTTTGCTCCGCTTTTGTTAAAGTGCATAACCCTCATTTATACAGATTATTTAAATTTTTATGACTTTTTATGAAGTTGCAAGTTGATGAATAGCATGTTCCTTATTTATTGTGTCAAGCTGCCCTTAGATGAATGCATGTATCTATTGCACAAAATCTTCACTTGCTTTTCCTCTTGCAGTGTACTGGATAAAGAGGGGCTATTTATGTAAATTGTGCATTTAAAACTAGGAAAAACTACTACTATTTTAAAAGTAGTGAAACAAACTGATTTTGTTCTTCAGCATTTTGGAATTAGTAGGGGTTTGTCGTCTTACAGATGGCAGATAAATTTCTTATCCTTGGATGTCCAGACTACATACAAGGCAGTGAAGTTAGTTGAATGCAAACTAGTTGGGGTATTAAAATTAATTTATATGTCACTGTGAAAGCTGACCACTTAACGGTTTTAAAACATGCTCTTTGTGAACACTGTCTGTGATTTCCAGCAGTTCCATCGGTGGTTTAGCTTTCTTCAAAATTTAATGTACTGCTTGAATATTTCATTTATCTGAAACTATTCTAGTGGTTTAAGTCAGATTTTGGTATAGTTTGCCAAGATTTTAAATTTAATTACAAGTTAAAATTTAAGCTCAGTCTCGACACAAGGTATAGCCATAGAAAACACCCTGGCCCTGAGGTGCTGTTCCTGCTGCTGGGGCTCAGCTGTGCCCGGCTTGGGGGTCAAGGCAGTGCCATCCCAGGCAGTGCAGAGCACATGGAGCAGTGTTTTCCTGAGTGCACTGGCTCTGTGTGTGGGTTTGGTTGGTTTGAAACACCAGGTTCAACTTCTTACTTGTCAGAGATGCAAGAGAGATGTTTGTGAATTAGTTTTGCTGCCTGGCTCTGGCCACCCCTTTCTCTGTGGAAAGTGGAAGTAGCCGGGTGTGATTTCCTGTAACTTGGTGTTGCATCCCTGAGTTTTGAAGGCTTTCCTATGCTTCAAGGGTCTCCTGTGTGGCTCAGTGCAGCCTTTCCTTTACAGAAATGTGTACCAGAGCACCCGCACCTTCTCCATCTGACTCAGCTGTTGTGGGGCATCAGTGAGACCCCTGGATTTCTCTTTTTCATATCTTGCTGATATCAACCAATGTCTTTTTATCTCAACCTTAAAATTATATTATCCAAGACAAACTGTGTAATTGTAAAAACTTTGGTTTTATTGAGGAAATAATAATGCACATACCAAAGATACTGCAGTGGGTTCTGTTGCCAGAACACTGACAAATTTCAGTTAAAGAGTAACAAAATACTTTTTTTTAATTTTTTTTTTAATAGAAATTTTTTGCAAAGGTTAAAAAAAAAACAGAATAAACACTTCTAAAAAGAACAAACAAATGCTTCTGTGGTATTCTCTCTTCTTTTCTGCTGCCCTCATGCCATGACTGCCTGGTGAGGCAGTGGCACTGGGCTGGAGATGCAGCCTGTGCTGGAACTGGAGATCCTGCTGCCAGTTCTCTTCAGGCACTGTCATTTAGTTTTGTTTTATTCTAATTGGTTAAAAGAATAAGCAGTGTGGTTTAAAATTTACTATGTGGTATCTGTAGGGGTTTGTATTTCAATCTTTGATAATTCTAATCATATTTAGTATTGATATCATGGAAGTGTCTGTGTCTTACCAGAATTTTTAAGTTTGTCATGCCTCAGGTCTGGCTTTTTGGGTCCTTCTGGCCATGAGTAACTCAGCTACTCATCTTGGGCAGTGCCCATAGCTTTTCTTTGCAAGAGGGTGTTGGAGATGCTCCTGTACGTGTCCAGGCTGTGAGCAACCACAAGTCCATCTGAATCCTGATAATTTCACTCAGATTATAGGGCAATAGCAAGGCCAGCGGTCTATTGGGAGGCTGAGGAAATGTCTGTCCTTTAAACTTGATTTTATATCATCATTAATTCATAGTTACCAGTGAGAAATGATTAATCTAAAAGAGAAAAATAACTCCCCAGGAGGGTTTGGGTGGAGTGCCTCAGATAGGACTGCTGAAATGACCTCACCAGGTCAAGTCTTCTGGTGACTAAGGATGAGCAGACTATTTGGATCCTCAGTAGTATCTTTTTGGTTTGTTAATCAAAAGAAATGCAAATGTTGGCTTTAATGTTTTGGAAGTACACCTCTCTCTAAAATGTGCCATGTGAGAGGTTTTTACATGGAGAGTTCCACGTGAAATCACATTGCCCCCTTGGCAGTGTCCTTACGTACTAGCAAAAGTGAAAAGCTGTTTCATTGCACCACATTGCTGGAATCCAGGGCTGTTTCCTTACCTTACCCTTTGTGGCTCTCCCAGCATGTACTGGGACAGTGGAATTTCACGCAGTGATGGGAGGCTTCATAGATCCCTGTCACTCCTGTGTTACTAACACTTCACACTATTGTTACTTCTCTGGCATGAAACATTTGCTCTTCCCTATGGCTGAATACCTTCACCCACACTCATCTTTGCCCTGTGAGCCCATGGGTGGTCTCTGGCTGGTCCACGGAGCCAGTATCTTCAAAATTTGGTAAGAGTGCTTGGCAAGTGTCATTTTGAGGACTGGCAATTGTCCAAGTCACTTAAGAATTTTGTAGTAAAGTCATTACACGCTGAAGTAATAAAAATTAACTTCATGTGTAGACTAAAATAAATGAACGTAGTTTCAAATCCATTTTTATGGCTTTATAGGAGGATATTATTAGGAACAACAAGATAAAACTAGTAAAGTTTTCTGAATCATTGCATTAACAAATTATTTCGGTAAAAATGCCCCAAGGAAATTATCTTAACTTGATAAAAGAACAAATAGTGCTAATTGCTCTTAGAGTGTTTAGTCTGCAGATGTTGCTAGCAAAACTGCATCCTTTTTGTTTTTGTGGGAGAGGGCCAGTCAGTGTGTCTGTGGTGAGCACACCCAACCTGCTACAACAGTCCAGAAGGGTCAAATGGGACTTCTCTAAAAGGATGCCTGAAGCAGTGAAGTAGCAATATTCCTAGGAAAATATGGCAAATGGATTTATTTCGGGGTAAAGCTGGCGTGGAAAAAAAAAAAGTTAAATGGGTTAGAAGTGCTGGTGTTTGAGACATTTTTGTAATTCCAAGATTTTGCTTGTTCCTTAGGCAGTGATAAGAATGATAAGGCACAAGAAAAAGTCTGATAAATGATTGCAGCTGTAGAGTGTCATACAACAAAATATATATATATATTGAACCTTGTTTTTATCTGATCTGGTAAACAGTCTCTTCTGAAGCACAGCAGCTTGTAAACTTAAGTTGTTATTACTTGTGGCTGATGGAAGATGCATCATTATCGGGCTGACAAGTTCTGTGCATTTATTACACTGTGCTGTATAGGTTCTGTGTATCTGTTAGTGCTAAATACATCATATTGTTCCATTTTAACATTTTTAAACATTCTACCGCTGACTTGGAAAAGTGTGGTAAAAAAGCATTGTCAAAAAAACAGGGAAGAAAAGTCCTTGACTAGGTGTGACTAAGATAATACCTACAATGTTCTGTTTGGAGATGAACCAGACCCTGATATTTGACGTCTCTGACACTGAGGGGAAATACTTGTGCCAGATGGAGTATTTTTGACAAATGTGTTTGATACTCCTCACCCCAGCATTCACCAGTTGTTTCCTTGGTTAACCAGTGTGTGTTAGCATGACCACAAAAGAAAACAGCAAAATCTACAGGCCTTCATTTTGTTCTCCATCGGTGAAAATAACTAAATATCTGTAGGTTCAAACTGAAAACAGAGGTGTAGCCTTTTTTAATTTTATTTTTAAAATTCATAAACATTCATCACTTTTATTTGTAGAAGTGAAAGCTGGGCTAGTTTGTGGATGCTTATTGAAGCTGTATCAGAGCAGCAGAAACTATTCATGGAGCAAGTAATTTCAGTGATGGTAGCTATCTGACATATCTTAAAATTAAGCTGTGGTTAAATTTTCTATCTTTCACAAGTTGAAAAATTAAGGAAGTTTTCCTTCTCAAAGACCAAGACCAGAGGACTTGAGTTTGTTACTTTATCCAAACAGTCTAGTAGATCACATTGATAAATGTGAGTTGACTTAAAAAAAAAAGAAAAGCCCCAAACCCACCGGTTTCATGAACCCTGACAGCAGTTACAAAGAATTCTGCAGGCGGCTGCAGAGGCAGAATTCTGTAAATGAAATTCCCAAATGGTGAAATCCTATCCCCAGCCTATTCTAGTTTGAACGAGATTTGCAGGATGCACAGCTCAGCCAGTTTCACATTCCTGGTGTGAAACAATCAAGATAAGAATCAAAAAGTAAAGAAAGGGAAAAGCCCTGTTAGATCAAACGCTATACACTAATCTTTCTCCTTAGGCAGAATTACTCCTTCCAGAGTCCTTACTACTCTTGCTTAAAATAACAGAGGCCCCATGGCACTGACTGTTTCTCATGATCAGTCTTCAGCTGCATGATTTTGTTTTGGGCAAGTTTTTCCTGGTTATTTAAAATGTGTTTCCAGCTACCCAATCTTCACTGGATAAACCTAAATCTTTTCTTGCCCTTGACATTTGATCCTGTGAAATCGCAGGGTCTCTTCTGCTGCTCAGGGATGTTACATACCTGTACCTGAGACTGATCCCTTAACTAACATCAGCAGTATTTTTTCCACCTTTTTAACTGTTTGCAAAGGGTTGTAATAGGTTATCTAATCACACTTGTTTGTAGGGTAAACACCTTCTGTGTGTTGCTCTGTACGTGTAATACATTAATTCAAAGGGGGTATAAGTTGAGCTATACAGCTGCAATGACCACAGGAAATTCAATAGAAAATATTTCCAGTGAAACAAAAACACTGACTTCACTCGTTTTGGCAACAAATTGTGTTTGCTCAGAGTTTTTCACCCTCTTTTTTAGTAGGGAGAAACCTCTTCAGTAGGAAGACCCAACACAATTGAAGTGTTAATTAATGTAGTAAACAGTATTTTTTAGAAAAAGCTTTTTTTTTTAATTTCAGAATGAACCACCTAGGTCTGTTGGGGGGTACATAGTTTATTAGCTCCACTCTGTACATGTAGTTAAGCCCTCTTTACTGCTTAGGACAGACTTGAATAAGGGCACTGTTAGGTTTTTACCAATTGATCATAGCCTAGTGATGATCTTTGTGAGACCTCTCTACTGTGGTTTCATTTCCTGATGCTCATCAGATCTTTTGAATATGCTGTCACTGATGAAACAACTATGTTTTCCTTGGTTATGCTTAAGTCCTGCTGTTAACCATCCCCTCAAACCCCTCCCAAACCAAAAAAAACCCCACAAAAAACCAAAAGCAAAGAACAAGCAGGTTATTATATTAGTTTAATGCTACTGTTGATTAATGACTTTAGTCCATTTATTTAATAAATGTTTTTCTCCTTGACCATAGTGCTAAAGTAAATATTTTGCTATGTTTCTCTGTACTGTAAGCTCCTTATTCTTTGGAACAGGTTTCAGTGTGTCCTACTCCATGTACAAGTCTAATATTGATGCAACTATTTTGCTATTCAGTCAGTGTGACAGATAAACAGCTCTAGTATGTAAATGGTTTGAAAAGACAACAGAATAATAGATACGTATTTTATACAGTTAATGTCTCTGTTGTTTCTGGTGTGACTCATACCTTGTACCTCATTCCATGTTTGCTGTGAGCTTTTTGTGCTGGGATGCCCACTGCCATCCAAGGCACCAGGCATCCCTTGGAAACAGATGTATTTTGATGATGGAGCTGTAAGGCAGTGCTGTTCCCGCATTTCTTCCCTTTCAGGACTGCGTTCCCTCTTCCTCTCTTGAGCCAGTTCTGTCCTCTTCTGACCCTGCAGTGGGTTGCTTCAGGAGCTGAGTGGCAGAGAGCTACTATTTTTTTTTTTAGAGGAAAGGAAATGTTGAGGGCACCCAACTGGCAGAGGGTAGGTGGGGGGTACCGAGCTCTTCCCTTGCAATAGCAATTAGGTCTTGTCTAGGGGTGACTCGAGCATAAAACTAAACCAAAGCCTTCAGGTGAGCCACACCTCTGAGCTCTTATGGACACTAGCCAGCTGATTTGAGAACAAGTGTGCTGTCCCTCTGCTTTCCATGTTTTCAGCCCCTGCTGCACGGGTGTCCTACCTGCTTGTGAGGCAGGAAAGCTTTTCATGGTAATGAGAGGCACAGGCTTTCTTCCTACACCCTCATCTGCAATTTGTTACAGCTCAGTAGCTGCTGTGTAAGAGTAAGTTGTCCTTTTAGCAGGGATGGCTGGATGTGCATGAACAAGGGCAGCCCTCACGGGTAGGTTTTAACTTCTTGTGAGTCAGAGCCCTCACATAAGGATGCAAATTACCCTGCTAGAGAAATGAGAAGGGCAGAGGCAAGAGGTTTGTAGGAATGATGATGTTGTCCTACTGATGGGAGGTGGTGGAGATTTGGAAAAAGGGAAAATATCTTTGTATTGCTTGGTCTTGGACAACTTGTCTGCTGCTTAGTTATGGGGTTTTACCTGTACAGAAGTAAGTTAATCTGATGGTTATTTGTGTGAAACGATCACCAAGGCACAGTATTTCTATAGAAAGGTGTTGCTACTGCATAAGTATATTGTGCTTCAGATGTCATTCAGTTTTCAAAAGTTCCTGGCAAAATGAGAGGGGACTGTAAGCAGAAGTGCAGCAGCTTTTGATTGCCAGTATTAAAAAAAAAAAAAAAAAGAAATTATTTCTTGATATGTTCTATGTATCATTTCAGGGCAATCAGTGTTACCTTTCTTGGCAGAGTGAGAGGCTTATGTTTTTCTCTGGCTTTGCACAAAGTAATAATAGTAATAATAATTTTAGGAAGAATCTGGAACGCATTATAAACACCTTATTTTAGTGGAGCTGCATCTCAGGAACATCTGGAGTACATGAGCCCAAGCTCCACCACAGGCTTTACTTCTGACCTCTGGTATGACTAAAAGTTTTCAGAAAAATGTTTTCATACCTGTGGATTTTTAAGTGCTTTTGAATATTAAAAGTAACTCATAATTCTGAGGGCGATTTTAAAAGAATTCTTGGATCCTAACTCTTCAGCCTGTGCTATTGCTTTCACATGCCCAATATCACAAGTAAGGTGGATTTTTTTTTTTTTAGAACATTTTGGAATACGTTTTGTTTTTTAAACCCGATACTTTGCTGCGAGGACAAATATCCTGCGAGGCACTCCTGCAGCGGGCAGACAGAAGGCAACCAGCCTTCCTACCGTGTTCCCAGAGAGGGAGAGAGCCACTTCGACACCACTGGGTGTACTCGATGTTCAGGGTCAGTGGCCACAGCGGGACGACTTGAGCTGACGTCGAACCCGTCTGCAAACACCCGAGTCTTGCAGCAGAACCCAAGTCCTGCTGCATTGTTTCAGTGTCCTCAGCAGTACTTAGCTTGGCTTGACAAAAATGTAGATGGAGCTTTTACACTGAAAGAATTGACTTCTGGGTGCCCAAAAAAGTAAGGGTGGTAGCTCTGCTGATACTGAGGGAAGCACAGCCAGGGCTTGAATGATGGTTACATTAACTGGGGTTGAAAATAACATGATATTGTCACATCCTCTTCTTATTTTGGGAGATTTCTTTATTTAAACATTTTGAGCCCAGTTCCAAATGTGATGTCTCCATAAAATATGTATCCCACCTCCCCTAATAATTTAAGCTCTTGTGCTTTTGTCCCACTGTAATGATTCCTGATGCTTGCCATAATCTACCTATGTTCCTCTGTGAGGCCATCATGAATCCCAAAGCAGAGGAATATATTGCTCTGAAAACACAGTATCTGTTTAAAGGCACAGAGGGGGCAGGCACTGTTAGAAGCAGCAGGGAAAGGGAAGAAGGTGATTTTCCCAGGGAAGCGGTTTGAGCTTTGTTCCATATCCCCGCATGGGAGACCAATCTAAAAGTCCCGGCAACCTTGGAACTATCAGTTCCCTACAAACATATTTCTGTGTTGACAAAAGGAGGTGCTGCCTCTGTTCAGCTGCGAAGGCTCATCTGAGTTAACAGGCTCTGCGTGGGGAAGGGAAGGGTTGTCACCCAGCAGCACGGCTGAGTTGATTTAGCAACCTGTAGCAGGCTGGATTAGTGTTGTGGGAAACATGGCTCTTCTGACCTCGAGGGAAGGGAATGGGGAAAAAAAATCTGATTTTTTTTTTCTTTTTTTTTTTTTAAGTGGTATATTTTGTCTCTGTCTTGGTTCGGTTTTTAGGTGTGTATTTGAAATCTGTAATAAACATAGAGAGAGAAAGAGTGGCCCCTAAATGCTACACATTAGACTTTTTTTTTTTTCTTTTAAGAGAGAGAAAAATTTTTTTCTCTTTCCAATTTGAGGTGAGTCTGCTGAGAGCACTCAGGTTGACAGGCTGTTTTCTCTGATTAATCTTGCAGTGATGAATTTAAATTTAAAACTCAGTTCTAGAACAAAATCACAAAAAAAATTATTTGTCAGTATGCTGCTGTTATTATCAATATGTCACTAGTCAATCATCATGTCCACTATTTTCAGAAAGAAAACCCCACAAATTGGAAACTACCTCGAATTTTCACAGGTAGGCTGCCATCCTGCAGGTAGCAGTCTGTGAAGGTGGGGTTTTGTGACTGCTCCAGAGGCCAGAATCCCTTCATGTAACACTCAGTGCTTTGAGTAATAACTGTTTATACCCTTTCCCGGTCTAGACTGGGTTTAACTTCATTCTCTAGGATCCTTTAACTTAGAGTTTATGTGAATTGGATTACTTACTAATGAATTTCATTTAAATGCCTTGCAAGTGAAATGGTGCTGCAGCACAGCTCGCCCTCCTCCATCCCGGTGGTACCAGCTGATTGGTATTGACAAGATTACTGGGCTGCGTTATGGGTTTTTAATGGAGCTGGCTAAGTTGGTTTCCTCTCCAGCAGTTCAGCTTCTTTCCCTTTCAGTGGGCTGTGAGCTGTTTTCTGTGATTGCCTCATTTTTTTGACTGTTACAGAAACTGGTGTTTGAACTTGTGTATAGCTGCTACAGTATTCCTTTGCTCTGCTCTGATTTGTCCTGTGTTTCTCACTGCACAGTGAATCCTGTTTCTGTGCACTTCTGAAGAGTGATTCCTATATATGGATGATCTTTTCTCCAGAACAGTGCTGTCTGCTTACCCAGTTCTTATTCTTTATCCTCTCAGATACCTTGCTTTGTTTTGATTGTTGGCTTACATACGTCCTCAGACAGACAGGTGGTTGTTCTTTGAAAGAATACTTCTGACGTGTGGAAAGCCGGGCAATTTAATGTGATGTGAATGTACAAGTTAAACATTTCACCTTTGAAACATCCAGAAAATCAGCTTATGTCGGGTTTTTCTATATTTCTGATGTAATAAAGGTAAAAGACGGAAAAAAGATCTGCAAATAAAAGTTTCTCAATTGACAGAGAAAAGCTGTTTCAGACAGAGTTTAGGAATATGGATGGATATGTCTCTGGGCAGGTCTTGGATACTTTCAGTGCTCACTGATGAGGCTTCTTGTAAAATACCCTCTGTGATGCCCCACTCCATGGGAGCACACTCCCGGTGCTGTGCCACTCCCTGCTCCCAGAATGAACTATTGGAGCAGTCTGTGGGCGTTATTTTGTCACTAGGATCCCTATTGCTACCTCCTACTTGCAAGTAATGACAGTTTTTCACAATGTCTTGTGTGTGGTGCTGATTCCTTCCCCCCACAATTATATGTGTTTGTTTCTCCTGAATTTTCTGACTTGGTATTTGTCTCGGTTCAGCTTCACTGTTAGATCTGAAAAGCAGATGTTATTGTAGACATGCTAAATTGCTTAAAAAAATTGCCATACCTTGCTGTGGAACTGTGATTAAAAGAAGTAGCTTTGTTTTTCTCTTGTTTATGTTCCAAGCATGGCAGTGGTATAATCACCGCTAGTGTTGTGTGCCTGTTAACCAAATGAAAGGAAGGATTCAATGGAGTGATGAGTTTTCAATTTAGGCTTTTAAAATTATTGTCTGATGCTTTTTACAGCCTAGTTACTGAGGGGAATATCCAGGATTTAGTTATTTTTAATTCTGTTTTGATTGGGACGCTTTTTCCAGATACTGAATCCAGATAAAAGCTGGATACTTGAGGATAATTTAGAAGAAAAGATACCATGTCCTTAGAAGGCTTTTGTAATTCACAAAGCACAACATCTAGTGACTAAATTTGTTGTTAGGGCTCAAATAGCACCAAAATCTCAGAAAGTAGTATAAACAGTGTGATCCTAAGAGGATTAGAAGAGAAACACAAGTGCACAAGTTCACAGGGGGAACAGGAACAATTCAAAGCTCGCGCAAAAATCGTGGGTTTAGCTGTGGCACAAACCCCATGTAATGGCTGGAGAGGAGAAAGGAGCTTGAATGGTGGCCTTTCTGGAAGAAAATGGATAAACATTTTTGCAATAGTTTGTAGAGAAATCCTTGCTTTGAACTGATTATGTTTGGAAGCAGGTAAGGAATAACATCAGTGTACATCTGAGCTACGTGTTTATAACCGTATTTGTCGCTGTGTGGTTCCAGGGTTGTTTTTATCTGTGGTTTCCTTTGTACCACACGATTATTACTTGGTTGATAGTAGCAGACCAGCCTGTGCTATCAGCATGGATTGTTATTTGCCTCTTTGGTGTGTTAGTTTTTGGCCCTGCAGGTGGGAACTGCCTGTCTCGTGCAACCTGTTTGCTTCAAACTCTGTGTGCAAGCTCTGGCCTCGAGTTTATGGCCTCAGGATGCTCTCTAGGAGGAGATGATGTGTGGTGTTGTACTGAGTGTTTGGGCACAGTGTCACAGAGGGACATGGGCATTAAGTGTGCCATTCTGTGCAGAAAGAGCTGGTGTGGGCAAGGCTGGTGAGTGCTGGCTGTGAGCAGGTCACTGCACGCATGGCAAAATCTTCTTTCTTGTTGAGGAGAGCAGTCTTCAGGCCACGTTGAGTGTGTTAGTCATCAGGCAGCGGTGAACTGTTCCCAGCCTCTCCAAGATGAAGGATCCGAACTCACAAGCTACTGTGCATTCCCCAGGTGTGCTTTATCAACTTCAAGGGCATCTGGTGGATTATTTTTAAGTGTCACATAGTGTAGCAGTTACTGCGCCTGGGCACCTGTTTAAATCACCATAACAGGTCAGAATATAAAGGCAAGAGATAGTCTAAAATCAATAAATTATAACTGTCACCTGCACTGTTTCAAGGTGCATGCCAAAATCCAATAGGATAAATTTGGAAAGAAAAAAAGCTGCTGATGAGGCATTTGTACTCAGCACTCGATTCTGAAGAAGGACATAGCAGAGTTTTCTAAATGTTTACGTGTCATTTCAAGCGCCCTTATTTAAAATTGGAGCTTACAACCAATTAACATTGAGTGAGGAATGAAGTGAAGTCAGTGAGCCCTTTCTTTTCTCATTCTCTGCTCTCTTGAGTCTTTGCTTCCAGCTTCTTTCCGTGTCACTGCCCTGTTAGATATAAAGCGAAGGACAAGAAGCCTCTTCCACAGATCAGGCGGAAAGGTTTCCCTCTCTGGCTCTGAGGATAAGTACTGCACTCAAGATTGCACAAGGGCACAGAGGTGTTGGAAGGAGACAGTTTGGGCAGCATGTACCAAAGAAGGCCTTTTTTCATTGACGAAAATGGTTTATGTTTGTGCAATCATCCTTTTATTTACGTTTGCCGTGTCCCTTCCCAAATGAAATAACCCAAACCAAGCGTCTCACTCGGAACAGGGCAGCAGGGCCCTCCTCTGCCTTTCTCTGCACACAGCTTTTATACTGATTGAGACTGTTTTTCAAAATAATATCGGTTGATTAGTTGGCATTTTGTTCAGTTTTTAAGGAAAATTCCTTTTATAAGCAAGTAATGTTTTAATGGGGTCTGCGGAGCGAGGTGTTAAAGCTTTCTCTTCTCTGCTGGTCTGCAGCTCTGGCTGTGGAAAAAGCAGACTTTCTGAGTGGCCTTGCATAGGATACTGTGCCACTTGAGGAACAGAGTTTTCCTCAGCCTATTTACATAATTTCTACCACCCTAGTACAACTAAGCAAGGAAATAAGAGCATGTTTGCAAATTCTTTCAGTTCCCAGCATTCCTCAGCATCCTCTGCAGTGCCTCTTACTTGCACTGTGAAGGTGATGTTTCTGCCTGCTGTGTGGGATCTTCTAAGAATAAAGTAAGCCCAAATGCTGCAGGTTGGTTTTTTTTTTTTTGGCTGGGTCCAAGAATGGCTTTATAATAATTTATTTCCTACTTGTTGAGCTTGAAAATTGTACCTGAGAACCTCATGTTGATCATGAGCCCCAAATCCCATAGTTATTCTTTAGTCACAGTAAAAGTTTTTTAGCACAGGTTACAGATGCTTTGTAAAGAGTTTAATCTAAAAATAGTCTGATAATACTTTATTAGTCACCCATGTCCATCTGTCACCCTTCCTGCTTTTTGAGTGGGCGATTAGATTATGTCCTAAAGAAAAGTCGTCTGGCAAGTATTTGTGTGAAGGGCAGTCACTCAGGAATATTAGTGTGAATAGAAATCATTTGTCATTGCTCAATATAAAAATGGATGTTGCAGTGGATGGACAACAGAATCTGTTTGCTTATACTGAACTATTTTATTCTTAGATGCATAAAATTATTATTGACATGCAGTGAGAATTACTGAAATGTAGGAGAGCATGGATTTGTTTGGATTATATTTTTGTTGGGGTTATGAACGTGGGCAAGATTTCTCTTGAATATTGCACTAGGAAGATTTCTATTATGTACATGTTGTCAAATATTGGCAGCAATTATTATGAGCTTTTTTTTTTAATTACTGAGGTCACTGCTGGAGTTGGTAACTGTCTGGGCACATGGGTACACCTCTGTACATAAACAGAGTTATTTAGCGCACGATGTGTTTCAAAAGCAGATTTATTTTTCTTTAACTGCTTCACAGTGGATGTAACCATTTTGCAAGTCAAACCACTGGAACGTTGATTTTTGTTTGGGGCTTTTTGGAGTGTTCAGGTGTTGGGAGCTGAGGTTTATTTCCAGAAGAAATTTGGCATGGGCAGAAGATACTGTAAGTTGCCTAGTTGCCTTCCCGAAGCTTTTTCCGGAGAGTTAAGGCAAAATCCAGACATCAGGATTTTTTCTACCCGGGTTGTTTTGTTTGTGTGTGCTCCTGCTGAATGGGTGCGACCGTCTAGAGGTCTAATGGTGCAAGTGTTCATTCACCAGGCTTGTTTGTTCAAAGGTCTGTGTTTCAGGCTCCCCGCAGGAGCCGGTGTGTGATGTGGGGAGCGACAGGATATGCAAAACCCCAGCTCTGTGTGCTGTGCTCTGCTCTGCTCCAGGCTGTGCAAACTCAGTGGTAACCACTCAGCAACCTGAACAGAGCAGGCTGCAAGGCCCATATTTGATAACATTTTATTGTGTGTTAACACCACCATTTTCAAAATAATAAATATTAATGCGTCCTGTTTCGTCTCCTTATTTCCTTGTCAGCATCACCCTTCTGTGGCAAGAGGCACCTGAAAGGAAAACTTCTGCATATCAATGCACTGCCAATGGTAAGTACCTTTTTAACTGATTAAAGGTGGTGTGGTTCCTTCCTGCTCACGTGCCATTAGCAGACTTGTATTGCAAATAGTATTTTTTAGAATAATTACTTTTTAGCACACAAGTGCTAATTGTAATTTTTTGGAAGAACCTCTAGACCTTTATGCTGTTTGACAGACACGTTACAGTTGCACCTGGTTTTTATCCTGTGGGAAGTAGGGCAGCGTGTTAATTCTGAAGCGAGAAGTGTGACTTGACAATAACATGGCTCATCCTGTTGGTAGCTGGTGTTGCTTCCTCTTTTGGCCAAAAACCTGTTTGGGGCGAGCTGTAGCTGAGCTAAGTGTTCTGTTGCCCCCACTTGGGTGCTCTCTGCAGTTTGTTTCAATGTTAAACAGCTTCTCCTATTCAAAAAAACCCCCAACTCTACAGTGTAAGGTGTAATTTGCTTCAGGCCATTTGTCAGTGCAAGACCAGTGAAGTTAAAATCTTAGCTTCTGTACGAAGGGGATTGGTTGGTGCAATCTTCTTTTTCCATCTCTGGGATATTAGTCAGTGTTACAGACTATTGGAAGTTCATATTTTCAGATTGTCTTCATGGTTTGCTGATGCTTCCTGGTAGTTGTGCATATGGAAAGCAGAGGTGAGGTCTGAAGGGAAGGACTGGAACTTACTGCTTCAGCTTTGATCAAATAATCTTTTTTCAGCAGTCTTGGGTTCTTGTGTTGTCACAGTTGAGGTGTACAAGAATGGTAACTGCAGCCTAAAGAAATAAATGGATAAAATGCCAGCCTGAGTTTTATGTTTGAAGCATCTCTAGATCATTATACTCAGTACAGAAGTCAAAGGGATGATATTTTGAACCACTGGCTTTGAAACCTGAATTTTGGGTCTGGGAGCTGTTTCCTTTGGTTTGTGTGTGGGCATAGGTCTAAGGAATATGTAAATAGCCACTCTCTTTACCCTGTGAGGAAAACGACACTCCGGGAGAGTTTACTTGGCTGTAGCTTCTTTACTTTGAAATGCAGTAAGCAATTCTTTTCACTCCCAGAGATGACGTGGAGTGAAATGTAATATATTTGGCACTAAGTAAAGCAAATACCCGCCTGAAATCAGCAGATTTGCACCAAATGTGTATGTCATTTAATAGTCTGATTTTTAGGCTCAGAGTTGATAATGTATAGAGTTTGTATTGATTTGGGATGAATTTCAGCTGGTGGAAACATTTGTTGAGTGAGAAAGCATGGTGTTTACATGGTCACTTAACCTGGTATTTCAGCTTCTCAAACCTGAAATGAGCAGTGTTCTCAGCCTTTTCTAGTATTGCTAAACCTTCACTGTTGTTGTTGACCTTTTTCCAGCAAAAAGCTACTCTGATTTCTTTTTATTTTGTAGTAGCTGAGTGTTATTTTAGTTATGATTTAAGATACCGATCTGTATTACTGCTTCTTTTAAAAACATGACTCATTTCATATTAACCTAGTCCTTATACTTCATAAAATTTTAAAATACTGAGAGACTGTACTTGAAATGTTGCTGCATTTTGTCCTAATTTTCCCCCTACAAATTATATTAGAAATTCAGAATTGTTCAGTCCCCAGGGCATGGTAGTTGTTACAGTGATCATAAAATATGCCCAACTGTTACTTGTAGTGAAGTGCTCTTTTCTTTAAGGGTTGTTTTTGTGCTATAAGTTATTGTATTTTATTATTCGAGAGATTTCTAAACAGTTACTCACCTCTAATTAACTTTGAAATAGTTTGAATTTACATCCAAGAGACAAGCTAGACATTCTTCATCACTCCAAAAGTAATCATAACTTCATCAGTATAGTAAAAAAGGCTTTTATAGGTTCTTATTATGGTATTTTTTCTCTGATGCGTGTAAACAAAGTGTGGGCCAGAGGTTGCTGAAAAAAACAGTTTGTGTACATCTCCCAAACAGGACTTGGTTTAGCTTGGCTGCCCATGTTCAACACATGTATTTGAATAAGAAATTAATTTCTGATTCCCTTGAGAAATGATAGTAGCATTTTGGATCATTTTTTAATCCTGATTGTCAGTTCCATTTCTCAATAGTAAAAAAAAATAGTAAAACAATTTACACATCCTCTTTTTTTTTCTTAGATTTTCTATTTTAGAAGTAATTAAAAGAAGCTTATTTTTTGCATGATATATGATACGTAACTGATAACTAAATAGGGTAAAATTCCAGTTACTCCTTAAAAATACATTGTAGTTGTTGGCAATTTTTTTAAAAATAAAATATTTATACTGTGATATAGCCTCCTAAAAGAGGATATGGCTGTGTCCAGTGGGTGTAAGTTCTCTTTCCCATTCTTCCAGTCAGCTTTAATGTTCCTCACCCTCTCAAAAGAAAGATGCAAAGGCTTAACGAAAAAGACCTGTTAAGTGCAGGAAAATAAGTGTATAATGCTACTTTTTCGAAGATTTTGAAGGTTCATTTAGAGACTGATAACCGGGTACTTAATCCACAGTCACAAGGATTAATGGATGTGTTGGAAATGAATATTTAAAGCCTTGGTCTAAGCAAAAGATGATGTCAGGATTTCAGCAAAGGCTTTAGCAAATAAATTTTCTTATGTGATGGATCAGGTAGCTTGCCCGAGAGAGGTTTTCCATCATACCTTGCAAGGCTTCTCTTGTGAGTTTTGGAAGCAAAATAGTTTGTCTTTCTGTCTTCTACAAGTTACTGAAGCAGGTCTCTGTGTGTGCATAAATTTGTGTGTCAATAGGAGTGTGCTTCTTTGTGCATGTATCTATGCAGGCACATATATGTATATCTCAATATATATAAAGGACTGTGCAAAACCCAGAAACTTAGAGAAAGGTGGGACGTACAGTTTGAGGCTCTTACATGACAGGTTGCTGTGATGAGTTTAATTTTGCATCCAAAAATGGCTGTGAAGGAATCAAACAAGCAAGGCAACATGGTGGCCTTTCTGAGAGGCATCCTGGAAAACACTGTGCCTGGGTTCTTAGCTCCATCTTTTACTACACGGGTGGTTTGTCAAACATCAGCACCCTCATCGGTTGAAAAGGTCTCATGCAGAAAAGAATAGGGGATGTTGTTGTTTATTACAAGCTACCACAGGCCAAGTCTGAGGATAAGCAGTGAGCCTGTGTTACTTATTCTCCAGGAAACCGGTGTCATCAAAAGCTAATGCATGTCCACATAATCTTGGGGGCAATATAGACTAGGTGATTTGAATCCTTTCTTTTTAATGCTGTCTGCTTTTAAGTGAAGCCATCACAGTGTGTTTTGAAGGTGTGACACACCTGTTGTTTGTTGCATCAACTGTTCCTGTCTGTAAGAGATGTTATAGAACAACTCTGCGGGCACTAAATCTCTTGGGCCGGGAAATTCCATGGGTGCAACATTTCAATGTAGTTATCTACCCAGTGTGTTTAGCCCAGAAACAGCAGGAGTGCTTGGAGGAGATGGGGAGGATAAGTCACTCCAAAGAAAAAAGGTGTTCAGTGAAGGGATTGGAAGATGTCTCCAAAAATTCCCTCGAGACTGCAGCAAGATTTTTTGCTTTGAACCCCTCTATGGTGCCTTTAGGTTGTCCTGTGACCCTACCACTCCTTAGAAGAGAGCTGAAGGAATAAATGAATATTAGCCTGTGGTTCTCCAGCAGCTAAACCCATCTAAATGCTGATATATCTGCCATTAACCTTCTGCCAGTCCATTATGTTAAAATGGTTTCATGTAGAGGAAGACAAATGAGGGAGAGGGCAGGAGCCTGCACCCAGAACTGGAGGGGTTTGGTGTGGAAGTTTTGCCTCTGCTGACAGCTGCCAAGGACAGCTTGAGGTCTGTGCCACCAGCTCCAAGGTTTTTGCACTGGAATTGCAAAATTGGCTTTGTTTCAAGAGGAGCTGAGTGGCATCTCTCCAGTATAAGTATATACGACGGAGTATCTGGAGATGGGCAGAACTTTGTAAGGTGGTAGAGCTGAAGGTCAGTTGTGATTATACTGAGCACAGGGACCCCTGCTTTCAAGAGTTTATGAAACTTGACAGTTCTGAAGATGTTGGCCTCAAGAGCCTTGAATAATGTCTTAAAAATAAATAACCCTGCAAGACTAAGGCCCTTATTCTATGAAATACAAATGCATGTCCATACATGTAACTTCGAATGTAGGACTAGTTGTTTTGAGATATAAATAAGGAGCACTCGCATGCATAAAGCTAATCAGGCTTGAAAGCACTTTGAACAGTAGGGCCTGAAAGTGCCCATGAAATTTATTGTTGAGGCTGTTGGTTGTACAGTTTATGGAGTGCAGCTTTAAAAGGGGAAAAAAAATATATTTCTAGCAGTTTCTAAAATAGTCTAAAATAAGTGACAACATGAAATTTTAGACTGTTCTGCTCCTTCTGAAATCAGTGGATGCTATTACCAATGAAGGAATGTGAAATGCAATGTATTTTGTCTGATAATTTGTTATGGCTGAGAAATTATATTTCAGAATGTTTATACATCAGTTCTATTTATTTGACCAGCATGAATGAGTTCATCTAGTGGTTTATGTGTGGAAGAGGAAATGCTAATAATGTGATACAAAAGAAAAATTGTGTCATGTGGTAGGGTGCATACTGTGATAAGCATTAAAAATTGTATGTATATTGTATTCTGAACCATTTTTGAAAGGGTTTTTGAAATGTCTGTTTCTTTACAGAAAGCAGGTTAAACACATTAGCAAGATGCCTTTCTGATTCAGAAGGAAAACACCCCTTTTCCCCTTTTTCTGCCATTAAAGTTCATCATGAAATGAGTCAACTAAACCCAAAATGAACGTCCTTAAAAAATTAAGAAGTGGTGGCTCCATTTTGAAGTAATATTTGTCAGAGAACTTTCTCTGCTGGTTCTCTAAGCATTTTACAGTTCAGAAGTAAGCTTTGACTAAGAATTCTCGGCAGAATCATAAATATATAATTATCTAAGCAGCCGGGATTATTTAGCCCCTGGCAGGTGCCCAGTGCCATGCAAGAGCAGAGGGAACTGGGCCAGTATCTCAGGCTCTATGGGAACATCCTCTAAAATAGGATAAGGGCCATTGGCTGTTCCTTGTCTACTGCCATTCATACATTTTAAATCTTAAATGTACCTGAAAAGAGACCTCTTCTGCTGCTATGGCTTGTCTTCTCTTACAGCTGGTTTACTCTGTTTTTTTCCTTGTTGTGTTCCTCCTGCTTCACCTCTCCTGCCTTGGGTTTTTTCTGTCTTTACTGCTTTATACTGGTTTTGTTCAATAGATAATGGCAGCAATAGCAGTGCAGTTAGCATTAGATTATATCTTACTTGATCAGTGTGCCATCTGCTTTAGAGGAGAGGGAGATTTTATGTTTCTGCTCTGGGTTCACTGCCATATGCCCGTGGTGAAGTCGTGTAACCTGAAATGACCCTTTTCCTGCTCTATTATATTGAAAGAATTAGAAATAAAGCGTAAAATCTTCTCGACATTGACTACGTTTGTTGTGTAGTTAAAAAATTGGACTGCATATCATAGGTGTGCATGAAGTAGGATGTTGTAGAGAAAACCCAAGGACAGGCTCTTTTGTGTCCCAGCACATTAGTGTTGCCATCTGGAGAAGAGCAAGGCTTGTTTCACAGAAGTCTGTGTTAATGTGTCACTTGTACCATCAGGCCTTGATCCTGGTTTCCTTCTTGTCAACAGAAAGTTGTTGTAAGTTCAAGTTAACAAAGGTAAAAGCTGCCCTTAGTCTCAGCAGTACTGATGCTGGGAGATAATGGATATTGCTGCAGAACAACAGGAAGTCTGCAGGCTGTGGGGAATGACAGTACTGATTTTTATTTACTTAGGAGAAGCTGAGACCTTTGGTGACCTGGTCAGTAAAGACCAGGGACCTTGTGTTTTCAGGGCCATCAACAGGGATGGCAGGTCCAGAAGCTGTACTTGGATGCCAAGTCTCCAGTTCACCAAATTAACAGAAACAGAAATTGTAATCAGTGGGTTAGTGCACCCATATTTGTAAATAAAGGTCATGTGTGGTGTTCTTATTGTAATTTAGTGAACAAATATAAGAAACTATTCAAGACAAGGGATCTGAATAATCAGAGGGGGTGATACTGAGCATATGTATGTAGGATCAGCATCCATGAGTTTAATACTCACACAAATGGAGGGTATTGGTGTCAAATGTGAGCCACGCTTGGAATCTTTGTCCTCATTAATGGTATTAATGAAATCTTCCCCTTTCACTTAATTTCTTTTGGCTGTAGACGGACCATATTTTATTAAGGTCTACATGTGTTTTAATGATGTTTTATGATCTGTTCAGGCGTTTGACAGCTGTTTTTAGAAAAGGATAAGCCTAGTAGTGTAGGTCAAGTTAAAGTCCATCATAACAATATGAGAAGGAGAGGATTTCAGTAAAGTAATAAACTGGCAAATGAGCTCTTACAAAATCAGCCATTTCACTCTTGTAACTTGTTTTTTCTATTAGCTTAGTTGACATGTTTTGTGAAAACAGCCATGCACTTCTGGTAAAGAGCATGCAGTAAGTCAGATAATATATATATATGATGGACTGTGAAGAAATGTATGCTTATTAATGAACTCGGTGGTTAAAATAAACAGGGGGCAGATCAACAATCAGAGCAGATTCTTTTTTCATGAATAAAAGAAACAAATTTAAAAGTATCAGGTACATAACACACAAATTAAGGGAAAAAATAGATGGTCAAAGGTTAAAGAGGGAATGAAAACACAAGTTTTATGGTCACAAGATCAAATGAGGCATTAGTTAATTTTCCTTTTTTTGGTGCAGTTCAGCGGGAGTTCAAGTAATTCAACCGAGTGATTGAACTGGAACAGAAAAGAGTGCCAGAAAAACTGGTTGCTAATAACATAAACAGAAAAAATAATCAAATGAACTTAAGACTTCGTGTCAGCATTTCACATTAAAATGCATTTGAAAAGGCTAGAATTCCATCCTAGTTCATGGAACCTGATTTACATAGAAAACAAATTTGTAACAGCTATTCTTGCAACAGCTGATAAATTATTCTACTAATGAGCCGTCAGAATGGATTTAACCAACAAGTGGCTGAGGCTCAGAAGGTGTTTTCTGAAGACTGACCATCTGGGAAATGGGAAGAAAGTTGAGGAGTAGGTGAGGATATTTGAGCCCTTACCTTTGAACTGTGAGGAGGTCACTTAATTACGTAAATTGCAAATGGAAACCACATTAGGGATGCTGGGGTTTTGCTCTACATAAAAGATAAAATACATTGTATTATTTCCTACCACTGGCACCCCTGAGGTGATGTTCTGCTCTTTAGCCAAGATCATTGCTGCCTTTTCTCATACACATTTCATTCTTTTTATGATAAGCAAGTAACTAGTATGTTTTTGAGTTCATGACTGTGAATGCAGCTTAGAAGAGATTGTTGGCATACCTTTCCACTGGCCTAATTCCTAGCTTCTTTTATATTTAACTTGTTCTAAAAACAAAATCCTTTTGTGCTGAACCGTTCAATTTTGGTTATCACGAAGACATTCCCTGTGCTGTTGCAGTTCATGAGATTCCTGGTTGAAAGTCCACCCCAGTGGATGGGCAGACTCTGGCCCGTCCTCATTCCTGGCTCGAGCTGGGAGCCTTGGTGAATGGGCTGTTGTGGAGCAAAGTTGCTTTCAGTGACCCATACAGTTTTGTTTTACCATTCTCTTTGCTGAAGCTGACTGAAGTTTCTCAGCATATCGGCAGGATATATACAGGAACAAGCATTCCCTCTTTTTTTGGTGTTTTTTTGGTGTTTTTTTTTAAGGTTGGGGGGTTTTTTTGTGTTTTGTTTTTTTTTTTTTTTTTTTTTTTTACTCACACATACTGTGATTGTCTCCATGGTGGTCCTTGTGTTTCAATTGAATTTCCTTTTCATAATAACACAAAGTAAATAAAATCTCCGTTTTTGTCTTGCAATATGCCCATGTAGTTGCAGGGATTGCCCCAGTGATGTTGGCTTGGACTCGGACTGCCCCTGTTAAAGCTTCTCATTTTCATCAGGCTGCTTTTCAGTCATCTGCAGTCAGATGTGGGTTGTAGCATAATTGGAAGAAGATCAAGTGTTACATGGCATAGCATAACTGTCATCCTCTGAAATGTCTTAGTCCTGGGGTCCCTGTGTCTGTAGTTCTTGGGAGCTCTGGTGTTGGGTCGTGAGGGAACTGGGAACATGGGACAAAAACTGTCACCTGGGAGAAAACAGTATAATTAATGTGAACGTTTTACTTCAGCAAATTCAGAAGCACGTAAGTCTTGGACTCATTTTTTGTCTGATTTGGAAAGCAGTTTAATCTGTTATGTAAATCTTTAAATTTATGCTTCGAAAAGGAGTGTTACATGCGTAAATTCTAAAGCATTCCAAAGAGAACTTGTGGCATCTATACATAGCAAACCTATGGAAAAAAATACTCATTTTTGGGGTTCCTAAGGTTCTGTTGTTACCCCAAGATAGATGTGGGACTTTTTGCATAATGGATGAGTGGAGAAACATAGGGAAAGGCAAAGCTTGAGCAGAGTTTTACTAGAAGCGCCAAGTTACAGCTGTGGTGGGTGACATCAACTTAAAAAGATGTCAACTATGCAGGACTCATAAGTTAGGAACCTCTCTGCTTGCTTTTGAAGAAAAGGCATTGCAGCTTAAGCCAAGTCAATTGTTCCACATATTTTTGTGACTTGTAACTCATCCGGTGGAAAATCCACAGTGGTTTGTAGGCACAGTGCTCTGAGTAGGGAAAGGAGCTTGGGGATTCCAGGAGGAGATCTAGGTCACAGAGAAACACACTTGCTTCCTTATTTTCTTGCCCTGGCAGCGTGTCATTTGTGTTCTAAACAGTGCTATATCCACAGGAATCTTCCACCAGAAAATTAATGTGTGTCAGAGAAGTCATATATTTAAAAACAAAATAAATCTAGCCTTGCCTTGCACATCTCTTCTGGCTACAGTCATGAAAATTGCCTAGGGGTCAACTGAAAGGGCCTGTTTGGGAAGTGAGTGAAGTCACAGCCCTTCCTTGGGTGGTTTGTGGGAGCTGAGTGTAAGTTAGGACCATTTGGAGGATAATGCTGTGGCTCGTTTACAGAAGCAACTTGCTGCACAGTGTGTCAGAGTTGAGGCAGCACAGTGTGATCTTACCATGGGCATGGTTTTAGAGGGCTTGAAGAGCAGTTTTGTGGCCATCTCAACTTTGAATTCAGTGTGCTGTAGAGCCCCTCTGCCAGCATACGTTGAAATCCTGCGATAAGAGTGCTATAATTAGGAAGCTCAGTTGGAGAACTGGGTGAAGGAAACACTTGCATTCCTTAAGTACAGTGGATTTGTCAAAAGGAAAGGTGTACTGTGATTCACTGTGTATTCCAGAGAAGAATTTCATGATATGTGTCTCGAGTTAAATGAAAAGAGCAGGAATATACTGAAAGGGGGAGGAGGACAATTCTGTTTTAAGAGGTGAATGCCAAAAGATCCTCCAAAATCGAAGCATTTTGAGGAAGGATTTTTGCTTCTTTTTGTCTTTCTGTCATTGCATCTTAGTATAGGAGACTAGGGTCTGTAAAGTGCGGACTTCACTGTAGGAGATGCATCTGTTTATCACTTCTAACCACCTCTAAGTGAGGTGTATGGATTCTTTTAGTAACACCTAGAAAAAATATTTTGTTTTGGGAATCTTAAATCTACTAAATATTTGCTGAGTGAAGAAAGAATCCTAGCCAGGCAGAAGTGCATGTGTAACGCTTTACCTCACACCAGGATAATGGCTGCAAATTTCTGGAGCTTCAGCTGTTTAATAAGGCATTCCTTAACTCAGCCCAGCAGCCAGAGCCAAGAGCAGAAAAAGTGACTGTTCCTGTGATGCTTTTTCCTTTCCTCTCTCAGCCTGTTCCCACAAGAGACTTCCCTGCCTGCTCGACTCTAGTCTTGCTTGGTGCCTGTGTTTATGCTGGCTGTTGTTTTGTTTTAATATATATTCCCTTAGACCAGGGAATATATATATATATATTTTACTGTTTGCTATATGGTTAGAAAATGAGAGAAATCACATTGTCTCACTGTATAGATTGTTTTTTCTAAACACAGAATGGACTTGTTACCTAGCTCTTTATCTAGTTTTTTTCCACATAAACTGGGGGCTAGCATTTAATCCTCATTCAGTACTACAAATATTTCATTCCACTAGCCAGAGAAAGAAGTTACTGAATTTAGATAAAGATGGCAATATTCAACATTGTATTTATTTATCCTAAGTCAGAAACAACTGGCACTCTCACAAATGTCTAGAAAAGCTATGTTACATCTCAACACTTTCATTATCTTTGAAGACTCTTCAATGTATTTTGTCTCCCACAGAAGAGGAATCTCTTTTTTATTTTTTTTTATAGTTGTTCTAGGAGGACAGACAGCAGTGATACTGACTCTCTGGAGAACCTTGGTCCATAAGAGAGAGCAGCAGATGGTCTAAGGGAATATATATTAAAATAAAATAAAAGTCCTGGAAAGGAAACTTCATTGTTGACTTTTGATGTTGTTTATTGACCTTGTCTAGTTAAATTACGATCTCTTCAGCACAGGAATTAAGTCCTGTGTGTTTATGCAACATTAACACAATGGGACCCCCACCTTAAAAACGGGTCTTTTGGATGCTGCTGTTATTCAAACAAATGATAATAATTATGTTCATTATGTCTGGTTTTAGTTGTAGTGAAGGTTCCTTGAGCAAAAAGAGGTGTGCCTGAAATAGAGCAGCAACATTTTTAAGTGAAATGAGTAAAGGCCCCACGATCCATTGCATGTGTTGGTTTTTAATTGTCTGTTTTGTAGATGTTTTTGTACCGTTCCATTTTATCTAAGTGTGTATAAAACCACATCAGAGTTTTTACAAGGGTTTGTATCAGTGCATGTTGGTGATTTATACTCAATAGTAAAGATGATGACTACCAGAGGTTTCTTGGTTTTATATAATCCTGGCTTTGCAGCCTTGTAATTCACTTGCTGTCTGTTTTGCAGTGCAAAGCAGTGATATAAATTCTGCCCATAGGCTTATTTGACTTTTCCTTCTCTACAAGTCACAGAAGCAGAGCTGTGGGGGTGGCAATCCCCCCACCTGCTCCTGTACCTGCTTGGTTTCCTCCCAGGCACTGATTTCTGGTAGCCTTGGGGTTTTTTCCCTCAGGTTTCAGTGTTACAGATGGAATTGAGGGACAGGGTAAACAGAGATAAATTTGGTTACATACGGCTGTGCTGTGAAAAATGCAGGTCGTTTGTGTCTAGAAATTGGGTCAGGTTTTAATTGCATTGTCAAGGGTAGTTAATGCTTAAATAGTTTGCTTCTCAATATAAAAGGGAACAAAAATGGATCTGCTATTAACTTTTTCTAACATTTCTTAAATTACAGTATTTATGTGTAAATCTAAAGTGCAACAGGTCTAGAAAGCCCTACAATTCTTTTAACTACTCGCAAGTGCTCTCAGTTTTCTTTGTGACAAAATGAACTGGTTTTGTTTTTCAATAATACATCCTGTGGCATATCTACAATGAGCCTCTTCTCATCCGAATGTTGCTATTCTGAACAGACAGACCTGTTTGCTTCACCTGAGGCAGAAAACAACATTTTTGGTGTATTTTGAGTAACACTTCTAGCAGATTTGGGAGCCAAAGTTAAAGTCCATGATCGCTTGACAGTGCTGCCTCATCCCTCTGCCTCTGCCTGCCTTCCAAGGCCTGGATCACACGTTTGCCCTCGGTGTATCCACAGAGGTTGTGTAAGTGAATAACTCAGTCTGCCTTTCTTGCTGTGCTGCACGGGGTCATCGGGTTTTGCTCTTTTTCTAAACTGCAATTCAGGTGAAGAATATGATGGCAAAGGATTTATTGTTTCTATGGTTATATAACAGGATATTCAGTTACAATAATTTCAGTTAATTAGGTTAAATTCAGCGGAAAGGCAGCTTCCCTGGCATCTTTGAGGGGGAATTCTCTTACCAGGAGATCCACATAGACTGCCCATGAAGTCTGTGGTTTGTCTGGTTCCCTCTGCAGTGGCAGGGTACATGTGGGATATGGAACAATGGTCTGAAAACGCAGTACTTAAAAAGGTGTTCATCTGTCAGCAACAGGGATTAAGTGTTCACTATATCCTTGGGGTTTTTTCCATGAAGAATTTTTTGGTGTGGATTTTTTCGAGTGATCTGTATGAGGCAGGACTTCCTAGAAAACCACATACCCAAGTCTCTAAATTCTATCCCTGTTTCTATTAAGATTAATTAAACAATAAAAAATAATGTCAAATGTCCTTCCCTCTCTAAAGCCAGCTGTGCCTGGGGCAAGGGTAACTAAAAAAAAAAAATTAAAATTAAAATAATATTTTCCTTCTACTGGTAGTGTTTGCATATTTTAAGGTAAGTGTTGGAGCAATCAGATTTGGAATAGGAGAAAAATCAGAAAATATGAACTAGGTCTTGACTTGGTGCTGGTTTTATATAAAGCAGCTGGTTTGAGGTTGATTGTGGTGGTACAGCTACAGAGGGAAAATCACTTATTGATAGCTGGGCTCCAGTTTTTATTTCCAACTGTAAGACGTGTGGATTCCTGAAACCACTGCTTCAATGAAATTTGCTGATAGTGAAGACTTCCACTTAGCTGGTCAAGGCCACCCTAATCCTGAAAATTTTGGTATGATTTTCTTAAGGTTTAAATGCTTTCAGTATACATAAAGGAAAAGCCCATCAAGGGATGGATGGAACCAGGTTCATCTTTTCTTTATTACCTCCTTTTCAAGTACCTTGCAGCTTTTCTGCTTACAAGTGTGACAGTTATTAGAAAAAATAAATTGTACAATGGATATAAAAATATCCCATGTGATGAAAGTGGCTTTGGATCCCAGATAGCTTTGTGTTTTGTTTCTTCTTACAGGTCTTATTTCCTTTTCTCAATTTTGACTCCTTTAGTTTTTAATGTTTATAGTGTTCTAGTGAATTTTAAGATAAAAGGAAAATTTAGGAAATGGAAAAACATAGACAATCCTGTTCCCAGAAAGCAAATTATGTTCTTAATAATTTAGGATTCTCTTCACTCCCCTTGGATTTAAAGGTGAATTGGCAACATGCAAAATTAGTTACAGCTACAATTGATTTCTTTGTGCAAGTACTTTGGTATGCATAAATACATGAGAAATTAAACAGCTGGCATAGGGCCCCTGGTTTTGTGTAAATCTTTAGGCTAGGAGGATGATTTTTTTTATTTTTTACAAGATTGAAAGAGCTAGCTGTAGAAGTAAGTAAAAGGCATTATTAGGGGGAATGTGCTCCTGCAAGCTGATGGAAAGTGATGTGCTTTTATGCCGAGGGGAAAGCTGAGCAGCAGTGATTACTGTGTTTCTCTTCAAGTCTATCTTTCAAACATTTCTGGACATTCCAGATTAATCTGCTATAAAACTGTAAAAATAGATTATTATCCACTGAAACATGAGCACAGGTCACCTTGTTGAGGAGATGGTGTTCCTTAGGCTTAAGTTTGTTTGGAGAACTGTTTCTATGTAATTCTGTCTCCATTTCTGTTTCCTCTCCATGGCAGACATACCTGAAACAATTGAGTCCTGCTTTTCTCTCAGGAGAAGGCTTGAGGCAATTTAGTGTGCATTGGCAGAGTTTCTCCTGCCAGCTCTCCATCTTCAGTGAACCTCTGCAGGATGCTCTTTTTTATCTCTTTTCTGCAGATAGTGTCAGGCATCTGGAGCGAGAAGGGGAGGAGAACTGTTATCAGGGCAAATCACAAAACAGAAGAAAACGGTGGTCATAATCTTAAAAAATGTAATCCACCTTTTCTGAAGCCTATGCTCTAGTTTTGCCAGAGAAGTCCTCAGTTGCATCACTCACAAAAGCTTCAGAGAAGGGATGTTCCTTGTTGATTTTCCATGATATAAGAGAAGCAACAGGAGAGGCCTTAGCAGGACCTCAGCGTGTCAGCAGGTAGCCACATATGGAATGTGTCTTTCTCTTGGTTAGCTGGGAGTCACTGCTGAGCTTGGTCTGGACCCAGTGTGGTTTTGTGCAGTGTCTTATGCAGGTGCAGACACTTCCCCCCACTGATTGATAAGATATATTGTTAGAGAGATGGTTTCTACTTTGTTGGCGACTATTCCATTTAAATACAGTCTAAAGATGGAGTAGTACATTATGTTGCATCTCACAGTGCACTGCTTGTAGTACCAGCAATCCAAGCTAGTCTGTGGATGGGAGGTAATAAAATCAGGTCCAAAAATCACTACCATTTCCTGGACACTCACTTCTCCCAGCATCACCGTGTCCAGCGTCCGATCCTTTCTCTTTTTCTTTGCGTAGACTTCTAGATGGAAAAATGTTTGCACCAGCTTGTGTGATGTAATAAAGACTATTAAAATGTAACATGGCTTTTGGTATAGTTGATGATGAAGGTTAGGTGTTAATTTGGGAAGGCACACAATGGGGGCATTGTAATTGAGCCGTGGCTGACATGTCGCTCAAAACTCAAAGTAGGTTGTACTATAAATATAGTCTCTTGTTTTGCAATTGACATTTTGCTAGTGGGTGGCTAATTTGAAGGGAAATAGACCAGTGATCTAATATTAATAACTAATTAATAGTTATGTGGGTATTTTAAGTCTATTTTTCTGCTTATTTATAGGCATATATTATTCATCTATGCTGTGTATCCTTCTTTGTATGTTTAATTCTGAAACTTTTGCTTCAATAATATTCAGGCTTATGTGCCTTTGCAATCAAAAGCTTGAAAGGAAAGTTGGTGTATTCTTCAAAACCACTTTTTGAGGATGACAATTTCAAAGTAATGATGCCTCTTGAAGCAATACCTAACAGGAAAGCCAGCGATGCATTGCCTACATCTCACCTTCATCTGTGAGTCCTAAATCAGCATCAGTACTGTATGTTTTCCTGTGTATAAAGTAGAACATAGGGGCAGTTTTTAGGCCTCCATTGAAAGTGTGTAGTTCATGGGCAAACTGAAGAAGAATAAAATAAGAAGGGGCATCTCACAAGAAGCCTTATCCTGTGGGATCAGAGTAAAACATGCATTCAAGTGCACATCGCTTCTCAAAGCATACGTGTTACTATACCAAAGAGATGTCATGTTTTAATTTGCTCTGATGGGGCAAACTTCTGTGCAGGTTTGTATCTCTTGTGCCTATTTCCTTTGCCTCCTGTCCTTTCTCTCACACTTGCAATCGTCTGTAAATTAATAAGTGTGCTATACTTGTCCTTTTAATGAATTCTTAATTGAATTGATAATAAAGCAGGAAGACTATGTGAGAGATGCGTTATACTTTGTATATGCTTGATATTTTTAGATCCGTTTTGTCACATATGCAAACATTTTTAAATGCATTCCATCAAACTCTGTAGAACAGTGCTGTGATACCCCAGGCTGTAACTGCTGCAGAATTCGTGTGTGTTGCCTTTGCATCTTGTCCCTCTTGTGTAACTTTGCTGTGAGCACTCAACTCACAGGGAACAAAAAATGTTTCCCCACTATCTGTAGAGTTTACATTACTCATTTAGCTGCTGTCCTAGGAGGTTTAAGTTCTGTCCTAGAAAGCATTTACTATTGTTAGATTAAAATGTGACTTCTGTTACTTGTGGAGTGCACTTGTTAGTGGAAGTACCATGGTCCCTTTGACCACGTGCTGCATCTTCTGCATAAAGGTCTTCTCAGCATTTGTTACAAGTGTGAGGAAAAGCCCATATTAGTACCAAATGTCTGACAACAAGCAGATGTAGTGTTTTGCCTTTTAATACCCTGCACTTCGGGGGGTGGGGGTTTGCATGCAGCTGTTTGCGTGTTGGAAGGCACAGTTATTGATGATAGAGGAAGCACAGTGTGGTACTTGGAGCTTTCACAGCCAAATTGACAACTGCCAGCACCCTTCCAAAGGTGTTGAGCTTTTGTGTTTGGTCTCCACAAAGCTGTGTCTCTGCATGTTTTTCAGTGTAGCTCGTGGAGTCATCGTCGTGAAACAAACAATTCCAGATAGACAGACTCCTTGAAGGAAAGCTTCTTACTCCCCATTTTCTTGCAGATATCCAGAGATTTCAATTTCAAAGCAGGTTGGTTTATTTGTGAGGCTTTTTTTGGGTTCTTTTTCCTGGCTCTTATGTACTGTGTTGTACCCAGGACATCTCTGGGCAGAGAACCAACTCAAGACAACTTGTGTCACTGGTGCAGTGAGCTTCAGCTGGAGAAGCTGATGCCGTGTTTTGGGCATCACTTGGGACCCACACCATTTCAAGAAGTGCTCGAGGTTCAGTTGTCCATTGATAAAGTGCAGCTGGTAGTGTTTGTCCAGTTCACAGTGGTCTGAGGAAGAGCTGACACTGCTGACACACTCGCCAGCACTGGTGGTGAGAGTTGTGTATGAAGGCAGATAACGAGGCCCATGTTTAAACTCTACAGGACACATGAAGTGTGATTTCCGTAATTTCTCTTGTTTCATGGTTAGTTTGAGCCATGTTGGAAGTGACTATCAGGAGGTTGTTTTGAAGTTTTTGTTCCTGTGTATTTTTCTGTCTTTTTTTGCATGACAGTTCATGTTTTTGTTTTCAGTTCCCTGTGACTGAGGGAATCTTTTGTCTATGCATGTGCTTATTGTAAGTAGCCTCATGTGTAACATAGTCCAGTTGCTTCTCTTGTAATAATGAGAACCCACTGCAAGATTCATTCTTAATCTGCCAAGGTGTTTAGGCAAATTTTAAGATTCTCTAGTAATAAAAAAAAATCCCTAAATACATTGAAAATTTACAGAAATTTGCTTGTATTTCAAATGTTGACATTGTGGTGTTGGGTCACAGATTGGACTCTGATCTCAGGTCTTTTCCAACCTAAGTGATTCTGTGATTCTGCAGCAACTTCACTGCTTTCTCCTCTGCTAAGAAGTGTGTCTGCATCTGTCAATCCTGTTTGTCCTTCTAATATTTACTTGCTAATCTTTCGTATCAAAAATAATAAACCATATTTGTCAAAGTACTAATACAGCAGGTCACAACACTTTAAACATCTTAAAAATTACCTGTATGCCAATACAGAGGAAGTATCTGTCAAACACTGGAAATATGAAGCAATGATTCCTGTACCAAGTTCTTGTGTCTTGAGCTGCTGCTGATCTACCAATAAATTCAAGGAACTTCAGCTGCCCTGTGAAGGATTGAGAGCAAGGGCAATAGACAGTTCATGTGTTGGAAGTTCATGAGTTACTTCCACAACTACGTGAGTTTTGAAATACAGCATGTTTTTAATGGCTGGGAACCCTGTTTGTTTCGGATGTCTAGACATGGAATATATTCTTCCAGCTGAATGGATTTTTGACCTTCTATATTCAAGTTTGTCGTATGTTCCATAAGTATCTCTGTATGTGCTGCTCTGATATTTATAGGTCTTGAGACAGTGTTTTCCTACTCAAACACGTAACTTTCTGAGTAGCACCACAAATTAGTGTCCTTTTGCAAACATATTTTATTTTCTCTCTCATATTATTAAAGGCCCATTGAGTCTGAAAATTAAGTAATGTAACTTTCCACATATTATGCTTTTTCAGCATAATTGGAAGATGTTTTGGATTACTGTCTTTAGGCCTGTGCAGCCAAGAACCCAATTATAGGCATGGTTAGAACGCACTAGCGTGCGTTAGTCTGATTATAACAAGATTCCAATAATGTAAAATTGCTGCACGACAAATTAGTTTGTATAGATTTTGACAGTTGTTGCCTTTAACAAACTAAATTATTAAGCAATACACAGCTGCAAGGCTTCTAAAATTGAAGAAAAATAGACTCTTATTTCCTTGTCAAAGTCTTTTCCGTGGACAGGACCGCGGGTGTGAATAAGTCTGGTTTGAGTTGTTCAGTTGACTTTGTGAATCCATCTGTCCCAAGATGATTTTGTCTCTGTAAGCAGATGATAGACAGATTACAAGAGCTATGTTAAAGACTTTTTCAGGCACCTTCTTTTTGCCGTGAGTCCTGACAAGTGCACTCACAGTCTTTTGGGCTACCACTTAGTAAACTAAGTTTTGGGAGGTTTTATTGTAATTTATGAATAAATGGTGACTAGATTAATGCTACCTGTTTATTTTCACTACAAACCTGAGCCAAGAATTTACCTTGACTCTCCTGGGAGAGTGCAAGAGTTGTTGGTGTGGTAACTCCATATACTGATTGAATTGCATCTCTGAAATCCAAGAACCTGTCGTTCCCTCTAGTAAGGTGTTACTACAACGCTATAAAATAAAGCAAAATCTACTACATTCCAGCAATCAGGTTATTCAATCAGTAGCTTTATTACACTTTCCTGTCCTGAGCTGTGTTCCAACTGCAGGTTTTGAGACCCACCGTGGCTGCCCAGTGACGTTTGTATCTATGTTGGCGAATCTCTCTTTTAGTGATGTGGACTTTAATTAGATATGACATAATTATGATACAAACCTGCTTTCTGTCCGGTTTAGGACCAAGCCCTACTATTTTTACATACATTTCCAAGTAAATTAAAGCCCAGTTTTGGGGGTGTGCTCCATCCCAAAGTGTACTGTTTGATATCTGTTCAAAGGAACTGGGACTCCAGCAAAACACAGTCACTACCCAGCAGTTTGGCTCTTTCCTCCTCACAGTTCAAGAGCAGCAAGGGCAGACCTGATTTCTGAGTGTCCTTGGCTGCTGTCGCTTGTGGTGTTTTAGCTCTTGCACTTTTCTCCTGGGAGAACACGATGGCACTGACTTAATGGGGGTAAATGGAAAGATGAAGGCTGCTCGTTTTCTGCACGTGGAGAAGGGTGAACCTCTGGTCATGAATTCAGAGGCAGGCATGAACTATGCAGCAGCCTTCTGCTCTGGGAATGGTGACAGTGATGCTGGCTGATGGCATAAAATAAGCTGCTAGAGGGTGTATGGAATGGTGGGGGGGGGGATAAGAAAAATATATTAATTTACCAAAATCTAAAATGGCAAAATAGAGGGTTTTCAGGAATGAGAAAACGACAAGCCAGCTTTACAATGCTTTTGAGTGGCTTACACTTTGAAGGCTGCTTTTTAAGGAAAAAGAGATGCAAGCTCCAGAGATCATTTTTAATGAGTCTGTGAAGTAGTGCCTGTAGCATTTGCATCACCAGTCATGAAACAGCACTAGAGGAGGCAACCTTTAGCAAATAAAATGCTTCTGCCTTCCAGTTTGGTAAAAATGATTCCTGTGTTTGATTTTTTTTTTTTTCCCACTAAGCATATACTTACAAAACTTAAATACTTTTAGCCAAGTAGTGTGAATTATGATCAGGACAAAGGATTGGAATATCTGTCTCTAAAATAGAAAGAATGAGAATTTCAGCATCTTGTTTCCAAAATAGTCGCACATACTTCTTGCTTCCTTGAAGTGCCCTTGGCAGTCAGTCAACCATAAGACTTTTTGAGCTCCATTGATGTACTCTGAAAATATCCTCTGCACTTAAATCGTTAAGAGGATGAATTATGGAAATGACAGGGGATAAGGAAGAGAAGAATAGATGCACATTCACTTGGGGCATTGCCTTAAGGCTGGTGTCATTTGTTGGTTGGATGGTCTTTGAAATAGAGGCATTAGAGGGAATGAGTTGTAGCGAGCAGATCAGATATCTCATCTATAGTCATCATACAGAAAGGAAACAACATCAAATACTGTTAACAGGTGGTCTGGTGGGGAAGACAGCAGTAAACAATACTTCCTAAAAGTAGATAATTTCTCTCTCTGTGATGGGCCATATTCAATTTATAAAATGCCCATCAGTACTGTTTATGACCACGTAATTTACTTTTTTTCTTGTTTTCCCTAACTAAACATGGTTTAAAATCAAACCAAGCAAAAACGCCAGACAGTCGTTAAAACAAAGCTATTTGTTTGTTTGTTGAAAACCAATTTTGGGAGTATTTTTGTGGATTTTTTGGGTGTTTAATTTAAAAATTGGGACCTAAGAAGTCCCCATCTAATAGCAATAAGGATTTCGGTGACAAGAGGTGGAAGAGAAGAACATCTAATAGAAGTTGCTGCCCAAAGCTTGGGAGGGTTGCAAACAAAGCTGTCATTGGAAGAAATTAAGTCCGTCTGGTGTGGATAGCTATATCCTTTAATTCAGAGAAGTACTGGACACATTTTCCCTGTGTTTCTTTCTGTCAGCAAAATGAAAAAGGTTGTGGAAAAAACCCCACCCATGAAATGGGTGAATGGGCTCCGTGCTGATCGAGGAGCACGCTCTAGTGGCAGGTTAATCCAGCATGGCCTTCTCAGGTTCCCATCCTCCACCTTCACTCATATTAATCAGCCACTTCAGGAAAGAGAGTGACATTTTCACAGGATCCTTTAAATTTTACCATTTGTGTTGCTGTCCTTTGCCAAAACAAGTGCAGTGTGTTTACATGCGGCATCATCGCGTGTATTGATGGTAGTGAGATGAAACTCCTGCTCTGTAATTAATTTTGCAGTGGGGAAGTAATGTCTATTTTTGCATATGGTTTTTAAATGCATAGATATTTTAAGCTGCAGTGGGAAAGATTTCATGCTCACGATGCAGAAATTCTTATGGAGTGTGAGCAGTTTAGTAACAGATACAGTTGTTAAGCCTGCCTGTTAGCATCAGAGAAAATGTTTGGTTCTCAAAATCATGCACATTTTTGCAGTGTTTTCTGTTCTTGTCCTCCCCCTGAGGCTGGTAAATCTCTTAGGCCTTTCCCTCCTGCTCATCTCTTTTTTTTTTTTTTTTTTTTAAACTATGATGAGACTTTAGTTTTGCAGTCTGATTCTCATCAGATTCCCTAAAACAAATGTAGATAGTCATCTTGGAAGAAAAATAAAAGACTGAGCATGTAACTATGAAGCAATTCACATCTGAAGAGTGAGGATATAGTAAGGGAAATTATGCCCTGTGATTATAGGTGAGCACCGTGGAATGTGCTTCATTTCATCACATCGCTTGGTAGGAATATAATTAAATTCAAAGTTTTTATCCTACATCCTTCACTGTATGTGAAGCTTTTTTTGCTACAAATTCTGCTCATGTCACTAACATAGATTAAAAAAAAAAAGAACATGTTCTCTTTATGTAGTGTGCTTCTGCCACACATGCAATGGCTTTTACTCATATGTTGACTTGAAACAGGTTAAAAAGGTTTTCAGGATAAATATAGTTTAGGGGATTCTCTGATAGTCACATTATGTTCTGTAAGTGCCTGCAGAAGTAGCTGACTGTTGGAACCATCTGAAAAATTACTTTTGTCCCTTAGTTGTTCTTAAAAGCCCCGATAAGTTGGGCCATGCATTTAATTCTTGCTATGCACCTCAGCCCTCTCCATCCCATGGCAAATGAGTTAACTGTGAGCAGCTTTGCTGCTGGAGGTTAATACAGTGGTGAATTTCTGGTCTTCTGTGTTGTGTTTTTTGTGTGCTCTCTGGGGAATTGTGGAGAGGAAAGGAATTCCTCTTACAGCAGCTTCTGTTGAGGGTGTGGTGGTACCCTGCCCTCCTTTAGGGCCTCTGGATTCTTTCTCCTGTTTGGCATCATTTTGGGGGGAATTTTGGTTATTTACTTGAAACAGAGTTTCTTCCAAATGAATGAAAAGTACTTAATGTAAACATAAAGTGTACAAAGTTCAAACCATGGAAGTGTTGAAACTTACTGCTTCGTCTTGTTTGTTCAGCCAGGAGGATCAACATCCCCTTTTAATGACCTTTTGCACTTAGAGTTAAAATTTTATAAGTGTTTTAAACTTTGCTTCTGATTATTTTTTCCAAATTAAATTTTAGCAGTACAGTTGGTATATACAGTTAGGTTCATGGAAATGATCAAAGCAGTACATGATTGCCTAGCAGAGGATTAAAATTACATTAATATGGGGTCAGGACCTTTTCAGTTATCTTGTGAACTACTGTCAGTAAGTGTTACAGAGAGGACCAGGATACTTTTCCAATCCAGGGTGGTGGTACTGGAATGTTTTTCTCGGAAATGTAGTGATGAATAAACTGACTTTATTCTGAGTGCACTGGTGATCTCACAGTGATGCTTTGTAGCATCTATTTCTGACTCCTCTGCAACAGTGTATTTATGTCTTCTTGTTCTGAAAAGTAGAACTGTTGATATGTAGATGTGAATTAAATATTAATTAAATGCTGCCATCCCTGTACATGGAATAGTGTAGTGCCATCAGTGCATGTGGCATTCTCCCATCTCTCACCCAGAGCTCTTCCCGTGGCTTGGTGACAAATGTCCACTTGGCTGTTGGAGGTTTTGCTGGAGGGAGGGAGAGAGAAGTTTACTTGAATCTCTTGGGAATTTAAACATGGAAAATGATTGCAGACCTAAATACCCTGTGATTCCTCAATCAGAAAAGGAAAACAACATTTTTAAGTCTTATTCAGCTTAGCAACAGACTAAATAGCTGAGGGTTTCTTAGAGGTCAGTGGTTACTTTTAGGATGATGGAAAGTCTGAAATGCTACATCCTGTTTAAGGCATGTGTTGCCTTCCTTGGTTTTAATCCTTGTTTTAAGGAGGTGTTTGGGAAGTTTCGGTATTATTTGTAATGTATTTCATGAGCCTTTGTAGCTCGAGTTTAGTATTTAGAAAATTGCTTGTTGCTTTTCAGATCCTCTTCCATTTGAGGCAGGGTTTTATCTTTTTTACTATTGAGTATGTCCTGCTTCAAACAGCATTACTTTTGATATATGGATTCTTTTCTTGTGGTGCCCAGACAGTGTTCCTCTGCTTCTGCCTTCAAACCTTTTCTTGTTAATCCCTTAGTTTACATAAGATCACTCTAATGATTTAATCTGTAATGAGTATTGGTGGTGGGAATCACTGTGTTACACAAATATAGGATCAGTAATTATTCTGATCACAGGTGCATAATGTACTTGTAGGGAGTGTTTTAAGTTTTGAAGTTGCCTGTAGAAATTAACTTCATGAGGGTATTTTAAGGATTATTTCATATAATGTGCTCTTTTTATTTTTTTGGTGTTAAATTCAGCTCAAAAATGATGACTTTTGAAAACAAATTTTTTTTGTTTGTTTGTTTGATCATGGCCTTATGTTTCCTAATTTTTATCTTGCTATTGAATCATTTTAGTTGTATGTATTGGCTAACGCTGCAATAAACTTCTGCATCAATACTTACCCATTTGTAAACTTTAATTTGGATTCTTATAAAGTTCCCCTTTGTCAGTGTGGGCAGACAAAAAGAACAGAAGTTCCTTTGAAGCTAATGCTCTGTTCTGAGGTGGGGTTTTGCTTTCAGCTAACACAGTGACAAGAGAATAGAGTTGAAACTGTGCCTGTAATTTGTTTTTTAAATAAATTTCATGTAAATAATCAAAAGATGGTCTTTAATTTTTGTTTGTTTATTTTCTTAACTAAGCATATATTGTTATCAGTAGGAAACTGAATGTTGTTGTAATTCTTTCAGTAAAAAGACTGGTAGAAAAATAGCTTTTATCCTTTTTTCATCCTTTAAAATAAACATTGATAGAAACTATCATAATATGGTTTGTGTTACAGGTGGTGTAATACCAAGGGCTGTACTGCTGCCACATCACAATTTTGTGGGGTTTCAGAGAGTAGTTCTGGTAAGGACACTCAATGATTTATCTATTTATTTGTCATACAAGTGGACTGATAGTTTGGTACAATTTAGTATTACGTTCACTTACAGTATTTGTTAGGTATTGGTTTCTGCAGTTCACTAAATCCTTACATTTAAGTGTTCTTTTATTCAATGGTCTTTATTAACAGCTCCTTTTGGAACTGTTAGTGTCTCATGTGTAAATCCATATTCATTTTGTTGAGAATTATTATGATATAACACATCAATTCACAGCATGGAAATATTAATAAATAGAGCTTTTGTCAAAACACACCGTAAAAACTGTTTTGTCTCCTGGAAATGGGGAGTCACTATTGCTTTGGTGTGTATCAGTTTTTAAAAAACGGTGGAAAGTTACTGTATTTTGGTTATAGTATGCTTTTTTCAAGTGCTGAAGTCTTGTCACCCTAAAGGAAAATACAAGTATGTGGTTCAGAGGGCAAATATTCAGACCATGTGGTATTACTTGTCTCTTCTTAAGTGTACTGCACAGTCACAATTTTGCAATCATTTTCTTTAAATGCATGTAACTACACTCCCTCTATAATTTTTTTATTTTGGATGCTTTCTTTAAACATATTTTCTTCTCTCTTCTCCATGGCTGGGGTTACAAGGGAGCTGAGATTACCTTTACTTCTTCTCAGAAAGGGAAAATTCATTCTGCACCAGTCCACCAGCAGCCATGCTCAAGTATTGTGCAAGAGCACAACTGAGCATTTGTTCTTTCAGCAGGAGATAACTGATACCACATTTGTATCTGTAGAATTTTTAATATCTACTGTAATTTAACAAATGTCTTGTGGGTGTAGCAGATGTCTTTTCTCCCCCCCTCTTCTCTCGCCTCCCCCCCCATTTTTTTGGTTTTAATTCACGTTCCCTTAAAGTTTTTGGCAAACTCTCTTTGTGTGCTGTCTTAGGTCTATAGAGGGCATTCAAAGACAGAGGGAATTTGTTTTTAAAAAACCTTATCTTGCAAGTAGACCCCACAAGGTAGAGAAAAGGGTATTGCTGATGTTTTCTGTGGCCTTGCAGGGTAATGTTGTATTGGCTCTGCTCCAGCACATCACTTAAGCAATTGCAGTCAATGGGACCAGAATACATTTAAATATTCTTCTGGATTGATCTGTATCTATGTATACTTTCTAAAAATGAGGTGGGATACCATGAGAACTTCTCAATGGGATTCCGTGGTCAAACTAAAAAACAAGCTCCAGGTCTTTCTGTGCTGGAGATATTGGGGAGGGGGTGGGCCTTGCTTGAGAAATCTCTAGAGGCTGGTGAATTAAGGAAGCAGAAGAGTACTGGAAGTTGTGAGTGAGTAGGTGTGAAGACTGAAGCCATTTCCCCTTCTGTTGTTGCATTAGATTGGTTTATCTAAAATAGTTGGGCATGGTACTGTTCACACTGTATGATTTCCAGCCCTGTAAGTGCATAATGCCTTGAGCATGCACTATTCATGCATGTAGGCTTACATTAGAGTTTGTTAGTCTTGGAGTGAAAGAAAATGGGCTTTCAGATTTATATGGGAGAAATGGCATTAGGAAGTTTTGAGTAGCTTCACTCAAGAATGTTAAATGGCAATTCTGCAAAGTAAAAACATCACAGCTTTATAAATATTTTAAGAAAAGAAAGATGATGGGAGCTCCTTGGAGTCTGAGAAATACTGAAAATTTTTCAAAATGTTGTGAGCAATTTGTGCAGTACTTATTAAAGTATAATGTCATCTGGAGAAGTCATGGACTTCTTCCTCTCTATCATCTCTTTATTTTCAAATAATGCTCCCATTACTGGAAATGGGTGAGCAGAATTTTTCATGCATAGAATCTGTTATTCCAGTGTTTGAGGTAAGGTAAAGACAACCGAAGACAGTGGGTTTCTTTTTCTGAAAGACTGTCCTATCTAATTTGTTTAACTCTGAGCTAGCAGAAGTAGTTACTGTGATTGCTTAATTCTGCAAAAGACAGAGTAGAGGTCACTTGTGGGACAAGCTGAAGATCATTTCAGTGCAGCTGCCTGTGTAATAGTGGCCTGCAGTTACAAGACATGGTGTATTTCCATTTCTGCTGATGTTTTAGCTTGACTAAGCAAAACTGTTCTCTCTACACAAAGCTATGATTGTGTTTTCCAACCACATCAGTAGAGGACTCAGTTTAATTCAAAATAGCACCTTCTAATGGAGAGAGGTCCTTATTGGACACATGATATATCGTCACGTTTTGAATAGTTTACTGCAGAGGGGACTAATTAAAAAATTAGTGAGAACAGATGTCTAATGTTGGCCTAAGCAGTCAGAAAGAAGAGGAAATGTCCTGGGTTTGAACTTTTTATCTTAATTGGATCCCTTGTGACTTTCAACCCATTTGATAAGAGTTTCTTCAGTAGACTCTCCTGCTTCTACTGTTCAAAGCCAACAGCTTTAAATTTTAATGTTTATGTGTGGGTATAGGCACTCACACAAGTCTTTGCATACAGTTTGGAAGGACGATTCCTTCACTAAACAAAAACTTTATATACCACAGGCTGCTTTTTTATCTCCCATGTGCTGTACAGAAAAGCAAAACACTGTTCTTTTAAGCTGCATTTTAGTATATTTTTTGAATCCTTTTACATGTTCTTCTACAGATGTGTTCAGGCTCCTTTTATTAGTCAGACCCTCTGTAAAGTGCCAAATTAGCAAGAGGAACATTTGGTACACTGCTTTAGTCTTAAAGATCAACAGTGCAATTGCTTCTAGAGATACAGGTGATACAGGTGACTTTGCAATGTGTAGGAGCTGTCTGGGGCTGTGTTATGGCAGGCATGTTCATGGAATCTCTGGGAATTTTTCCTTTGCAGCAGTATAAATATGCCTCTAGACTTAAGCGCTGATGAAGTACCAGAACTTGGCATTCATTCAAAGTTGTCCTTGGTCTAGGATAATTTGAGTTAGGTAAAATATTCCATTTTCTACAGGCAAGGAAAGAAGCTTGTTTTTATTTTTCAGGGCATACTGTAAAAGAAAAAACTGCTCTTGATGATTCAGATATTGGAATAGTTCCCAGGAAAAAAAAAAAAAAGAAAGGGTATACTTCAGGGTATGGAAAATCTAGTCGAGGATGATGACAGTATTGCATGTCTTTTCCATGTTTTCTAGGCATATCACCTCAGCATATATGCTATTCTTAACATTCTGCCAAAAGACCCTTGATACAGCTTCATTTAGAGAAAAAAATAAGCAGATGTTGAAGGCAGAAGGGGGACCAGCTTAATGTCTAGACAACCTTTGGAGGCATGAGTGAGTTATTCATCAAATACATATGCTCGAAGGGAAAAACCAAAACTGTTTCTCATTGAACTTTGGGCATAGCTGATATAGATGGAGACATTCTCTGCCAAAATACATAGCACTAATGCCTAGACAGTATAGTTTTTGCTCATGACAACTTCCACAGTCAGATTTGGGGTGTGGTACAGAGTAGGATGTAGAGATGCAGAGATTGAATGCCTGCACCGAAGGTGGTTACTGCAGGAGAAACTTAAAATTGTATAAATTAAGGAAAGAGATGCTTGCAGGCTTGGAAAACAATCTGTCCCTTTTTGCAGAGTTACTGGGGGCAGGGTGTTTTTCTTGGAACTACCCATGTCCTGTGTGAGGGTCTCATGGCTGCAGCTCAACGTGTTGTGCAGTTGAGTGTCCAGTCTCACAGGGGGCTCTGGGCTGAGCAAGTCACTGCACTACCTCTCTCTTGTTCTTTCTTTGTCACCTCGCTGTCTCTTGTCACTGCACTGCCTCTCTCATTTTTTGTTTGTCACCTCCCTGTCTCCTGTCACAGCACTGCCTCTCCCTCGATCTTTGGTTATCACCTCGCTGCCTCCCAGACCACATGTGACAGCCCTGAGAGACCAACGGTGATGGAATGGTGGCCCAGGAATGCCCAGTGTTTTATTTCATAACAGTAAAGCAGTACTCTGCCCTCCTGACTTGCCCCAGGAGCCCTTATAACCCACCTCTGGGCTGCCTCAGGCACACACTCCTCCTTCCCCGCTGCCTCGGCCAGTGCTGCAGCTCTTGGGTTGCTTGGGTTGCTGTTGCTTTATTTCTCTGTTACTTCATGGTAGGTCACACCTGTACTGCAGGTTAGTACGTAGTGCAGTGCAAGAAAAATGGGAATTTTACATTGGTCTCACATTTCTGTTACTTTTGGTTGTAAATAGAAAACAGGATAAGTAGGATGATGGTGCTGTGTCACACCAAGTGAATCACTGCGTGCTGTCTGCAGCTGCACTCGGTCCTGCTCAGGAGTGGCCGTGCCCAGTGTCCAGAGCAGGGCTCAGATCATGGGTATTAAACTCCTACTGTAATATTTGATTTAAGTTTCACAGATAAGAGCAGCTTTGCCTCTTTTGAATACCAAAAGTAGTGTTTGTCAGACAGTGTTTGTTTCTTAATTTGTTTCATGTTTTTTTTAAGAGATGTGTCTTGGTGTTAGGAAGCCAGAAGAGGCAAGTACTTCACATCCCGTTCTTCATTAGAAATAATTCTGATAAGACTTCTAAGTCATCTAAGTGCTTCTGGAAAATTTAGCTACCTAATTTCAAGGTTCACCTGGAATTAAATCTGAGGTGCCAAAGTAAATACAGTTAGTTTCTGATCCACTTCAGTGGTCCTTTTCCTAAAAAAAATCTGTAAGCATTAAATTAATTTTCATTAGTACTCTTTTTTTTTTTTGAGGAATCTCTGATTTAGTATTTTTTTTTTCTGCTAATTGATCTTTAATTAAAAAAATAAAGCCTAAGTGAAGATGGTTTCATATTGCCATTTTGCACTTGTTTACACTGGTAACTGATTTCTGTCACTTGTCCTCAGACACTGCAATGCTGGAGTTCTAAAATGGCTTTTTAAAGACCCAGAGCTGTGGTTTGCACTTTTTAATACCGGTGTTGCATTTGGTTTCATTTAGGAGTAAGATAAAGTGGTGTTGTAGGTGGCATTGATGGAGTGGTATGAGGAAAGGAGGCTTTTTTTTTTTTTTTTTTGCAGATTTGCAGCCTAGTAGGGCAGGGATAGTGGAGGAGAGTGAGAGCAGACATACCTAAAGTAGATTCACATGTTGTTCTGTTTTTACATGCATATGACCAATTGCAGAAGCATGTTATCTATAACTTTTGGGTTTTTTGAAAAGTGGGGATTTTTTTTCTTTTTTTTTCTTTTTTGAGATCCTCAACTCATAATGGTTATTTACCTGCAGAGTCCCACGGGCTCATTTCAGGCTGCTTTAGTGAACAGGGCTGGATGTGAAAATGCTTGGGTAAAGAAAAGAGTTGGGTTTTTAGTCTGAGGGTAAACTTTCTTAAGCTTTCTTTAAAACTCTCCATTCATGCATAATGCTGCAGTCAGTCATGAATTACACGTCTTTAAATCTTTCAAGGTGAACATCTTGGGGCTAGAAAGAACCTGTCAGTTTACATTTAATTTATTCCATGCTTTAGGATGTGTTTCATGGCTGTAGAGAACTTTGAACACTAAATATAATGAATGTTAGCACATATTTTCAATACCAAATTCTGCAGTCCAACTCGAGTTAGATTCTCAACATGTTTAATATCTGGATTAATAGAGAAAAACTTGTCTAAAGCACCGTGTATTTTTACTGTTAATGCTCATAAATACCAGTCTACCTGTTTGCCATCAATCCATAGCTCATGAATAGTACTGGCCTTTTTCCAAGTAGCCAGAAGTATTCAAGGTTTTTTATTTTAAAAAACCACAACAAACCCCTGCATTGTTAATATAATCAATTCATTGTTTTCCCTATCCAAAGGGCACTCTTTGGTTTTTCTTCATCTCAAATTTAAAAATAAATAAATAAATAAGCCTGGCCTCCTCTTCGGTAAGTAGCAGGTTCTGACATAGTTGCTCTTGATTAATGGCCACTAAAGCTGGAAATTTTACCTTCTCTTGTTAACAGTTTATATTTTCCTGACTTGAAATTTTAATAAATTGTAACTGAAGGATCTTCTCTGTGTCCTGTGAGGTTGTTAGGTTGGGGGGTTTTTTTCCACTTTTTTTCACCCCATTGTGGTGTTGTCTCGGAGGGGTTTTGCATTTCATCCTTCATCTTTCAGAAACAGAGTGCTCAGAACTGTTACTATTCAACAAGACATCTGCCTCAGGAAAAGAATTGGCAGCTTTCATGCACTCACAAAGGAATTTCAGAAAAATTATTTGTTGTTCCCAAACTAGATGCTGCCAGAGTACATAATTCCAAAACTTCTTTTCTCATGGGAAAGGCATAAAAGACCAGGCTTAACAATGGGGAAATAAGCCGAGTTTATTTGCGTTTAGAATAGATCAAAGCCTCTTCACCTGTTCTGTTACTGTCTCTTTTTTTTCGTATTTTTATATCCCCAGCACTGCAGAAGTTATGTGCTGTGCCTGATGATCCCTGGTCTTTTCTAAAATACTGTAGGAGTTGGGGAAGATGCTCACACACACACACAGCATCTTTCTCTGGGTCTTCCTCTGCAGGAGATGCTTCTCTTGCTCCATTTATGTGGTCAGTATTATTTATAGAGTAGTTCTGTCAAATTCTATGCTGAAAATAACACCTGCACTTGAAAATAGCTTTGTAGGTGCTGAAAAAGCTGTGGCGAGTGTTCAGGCTCATACATGAAGGGCAGGGCAAATGAATGAGTGAATCCTTTGTTGGAAAAGGTCATGTTCATGAAGGTGACTGTGCCCAGAACAATGTAAATGTGTTTAGTTTTTAGTTTTCCTTTGATTGCTCACTAGGAAACACGAACCAGTCCCCAAAGACCTGCAGAAATTTAGGATAATTACCTGAGTAATGATACCAACCTTAATAAAACCTTAAAATCTAGTGTTTCCCAAAAAACCTATTGCAAATCCATGAGGCAATGGTGGCCACTATTTCAAAACTTGGACTCTAACAAAGTTCATTGGTGTACATCTGGATGCTCTGGGAACACCTAGACAAGGCTGCTTGGGTCCCTGCAGGCTCAGCCTCGCAAGTACCCAGTGACACCACAGAGCAAGATTTGGGAGTCTTTTTGTTTTACTTTTGGTTATGCAAGGATTCTAGGTGTGCAGTATGCAAGGAGGTGCCCCATGTTGTGCTAAATTATAGATGTTGACCTGGTGCAGAGGGGTCCCAGGAGAAGATACTGGTTCCTCTGGCAGGCATGCTCTGGTCCCAGTTTCTGCACCGATCCAGGTGCTGCTAATTCTGACAGGTTCTGTGCTTAGTTACTGTGTGCAGGTGTAACTCCAACTCAATTAGTTGATGTTATGGCAGCATTAAAAACACTTCCTTATCAAGAGTGAGGGAAACCGCTGTGGTAAGTACACTGACCTGAGTCAGACAAAGGCCTTTCTCCTGCAGGCACTTCAGGACATGACTCAGGGCACAAGGACAAATAAAATGAGCAGGGTTTAGTTGGACTAGAAAACACTGTTGTTGAAGATGAATTGAATTTTTTTTTCAACCAGCGGAATTTATTTGTGAGAAATGTTAGCAGCTCATAGTTTGTAATGGAAAAACAGTGAAAGAAGAACGTAGAAAAAGAAATGACTGAAGGAGGTACAGATACAGCCATCACTCTCTTGATGGAGGGATGGATTCAGGAGTGTAGAGTATGTGTAGGCAGTGCACGGTGAGGAGGTGAAAACCAGGGCAGATGCGTGACCACAGGCTCGAGATCGTATGTCAGATCAGGAGATGAAAGCTGGAAGATGGATCACCAGCTTGGGAGAGATAGCAAGTGCAGTGGATGGAAACTGCACAAGGGTCACAGTACAGGAAAAGGGAATAGGAGTCTATGCAGCTGTATGAAAAAATCCCTAGTGAAGAAAGGGCTGCCATTGTAGGAGTGCCTTTCCACAGATGCCTCTGAGAACTACATCTGCTCTTTTAGTGCCATCAGGTAGCAATGTAAATATTTTAATATTTAATATATTAATATTTTTGTCACAAATAGAATCCATTCCAGGCTACATGGTCACTAATCACTACTTCACCCTAAGATTTACAGAACACACAAAAAAACCAAAACCACAGACAGTTGAAAACTGACTAATTACAAAAGCCTGCTCAAATTTCAGTAGTTTTCCATGGACAAATAGATAGCATTAGTTTGAGCTCAGAATGAATCTTATTTTGTAAGCCATCAGCATCCAGGGCAGCAGTGTAGTGAAAAACTGTGTCACTGTTAGTGCACCAATATCCATCAGCTCAAGCAATTGATGTAGATGTAATCACTGTCTCTAATAGAAATAAAGTCGGGGTAATGGAACACTGTCACAGGATCAATGTCTCCTGTTTTGAAAATAAACCCCCTCAGCTTTGCTTTTGCATTTATGTACCAGCAGGCGACCACATCTTTCAATTCAATTGACACAGTCCCTTAGAGCCCTGAATGATCTATTGTGGGAACATCAGGAACAGCGTATTGGAAAAAATGGAATGTTCCTGATCAGACTTATCAGGCCGCATTATTCGGTGGGTTTTCCAGCAGTGAAAATGAGAATAAATCAGCTGAGAGCAGAAACTTAGCACGGTATGGAGATCCTTAACCGCGTTTAACTGTTTAATTTCTACAGGTTCTTGGTCAAAAAGCTTGAACCGCAGTACTTGAGTTTATTTTCAGTGGTGCATGTTCACAGATAGAAGAACATTTTTGAATGTTGCCCCTCCCCACCTTAGTCTCAGCAGAAGCTCTTGACAGGGGTTGTTTTAACTCACTTAAGGGCTCTTCTCAATCCGTTATTTTCTCAGAACATTTTACACAGTTTGATCCAAGCGAGGATTAATGGGTGTGCTCCCACATTCATCCATAATTAAATTTTTTGCAAAGGCTTTAATGAAGCGCAGGAGATTAGTAGTTGTATAGTTGCATGCTTAAAACTGGGTACATGCCTAAGAGGCATATATGGGATTTTAAACAATGTTGCAGATAAGGCTTCTTCCTGTTTCCACCTTTCTTGTGCTTGATTCCAGCAGCTGTTCTGTGTCTACATCCAGAGAGTATTAGCAGGCTGCTATTTTAGTGCTTAGTGCTTTAAGCCACTGAGCAATTTCACAAAGCCTTCTTGAGACAGGGTCTAAAAGTTTGATTGCAAAAGTCTTTATTTATTGAAATTCGTTATTGCTGAAGGACTGTAACTCTGTCTAAAGGGACATCCTTTTAATGGCCTAAGAATGGAAGCTCCTCAGCTTCCTTGACGTTACCTCTGCTCCTAAGATGGCCCCTCCAATAAGAAAATTTTCCCTTTTGAGGGACAGATGGACAGGTGTCTCTTCTGGAGAATTGCCAGGCATTTGTCTGGTGGTTCCCTCTCCGTTACAGGGTTAGATATATTTAGCATACAGAGCCTGGAAGTTGGACTTTGCAGGTCAGCCTGAAGGAATCCATACTGGACAAACCTACACTGCTGCTTCTCCTGGTGACTTTGCTAATTCTGGTCATCAACCAGGAGCTATCACTTTCTGATCAGTTTTAGAAATGCCACATTTCCAGTTTTGCTGCCATAAGCATCTGTTGAGCCTGTGTACAGGTAGGACACTCTAACCCTGAAGGTCATCCCATCAAAATGCCTTCGGTCTGGTTTAGATGTTTGATCAAGGAGAATTGCATAATGTTATATATCCTGGGGTATTCTGAAAAATTATTTAAGTATTGAAAGAGGATGGTAGTTTTATTTTTGAACTACTACGTCTGGTGAGTTTTCATTTAAGCCTGGTTTGTCTGCATCAGTGGGCTTGAGCTCTGTGATTAAAAGCCTTCTCCAAACATGATGTGTGGGCTTGGGATCTTGTGGAGAGTCAGGGAGGGATGGCTTTCATGAAGTAATCAGACTTGAGGCAGGACTCACTGCTAGTGGTTTTACTGCATATTTGGTACATATTCTGAGCAGCTGAGTTTGGCTTTTAAGTTTTAAAGCAATAACATATTTGCATCTGCAGAAGGGTGTATCAGAACTATCCATTTCAACAGGGTTGTAATTGTCATAGAGGAGGGTTGTGCCTGGAAAGAGATGTCATAGAATCACAGAATGGATGGGGTTGGAAGGGGACCTCTGGAGCTCGTTTAGTCCACCTACATCTATTTTCATTTTTACCCAGAAAGTTGAAAAGTCTTTAAAATACTAATATACAATACCTCTTTGCTATTCTGTTACAGGAAATGAGGAGAGTCTTCCTCAAACACATAATTTCTTCTGGTGTTGCACTGTAATAATGTTAAAAAAAAAAAAAAGGTTTAAGAATATAAAGAGTGTCGAATAAAGTGTCAGTACCAGAAATATCCCTGTTTCCTTAGTCAGCCTAGGGATTTACAAAATATGGCTGCCAAGAATCACTGCAAGATGCCCTAAAGCTGTCCAGGAAGATGTATTTTTAACTCTAGAAAGTATAGAAATGTGAAGCCTTGTAGCCATAGCCCTGGAAATATGATGCTGAATATATTGTCGCTAGTGTCTCTGCTGTAACATCCGGAATCCCGGCCTCCTGGGTCACACAACATATGACTTTGGGGAGGAGATTTGGAGTTCAGTAATTAAATACTACTTTGCTCTAGGCAAAACCAACAAATGGGCTTTATCTGCAGCATATTTTGTAACAGTACTCAGGGCTGGGATCGGTGTTTCTGGGGACTGAATACTCAGATAAGTAGACGGTAACTTATTTTAACCAAGGTTTTGGGTGGTTTTTTGTTTTGTTTTGTTGTGGGTTTTGGGTTTTTTGCTCCTTTTCCCCTTCAGGGTTGTAATTCTTTCTCTTGAGAAAATTTCAGACTGGCTTTGTCATCTTGTATGCTTCATACTCTCAAATTGGCATGAAAAGAGAGAGACTGTTGCCATAAATTAGGTCACTAAAGCTGAAGTACAGAATGCAAATATTTATCGCCTGAGCTAAGGAAGACAATTCAGATGAGAAAAGGAAAAGTTATTTTTTTAGTATTTGGAGATTAAGCTGTATTCTTGGTTAAAAGCAAAGCAGTAGAGTTAAAAGCTGAACATGAGAAGCATCACTTGGTTTAAATTGCTAGAAGGAAAACCAACAAAGTCTGATTATATGAGAAATCAGTAAGAAGGTTCATGAGATAGAATTACAGATATTTTTTTAATGCAGTTTCACATTTGACATATATTATTGAATCTTAAATAAAAGGGCACATTTAAATAGTAGCAATTTTGGGACACGGGTAAAAATCCAGAAAATGAGAACTTTATTTTGAAATACTGCAAAAAACCCCTCATACATCTAACTTAAAAAAAGTTTATCTTTAAATTCAGAAGGTTAGAAAGAATTCCCACCTGCAGATTGTCAGGTAGGAGAACGTGAGGGATCATTCGTATTGTGCCTGATAGAGTTTTGACCCCCCATCGCTCAAGTGACAACGTGAAAGAATAAGTAGGAGTGTTTAAAGCAAGTAGTTGATACAGTTAAAGAAAACTCAGCTTTTTATCTTTTTAAAGTGTGAGAAAACATTCATTTTTATCAAAATTGATGTCTCATAAATTCTAACAGAAGGACATGGGTCATACACTGCATGCTTGAACCACTAATTTATTTTATGAGTTCTCCTTTATAAAGTGTTTCTAAAAGGCTTTACAGAACTCTTCTCTGGATGTAGTCTTAGGAAGACTTGGGGCATTGGTGCCTCACTGCCCTAATCAACCCAGATGCAGTTGGAGAAGTGGTAGAGTTCAGTATATCAGCACTTTGCTGGGCTACAGGGATTGTCTGTCACCTGAGTCACCGTGGCAGTGATCACAGAGCTGTCGAGGGCAGCAGGTTTGCCTGGCTGAGGGACTCACAGTATTTGTGGCAAAGCATAACAGGGAGGAATTGTGTCTCACATGCAGTACTGAAGTATTATTTTTATGATACCTGATAAAAATATAAAGTGGAGTGGTAATAAAACCTTCCAAAGGCCTTGTAGGCATATTCAGGCTTTTTGGGTGGAATTAAAAAAAGTTCACGTTCCCAGGTGGAGTCACGTAATTTGCCTTTTTTTTAATGGTCATGGTCATTAAAACAAGGAAGATTCTTAAGCAACAGTTAATAAAATGGTGTCACTGTCTATGTGCACACATGCTAGCAAAATATTTGTCTGGATTTCTTGCAAAACAGGAAAAAATAAAAGCTCTAGTGGCAATATTTCTGTACTAGGGGATTTATTGATTCTGTAACCAGACTTCTGTTTTCCATGGATAAATGTAGCAGTCTGCCTATATCTGAACATTAAGCATTTTTCAGAGCTACCCAGAGCATGAGCTGCTCCCTTTAACTTATCATATCTGGTATCAAACTAATGATTGGTATGTTTTGGGGAATTATTATTCACAGCAACCTGCCAGGTTTTCCTGTTATCCTATCTAATGAGGATGTGTTAGAGCCCACCTACAACTGCAGAAATATCACTTTCTTAGGCTGTTATTTGATGATACAATAACTCTAATTGTAGTGTAAATCTAGTGTACGTTATCAAATGGTGATTAAGAGATACACAGCACTAATCTCATTTATAAACTTTCTCTGCCAGTTCAGGTTTGTCTGAAAAGAAACCCCAGAACAACAAAAAAACCCTATTAGGCCAGGAGCCATATCGGGCAGCATCTGTTCTCCAGCATTTGGCATGAACCTGGAAGAGGAGTACAAAGCTATAATAAACATGCAGAGTGGAATAATGATTTGTCAGAAATACAATCAGATTTTCACTGTTGGGCTCCCATTAGCCTGCAGATCTGGTGTTGGTGAGAGTAGAATTTGATCTCCTTATTAGCAGATTTTACTTGTAAATTTTACCCGAAGTGTGAAGTGTGTGAATTGTTCTCAAGGGACGGAGGTGCTGGGCTGAGACCTGCCCTGTCTGATGTGGGGTAGGCAGGTACTGAAACACAGGCACAGTTTTGCTGTTAGGGAGCAAAGTCAGAGCTGATGTGCTGTCTCTGGGAAAAGAAACCTCATTTCCTTTTTAAAAAAGTAGCTTCCAAAAGAGTTTTGAAGTGATTCCTGACGTGGAACGAGCGGGTCAGTTTGTGTAAAGTGCAGGCATGTGTCTGATCTGTTCCTGACGTGTGGTTTTAAGTAAATCTTAAGGCCAGCATCTGTATAGACTGATACATGTAATGCCTGATAAATTTGAGAGTTTAGGGGCTTTGTGTAGCAACATTAAAAGTTACCTGGGATATCTGGATACTATGCAGATTCTAGTTAAACAGCAGTGTTATCAACCACAGGCAGCACATCCTCCGGGAAGGGGATCCTACAGAAAACCAGTGTCTTTGGCTTGGTGTTTTCAGATGATCGAGGGAGAACAGGGTGACAAGTCACACTGAAATCCAGTCTCCTTGGCACTGTGTCACTGCTGAGCATTGCAGGGATGTGTGGGTTGTGAACCTGAGAAGGCGTGTGCTGAAGAGGACTTGATTTTGAGTAGTGAATATCAACCTTGGTGTGGTCTCAGGGACTGGAAGCCCATGAGAAATTTGGGCATGGTTTATAAGCCCCGTTTTTTTACATGTTATGGGGTATTTTATTTATTTAATCCTAATTTTACCAGTAAGGAGTCTCATTCCCATGCGCTGCGCCTGCTCCAAGGTGCAAAACAAAAGCAGAGGCAAGTGGGAGAGATTCCCTTTAAAAGCAGACTTGGATCTGAAACAGCAGTGTGGGTGCATCATGCTTAGCCATGTAATTCCACAGGATGTTTTGAGGAAGACTTGGAATTTTTTTAAGGGCTGGAAAAAAAGGGCCTCAAGGATCTTGTTACATTTTCGGAGTGGATTTGGGACATACAGCTGCAAATATTTTAAGATATTTTTAATCGTCCCTTTGCAAATTAGGCAAAAAATATGACTGGTTGGAGTTATATGTAACTTCTACTTATTTTTGTGTCATTTTTCTGTGTCTTTTTGGTGACTTAATTCCTGTATCTAAAATAAAGAGCAATATTAATATTTATTAAGTACCCAAAATAAGTAGTTGATTGCACGTGGAAATAGTGGATTTGTAGGAAATAAGCCAGCATTAATGAGTTGGATTTATTAGTATCTGTGGTACATGTGTACAGGCGTGGGTGGATGCAGAGATAAATTTATTTTTTTCTCCTGTAATTTTCTTGTTTTCAGCCTTTCTTCCTCTATTAGTGTTTCCATTTACGTGACGCCACTTCTAAGAAATCTCCTCTGTCACCTCCCAGACAAGCCTTGTGGCCATGTTGGGGCACCAGGGAAAACAGAGTTCACGTGGTTCGTAGGTTAGCAGGTTTATTTTCTTTGCCATTACTGTTTTTCTTCGGCAGACACCCTTAGCAAGTTGTAACTTCTTGAAGTGAGGGGGTGGCCGTGTGTGATGAGCACTGAGACCAGCATGACCGGTGTGTCCCCTCTCCATCCCACCTCTGCTCCTTCTCACCATCATCCCCTCACTGCTGCTGTCTCGGGTCATTCCCACTGGGTGCTTCCCAGGAAGCTGTGAGTGAGAAGGAGAGGAAGAAGCACAACTCCTTGGGGTGGAAACAACAGCAGTTTGAGGGTTGGCAGCATAAGCCTGTCAACCACAATCCATCCCTGTATCAATTCAGAACTTGTCAAAGGGAAATAATTATTGTATCATCTCATATCTGTACTTCTGCTGTATTTCCTCTCTAATGGGACATTTTGCCTTGGGAGGGGAAGGAAGATGGATTTGGTGTTCCTCGTTCTTCTCACAGTTCCTTGCATCCCTTGTCTGTGGACACTTGTCCCTGGGCCTGGGCTGGGGGAGACACAGCAGCGAGCTTTCAGAAAGTGTAAATAGGCACAGAAAAAATGGATTAAAAGCTGTATCTTGGTAAAACACTGGAACCTTCTGCACCCTTTTCAGTTTCACGTCCTCATCAGGCAGGCAGTGTATTTATTGAAGGCATTCCTGTGTTTTTTCTGGTTGTCAGGGTCCCGCAGCCAGTGCTGCACTGCCACCTCCTGATAGCCGGGTGCCAGCTCCTGCCTTGCCAGAGAGTCTTGTGGAAAACACTTGGAACCAGCCCTGAAAAAATGAGGCTCGTTTGATTTGGGCAGGGTGAAGAACACTTTTGACAGACAAGAAAAACGTTAGGGGTTTTTTTTTTTTGTCTTCAGGTGAATTTATGTGGGATTTCCACGGTTCTGCTTTGAGTGGGGAGCCCTCTATTTATTAATAATTCAGGACTTCTCTGTGTGGCAAACAGTGCTTTCATCTGATTCCTGCCTTTTGATCTATCTTTTTTGGTGATGCAGCAAGGTCTTAAAAATCAATGACAGATCCATGAAACAAATACTGCCATTTGTGCATGTGTGTGTGTAATGTAAAAAGGTTTCTTTATGAGTCTCTTAAAAGTTAATTACCTTTTTTCTCTGAAGGAAAATATTGTTCCTCTTCCTACATAATTTCTCTGTAACAAACAATCTTAAAAAAAGATAATTTGTGCTACGTATGGCAACAAAACATAGCTCAATAAATTGGTGTTTGGTCCTGCACATGGTGAAATTGGTTGCTAATACACGAAATGGCTAAAAATGCCATTCATTTCACATACTGCTCAGTAAATAAGCCCTCAAATTATATTGGAATTTGGCAGGTGTGTCTTGTACCCCAGTCATGGCTGGTGGCTGTGCAGAGGTGGGGTAGGGTTGGTATCAATGCTCCTTCCTTTACCGGTCCTGTTGCACCCACTAGAAGTTATTGTACTGGAGCAATTATGGTGGTGAGTGGCTGGGTAAAAAACCTAAGAAGGTTTGCTGATGAAAAGTACTGGATGGATAGTAGGAGCAGGAGATGGACATTATTTCATAATGTGTTCTGGAAGCTGATGTTTTTACTTGTTTACTTGGAAAGGTCAGGGTTTTCAAACATTCAGAAGTCATGAGAATGTTCTTAAAAATGAGACTAGGAGTTAGAAAAAAAATACTGTATTCTGTCTCTTCTTGTTTTAAAGACTCTTCGTTGCTTCAGGTTTTCAGAGGTTTTCATCAAAAGTATACATAGTCAGATACATTATTTGTCTTGCTAAATGTTTACCATTTATAAAGTCGGGGGAAAATAGTATATATGTATGTCCATCAATATTTTTAAAGTATTGAATGAAAACCTAGAGAAATGTTGCTACAAAAGATCTGTTTAAAGCTTGTCTCTAATGTCAAGAATTGCTTTTGCAAAGCTGAGGTTTATGGCTGAGATGTTTTCTAATTTTTAGTGGAAATAACTGGGCTTTCTTTGAACAGATACCATGTTGTAGCCCATATTGCACCTTTTTACTAGAGAAGGAATACCTGAAAATAAGAGTGGATTAGAAAGTAAAAGTGGGAACTTGCTTGGATACAAAGTGAAACCAAGTTCTTGGTCTTTGTTAGCCAGGAAGAGAAAAATCCACGTTTTAAAAGTGTTCCATAGCAATAATGTTGAATAGATGAAACTCACTTGATTATTTTTTAAAACCTTTGAAATGAGACCTTTTTAATACTGGTATTAAACAGCATAGTTCCCCAGTCCGTACCAATTTGTATTGTTTGAAAATCTGGCCCCTCCATATTTAATTTACTGACCTTTATGTTGTGGTGAGACAAATGCCTTTTTAATGACTCCAGTAGACTTATTTGCATCATAAAATAAAACTATTGTCTATGCTGCCAGGGAAGTACTTAGTTTATAAATATAGCTTTTGTTGGGAAATACCTATTAGGTACTAAAAATATTTAATTGACCTACTTTTCTTTTTATTTGCAGGGTTGTGTCCTTTGTTGTGACCTCATGGTTTAATTGGGAATAAAGATGAGTATAAGCAGTGATGAGGTTAACTTCCTGGTATATAGATACTTGCAAGAGTCAGGTGAGTTTTTACAATTCTGTTTATTAAACAATGCATAATTTATTTGGTCTTCATCGGCAACCGGCTTTAGCAAACGCAGGCTCATTTAATTATTTTGCCAGTAGGCATGTGCTTCTGTCTGAACTGTTTCTTGGTATTTCTTCTCAACAAGAGAACGAATCCCTGCCAAGTTACCTTCTGTAACTTAATCAGATTTAGTCATTTGGAGTCTTCAGATGGCAGTCAACCAGCCAAGGACTCACTCGATTGCTAGAAATGCATTTTCCTGGAGATCACTTCTCTGCAGGGTGACCGTGGCACTTTACACCATTTTCTTCGGAGCTACTTGAAGAAGAAAATAGGATGATTAGCAAAATACTGGTTTTTCCCATGTTCTTGGAGTAATGGTGCTCCTGCAAGCTGGTCTTGTGTCGCTGAATTCCTTGCCTGAATGTGACTGTGGGAGGGCAGATGTTGCTGTGCTTCGAAGGAAGAAGTGGCAACTGTGACTGTATGGCTTGTATCACTTGAATCTAAATGGAGATGAACAGATTTTTTTACAGTCTTGGGTTCCCAAAAGCCTCCCTCCCTGCAGGACGCTTTCTTGGAGGATCTTGTCCTTTGGCATCAGGCTAGCCAAAACCTCCTGCTTCTTGGGAGTAAAAGGCAGTTGAATATTGTCAGACTTAAAAAGAAACCTTTTTGATATCATATTCATCCAAACTGACTGTGTCTGTAAAACACAAGCAAGAACACAGCAGTGTTCCCTTATTTTTAAAGCCTCCCAAACCCAGTCGGATCAGCAGTTTGTGTTGCATGTTTGGGTTTCTAGATGCGGCCATATGGCTGCAGGGAGTTTTGTGGTGGTGGTTATTCTTGAAGCTGTGTAAGAGACAACATCATCTTTACTCACAGCTGTGACATTGACTGCTTAATGCAGCCTACATTTAGAACGGGTAGATTTGACTGGAAGTCAGGGCATGCCCTAGTAAATGAACAAGGGATGATTGTCAGCTGCCAGGAGGGAATATGATCTCAGCAATTCATAAAAGAAGTCTGCATATTAAAGCAAGAATAAACTCCAGTCTTAAGATAAGGGTGTAAGAGATCAACTTTAATGTGTGTGTATATATATATGTATATTTAAAACTACATAATATATATTTTACCTCGCTGTTTCAACATTTACTGATTCTTAGTTTTGTTTAGTGATTGCTGATGGGTGGCTTCAGGCTTCTTGAAAATGCATTTGGCTCATGCAACATAGGTTCACTTCTCATGGACTTCCCAATTTGAGACAGAGAAGCACCAGAAGCAGTGGTGGATGGCAGAGTTTTTCAGTATCTGCCTGTCAAAAGAAAGCAGAAACTCACCGTTCCGTCTGAATTTACTGAAAACTATTACACGTTCTCATTCCAGTTGCAGATTGCTTTTGTCACAGAAGCCAAACTTACAAAATTGCTTCATCTTCATTTGAAAGTTTTCAGGCAGCTTCTTACTTACCTGACAGGGTAAAAGGAAAAAAAAAAAATAAAGTGGTTTAAGAAAAAATCCATGACAGAAAAGTTAATTTGCTGAAACAACTATTTTTCTCTAGGTTAAATTCAGTTTTTCAGGGTGATCAAATAAGTAGCAAGCAGCTGCCAGTGCTGCACCATAACATGTTTGCTACTTCTTAATCAGTGCACAGTGCTGATGTAGCTCTAGGTGCCAAAGCATACACAATTATGACAGCACTGTACCGTGAGCTGAATTCTGTTCTATGTACAGATCCATTTCGCTTTCATGGGTATCAAATCACTGAGTAAAAATAGCAAGTGAGTCTTGGTATGTTGGGGAGATATATATATATATATTTTTTTTATTAAATACTGTATATTATGCAATACACACGTGTAGTTTATGAATATATAAATATGTTTAAATGCTGTTGTGAACTGTATATTTTATGGTTTTTTATTGACTCATGCACAGATATTCTGCCAATGGTACCGTAGTTGTGTTCATATTTAAACGTTACTTTTATCTTTTTGTGTGTTTAAATTAGAGACATATGAGGGAAATGAGGTGTTTTGCTGAGGGTTTTTTGTAGCTCATGAACATGCTGTAACTCTGTATAAGTTGCTCAGGTTTGTAAACAGAAGATCCTGCCATGGTACAGCAAATAGCGTTGTCTGTCTGTAAATCAATTCTGATGTTTTTACCTTGTCTTTAGGGTTTTCCCATTCAGCATTTACCTTTGGTATAGAGAGCCATATCAGCCAGTCTAATATAAATGGTGCTCTGGTGCCACCAGCTGCTTTGATTTCCATCATCCAGAAAGGTCTACAATATGTAGAGGCAGAAGTCAGTATTAATGAGGTAAGGAGGCTTTGCCTGCTGGTGCATTGTGTCCTTGCTTGCAGTAAGTTTGAATGTTAGTATTTTTTCTTAACTTTCTTGTATCCTATTTATTTACTTTTACTTCAGATTCCTTACTGCTGGTGTTCACCATGACTCCAGTGGTGGAACCAGAATGGAGTGACATAACTGGGTAGGGGTTCTGCCCAGTGCAGCCACACAACACCAGGCATGGTGTTCTGGCTCATTGCTTAAAGGTCCGTTGTCTGTAGAGTTTTTACCCTAATATAATGTTGTAGTACATCCAGACAAGTGAGATAAGATAATAATTGAGACAAGTAATCTCTTAATTTTTTATTTTCCTAGGCTGGCAGTAGGGAGGTGGGAGAGCACTATGCAGCTCTCATTTGGGTGATGTGTCGTTATAATGAAGTAATGAGAGCCCAAAGGCAAGGTTTCCAAGTAGAGAGAGGGTTTGAATTTGTGGCAGGAAGGATGAAGGTAAATGCCACTTTGCCTTTTGCCTCTGCTGGCTAATTCATCTTGAGCAGGATCTATTAAATTTGATGTTTAAATGGTTATTCCAGCAGTACAGAAAGCTATATATCTTCCTGCCTGATGCTGCAGACACTCACCCTCAATTTCCATTCTCATTTATGCCTGGAAGGTTAGCAGCCTTTCTATGTGTCAGTTAGATCACAGAAGGAAACTATTTTTTTCCTCTACTAATTCTACTCCCTTTCCAGTCTCCCTTATGCCTGCTGTTTATATGTAGTTTTCATAGTTCCAAGCAAATCCTTTCCCTTAGGAAGCTTCAGAAAAATAAAGCAAGTGATAGGAATAGAAGAAAGAGACCCTGTATTTATTGCAAGGAATCCTTCTAGCTCCTAAAAATAGATCCTTACAAAGACCTAGCATATGTATAAGTGTATTTTTAACTGGGTCTTGTCCATTTCAGGATAAAATTCTTCCTTGCTGTTTGAAAGCATGCCAGCACTGTTTAAAAAAAGGAAGAAAACTAGTCAACTCTCCAGATAATATGTTTATGGAAAGTATTAGTCTAATAAGATAGAATAACTTCACAAGTCAGTGACCCGAGTTGCAATGTTTGCAGCTCGCTCTTCAAACAAACCATTAGATTTTGCTGCAGCCACTCATGTTTGAAATCATATTCATAGATGGCTTACAGAATTTTTTGCTTTAGCAGACGAATTAGCAAACTCAAAGCAAATAACTTTTGATTCCACAGGCTCTCCCAGAGGCTGCAGTGGCTTTTTTTGCATATTTATAGTGGCCACTTAGCTTTAGATCAAAATTCCAATCCTGACCACGACAATGATGAGATACCACTTCCAGCACCATTTGTTATATGTATCGTATTAAATCAGAACATTTGCTTTAGTTTTTCTTGGAATTTTTGCCCATAATGTTAATTTGTACTTGGTGTTGTCTTTTTTTTTTTGTTTGTTTTCTCCCTCTGCTATAATTTAGGATGGTACCTTGTTTGATGGTAGGCCGATAGAGTCTCTCTCACTGATAGACGCAGTGATGCCTGATGTGGTACAGACAAGACAACAGGCCTACAGAGATAAACTTGCACAACAACAGGCAGCAGCTGCTGCAGCTGCAGCTGCCACCAACCAACAGGGATCAGCAAAAAATGGAGAGAATACTGCAAATGGGGAAGAGAATGGAGCACATACTATAGCAAGTAAGTTGAGACAGAAATGACCTTAAGCTGTGATAGCATTTTCTTGTTGTTTCTCAAAATATGAGCCAGTAGACAGTGATGTAAAAGTGAAGAGGTAACCTCTCAGCTTGCAGAGAATACCTTCAGATGGTGTCTCACCTTTGACTGTCCCCAGTTTGATATTTGGAATTGCAGGAGATGCAAACTTCTGAATTCAGTAATTCAGCATGTTCCCTAGACCCAATCTCACTTCTATTACTGCTCCTTTCCCATCATCTGGAGGTTTTTCACAGGACCCTCTGAAAGCTCTTGCAGAAAATAATCAGAGACAACTCTTAAAACGTTGCACCTCCTCAGGTTTGGCCCCTGTACAGGGAAAGAGGACTCTGCCAATCCACAGCCAGTTAAAACTGAGCATTGAAGCTCCACAAACTCCTTCCAATAGGTTCTGTTATCCATGGATTGGGAGCTCTACCTGGCTCCCCCTAGGACAGGCCTACCTGAGGTCATGGTTGCTGGGACAAGTCGTGTGTCACTTGTCTCTTTTGTCAGTATCAGTTTTCATGATTTGCTATTCAGAATTATTCAATGCAACTGCTTTCAAGGTTGGTTTATTCATCAATTCCATTCTAGCTGTGATTGGTGAAATAAATGAGTTCTCTTTGTCGTCCCTGATCAAAGGAACATACATACCTTACAGTCAGGCTCAGTATGGAAAAGTTTGGGTCAGGCGTTAAAAAATCATTCTGAAAATATTGTTCTGGAAGTCTGAATTTCACATTTAAGAGTGGGAGTTACAGCTCTTGCTGTAAAAACACCTGAAGAAATGACATTTTTGAGAGAATATTAGTATCAGACCACATACAAGTTCTGGATTTTACTAAGAGTTTTTTTTTTAGTATATATGATAAAAAGCTGGAAATATAATTTTGGCTGAAACAAATAAGATCTCTACTTTGATGCTCGCATTTAAAAATCTCAAAAGGACATCTATCTACTCATTAACTGTTAACTGGATAGAGAAAGGGTAACCCTCGATCACAGCACTGTTAACTGTGATCTACCAGCAGCCCCTGCTGGCTGGTACAGCACTTCATACTGGCATCGATTCTCTGACTGAAGCAATGCTTTATATGGTGTCTTTCTGAAAAGTATGCATGTTCTAACAGCCTTTTCTGTTTTCTCACACGTACAAACAGTGACAGAAACCCTTAATGCTAAATTAAGCAATAGATGTGGAATGATTTGTTTAACTGCGGTGAATAAGTACGGAACAGGTGAACTGTGCAGCATTTCTCATATTCTGCATTTACACCCAGCGTGAATTTATTTTTAATAATAGAAAATGATTGATGGTAGATGCCAAGAGAACTATTGAATTACCCCCAGTGTGTTTTACAGAACAATATGGATATAACCTCAGTTCCACGTAGGAAGTTCTGTGTTGCCACAATTCCATGGTAATTGCTGAGAGGTTCTGTTATCAGTTTACTGTATCACCAAATGTGATTATATTAATTAAAGCCATTTTGTAAATGAAGTGTCTGAGATGTAGATTTAAAACCTGTTTGATTGCAGTTGTTGAAAAGAGAGATTTCTGAAAATGAATGTGTAAGAAGCATATTTGAAAGCACAAGTTAGACTAGTAACATATTTTAACTGCAGCACTGGGCCTGAGAAACTGAATACTTGTAACAGCATTTGTTTTTTAACATAGCAAAAAAATAACTTTCAACCTCAGTTTTGAAGCCTCAAAATTAAATCCATGTGGATGTGAAGGTTTAGAAGGGCAAAGAGCTTTCCCACATTTTTGAAACTCCCTGTCTGTTTATAGCACTTCATAAATTGGAACTGGAAAAATAAGGGAACGTGACAGCTTTGTCGGATTTTTACATCACATAAATTGTGGATTGTTGTCCTTATCCCAGAAGAATCTGACCCGTACAGTAGTATTGTCCCAAAATATTAAAATCCACCTCTCTCTACTGTTTCCCACAATGCAGATAATCACACAGACATGATGGAAGTAGACGGAGATGTTGAAATCCCTCCCAACAAGGCAGTGGTGCTGCGTGGCCATGAATCTGAAGTATTCATCTGTGCCTGGAATCCCGTTAGTGACCTTTTGGCCTCGGGGTATGTGCACTTTGCAGGAATGTGTGGAATATCCGGCTCACCGCTGAGTGCTGATGGCAACGAGTTAAAATAACACCTACCCCAACGCCCTCTGTGCCAAGTTTGCTGTCTAGAAAAGAGTACTTCCAACTGTATTTTTTTATTTTAAATAATAACAATAATAATGTGATATAATTATATATGATACTATCCAATAATGTTTTGTAGATCTGGAGATTCGACAGCACGGATATGGAACCTCAGTGAGAACAGCACGAGTGGCTCGACGCAGCTGGTACTTCGGCACTGCATCCGGGAAGGAGGGCAGGATGTACCCAGCAACAAAGATGTGACATCACTGGACTGGAACGTAAGTGCAAAAGGCAGTGCTCAAAACATCCAGGGAAAATTATACTTAAAGTTTTGCGTAGTCAAATTTTAAGTGACAGCAACGGTGCATCCTCTGGTGGCGCCTGAAATATTGCTGTTTTGAGTGGCGTTGTAATTTCTTCTATTTGCACTTATGGAACTTCTTTTTAATAAGTTGTAGTCAGTGGAATAAATACCACAAATCTTATGCAGATGTATTCTACCTGAAATTTGTGCTCTTTAGGCTTTGAGTTATACAGTAAAAAAAATAAATGACCTTTCTGCTGACAGAGTGAAGGTACACTTCTAGCAACTGGGTCTTACGATGGCTTTGCCAGGATATGGACTAAAGATGGTAAGTAAAATACTTTTAATTTCCAATATATTTTCCTGTATTGTGGCTCACAGCATAGTTTTTTATTTTTTTAATGTATTCATATCAATATAAATTTTCAGGTAATCTTGCCAGCACCTTAGGGCAACATAAAGGTCCTATATTTGCGTTAAAATGGAACAAGAAAGGAAACTTCATTTTAAGTGCAGGAGTGGACAAGGTGAGATAATCTTTGGTAAAATTAAAATTCTTTCCTTCACCATTATAATCTAATTGTAAGCAAAATAACAAAGCTATGAAAAGTAAGTAAATTGAACTGAAGGCATGGATGTAAATATGTACTTAGAAAGAACTTGTTATTCTAGCTGTGTTTCTTTGGGTTTCATGGTAGTTTATTGAGATATTTTAATTTCTTAGATTTCAGTGTCCATGGATCTCTTTGCAATTAGTTTAGCCTAAGTTGGAAAGTACGTGTGTTGAAGGCAGAAACATTAAACCTTTTAAAACCAAATCATCTAAAATTTAGTGAAGCACTTTATGCAAAGCCTCAGGGGAAAAAAAATCACTGAGTTGGATATCAGTCAAGCCTGAGAATGGTTGAAAAGTTTAGAGCTGGAATATAAGGGAAGTCAATATATGTAACTGGGGAAGTGCCAGTAGTGTAATGCCATGGAGCTCATTGTTTAACTGTGTTTTATTTCACATCTCTAAACAAACTTAGACTCACAAGGTCTTTAAATTCAGAGCTGTTGTTAGTGTGAGAGATTCTACGAATATTAGGAAGGACACATAGTGATGAAGAATAGTCTTAAGATGAATTCAAAGAATCAAATAGAGTGTTCAAAAGTGTAAGAAGAGTTGAGTAGCTGATTCAAGGTGCAGAAGTCAGCACAGGCTTTCTCTTAGCGAGAGTAGCAAACTGCAAGCTCAGTACAACCACTTAAAACTGGCAGTGTCACTGTAAAGCTGTAAATTCTCTCCTTTATTTGTTATTTTTTTCCTGCACACATTTAACCTGGTTTGCTTTAGTGCCCAGCTTTATAAATGCTTGTGCTGGCACAAAGGAAGGAAAATGGAATGTTTCAAAGCATGGAAAGGATGTGTTTCCTCTTTTGGCAGCTGTGATGGTTATGCCAGTTTTTAAATCTTTGTAGAGGTACAGCTTTAATTTGCAGAAAAATATTCTGGAGGAAAATAGAAGCCTTGTTTCAGTCAATAAAACCTCCTAGACAAAGCAACTGAGTTTATGCTTCGAAAAATATTCAGCATTAGCAGAAAGATTGTTCCAACCTTAATGCTTCTTTTTCATAAATTATTTATGCAATCAGTTCATGCTTCCATTGAATGTGTCTCAAAATTTTCACTGATCGTTGAGGTAGATCAGGGATATTGGCAAATAATATAGTGGTCATAAGACACAAATTTTGTCCTGTAAGATTTCTTTAACCAAAATATTGGCAGAGAATAGCTCAGAACAAAATTGCACCCTTAAATCTTTCAGAATGTGACCAGTTGTTGATAAGATCTCCTTAGGGACAAGTGAGTAGTTGATATTACAATCTGAATATTCAAGTATTTGAAATAAAAGTAGATGTATGGAATGTATTACAAGAATATAAATAGGACTAAGGAGGTAAATCTATTTAATTTTTGTTTATTAAAAATAAAAAAAGCCCACAACTCCCTTCTGCCCTCCAGACCTCAAAATGTTGTGATTAAACACCTTTCTAATATTACAACATATTAAGGTTTTCTACAGCTGTCTGTACGTCTACTACCATTTCCTTTAGTAGTGGTTAAAACACTGGAAATGTATAATCAGGATCAGGTTTGGGTGGTGGGGAGCAGCATAGGTACTCTGGTACTTGTGAATGGTGGTAATTGTTGGGAAATTACCAATTTGTACAAGTTTGTTTATTGTTTATTTATCTGTTTAATACAGACCACAATTATTTGGGATGCCCACACTGGCGAAGCCAAGCAGCAGTTTCCTTTTCATTCTGGTAAGTCTTGATTTTGGTCATTCAGGATTGTCATCTGAAAAGATGAAAAAAGTGTTATTTATTAAAGTAAGTTAAAAGATCCAGTGCTTGTGGTGCTTGTTCACACCATTTTAAAATCTAACAGGCAGTCTTTGGTTACTGACGCCCATATTCGTAATGAAAATGTGAACAAAGGTAGATTTGTTCTGATTTTATAACTCACAGTATTACTGCATTTCTGTGAAAGTCATAAGAGATAAATAATCCAAATATTCCCGACTTTCTGTAGTACAATGGCAGACAAATCAAGTGGGTGGGCCACGAGGGACTTGTGTTTATTACCTAAGGACTGCATTTGTCATCTTCCTGCTACAGTAATCCAGCCCCGCATCCCATTGTTCCCTACTTCCTGCTGTGCTGTCCCCAATTTGTTTGGCCACAAACCAGCTGAAAGGCTGTTCAGTGGCCAGCTGGGATGAGAGTGCAGCCTCACAGGAGGTCAGACAAATTGCTCTGTGGGCTGCATGCTGAGCAAGCCTGCCAGAATCAGCTGAGAAATAGAAGGGAAAGGATGACGGACATGTCATTGAAGGGCCTTTAAGAAATGTGTCCACTCTTCATTCTGCTCACACTACATTTCCAGTGGCATGACAACAATAAAAAAACTTCATTATTTACTCCAAGCAGTTCTGAGTGCTATCTGCCATAAATATCTGGCTTGATCAAATGGAATATGTTGCCCATGATTAAGCTTCAAGTTACCACACCTTATAATACTGGAATTAAGAAAGGAAGTAAATCATTACCTTTCCCTGGCTGTCATCTATCAGCACGGGCAGGGGCTGTTAATGGAGATGAGCTCATGTGTGACAACGTGTGAAGTTGTGGGAACCTGTTCTTTGTGCTGACTCCTGAGATTTATTTATACATGGCTTAACTGCAGCCTGGTGTCCTGCTGCCCTGTCTTCTGTATAACTTCCATTTCAGATATGTTCTTTATTTTAATGACTTATATTAAATTTTGTTTCATTTTGTGTAACTCATTTTGACTGCATTTCTTACTGTTCATGGTGTTTGATTATCTTCAGAGCTGCTGTAAAATTAATCATTGCTTCCTGTTGGCATTTGTTCTAAGGTGGTGTGTGCTGAATTTGCACATGAAATTCCTGCAGAATACAGGAATAGCTTTAAATGTCTTTCTTTTTCTTTTAGCACCAGCATTAGATGTTGATTGGCAGAGTAACAACACATTTGCCTCTTGCAGTACAGACATGTGTATTCACGTTTGTAAACTAGGACAAGATAGGCCCATCAAAACCTTCCAGGGTCACACAGTAAGTACTGGAAGATTGGGGATTGCTCTGATATTTTTATTAATGAGAGACTGGGGGCCCAGTAAACTTGCCAGTACACAGCACTTGTACAGGCAATAGGTGCACATACAGGTAGTTGTGGTTAAGGGCGTATGGTAACTGTAGTCTTTGTGATTATTAGAGCAATTCTCACTCCCACGTGCAGCTTCTTTTGCCAGTGCCAGAATGCAAAAGTGAGCTTTAGAAGAAGAAACATGGTAACTTTAAAACTTTGCTATGTGGTGTACAAGCATGCATGGGAAAATGTGGTGAACAGGTAGCAAAAAGCTGTTGTTGTTGTTGAAGGCAAAGCTGTGAATGAAAATTAAATGTTAAAATCCTGACAATTATGCACATACTCATAACTGCTGTCCAACTTTGTCTTTTGTAAGCTGTCATTTGTAATGGAAGTGAAGACTCCAACTTACTCTCATTGTTCAATTTTAGAATGAAGTAAATGCAATCAAATGGGATCCAACTGGTAATCTCCTGGCATCCTGCTCTGATGACATGACTCTAAAGGTAATGGGAGTTCTGGTTCTGACCCTTGTCTTTGTAGGACTCTGGAATGCACAGCATTCATGTGGACGATCCAGAAGTATCACTGTGCTTCCCAATGTATTGTCCAATATTTGCTCTTTTTTAATGGAACAAGGTTAGGCAATCCTAGAAATCCATGTTAATCAAAGCCAAGCTTTGGTCCAGAGAACTTGTTACAGGCTGCCACCCTGAGACTCTGAGCATGATTTATTAGGTGCTTTTAGCTGTTTACAGAATCAGGTCATTAATCATTAAGCTGTCACGCTTGATGGTTGCTTTTGGTTAAAAGAAAAAGCTGGAATGCATGTCATGTAGCACATACAAGAATGGGTGACTTGCTCCTTTCCTGGTTTTGCCCTGTTTTCTCCTTCTTTCTAGTCAAAATCTTTGGCATATTGTTTCTTCAGAGGCTGTGTGCACTCCTTGGTTTTTCCAGTTCATCAGGAGTCATTCTATAATTCATAGCAACCTGCTTTCCTGTAGAACTGGGGCAAACCTTTGAGTGCAGAGGACACTGTAACTTATACATATGAGTTCAGGGCACCCTAGAGATCCCTTCAAAAATGCCTCCAGGTTACATGCACTTGAATAAATGAGGCCTGACAGGCCTGTGCTGCTTCCATGGCACAGATGCTTTCCATTACTCCCATACTGCTTTACATTCAGTGGGTGCTTTAGCCCTGTGTTTAGTAGGGTTTCAGGACACACTTTTTGCACTGACAGCGCTGTCCTACTACAGCCCTTGGGACAGTTAATTCTGTCCAGCTCATGTTGTTTAATCAGGAACAGGGAATAGCTGAATGAGTAGCCACATATCCCTCCTGCTGGCACACCGTCAGCCTCTGGCAATGGAAATCACCTTATCTAAATATAAACATTTAATCATTAAGCCTCCTGTCTAAAGCTAGATGTCTAGACATCTTCAGTCAGCAGCATCCAGCACTGCTGAAGAGCAATTCATCCTTTCCTAAGTTGTGTCTTAAGTCAAGTGTGATGAGTTAAACCCCCGAGAGCATCAGTTGTTCTCCACTGGCAGTGGATGGAGTCAAAGTAGCCAGTTTAAGCTGGGTATTTAATACTTAAACAGCTGAAACTCCAGTGTGATGAATTCCAATCTAGAGCTCAAGCTGTTGCTGCTGCCTCTCAGTGAGTAGAGGTGACAACTGGGAACATGTCAGTGTTTGTGGGCTCAGGCAACGCAGGCAATTAACTTCTTGGTTGCTGTTTTGAATTCAGCCCAGGCTGGAATGAGTGTTATTGTTTTGTTCAGGATTAGTTCAAAGACCAAGTGCTTGAGGATAAGTCTACACATCGCTAATCACTTATGGATCACTTACTTTTGAATGGCAGAAGGAATAAATGTCAGGTTTTGAAGCACATGTAAGGTGTCTACTGATTTATCTACTTAGTTTTGTCTCTTGTGATGACAACTCGATGTTCCGTAGGGCAGCTGATATGGACTCTTTTCATCTATACTAGTTTTGGGAAGAGAAGCTAGATTTTGATCTCATCAATTTAAACTGGAAATACAATTTCAATTCTGTCTGCACATTGAAAATCAATTTCCTCTTCAGTGAAGCAGCAGTTCTGAAAAGCATCATTTATTTAAGCATGCACCTCAATTGCATCTTAAATAAAGTTGGACCTGAGCATGCTTCTTTAACTTTTTCTAATAAATGATGAGCTAAAAGCACTACTGAAACAGATATCATTAAAAAAAGCATTCAGATGGCTAACTGCCATATCAAGTTTTAGGAAAAGGTATAAAAGCCCTGCAAAATCCCTTCTGTAGTGGCAGTGTAAACTCTTTATAGAATAAAGTTATTTTGTTTGTTGAATATGATCATAAAGGAGTTGGAGTCCTAATGACCTGTGTGGAATACTGAACACACACCTGGCAATGCAAATCCTAATAAGCCAGGAAAATGCCATAATAGTTTTTGCAGTATGTGTCTATGGATTTGTAAGAAAGCAGAAAATTTCTCTACTATCCCTTTATTTCGCTGAGTCTGTGTAGCAAGAAGTTCATTTAAAAATAGGACTGTGATGTTTTGTCAGCTCAGACATGAACATATACATATTGCTCTTCTCATTTCAGTATCTGTTCTCATCCCTGCACTTTTCAAGGGTTTGCAGTTAACTCAGGCAGACTGGTTTCTATAGACAGCACCTTTATTACTCATTAAGCTCACTGGGGGACTTAAAACCCAAAGAATGGAATGTCCTGGAATAATATTTGGCATAATCACTCTAGGAACCCAGCAGTCATAGCAAATGTTTTGAGTGGCTTAAAAGGTAGCAATCAGCCTGCAAATGATAAAGATGTAAAATGTGTTTTAGCATAATATTGTGCTAAATATCTTTGTGTTTTCTTCCCTTTATATCATAGATCTGGAGTATGAAACAAGACAGTTGTGTCCATGATTTACAAGCACACAACAAAGAAATTTATACTATCAAATGGAGTCCTACAGGACCAGGAACAAATAATCCAAATGCCAATCTTATGTTAGCAAGGTACTGTTTAATCCTGGTTTAAAATGCTAGTTAAACGTTATTTTTACTTGACTCTATAAATGTAGGTTCACTGAATGTTTTGAAGCATGTAGGATACTTTGTCATATTCTGTTTGTATTAGTAACAAAAATATGTTGAATTGAGATACAATTCATCTCTTGTCTTTTTCCTTGACAGTGCATCCTTTGACTCTACTGTTAGGTTATGGGATGTAGACAGAGGAATTTGTATTCATACTCTGACAAAACATCAAGAACCTGTGTACAGTGTAGCTTTCAGTCCTGATGGCAGGTATCTGGCCAGTGGCTCCTTTGATAAATGTGTACACATCTGGAATACACAGGTATTGAATACTCTTCTGTCTGTTGGGAACTTTGTTTTGGTCTTTTCCATCAGCACCTTTCCAACTTTCGTTGCTCTATCATGTTTGTTCTAACGTTACTTCTGTTCATGGATGTACATTTAACCTCTCACCTGAGTGCTTGCCTATGGTGAAGTAATAATTATCCTTATATTGTCTTTACTTAGCAGAAAAACCCCTACAAACAAACCAAAAAGACCCAACCAAAAAATGACCAACAAAAAAACACTCAGCGAAATGTCTCCAATAACACGTTGCATCCAAATACTGTCTTTAACTCTGAACTTTCAACTCCTGATAAAACAGGTTTCTTGTGAAAAATGACTGGATGTAGACTAACACTAATCTGATTAACTGTTTCACTGAATTTCACTGAGAAACAAGAGAATGTAAAGCGAGAGAAGATGATGACGACAAAATGTTTCTACATAATTTTGTAAAATAGGACACTATTACTTGTTTGGTATTTCTGGTAAAAATAAACAGGTTTATTATGATTGAAAGTTTAAGGACCTTGTTGTCAGACATGATGCAATCTCTGGCTACTTGGAATTAGGTATTAATTTTCAAAAGGCTCATTTTAGTAATTGGAAGTAGTTGTGACCGTCCCCAGTTTTCCCTGTCAAACACAAGAGCTCAGGATGCAATAATTGCATCACATTCTTTAACACAGTGCTGAGACTGTCCAGAAGTCTCACCTGGACCATTTTCTTCTGAGAATTTCAGCTTTTAAAAGCAGTGGGGAATTTTTACATGTACAAATTGTACTTGTTCACTTCAATTTTGTTGTATTAATTACCTGTTTTGTCCCTTTTTAGACAGGTGCCCTAGTTCACAGTTATCGGGGAACAGGAGGGATTTTCGAGGTTTGCTGGAATGCAGCAGGAGACAAAGTTGGAGCAAGTGCTTCAGATGGTTCAGTAAGTGCTGCTTGACTTGGCCTCACATTCTAATAACAAACATCTTCTGAAAATCTTTTGACTAACAACAGAAACAGAATTTCCTTCTCTAGCTGAAGGTTGAATACAGCCAGCTCACCTATAGGTTTTCACCTGTAACGGTGCTGTAAGGAAAATGTCTTTACTCCAGTTCAATGCATCACTGTTCTAAGCCCTCCAAAAACTTCAGAAGGTGGAGATGTCACCAGTTTATATTTTCTATTCCTACTGGGTTTACTATGGAAGTACGTCCAGTCTGGAAACAAGTTCATTTTCACCTCTTTGCCCTTTTCAAGTGAAAATGTTCAGTGTAGGTGATATTATAATGCATGATGGAAAAGACATACCCTCTGCCTTGCATTCAACAGCAAAACAAAGTATAAATTTCTGAATTCTTGTAATTAAAATATTCCTAAAAATGTCAGGAGCTGTATGTAAATAATGTTCTGCTTAATGTGCTTAGAAAAAAGGAGGGAATAAAATCATACATTTAACTAATCATGAATGCCTCCACCATCATCTCCCAGTGGGGTATTGGAGCATCACCTCCTGGCTGCTCTGACACTGTCCTGCAGAGTACTGCAGTGAAATGTGACTGTGGAGGTCTTTATAATGAGCACAATACAGGGATTTTTTGCTTCCCTCTCTCTCTCCATGGTTTTCAAAGCATGGAGAAGAGAGCCTAAGGAAAAGCAAAATTAAAAGAAAATAAGGGTGATAAAAGAATTGTGTTTTGAAGTGCTGTAGCTTCCTTTACCAAAGTCAGCAAAAGCAATCCTGGCAGTTTAGTAGTCCAGAGTCTCAGGTAGTATCTTAACAGAGGTGGCAAAGCATTCTCCCTCCTGCATGCTCTGTGCTGTTAAGTAAGGTTATCTTGTTAAGAGTTCAGAACAGAAAATAGAAGTTTTGGCTTTTAAGAAACCAAAATTCTAGAGAATTATTTTTGATTGGTCTTTCATATCATTTTAGTCTTGTAAGTGTAGGCAATATCATAAAAGGACAAAAGCTCAAGGCATATCCTGAGTAGAAATTAATTATCATTCCCCCCTTTTTTATACATGCTGTGTAACCTTTCCAGTCCTCCAGTTAATTTGGCCCAAGAGGCTGATTGTATTTGCAATAGATTTGTTTTCACTTAGTTTCTGTTTTTTAAAAAATTTTGGGCTTACTTTGTTTTATATTGTTTGCTATTGAAAGCCCTTCTCATCCACTCTGTACTTACAGCTGGTAGTACCTTGTACATGTTTATATTTTACTAATAGATTTCTATATCTGACACACATAGAAGCACTACTTAGGGAAGATTTTTAGAAGACTAAAACTGGAATTTGTATACTGTCACTGTTTTTTTCAGAATTATTCTGATCAATTCTACTATTTGCCCAGCCCACAGATTTTTGAGTTCATTTTACTGTATTTTTATAATCTAGATTACAAGAGAATTTCGTGACAAGATGAGGGGGAATGGCTTCAAACTGAAAGAGGACAGGTTTGAGTTAGATATTAGGAAAAAAGTCTTTACTGTGATGGTGGTGAGGCCCTGGCACAGGTTGCCCAGAGAAGTTGTGGCTGCCCCATTCCTGAAAGTGTTCAAGGCCAGGTTGGATGGGGCTTTCAGCAGTCTGGTCTAGTGGAAGGTGTCCCTGCCCATGGCAGGGGTGTTGGAGGGAGATGATCTTTGAGGTCTCTTCCAACTCAGGCATTTTATGAGTTTATGATTCAAGTAAGTTGTCAGCCTCATAGTATTAAATAACAGGCAAACAGCTTACATAAGCCATTGTTACTGTTCTGATAGTAATTCCCTAGCATGAGCAAAGAGACCTCACCTGGTCGTTTTTCTCCCTAATCTATTTTTAACAGATACAAGGTTAAGCTCACACAGCCTGTGTCCTAGGTTTTGCTCGGATACTTTATGCAGAATTGTAAAAACATGTAATATTGTGCAGTTTCTGTACCTTTTATCTCTTTCTCTTGCAGGTTTGTGTATTAGACCTACGGAAATAGCGCTACTAGTTGGAAGCCATGGACCGACTATGAATGTGTACATAGCCAAAATGACTGTCCCTGACCCATGTACTGCTATAGTCCCAATCGAACCATGGCCAGTCCACTACAGCCAAATGTAAAAGAAATATATACATATACTGTATATATATAAAAAAAAAAAAAAAAAGGAAAAAAAAGAGGAAAAAAAAAAAATTACACCCTGAAGAGGATGACAGAGTTTTGTCACAGCTTGTGAATCCTGTTCACCAAGTGCTGGAATCTGCTGTGCCCCAAAATAACATTTAAAGGTTTTGGATATGAAAAACAGAAGAGAGAGCGAGAGAGAGAGAGAAATATACCATATACAAGAGCAGACCCATATACATACCAAATTCAGAAGATACTAATGGCAGCCTTCATTACCCCTTCCCCCATTAAATCCATTCTCACACGGATTGTGGGGTATTTTTGTTTTCCTTCTCAGTAGTTGAACAGTTTTGTGTGTACAGAGAAAATGGACTTACAGAAATCTGCAGCAGTAGGTTTTTTTCTTTGCTTTTAAACATTGGGTTTTCTGTTTTGTTTTGGTTAAGTTTTCGGATGCATGAAGTAAGGGAGTGAATTAGTTTCTTGTTTATGTTTTTTTCACCTTGGAAAAAAAAAAGTGCGTTTCTTTGAAACGTGTTTTGATGCGTTCCTTGAAGAGGTAGTTTGAACCTGATAATGTTTGGTACATTTTGTGGCTCCCAGAGCGCAATTTTTGTGAACAGAGGGAGGGTGGAAAAGGGATTATGAAGAGAGAAGAAAAAAACCCCATCCTTCTTCAAGGCGTGGTATTTCACGTCCTGCTCATCTACGAAGTATGACAGTAATGGGTATAAGGTTATGTTTGATTTTTCTGGTGACATGGCTGAAATGCAGTAGTTTCTTATTTGGGACATAATTCTGCCAATCTTAAGACCAGAAGGGCATAAAAACGCAGGAAAAAAATACAGGGATGCAAAAAAAAGAAAAAAAAAAAGTAAAAAAAGAAGACAAAAAAAGAGGAAAAAAAGTGCATCTTCTGTTGCTTTAAGACCATAGCTAAAATATGGTTAAATTGTGCACTATTGTGAAAAGGAGCAAAGTATAACTGGGGGATTTTGTTTAAGAGGTTAAGATCTTTCTGGACAAGGGTTCATGCCACAGCTTCTTTAAGAGTTGCCCATCATTATTTGTAGGAGCTTAGATGTATAACTGTAACCAAACTCCAGTATTAAAAGTATTTCATGTAATTTTTCTTTATTAAAAATAAAATCTTTGGCATATATTTGATAACACTGCCATTAAGAGGCAAAATGTTTACTACCTTAGATATAAAAAAAATCTGAAACAGAGGACTTGCTTCAAGTTTATTTTAATAGCAGTGATTCAGCTTATTTAAAAGATGAATACTTGCACTAATTGCCCTGCTGCTCCAGTCCTGCAGTTCATTGTATCTTGTGACTACATTTTTTCCAAATGTAGGGTAGATGTAAGCTGCTATTTTTTTAATAATCACTACTATATAGTGTCTTTTACTCTGTTTACAATATCAAGTATTTTTCTTACAATGACAGATGTATATGGCAAACCTTTTTCTGCTCATGTGATTAAAAGTATATTGATAGTGATTTTATTTGTAAATGATAGCATGAGGTTGTGTTTACGCGTATGTGTAGTCAAAAAGGTTGCATCATGTCTTGCATAAGATTCCAAGAGTGTAAATTTATAAAAAGAGAGGTTGTCAAATTTATGTCACAGACATTTTACTTAAGGAATGGTTTATATTACAGAGCTTTGCAAAGTTATCAGTTTTATAACACTATTTCAATCACAATTAATTTTGTGGCTTATGATTGTTAGTCTCTAACCTATTTTTTTATTCATTTCGGGGTTTTTCCCCCTCTCCAAGTTAGGTATAAATTCATTTAATTGAGATAATGCAGCTTTGACATTTTAACCATTGTTCTTTAGGCATCGATTTCTGCTATTTCCATGAAATAAACACGACTTGAAGCAAGTCTGAGTTTGGCTAAGGTAGGGTAGCAATTTGCCAGTGGTAAAGACAAGTCAACAGTACATTCTTTATATATACCCCAGGATTATGCTACTGTCATACACAGCGTTTAAAACCAACACAAAGTCATATCCATAAAGACAGTTATCTGCGGTGGTTCGGTGCCAGCTATTTTTAGGGTTTTGGAGCATATTGCAAATGTTTAGAGCAATTACCCTGTGAGTTACAATATGTAGGAAACCTAATATATTGAGTGTCTGGCACTTGAAATATTGCTTTTATTGCTGGAGGTCCATGACTGTGGCTGACCTCTGTCATTTAATGAAAAAAAAATAAAAATAAAAAAAAATTCTGTGCAATAATTTTAAACTGTGCTCCCAGGAATAGACACAAATGTTTTGAGTATGTTTAAGCTGCATTTTTCGTTTAGCAATGCATTTGTCAATTGCACTGAATTTAAATCTGAAAGTCAGAAGTGATTCTTGATAGTACTTTTGTATTTTAATATGGACAGTTTATTCATTTTCATAAAAGTTACTGGGACGATTCTTTCAGCCAATCTAAACAATTGTGGTGGAATTCTGTGACATAGCTGCAAAATCACACAGCCATGTTTTAGGGTATTGCCATTTTCCTCTTTCTCAATCATCAGCTGTTTTGGTTGTAATTCTAGTTGCTTAAGCATAGCGTCACACACTCAGAAATAGATAAAAACCAGAGCTCCAGTGTCACCAGGCCAGGGTTGCCAGGGGCTCAAGGCACAGCCCAGCAGGAACGTCAGATCCGTTGGCTGGAGCGCTCTGGATGCGCGGGCTGAGCCCCCAGCCTGGTGTGGGTCAGCAGTGCCCCACTGCCTGGAGTGAGGCCAGTTTCCAGTAGGGAAGGATCCGTAGCTGTTTGTTGTTGTTGTCCTGCCATGCCACAGTGCTGCTCCTGCTCCTGCCGCCTCTCGCCTCGCGCTCCATACGCCGGTCACCGCACGTGTGCAAGGTGTGCTGGGTTCTGTGACCACATGAACCAAAAAAGGCAACAAAAAAAGAGAGAACTACGACATGAATTACTATCTTTTATAGCACAAAGGCCTCGTATTCAATAGTGAGGTGGACCATCCAAATTGTTCCTTTAAATTGAGGATGCCAAGTGGCAGCAAGACCCTGACTTTGTGCGGCATGTACGCACATGATTAGTCTTACAGATGGAGTCATTCCTATTTTTTCCAGTTCAACACAATAATGGGAAAGTATCCAAATAGAGGATAAAAGGAAGGGGAAAAACTGGGCTCAGAATTAATGATGGGATAAGAAATGAACTGCTGTCGAGTTCACTGTCTTTCTACGCGTCAATCTGAGAATCCCGTTTCTCATTTCTGCATGATCAGATCCAGGTTTCTGTAGAGTTCCTCTTTTCCTATTTTTACTTTAACTTTTTCTGCATTTTTAAATTGATGTAAAGATTCCCAACCAGTGGACTTCTTAGTGTAGTTAAGAGAATATCTAGGTCCTCATAAAAGCTTTTTTAGACTCTTTGTAATGTTGATAAACTGAGTTTATTCTGGGACTACCATTGTGCAGGGTTATTTACCGTGTCTACTAGATGATTGGAAATCTTATATGAAACACTAAAAGTGCCTCTTTTTCTGGGTTGGGTGGAGGGGAGGTAGTAGTTACCAGAGTCAGAATGACATGGCATTTCGAAGCATGTTTCTTGATTTCGTGACACTTTAATGCATCTTGAGAGAAAGGCCAAAGATTTCTACCAATTTTAATTGATTTTCATTTTTAAAAAGCACTCCTTTTTCCTTACACTGCTTACCTCATGCTAGGGTGTTCGATGGGACTTTGTACCTTTGAAATGTTCTTTGTGTTTAGGAGGAATAGTGGTTGGCATAGGGCGGTCGTGCCAGTTTGCCTTCGGAGCAGCCTCAGCAGCTGATGTGTTTGGTTCCGCTGAAGGGAAGGGGTTTCATTGCGATTGCAAACTGGGGGTTCCAGCCTGTAAATAAAAGGTTGTCTGTTTTTGTCCGTTTAGCAAAGAGGAGCCTTGGGACCCGGTTTTTCCAATCTTTGCCTAACCAGAAATCCCATTGTCTTTCACTTCATGAGAAAAACCTTGGCCAGAGCGAGCGTTGGAGGCGTTGGGGCCGTGTTGAACCGCCCAGCGTTGCGTGTAGGTAAAACGAGCCACATCCCCCTCGACCCGAGGGTCCCCTCGGCTGCCGTGGGGTTTTGCCAGAGCTGGATTTAAGCCCAGTGTTCCTTTTTGGCTGAAAAGCCTGATAGCTTCTCCCTTCAAAAAGCCCTCTAGAGCTGTTCCCCGGGGGGATCTCTCCAGACGTCTTGAAGAAAGCAGAAGCAACATTGTGGCATGTTAGAAGTAAATATGGCTTCGGGAGACAGCAGTAAATCTCCATCAAGATCCCTGACATTTTCCGTAGGGAGAAAGCCATGGAGCAGTCCTCACTTCTCCCTCTAGAGAAAGCTCTGAAATACCACGATCTGTGAAAGTGTGACTGTCTTCACTGTCAGTCTGGTGGGAGGCAGATGAACCAGGAAAATCTGCCGTTTCGAGCGGATCGCAGATTTAGTGTTAATAGTGCTTCAGATCAGTAGTTTTGAGTACATAATTCGCTTTCTCTGCCTTTAAGTTTGAAGCTTGACAATAACTTGAGGCATGTTTTTGTTTTTGTTTTGTTTTTTTTAAATAATCATTCATTTTTACTTCATAATGTTTTTTGACATTTGTGGATAAATACAAGAAAACAGTCTGCATGTTGTTGCTAGTCCAGTGTACTTTGCAATCTTGTCCTCAACAGACTGCAGTGTGCAGAACAGTAATTCTAGAATACAGAAGTAATTTTCTCTCTCTCCTGACATTGACATTGTAGTTGTAATGGTTTCATTTGGAGTTACAAATCCTTTGGGTCTAATTCTGTGAGCCTACCTATAGCACTGGATTAAAATGTCTGCATCATTTCTTCAGTTATCCAGTTAAATTACAACTGTTGTAAAAGTGTAAACCAGCCCATGACAGTTTTTTGTACTTGTTTAAAGGACTTTTATTGTTCAGTTTTCATGATTATTGTCTAAAGAAGACTGATATAGATGTTCTATACTGTCCTGGACCATGTTAATTACACTTTATGATGTATTTTGGTTCTACATCACAATGATTTGTCCCCAAGGCCCTTATATCCCTTCTAGGCACATTTTCTGTTGCAGTTTCCCTTTGCATTGTATTGCTTTGACAACTGTAATTTGAATCAGAATTGAAAGAGGTCCAGAATAAAATATATTTTGATATTACCTTGGCTGAATGTTATATACCGGTAATTTTAAATACTTGGGATGGAAGATGATTAGGCTGGGGAAGTGAAAGACTGAAACACTGTTTTTAATATTTAGTTTGGCACATTTTCACGTAAGACAAGATGTAAACAGCAGCAAGAGGCAGTGCATTGTGTGGCTGCATGATCTTTGGGAACACACAGTAGATCCTCTGATGGTGACCCATCCTCTGCTACCACTTCCATCTGTTCGATTTAGAGGAACTGGTTTCTCTCATGTGTGTTTTATGTGCTTCATCTTCTCTTTGTCTCTGCACTTGTGGAAGAGAAACTGAGTCCAGGGGTGCTCGCATCTGCACCCCAGCTGTGTGGAAGACTTCAGAGGAGCAGCTCCTGTATGGTAAAGGAATCTCATGTTGGAGAGATCTGTTGGTACGGAGCAATTCAGTTTGGTTGTGCAGAGGGACATTGTTTGTGTTACCGTATTTCAGATACATGAAGCCATTTAGATTTGCACATTTAGAAATAACACAGATCCATCTATACATAGTGATGGTTTAATTCCTTTAGAATTGTGGGTCCAGTCATGGTCCAAGTGAGGGAATTCAGTTTATTTTCAATGTCTCTAGAACTTTATGGTGAAATTTCTGCTTTTTCATGTAGATTACTGATTTGCTCTATGTTCAAGAAGTAATAGTTTTCTCAGTAATGTTATCAAAATCAATTGATTTTAATCTTTTGAAACTTGCTGTCGTAAAGTGTCTATAATGGATTGAAAACAGAGGAGGGGCTCTGTTTTATAAGAGTAAAACCAGTCTTGGATTCCCTTCACCTGGAGTCTGAGAGCGCTGCAGGATTCCTCTGTCATCTCATGGATTTTGAGAGAGAAATACTGAAGCAATTTCATGTTTCCAAGACAGTCTGTACTGACTAATGTCACAAGACAGGGGGTTTGTGTGTGTTGAGATTTCATTCGTGCAAATCCTCCATGTGAGAGCAGCCACCCCGAGATGCAGGAACCAGGGGGTGGTGGTGTGTTACATATATGTTGTGTTTGGGTCGTAGTGGTGCCCAGATCCATCCTGTGAGGAGGAGACAGTATTTCAGGTAGATGCCTTATGCCATTGCTTCCCTTTGGAGTTTATTTACCCTCATGCTGTAACAGTCTGGTTCTTCTGTAGGAACTTGTGATCTCGGGTATTCATAAAGTCCACGTTCCCTGCCTTGTAGGGAAATGATTTAATGGAAGTCTAAGCAATATCTTTGGTTTGCTGATGTCAGCACAGGGCAGCTGTAATGGAATAATAATTTAGGAGGAATTTATCGATGATTCTGTAGAGAATGATGATGCCCCAGTTAGTACAGTTTGTCCTTAAGGAAAGCTGACCCAGGAGTTCTGCAGAGGCTTTTCTGTTTCTCTGACTAGGTGAAAATTGGTGCCATAAAGGATTGTTTGAAGGATTAATGAAGACACAGGTTTTCTTAATAGATGTAATATGAAAATGTTCAGCTTCTAGATTAATTCTTCAGATATCAAGGCAAGATCTTGGGCTCAAAAAGATGTCAAGAAATCTCAAGAGAATTTGATTACTTTCAGCAGACTATTTTCTTGTTTCCACAGAGATTTTCTGACTTTTTCTAGATGCTGAGAACCCTGTTTTTAATCTTGAGATTGCTATATTTTGAGCTTTCTGAGTTATATGTTCTTGGACATTTCAAGACTTCACTGGACTGGTGACAGCTTAGACTGAGTGTCCTGCCTTCCCAATTAGAGAATCAAAGGCCCCTGCTCACAGTAACACTGAGGGGGAATTCCCAGTTACTGCTTCAGTGGAAGCAGACCTAGGGCAGCACTTCTGAAGGGAAATGTTGGTGGATGAAGGATTTTTTTTTTCTGACATATTAAAAAATCCATCTGTTAAATATCATGTTTCCTGTTCCACTATGTTGAAATGCTCATACAACAAACTTAAGGCCTCATTTGCTCTTTGCGTGTTGTCTCAGCCTTGGTGGAAACCATGAAACCTGCAGGCTCCATTTAATTTCCACCTTTGTCCTTGCTTCAAACATCTGCTGACAAGAACATCTGAAGGTGTAGGGTCTCCCTTTGAGGAATGCCAGGCAGAGGGATATAGGTGGGATGTAAGTCATCTGAACACAGCTGTTGGCTCTCCAAAGCTGTATTGGGTCTCTACAATCCCCTTCTTGCTCACACAGTTGTGCTGCTGCATTGTTTGCAGGTACAGAAGCCATTGGAGCACAATGCTGGCTGTTATGTTTGAGCTGCACTGGGGCTCTATGCTTTATAAATTTGGAATAAGACCATTTTTTATGATACAATGACCTTGCATTCCTAATACTTGGGAACCAGAGTAAATTTTGATATATATCTCGTAATTTCTTGTAAGTGAATAATTTTTAAGGTAGCAAATTCCCACCTCAGGAAAACAGTGAAGAATTGCAATTACTGATCTATGGTTTACTTCTTGAATAGTTATTTGAAAGTTTTGCAGTTCTTTCCCTTTCAATTGCCTCATCCCATTTATCTTCAGTTTGCTTGAGCACTGCAGCAAAGTCAGGTGCTGATTAGGTGGATGGGGACAAACTATTTTCTAGCAGTGAGTAATTTGAAGCCAGGAGCCAATTCCCAAGACAGAGAAGTAGGAGTTTGTGTGGTTTGTTGCAATTGTGTTGTTTACCCTCTCATGCTCAAATCAGTAAAACTTGCTGCGTGTGCTGAATTAAATATTCTATTATTTTATTCTATTTATTTCCATTCAGTTCCTGCAGCTAATTCCATAAGAATTCATTCAATGTAGTTTTCATAGAGAACAAATTATAACTTTGCCCTGTATGTTGTTCAAGCAGGGAAATCTCCAGTACCCCTTGGAAATGTCAGCTGTAGAGAGGTGTAATTTGTTGCTGTTGCCTGGACAGTGGGTAACTTCCAAGCTTGGGCTTTAGGTATATGATTTCTTATCTTGAGCATTCAAGTGTGAAATACTTATTGAGCCATTTATTTATTTATCTCCTGGCTTATTACTGTTTGCTTGGCTGGGTGGATAAATCAACTCAGTGTTTCCATCAGATGCTCTTCTCATTGCAGGTAAGTTGTGCCTCTGAATTGGACAAGAAGTGAAATAATAAGAAATCTGTGCCCATAGTGCTCTGTTAGTTTGAAATTTGCACATTGTGTGACTTTGTGTTGTTTGTAGCTTGATCACTTTTTACACACGTGGATATAGGAATTCCAAGAGTTTTGTCTCTCCAGCTCTCCAGCCATTTTATTCCACTTTCTCTCAGAGGACTTGTAAATAAGCAGGATCACATGGAATACTTTTGCCTTTGGAGGTTCTGTTTGAAATTAATGGGGGTCATCAAGTATTCAGGAAGGTGAGGGGACGTGTTTGCAGTTGTAGGTGTGGAAGAGCCCTCGGCAGTCAGGCAGCTGCTCGTGCCTGTTGCTGACAAACAGCTGCCAATACTGCAATGCCCTTAATGGTAAAGCACTTTCCTCTCTCATCTGAGTCTTCTTTGCTGCAATTAAAAACTTAGGTTTTTGAGCACCTGGAATTTGGGGGAAAGAAAAAGCTGTTTATTGTTCACAGCAGCTTTTTATATATTTGAAATCTTCTGTTGTGTCTTTTCTTCTTTAAGCTGAACCGTCCTCAGTGAGTCTTTAATCAATTCATCAACACCAGCTGCTCTCTCTGACAAACAGTCTAATGAATACTGAAATAAGAATCTTGTTTATAAGAAATACGGTCTCTGAAATGAGGCAGGAAGGAACTGAAAGCAAAATAAGGCTTTTGGTTTTGAAGTTCTGCTGTAATAAGTACGAACAGTGGCTCAAAAATTTGTAGGTTTGCATTGCTGATGTCCCAGCAAGGGTGGGACCCCCTTGTTCCTGGAAGTTTTACATAAACAGCTTTTTTATCATCTGCAACCTTTGTTTGTGTTGTTCTACCTTCCTGGTTTTCAGGTACTGACAGGGTTTTGTCCAAAGCTGCCAGACAGGCCTGTGGCAAAACTAGGAATTAAAATGAAAATTTCCCCCAAAATAGGATGGAGGACCAGGCTGAGGGTTGTATCTCCCCATGGCTTCCACCTGGGACTGTGCTCCCAGATGAGCACTGTTACAGAAATGTTCCAGAAACAGTGAGAATGGAGAAGGGCCCCTGGGAAGTGGGGCCTGCAGATAACAGAAAAGTGAATTCATAAAATGCTTCAGTGATATGTTAATATACTTGGTAAGAGTACCAAGGAAGAGAGAAAAAAATCTTTGCTGCTTTATATTAAACATGCTTTCAGGCAGTAAATGTTTTTTAATATGATAAAAATATATTTCAGTCAAGGCTGCTTCTGTCTCATGGAGACCTACATATTCCTGGTTTCTGACCACACAGCTATTTTGTCTTATGAAGAGCTTCTTTTAAACAGACCAAAGTCACAAGGATTCAGTAATAACCAAATCTGTTGTGAATACAAAGCTTTAAACACATACCACATTTTAGAACTGGAAAACCCCAAACATCTGCAAACTAACTAGAGGTCGCTTCTCAACTGGGGCTGCTGCTTCTGTGGGGAGTAAGAAGAAAATGCATCTTCTTTTTCAGCCTTATTTGAGAGAGTTTTAAGGATCCAACAGTCCCAGTGGTGGTAGAGAGGGTAGGTGTGTGCTGTATTCTCAGCTGCTTCTGTATCCCCAAGGAGAAGTGGATGCTAGAAGAAGAAGTTTTATTAGCATGGGATCATATATCATGCTATATGTTCATTAATATTAAGAAATTATCACTGCTGCTGAGCAGGAAGGATGTGTTATTTTCCCATTAGATTTATGTATCTTCACTGTTTTCCAAAAACAGTGGTTTTTGGAAACTTTGCTACTCCAGGTGGGATGGCAGCAGCAGTGCTATACTTAGTTCATGGTCAGCTGCAAGATTTTGTTTTATTTTCCTTTCCCCAGTGTTAGGGTAGGAGTTGTGCTTTGTATGGGCTTCTAAGCAGTTGTAATTCTGGGGCTGAGAGCAGGAACATCCAATGGAAGCTCAGGAGCTGCTGCAGGGTATCCCAGCAAGACTCATGTTGTATTGAAGGCTGTTTCCAGAAACACAAAAAAGAACTTGATCTAGACTAATAGAGCTGGGGTCTAAGTTTCAGGGTGTGGGTGAGTGCCTCATCAAGGTATCCTGACACCTCTTCTGACCCAGAGCGATGCTGCTCCACGCACACACCCAGTGTGTGTAAATGTGGAGACAGGATAAAAGGGCAGTGTGGCTTTGCAATTGCTTGTGTAATCTGAAATAAAGTACAAATAGATAACAGAAAACTGTCTTGGAAAGGGAGCAAGTGTAGTCAGTCAGACTCAGAACATAAGTGGTGTTATTATTTCCCATTTCCTGTAAGCCAATTTACTGTACTTCCAGCCTGCCTTGTCCTCTATACAAAGCAGCAGCCGGAGGAGTCATTAAAACAAAGATTGGATCCCGAGATTGCCTATAATTCAGATACTTCAGTGATAGAAAAATGTGTAGTTTCAAGAGAAGGCATGTGCAAGTACCAAATCTCACCAAATTGCAGAGATGTAAGCTTGTTCAAACCAACCCCTCTGTGCTTTAGAGGAAACAATTTACTGCTTTAGTAAATAAACACAGCTGTTTAGAAGTTAAGATTAGCCTGTCAGATTCATAGTCTGCTGAGTAAATGATAGTGTGCAGGCCTTCCCTATCTGCAGAAGGGAAGATGTTGGAGCATGCCTCAAGTGCAGGACAAAAGGAGATGAAAAGGCAGATAGAAGAACTGATGCATTGGGACTACAGTCCTTCCAGCTGAAGGGGGGATGGAGTGCTCTTCCAAAGTCAAGTCTGCTGTTGCAGCAGGCACACGTGTGTCTGGGGGGGTGGTATGGGAAGAAGGAGAGAAAAGTTAGGATTTCAGGAAGAGTACCAGGCTGTCAGCCTTGCAGAACGACAGGGAAACTTCCACAGGCACAGGTTGGAGTCAGCTACTGTGCACTTACAGATCTTCCTCTCATTTCCTTGCATTAGTTTGTCTTGCAAGAGGGCTGCCTCTTCCCACTGTTCTGTCTCCCTGTGCCATGGTCCACAGCCATTAGCATTAAATGCAGGATTTAAAGTATGATTAATATCAGAGGCAGTCTCCTAACCAGCAGCTGGGAGGGGTGTCTGAGCAATGCCACATTTTACCTTTCTCACCCATAAATGTCATTCCCTAGGAGGGTGGAAGGTGTTTTCCCGCTTGGTAATGTAGATATTTCTAGGATGGCTGACTGCTGGCTCCATGAAATTAAGCAGCCAAATCTGTGGGAACTTTGCTACAACTTTAGTACAAAAAAAAGGTAAAACCCTATCTCTGTGACTTTGACCTTAAATATTAATTATTGATATTCAGTGTGATCTCAGGCAGCAGTTGCAATTTTGCATGAAAATCCACTGCTTTGGTAGTTTTTTGGTGCTGTCCTGCTAAACTGTACTGCAGCTTTTCCTAGAGCAAATGCCATTGTTGAAGTGCATGTTTCAGGTTTTGTTGCATCTATTTTTTATCAGCCTCACTCCCTGCCTCCCCCTCCAGAGGCTGTGGCAAAAGCTCTGTTGATTTTCCTGCTTGTTCCTGTCCTTCCATCCTTCACCAGTTACTCTTCACTGGCCTGTTTCTGTCCCTGTTTCTGCTGGTTTCAGTCAGCTGCTGAGTCAGTGATTCAGTTTTCCAGCTGCCTTAAGAGATGACATTTCAGTGCAGCAGCTCATCTCTGACACTATCTCATGGCTCTCCAGCCATGAGGGATGCTGTTTTGGGAAGCAGCAGTGGTTCATCCCAGCCAACAGGTTGTACTTCATAATCCTTCCTTGCCTTTTTCCCTTGAATGAAGATGTGGGGGAGTGTTGAGGTTTTGAAGGGTATGACATGCTATCTATTTAATTCTGCCTAGATGCTCATTTTGAACAATAAATATCCACATAAAAGTGCATAGAATTAACATCCATGGTTAATGGCAATTTAAACCCAGTCATCGGGGGATTTATCTAAGTGATGCACATTGGATGTTTTTGAGATACAAGTTGATTGTTTGAGAAAATTAAGTTTTGTTTCACTAGAAAACATAGTAGTTACTTATTGGGTTTAATTATTCCATATGTTAATGCCTTGCTGCCTTTACAGCTGCTGGCAGAGAAGGGCTCCTTTCAGGCAGGGTTTTGCATGATAATGAATCCCGAGGTTTGTTTTCCTGGCTTTTACACTTGTGCTGCCACTCCAACTGTGCATGGCCCTGGATAACTACAGCAGAGAATCCCATATTTAGTGGAAACAAAATCTATTGATGACAAGCAAATTTTCTGTTAAAAGTGATAAGGACTGATGTGAATTCATTGTGTGCTGAGTAGACAACCGTGGGACTTGTTAGAGAAATCAGATGTGCCTTTAAATAGCATGGGACAAATGATCCAGAGACTTGATTTTATTTTTCAGTCATTGTGATTTAAAATGTGTGCAGGAGATAAGCCTCTTTTTTCTCCTTCCATCCAAGAGCCTTACAGCTACAGGAGACTCGGGGATGAGTTATCCCCAAGGCATCTCTCCCGAGTCCACAACTCTTATCTCATCACCCACCTCTCTCTTTCAGACTGGCCTTGACTGTAATGTTTTGTTCTGTTCTCAGTTTCTGTTGAATTTGTGGCCCACCATTGTGCCTAATATCTGCTTAAGAGACTATTTCTGCTTTATTTCCATGCTGTGGTGTTATTTAAAGTAGAGCTGCCAGTACATTCTCTGCCCTAAATACCAGCAGAGTGTGTTTAACAGGTGTTGCTTTGCCAGCCAGCAGTAAAGCCTGTGGCTCCCTGGCTCTGCACTGAAACTGGGTCTGTGCCATGTTCTTCCATACACACCAGCTCTTCTGTTCTGTCTGTGGTGTTTGGGCCCCATTTTCATGGTTGTTGGCCTCTAAAATCAAAGTACAAAATAAATAAATTAAAAAGAAATATGAGGGGGAGGGAAGAGAGAGAGGAAACAAGCCAGCCTCTGCTCCTGTTTCTTTTCAAGCCCTATTCAGACCTCACACTTCTTACACAGCTCTTCAGGGGTATGTAATTATCTGGCACAGCCATGTACTTTGCTCTCCCTTCTCTCTGTTGAGAGAAAGCTGCTGAGCCCATGTTCTTTTCAAAAATAACAGTAATAAAAGAGACATTAAAGGAAAAGGTGCTGTTCCCCTGCAGAGTGTGCTTGTTTGGGCAGTTTGGTGTCCTATTTTTATTATAAATATAATTGAATTTCCATTAGTTACACACAAACAACTGTCGTTTGGGAATAAAAAGAAGTAGACGTATGCTAATCGAAAGCTCCGATAATTACACAATCTTCAAATTAATTAACGAGCCAAAGGCAGCCAAACATTAGCATTTAGAAAGCGCTTTGCTGCATTAACCACTAATGAGTTCATTTAAATCCATCATGCAACCCATTTTGGAAAGCATGAGCCATACTTAATCATATTCAATCAGATTTAATAATGGAATCCTTAACACCAGGCATTGTTGATTGTGAAATTACCGTAGAATTTTATTTGTTAAATACAGGGAATAAGACGTTGGTATTTATTGTTGGCTGAATTGTGCCTCGACAGAAATGTGGAAATAAAAGATACACATTTACAGGTAAGCATATTCTTAATATAAATGAGAAGTGACAAAGGATTTTGTATGGTTGGGGTTTTTGGTTTGGTTTGGGGTTTTTTGCTGTTTTTGTTTTCATTAAATGAAAAGAATTTTTGTTACTTTTGAGAAATGAATAAGTAATTTCTCAAATATGCTTGGGAATTCTTTGATAAAACATTTTTGCTTGAACTATTCGCTGGTTTCAGCCTAGGCAATTATGGCACAGCTCTGCTCTCCATTCCGTTCCTTCAGAGCTGAAATAGCACAAAAGGAGTCACAAGAGCTTCTCTGCATTTAAATCAGAGCAACTGAGGTGAAACCTCCATCCGCTGCCTTTTCACAGACAGTCTAATTTCTGGTCCCATTGAAAGCACCGGAGCTTTGTCATCAGACTTAATAGAGCAGATAAATCACCATCAGCTCAGAGAGGAGACTTCTTCCACCGAAGTCAGGGGATTTACTAAACTCAAGACATTCTTTTGGATAAAATATCTTTCTCTGCAAAGCCTTTTGTTGAACCTTTCAGCCAGATAGAGCTGTTTCAGTGGGAAATTGCAACCCAACCCTTGAATTCAAGGCTGGCACATGCACCAGTCAGAGGTTGGGCTACCCACCTGGCATGTGGCAGACCAGTGAGGACACCAGTAGAGAGCTATCCTAGGATAGAGGCTGTCCTGGCATGGGATTCTTCCCATTTCTCATGAGAGGCTTTGACAAGGCTCAGTTTTGTTCCCCTATTTTGAATTTTCATAGTGAGTATTTGGTCCCTAGGGCAAGTGAGGACAGTGGAGATCAGCACTGGCCCCCCAAGACTGATCCAACTCAGTCCTGGCATAGTACCACTGGTGGTGAAGTTCTCATAAGAGTAACAAGCAAAGCCTATAATGCTAAAAAACCATGGAATTCTCCAGGGGGCTTGTTCGTATCCTTGTCCTTGGGGACAAGTTTATTAGAACTAGGGGGAGAACCAGAGGCTGAGATTGGAACAATATCTGGCTAGAGTTACCTGCCTGGCTCTCTGCAGGTATGGGAGAGGAAGCCTGATGCTCCCTCAGAGCTTCCCTTGGGGATTTCTGCAGGCCAGCTGGAGCCGTGTCCCTCTTACACCTCTGCTCACTGCTGCAGGATGTTCTTCAGGTGGCTGTACAGCTTGTCTGCCCTGTCTGTTCATCAGGTCCTGGAAGTGAAGGTTCCAGGAGCATGGAGGTCAGATGTTCTTTTTTTTCTTCTTTTAATTGAAAAAACAAAGCTTAAAGATTTTATTAGAAATGGAGAAGTTTTCAGTCTTTGGCTCTCGGAGTGGTAGTGGTTTCATCTTCTTTCTAAAAAATTGGATACTTCCAGAAAAATTTAATCCTCTCCCCAAATAAATAGGGCTTATTTGAAAACACTTTTAATAACAACTCAATTTCTCTTTAATTTCCTTGAACTTCTCTGTTCTACCTCTTATCCAGTGTTGTTTGTTCAAAATCAGCTTCTCAGCTTTGTGACTCGGGTCAGAGAGAAAGGGATTAATTCATTCAATCACCCATAAACACCAATAAACCTACTCTGAGAATCCCTAGGAACCTTACGAGCAGTAAAATGGCCTGGAGTGAATGTGCAGGTTAAAGGATTAAATGCCAAAAAAAAAGTCACCCTTTTATTGAATATGTTCACGATAATTTCTTGGCAACATTACTCTGCATTGAGTGGATAAGGGAATCAAAGTGATTCACTTTGGGGCAAGCACATTATGTCTGTCCCACAGCTCAGAAGAAACCCAGGAATCCCAATTCCCAAAATCTCGGTGTAACTGCGAAACTTTCCTTAGTGAAATGTTGTTTGTAGGAGCCACTGCTTTGCATCCTAATGCAAAAATATCCACCATTAACAGCAGCATAAGGGAATAAATTTGCTGGGTCTCATGAAAACACACCAACTGAAACATTTGATTAGGACTAGTTTAAGACTTCAGAGGATGTCTTTAGCTGCTGGTAAAGACAGAAGCAATCGTAAAAACTAAGTGACTCTCAGTTAGAAGCTGTGTTCTTAAGCTTTTAAATGCACATTTTTTTCTAATTATCAAGTGCTTTACCACACTGTTCACTTTACAAGTTTCAGAGCATTGTGTTTCTGCAAGTTGAAAACCATTAACATTTTAGAACTTCTTCACAAAGGGAAAATTGCACTGATGGAAGGAGTGATTTCTGTGAGTATGCTTTCATTTTTCATTTAAGAACTGTTTACTTTCCCTTGGCTTAATCAAGAATACATTCAAGTTGAGCTACGTGCAGTCCCTTGAATCCAAAATGCTGAAGTCCCTCTGGCTGTCGTGCTGCCTAAACTTTAGTTTTTCTGAGGCTGAAGTAAACCAGGTTGATGCAGCCAAACGCAGACAAAGCCTTACTCAAAAACACCACGCTCGCCTCTGACTACCCCAATACTGGTGCCTTTCCCAGGCTGATCTTGTAATATGTTGCTTAAAACATCCCTGACAGGAAAGGTAGGGGTCCCACTCCGGTCTTTTCCCCATGCCCCACTCCAGATGTTGATCTACACCAGGGCACATGCACAGCCTGACAGATGTTCAATCTACACAAAGGGAAAGACACCACATATTTAGTTATACGGCGCTCCAAAGAATACTCTCGTATTTTCAAGGAGGTTTATTTTAAGTGATGTGCAAGACAACCTCACAAGATGCTTATAGAGCAGGCAGTGCATGTCAAACTGCTCAGAAAATATCCTACTCACTTGAAATCGTGTTTGAGAGTATGAATACCAAATTAGACAGGCCACTAAACACTCATTCCTTTTTCAAGGTTTCTCTCACTTTTTTCCTCTGAAAGGATAATGGGAAAATCCCAGGCCTGCTAAACTGAAGCAGGGAGAGGTGACCTTCCTTCATTTCTAAATTAAGGCACAAGAAATCTTCACCTGATTCTGGCATTTCCAGATCTACACATTTCTGCTCTCACTTGAGTGACGTCCTTCAGTTAAGCGTCCGCTTTGGTGCTGAGGCTGGTTCGAGGCAGGATTCATAGCACGTCCCAGTGTTCCCCATCTGAGGTGCTCTTAACATTCAGGCTGCTTCCATGTACTGAGCAAGGCTTATGGATTGAGCTCAGGGTGATCTGTGCTCTGATTATGTCTATGATGTGTTAAACCAACCTGGGCAAATGTGGTCATATCCAGCGTACGGAGACAAAATCCAACGCAGCCCTTCTGTGAGAGTCAAGGCATCAGGGAAAAGGCAGTGCAGTGTTGTCATCTTGCAGTTAATGAGGGCTCTTGTGCCCTGGTACACGGCCCCATGTGAAATAGAAGAGTGGAAGGCTCTTGCTCTGAAGTGAAAACCCATCTGTCTTCAAATGCCATAACTTAGAGGTGTTTGAAATCCAAATCAGGAGTTCAGCAGCTTAAGCCCCATCCCTAATTCAAATAAGTGAGGGTGCCTATACTCTTTAGTAGTGTTGGTGTCATAAATATCTCCATTAAGTAGCAATTAAGCTGCTGGGATTTGGGCTGTATGCCATTATAGGAGGTAATTATAAAAGAATTGGATTAATTGGTTCCTGAATTATTTATGTAGACATAAATATTGCACATGAGATCAGTGTTAAACAGAATGCTGGCATGAAGAGAGGAAGGGAATGATACACTGATTTATACTATTCCTGTAGTTCTTTCTCCCCAAAATATTAGGAAGGTAGAAGTTTGTTAAAAACTAGCTATTCCCACTGTTAATGTGCATAGAACACCTCATCAGCTTTTATAGAAATAGATTCCCCAGATAAAGCTATTCTGTGTGCTTTTGTAATCTCTCCAAGTCCCCACAAATAATGTGTTGAGAGTTCTCTCTTGTCTATACAATGAAGTCAATCTTCTGTCTGTTGCAGTATAATTTAGAGCTAAGGGAAATGACTGATTTCACAGATATTAACTTTATCGAATATACAAACAACAGATGTATTATAGGGGAAAGAAATTTTGTGTGAGCAGCACAAAGAACTCCTGCAATCAGCAAATTCAATCTGCTTTTGACACTGCAGTGTTCCCACAGTCTAGCGGTGCTTGTCAGCTGTAAAAATAATATCATACAAAGAGGTGGCAAAGTGAAAACAAGGCAGGCTATTTAGTATGCAAACAGTCAAGAAACTTACAGAGGAGACAGTTTTTAAAACAGAATTATGGTTTGAATTAAAACTGTAATCTCTAAATTTATCTATTTTCATGTTTCGGGGCAGTACTTGATGGGGTCAGGAAGAAATATCCTGAAAGGTAAAACACAGTGTTGAAGTGGGAAAAGGCCACACTGCTCCTCCTAGGACAGACTGGGCAATGGGGAAAATGTGCCTTGAACTTTGTGGTCCTTCCTACGACCACTTTACGTTGCCCAGACCAGCTGATGGGAAAAGTTACCTGATATAAATGTATTAACTGCATGTCTTATGGATCTCTCCTTTGCCATCCTTTTTTAAGATAGATGCAGGATCCTTCTAATACTGCAGCAGTGTGCTCACACAGGGGAGGGGGTGCATGCAATGGTTGGCACCCTGGGGAACCCACAACCAGGGGAGATGGAAAACAAAGTGTCAGAGAGAGGATCCTGCCCTTGTCAAAATCGTCTCCAGCGGCACTTGAGTGATGTGTGCAGGGAGCCAGGCTGCCTGCAGACTGGTTTTGTGGAAATTAAAATTTTCTCTCATTTTTCTGAGCTTCCACTGCACTGCAGCTGGTTGGCCTCACTGCTTTTGGGAGCTGTAATCAATATTTGAAGTTTTGTGCATTTCTTAAACTGTAGCAGACAGGGAGAGGTTTTTTGTGTCCTTGTGAGGAAAAGACGTGGGGGGAATATTTTGGGCCATGACTTGCAGCATTAAAACCTAGCTTCTCATCCCTTTCATGGAAGCTGAAATACTTGAAAATGACATGTGAAAGGAAGGTGGGACCTGGAATATCACAGTCTGAAGTTTCTTCTGTAGCAGTAAGCATAGAAAGGAATGGAAATGCTACCAGATACCTTCTGACAGGCCCAGTTTTTCAGCTTGATTTAAAAGACTCTCAATAGGCAAGAAATCACCCACTCCTAATTACAAATTAGCAGAGTCTGAGTAGTTTGGTACAGCTTGAGAAGTTGTGACTGGTCTCAGCCATGCGTGCACTTGGTGATTCCACGCAGATGATAAAGATTATTTTCCAGGCTCTTAACTTCTCATGGCCAAAATTTTCCTTTGAGCTGTCACCTGGCTGCCAGTTTCTTTAGTTTTACCTGCTTATTCCTGGGGACCAGCAGAAGACAAAGCAAAAGCAGTCCCAAGGGTACAGCTTGGGGCTGTACACACACCATAGTCGTGGTCAGCTCTTTACCACAGGCCTCACCTCCCAGGAGCTCCAGAAGAGTAGGATGAGAATCATGCACCAACAAAGCAATGGATATTGCTGGGACTGAAGTCAGTCTGGCTGTTTATGTGAAGAGCTAGTCTAAAACAGTCTGGAAGAGTTACCTTGTAGGAAAGGCAATATTATTAGTGTTGAAAACTCAGGTTTCTGGTAATTTGACAATTTTTAAAGGAGGAAGTCAAAACAAATTATTCTGACTTGCTGATGTAAGGCATTTTGCCTTATTAAAATGGTTATTCTGTTTACTATTTTACATACACAATATTTTAGGATATTTTGACATTATCAAAATGAAATGGCTCAGCATCATAGAATCAGAAAAGTTTTGTGACTTTGTCTCACAGAAGAGCTTGCTTTTCTCCTAACAGTGATTTAGAATAAATTTTGAGAAGTTAGAATTTCCTCTGAAATTCAACTGTATGGAAAGCTTTCATTTCATGTCAGATGAGAACTTTCCTGTACCAAGAAAACAACCTCTCACTCACCTTTGGTGAGATTTCAACCTTTAAGTCAGCTTTCCTGGTGGAAAGCAGATAGAATAAAAGACAGATTGAGGGCCTGGGAATTCCTGGGTGTGACTGCTGTTTTGGATTTTGCTGGTGGGACATGTGGAGTAGCATTTGGGTGAGTCCTTCTGTCCCCATCTCACCTACCTGTTAAAAGGGAACAGCACTGGTTATTGAGTACATCCCCAGGAGGCAGTGAGAGTGGGCTAATACTCCCCAAAAAGCAATTCTGAGGTAAGACACAGTTCAGGTGTACAGCTTGACCTTTACATAGTGTTGAATCCTGTTGGCTTCACTCTTGCTTTAGTCCCTGGTGATGCTGAATACCCCAGCTCCACACTACTCACAATCCTCCTTAGGGCTGTGGGCTTGGAGCATTAAAGGCACCTCACTGTGTGGTCTGGGATCACCCTCTTCCCTCCCAGCTGGCTGCAACAGAAAAGCTTAAGTACACAGATAAAACCAAATGAGGTCTGCAGAGAAATGTAAATGTTTGTACAAGGCATCTGCAAAAGCCAGCTGATAGCTTCTCAACTGCACGCCAGCTCGTGCCAATATGGGGAGCAGACTGCTCCTGGGCATATCCTGCATCTTCCCTCTGCTCTCCCAGCCTGGCAGCAGGGCACTGTGGTGACATGTTTGTTCCCTCAGGTGGGTGAGGAGTGGAAGGGAAAGGCTTGTGACTGGCTTAATTCATGTACCAGAGGTTCACACAAGCCCCTAGAGCAGTCATCTGTCTTTCTACTGATGATTAAGAACTAAGCCACAGGTCCACTCATCCAAAATCACAAATACTCACTCCACTCTCTGTGGAGCAGCTCATTTATTTGTCCAGGTTGTGGTGCTGGGGAGATCTCTGAGATCAGCGATAGGAGCCCCAGGAAATGGCTGAGAATTAAATATGAGCTTCCAGTTCACATTCCAGCTCTTTTCACCTTGAAAGCCAAGAGTTCTTCATAGCAAAAGACTTCAGCTGAGGACCTGACATGTATTTGTAGGTCCTTTAGCCTGTGGAATTGGACAACACCATTGTATGTGAGTAGCCTGAACCAGTATCTTTCACACTTCTTTACTGAAATTATTTAAGCACTGATACAGTCTGGTGTGTCTCAGAGGGAGATCTGTGATTGCTGAAGCAATGCAAAATGGTTTGCTGGATTTTTTTGTTGGTTTTGGTTTTGGTTAGGGTTTTTAAGTGGAAAAGTGGAAGGGTAGATGGCAGCAGTCCCTCAGCAGCTCAGATGGAGAAGTGATATTGGTAATTACTGGTTGAAAATATTTACACTTTTGAGGGTACTGCTGACTCTCTTTAACTGCTGGAAGAGCTTAATTCCTGGAGAGCAGGAATTGAACATAAATACCAGTAACAGTCATTTCTGACAGCTCCTATTCTGGTATTTTGTGGATGAGACAAAGTCCATCAGGTACTAGGAATAATCATCACACAACTGGCTTCCCCTGTCACCTCGGCTGGCAGCTGGTTCTCCACGGGTTCACCCACTGATTCTCCAGAGGAGGTGCTGATGCCCGACACCAAATTGATCCCCGAGCCTGAGCCCAGTTGCCTTAGGCTGAGGGGCTGGTCCCAGCCCCCTGCTCTGGCTTGGATGCACAGCCCAGCACCCGCAGAGCAGCTCAGCCACCGGGCAAAGCATCTTATAAATGCAGTGCAGGTGGTACTGCCTCTCCCAGATGTCCAGGTATCTGTCTCAGGAGCCAAGTCCCGTTTGCCAAAGCCGACAGTGACATGGTTGTATGCCACCAGGATATCCCCAGCTGGCACAGGTGTGAAAGGCAAGAAGCTCCATCAAAGAGCTTGATAACTTAATCTTGTCATTATATTTGTATTTATTGTTATATATTATTGTGAATAATATAATTATAGAGGGTGGTGGGTGAGTGGCTACTGGACCCCCCAGCACTCAGAGAAGCTGCACCACAGCCGCGGCGCTGGGTGGGCTGCGGCCACAAACACGGTATTACAGGGTCTTTGGCTTTTTTTTTTTTTTTTTTTTTTTTTTCCCCTAGGCGCAGAAGAGCCCGGGAGGGTCCGCTCCGTCTTCCCAGCGACGCCGAATTCCGGGCGGGAAGCGGGGCCGGTGCCCGCGCTGCAGGTGCCGCCCGCCGCCGCCAGGTGGAGCCCGCGCCCCGCGGAGAACAGGAACGGCCCCGGACCGGGATGAGGGAGGTGGGGACGGACGGACGGACGGATGGATGGATGGATGGATGGACGGACGGACGGATGGCTGCCCGTTGTCCCGCTGAGATGGTCTGAAGGTGTAGGCAGGGGCTGCCGAGCAGGCGGCTCTCACGCACTTCTCGCTTGTGACTCCATCACCGCAGCCGAGAGCCCCATCTGTCTTCCTGCCACTGCTGCCGCTCCATCGCGGGGCAGAGTACAAAAAACAGCCTGGAAAGCCTCTTTATTGGGATAGGTGAGGAGCTCTTTGGAAATTAGTATTCAGAAGAGACACTCGGATTGGGGTTTTCTTTCCAGATTCACTGAATATCTGCCTGGCTTGAGAGCCCCAAAGGGAAGACGTGCAAGCAGATGCTCCTGTAAGCAGGATCTATCTCAGGGAGAGGAGGTGCAGGTTTCTCAACAGCACCTGAGCCCTTTAGAGGCTTTACCTCTAAGGAGTCATCCTGCCTGAAGCAGCAATATTTCCTGCTAAGTTAGGTTATCTTGTAACTCCCGGCAATGATGGGAGCAAGGAGCTGGGATGATGGTATGTGTTTCCTCTTCAGGATTCACTTTTGGCCCTGGGTCTCTATGTCTCCGCCCCTGCACTGGAGGGATCCCAGAGGAGCCAGCAGGAATGGTAATGATGTTGAGTAAAACTCATTTTTTGGTGACAAACATAGCTAGGAAATGCTGGTGGCCAAAAAGACAGCATTGCCTTGGTGAGCAAAGATGACATGAATCACCTGGTGCCACTTGGGAGTTGCTCCTGGGAAGAAAAGGTGGAAAGGGGAAAATTTTTCCTTTAGGGGAAGGGATGGATCTGCCAAGGTATGGGACATCTTTGTGTCTCATTGTCCCAAATTCAGCACTTTCTGGTGTCAGCCATACTTCTGTGCAGCTTGTCTGATGGGTGATCTCCTGGGGACAGAGCCAGAATGGGGTATCACATGGCAAGCAGACAGGACAGTGTCACCCCCAAAAGACCTGCCCAAGAAAGAGGCTCCTCATCCAAGCTAGCAGGGGCTAAGGTGATGTCTCCTTCTCCTGCATCACCTGTTGCAAGCCTGTTGTCCTGGGGTTGTGTGATGGTACCTCCTGCTCCAGCTGCAGCTGGACAGGGCCTGGGCAATCTGGACATGCTGGCATCTCTGACCCTGTGGTTGTCACTTGTCCAAGTGGCACCAATGGCAAAGGAGAACAAAACTACATAACACACAATACTTAAGTGCAAGAGCCAAGTGTAAATCTCAGGAGCTCAAACACAGTCCCAGTCTGTGACCTTTAGGAAACCTTTCCAAGTGCTGCCTCACAGTAAAAGACTCCTTCCTTAGTAGTTTTAACTTGACTGGAAGAAGCAGATTTTACCCAGAAATTTTCTGAAAGAGGGGAAAAAAGGCCCCTGGCCTGTTTGTGTGATATTTCTGAGCCCATCTCTAACAGTCCACAGGAGGCAGGGTTAAACAGGGAAAATGGGATGCTGTGCATTAAAATTGCAGCTGAAACCTTCTATCACTCATTGTAACCATGTTTTTCTGCACTACAATGGAGAACTAGGGAGAAAGTAGATGGAAAACTGTAAAGCCATCTAAAACATTTAATGGTGCAACTGTGGCAAAAATGAATTGTAAACCCCTGCTTCCCCCTCTTTCTGGTGGAAGGACCGTAGCACCAAACTCAGTGTCATCCAGTGGGAGCATGAGGCTGCATGCCCAGGCAACAGCGTGCTTTCACTTCTGTCTCAGCATGCTGCACTTCTTAGCACCTCAAAAAGAAAAAAAAATAATAAAAAAAATTGCTAGATCATGTGTAAGTGGGAACCCAACTCTGTTTTCCAAAGGCCTCAGAGTAAAAGGCATGCCTGGCTGCCTCTAAATTAGATCACAAATTTTCTGGCTGTTGGCAGCATCTTAGTGTTCACCCTGAAGGCAGAAATCTGAACAAATTACGTTTTACTATCACAGGTCCGTGTACCTGTGCTGTGTTCCTGCTAAAGGTGGAGGAATGTTCCTACAGGAAGCACGGGGCTTTGAGGAACCCAGAGGGATTGCTGTTCTTGGGAAGGCATGAGGGAACCACTGCTCCATGTGGGTGGTCCACAGTCTGTGGCACTTAACATGTGTCACCAACTTGGTGAAATATAGTTCTCTAGGGGGAAAAAAAGGCGTGTGATGGATGCACATGCTGCAATCTGGAATCACTCATGTAGTTTATTGCCAGATCTTTTATTCAATGGAATTCTTCATAAACATGGGGAGTGCTGGTGTTGACATATGTGCTGCCTACTGCATCTACGGGTGTGCCCCTGCATCTCTTCCCATGTCAAAAGCACTTTCATCAGCCCAAGATGTGCTCCAGCAACACTGAGTGATTTTACTCGTGGGGTCTCACTCTCCTTGCCATGCTCATGCAGCTCTTGTCAATGCTCATGCATCAAAAGCAGGTTCAGACCCTCAGGAAGCACAGGGTGACACTGGTGACTAAAGAGGATCAGATGCTGATGTGTTTCTCGTCCTGGCTCTGAACTTTACCTTTGTTCCTCCAATTGATTGTTTGCTGCCAATGTTTTCTGTAATGAGGATGATTTCTGAGCAGGAGGCAATGGCACTCATGCCCTTGGCCAGTCTCAGCTCAATAAGCTGCTTCAGTTGTGCCACGGGCGTCAGAGTGGGACCCGGACTGCCACAGACCCAGGCCGTGGGGCAGGTTTCCTTCAGCTCCCAATGCTGCTGACCCTTGTAGAATCCAGGTATGTTTGTTTTTATTAGCTTTTGATGCTGCTGACAGGAGAATGCTAAAAACTGAGGAGATGGATGGACCCAAACTGGGCAAAACCGCCTTTGCTGTTCTAAATTGCAGCCTTCACTGTAGAATATCAAATGTAATAAAATGTACCACACTCCTTGAAAATAACTCCTGCTGGCTCCAACACCCCCTCCTGTGAGGTGTAATCCTTGAAATACCCTTTCTGTAAAGCTCTGTCCCCCTCCACTTCTCATCCCATATGGCACAGGAAATTTTGTCCTAACTAGCACAAACATGTTCGTGAGGTGACATGAGAGGAGACCCTTAGCGAGGGATGAGGCAGTGCAGAGTTTTCAGAAGAACCTGTAGATAGCTGTGAATGCTCTGTTCCCTCTCAGACTTGAGTTTGGCCACAAAAAAAGCAATAGAAACCTTAGACTAGACTTCAGGCTCTTGCCTGTTTAGTAGACCTGATTAAAGAACAAATTTTTCCCCTGTTGAACACGTACCCCAAAACTTCCCTCCCTTTACCTCTTTCCATCCCTCTGCCAGGTAGCTATGACCAGGATGGCTTCTCTACAAGCCATCTCTGTTCCAGAGGCATTTTCAGATAAAGGAAAGTAGTTGTGGCTGTGGCACTTTACATAGGCTGGCAGAAGAACAGTTCAACTTTTTCTTTAGGAAGGGGGCACAGTAACTGCCCCTCTGCCCTGCCCCTGGCCCAGAGGTGTATGTGTGTGCAGAGGAAAGGGATGTCCTGGGTTTTTATAGGAAAAGAAATCATTTTTGCAGTGCTTTGAGAGAGGCAAAAGTAATAACTACTCAAACATCCCTGAGTAATCCCAAATAGTTCTTCTGTCTGGGTTTTCCCATTTGTGTAAAACAAATGGGCTAGGGATTTTCACAACCAAACTTCAAAGGTTAAATGCAGCGAAAAGTCAGCAGGAAAATATGTGAGCTTAACCTTTGGCTGTAGCTAGGTAAACCACTTAATTTCACAAAGTTTGCACTGGAATAACAAAAACGTTTGTATTTTATAATTGTCAGAAGGACATAAACTGAGTGTGGGCAGGAAGAGAAAAACAGCTCAGGAAAATGGTCTTCAGAGTTTGCTTGTGAGTACACTTAATTGGTGTGAGCTTTTTCATGGCTATGTATATACAAAAAACTTGACCTTCTCCAGGAGTCTCCTGTTGTGTGGGATCCTGCCCTCCCTTATCTTTGCTTTGACAAGAAACCGGGTGTAAAGGCTGGTGGTGCTGGGGCAAGGACCCCACTAGTCACCTTTTTGTCCTCTGGGCTGGCTCAGAGGGGAAAACATCTTTTGGCTTTCCCAAGAGTAATTAAGCTTCTGTGTGTCCCTTCCAGAACCTCTTTAGCACAAGTCCAGATAGGAATAGCCTGGAAATATTTGCTTGACATTTCAAGAAAGGCCTCCAAAGATCAGAGGAAGAGATGTCCTGTTAGGGAGGTATTGCATTCAGATTTATGACCTGCAGGCTCAGTGGTCACAGCCCGGAAGGTTCCACACATTCAGCACAGCCCTGGGAATGAGGGACTGGACCCCTGGCAACACCCACCTGAGAAGCTGAACAAAACATTCCTGCACAAACACTGAAATACATTTTGCTGACAGCTGCCAGCGCTCAGAGCTTGGCTCGTGCCAGCTGAGAGGAGCGTGTGTGGGGATCTCCCCAGCACTGCACTTAGCTCCTGTGTGCCAGCAGCACGGACAGTTTGTCTGGCAGGAGTCCCTGCTGCTCAGCCAGCAGTGTTTTGGGTGAACTGGTGGGAGGCAATGCTGCCCAAGCTCTGATCTGGCTGGCTGGCAGCCAGCTCAGGGCTGGACAGGATGCTGGGCTTAAGCAAACACTGTGTCTGTGGCTGGAGAGCCAACCTGAGCACAGCCACGTCTGAACCCGAGCACAGTGTATTTAACAGAAAAGCTCTATAATGACACACCGTATGTTTTTTCTGCTGTGCCTTATTTTATCAGGAATAAAGAGAGGATAAAATCTCTTTTCTTCATCTTCCTATTATGTTGCATTACTGCTGCCAGGTGCCCCTATGGGACAGAAACTCAGCCTCCAGAATGTGTGGGTGCAGCAGAAGACGGACCTCATATCAGCTGTGAATAACTCGGGTCACTTTGGAGCAAATAGGCAATAATATGGTTGTTCTTGGCTGTATCACAATGGTAATAAACTGGAAAAGTGCCATCCAAGTGGTTCTGCTGCAGTTATGTCACCTGGTCTAGCAACTAAAACTACTTCAATGATAAAACTAGTCCAGTTGCTATAATCACAATATTTTAGGCAAATCTCATCTTTCACAAAAAAAAAAAAAAAAAAAAAAGGAAAAGAAAAAGAAAAAAGAAAAGGTTAAGCTGTCATCTTCCTGAGCAAGAGAAAGGTTTAAAATATTAAGCAAACATGACCCTGCATTTCAAAGATCAGAAGTGCTACACAGAAAAGCATACACCATCCACAAATTATTGTAAATTCAGTTATTATTTACTGAGTGTTTCTATTTTATTTATTCTAAAGACTGCATCATGATGGTGGGCAACTGCAGCCAAGATTTTAATCATTGAAAATTTGCAGAGCTTTGTAAATTGTTACACAATCAATGAAGGTGCTTCACAGCAGTTGGGAAGATCAAGATAGATAATAGATTGAACTTGCTAATTAGTGCTAAATACAAAACTTCTGTGCACTGAGTGCCCAGCTAGGTTTCTACATCAGGATCAGGGGAAACTGAACTGGTATTCTTACGTTTTTTTCTGTTCTGCTTACTGCCTGTGTGCTACTGAATTATCCAAAATATCCACTGAGTTTGCATTGATTATATAGTTTCTTATGGTGTATATTTGTTATGAAATTTATTGTATTTTCTCATACTTGCTGTCTGAACTCATAGGAAAGAAAGGTCCTTTTGCACCTGTATCAAGTTTAATTTTGGGAAAAGGCTCTTCTGGGGACGTGAGCAAGAACATGATGACATTGGTATGTCTGGGACCACACTTTACTGTCAGAATTTATATGTTTAATGCCTACCTGGAGATTACTTATATCATGTGAATGCAGTTGTTATATTAATTGAGTAGTAAATGGGTGAAACATAATGTGAGCCACTGTGCTGCCCTGTGGCAGTGAGCAGCAGGGTCAGACAAAGGTATTGCTTTGGCAGGGGGGATGTTTGGGCAGGATTCCTTGTGGGAGTAGAGCCCTACAATGGGCAGGTGGCTGGAGCAGGACCAGACTGATTCCCATTCATTCCTGGCATGGCCACTTCACTGAGCTTGGGGTCATCAGGATGTGACAGGATCTGGGGAAGTTGGGGATGAAATTCTGCCATCAAGTCATCAACACAGGTGACTGTGGTTGTGATTCACAGAGCGAGGTGGGTGTCTACAGCGGGGGGTTGTTTGGCCAAATAACCACTGGTAGCAGACTAGGTAGGGCAGACAACACTGCAATGTCAAAAATACCTTTGCAGCATTGTACTGTTTTGCCTACACCATAATTTCCCTGTGTAGTGGAGGCAGTGCAGATGTACCTGCCTGACTGGAGAGCAGGGAAGTTAAATCCATTCATATTTAAGAGTCTCCTTCTCAGTGTACATTTGGGTACCTAATGTCTTTCGGCATCTCCATGCCTGAATTCCCTCAGCCATAACTCAGCCATGTTTTGAGGCTGGGGTGTACCGTGGTCCTGTAAAACCTCTGCACCTCACAGCCAGGGAAGGGACTGGGAGCAGGTGGTGGTTTTTTCACGGATGAGACAAATTGATCAGAACAATAATTCCCGTGCTGTTAACAACTGATTCAGCTTCTGAAAGTGTCTCCACTGGTGTTACTAATAGCGAAGTTTGCTCTTTGCTCCTCTCTTGGCTGTGACCATTCTGCTCTGTTGCTGTAGGGAAGGGAAACTCTTCATGATGGTTGGCTCAAGGACAACAGAGATAGCTGTAATGTTTTACATGTCTTCTGTTAACAGTGCTTGTTGGCAGAAGGGAAAGGGGAGGACGTGATTTTTTAAGCAATGGAAGTATGACTGAAAAAGTGAGTGAGGTTTACCAGGAGCAAGTTAGAGTTTATTATTAATGTTAATTGGTTTCATTCTTTCAGCTTTTTAGAGCGTGTGTCTGAGTGATGTGCATGAATGGTTATTTGATTAGAACCAGCAACAAAGGCCAGAGGGTGGTTGCTTTTGCTTGGTGCTTTTTAATAACCAAGTAATTTCTTTGGTATCCTCTCACAGGCAGCCAATATTAGTCGCATCATTTAAGGCAGTTGTCTACCTCCTGGGGTTGTTTCCAGCAATGTAATGATTTTTTCCTGGCTTATTGGCTCTTTTGCTTCATGATGAGAAGTGGACTATTGCCCTCTGATTGGAAAGAAGCTCTGAAATACCTGGCTCTGGTTTCATTGGGAGATATGTAATGATTAAAAGATGGCCAGTACATTCAGGTGATAGTATGCAAATGTTCAACTCTAATTTCTCCTTGAAAGGTATCAGATAGATTTGCAGGAGAATTGACTGCTGAGGGACTCAAAATTATTCTACTCCTGAGGGTAGTCCCAGTCTGTAAACATTGAGTCTTTGGTTATGCAAAGACAGCTGTCCCTTAAAAAGTGCCTTTGAGGAAAAATCCCCCAAAAATCTGACTCTGTGATCCTGGAAGGAAGTGTCTGTGTCTGTGAATTCCAAGATGTACTCTAATTCACAGAGGTTGTCCTGTAGTTATCACCCTCTTATCTTTGCCAAACTCCCTGTTTCTTAAAATGGCTAGTGTATAACTCCATTGATGCATATGTGTATATATATGTAGGCAATCTTATTTTCTTCAACATAACTCTGTAGCTAGATGAAATTATTTGTGTGTGTAAGTATTTGAAGCATTTGGGCCAGAGCACTGACTGAAGCTATGTACTCAAAAGAGTAAGTTTTGCAAGAAAGTCTGCTTACTCTACTAGAAATGTGGTCAATGGGATCCAGATCTGTGTCATGTCTCTACACTGAAATGTGGTCTTCAAAGTTTCAGAGGGTTGTGCTGGTAACTGGGAAGTTACCTGAGATGCTTGCACAGGTTATCCTGCCAGCTAGAGGCAGAAAAGGCACTTTTCAATTGCAGAGAGATCCAGGAAGATCCAAGTAAATTAGGAGAAGGACACATATACTTGTCCCTTGGAGATAGCTAAGACTTGTGGGGTCCTGTTTAGTTGCAGTCATGTAATTTTGTTTCTCCTGCCGGAGGGTCCTTGAAATTATGTTCTTCATCTTCATCCAAAACAACCCAGGTTGGAAAAGTTTACTAAACTTGAATTGGGGTTCCTCATTATCCAAGGACAGCTCACATTGACACGTCACTCCATATAGGTGTACCAGAAGTATAAGGAAATCGTTCTATGGAAAGTAGGCCTGATTATTTTCAACATTTTGGGTAAGAATAAGAAGTTGCTTTTCAGTGTCACTGTTTTATTTTGGGGTATATTCCGCTGCTTCTGATGTCTTTGCTCTCATGTCAGAAGTACTAATGTCACAGCCTGTCCAGAGAAGTTATGGAGTTACATATGACCACAATCATATGTAACCTGCTTTAGCAGGATGGTCGGACTAGATGATTTCTAGAAGTCCCTTCCAACCCCAACCATTCTGTGATTTCTTTCCACTCCATCTTAAAAAAAAAATAAAATCAAAATCCCATAATTTCTGAGTCTTTTCATAGTCATCTTTAGCCACTTTGGAGGGAGGAATTACCATAATTTTCCATTTTGTCTGTAAAAAAAATAGCATCAGTGCTGGATCAGAAGTGCCTGTGCAGGAACTGAATGGTGCCTCAGTGAGGCTGTTGGTGCTGAGTGTCTGGTGAAGGCAAATGCAAACCCCACCCAGGCTGTCAGTGGAGATGAGATGTATTTTGTCTAGATGAAGGATATGAGAGGGTGGCAGGATTCAGGCATGCTGTTGGTTTTGATGTGCCTGCATCTAGTGACTGCACGTGATGTGCCATGCCAAGATGTGTTGATTTGGAAGTTGATCCTGTCTGTAGGATGCCCCAGCTTCCTGCAGGCTCTTGTTTAAGTGGAGATGGATTATCCATGGGATTCCTGCATGTAATTCTTATTTAAGGGACAAATTCCCACCATTTTTATGTGGGAGCAACAGGCACCACAGAGATCTCTCCTGCACTTGAGCTAACCCCTCTGGACTGGCTGTAACACTTAGATAATTTAATGTACAAAGCTTTAGGTTGTTGTCATTATGTTCCTTCATGTAAAGTACTTTATACTTTAGGAACAATTTGGCCAAGGCAGCAGAGATAGTTCTGTGTAAATATGTCGTGAGATCGAACCTTTTAATACTCATAAAAAGGCAGGATGTCAATTTAAGATCTCATCTGTCCAATGCATCTGAGGTCTGCTGATCTATGGAGTACTGTAAATTGCAATCATATAAGCCTGTAACACTCTGGCAGCTATTTAAATAGCAAAACTTTCTTCCAAAAACATGATATATGGAAGACATAAAAGTTTTAAAGCAAGAGTCTGCCTTAATAGGGAAAGAGTATTAGCATTCATTTACTGACAAGAAAGAGCTGATTTTCCTTACAAGAAATGCTCCTTCCATAGCCACCCCATGCTTAGTATTAATCAAATCATTGGTTTTCTGCTGCCAAGATCCTGGGTAAGATTCACTTGCGGAGGAGTTTGGAAAGGTTAATATTCTCTGAATGCTCGATGACAGAGCTGAGTACTCAGGGCATGGATTGAATTTCTGGTCCCCAGTAAAATCAAAGGCCAAACACTCATTTGCTTGGTGAAACCAAAGCATTCGTGACCAGGAGGGAAAGGAAGAATGACGAAATAAATCAAGCTGAAGTGTCAGTCTGCAGCAGGAAAATCCAAGGGCCAAGTGTCACCCTAAGTACACTGCCATTCACCAAGGATGTTCTAGTGAACCCTGTCCCTCACCAGACCTTTCACGTGGTTCCCGTGGGAGGGGGATGCCAGCAGGCAGAAGTGCAACTGCCTGCCAGTTTTAGGAGCATTAGATTGGCACTTCTGAGATGATAAAAGACACGCGAATCTCATGAGATGGGAATAGGGGATTCGAGCAGTCTGGCTAACTTGCTTATGTTGGCACAGAAACCTTTGTTTGTCAGCAAGCTGAAGTCTCCAGCATTTAAAATAGTTCTTACCTTGCAAGCCACGAGGAGAAGGAAGTGACTGTTTATAGATATCCATGCTCCAGGGATGCAATGAGGAGTAGCAGAGCACAGGATAGGAAGATGCACTGGTGTGGTTTTACTATCAAAAACTAATTGCATCTCAGAGTAAGAAAGGTCATGGTCAGTCTTCGCGAGCGAAGATTTGGGAAAGGTCATTACCCTTTGAGCCTGCACAGTGGATTTTTTTTTAGGTGAGACACAGTGTGCGCTGAACTGAGCCCACCCTTTAATCCTAAGGTTCATCTGCCGGGGCCGAGCGAGCTCGGACAGTGGCAGCGAGGTCCTCAGGACGTAGGTTTGTTTAGAGTGACCTTCTCTTAGATGGGTGGCCTTACAGGGCTGACGAGCTCCATCTGCCCAGAGGAGCTCCCTGACCAGGAATCAAACCCGGGCCACAGCAGTGAGAGCGCCACATCCTAACCACTAGACCACCAGGGGGCCCCATAAGAAAGATATTGATTTGCTGTATAACAAATATCATATATAATAAAGATATTTACAGAGAGAAAAGCCTAACTGCAAGCTAATTCTTGCTCTTTAACATGTCACAGTAATTAACCCCCAATCAAGACACTGTTGAAAATGAAATTACTCTGTCTAATTGGGATTCTTATTAGTTCTCTAGATCAGCTTATAATTTTGATATCTTTGGAGAATAAATATCCTATGCAAAAAGGTATTACTCTTGTTATTTTATAGATGTGTTACATGTGCTCTTTCTCGTAAATGACTGGCCCAAAACTGCACAAGACTTCTGTGACAGAGAGAGAATTGGAAACACAAAATAGAGAGGAGAATAGAGATTGCTCTGTTCTAAATGAGGCCAGTTTGGTAATGAGGGTAACTAAATCTTGGCTGTGCAGTCATGACAGGAGAGCTGGGGTTTGGCTTTTGTAAACTTCCTGGTGGGAAGGAGCATGTAGTGACACATCTTCTCCTTAGGAAGGTCATGGGGCTTCTTGCTTTCAGTACTGACAACAGGTTGGAAGGAAGAGATGAAAATCCTGCTTTTAGATGTATACTGAGCACTGAACACTTAACTGAGCTGTGTCATCCAGGAGTAAACCAGGCTGCTGGAGCCTCTGAATTAGCTGCTCACTAACAATGCTCAGAGCAGTGCTCAACTTATCAAACAAAACCCTGTCCTTTTTGCACACATAAGACTAACGTTTAATTTCCTTTAAGCCAAAGTACCCATTATAAAGCACTATCCTTCAGGTGTAACAAGATCATTGCTATGCTGATATTAAGGCTTGGAAAGGCTACCAAGAGGCCTCTGGGAATGGTGCTGTGAAGGAGAAGATGTCTAAAGCAGGAAGGGTTCACATGTACACAAGCTCAGCATTTTGCATAGAAATGTATCGTTAAATTCATTAAACCTCTCTTGTGCTGGAGAAGGGAAGGGCTGCTCTAGCTGACAAGTGTGCTTTATTTAGTGCTGGCTTAGTCTGGCCTTCTGTAAGAAGCCAAACAGGGCTCAGTAAAAAGAGGCTTGTTTAACCTACTGGCTGCCTGGTGGGTGCAGGTACCCACTGTCCTGTGTGCCACCTGCACCATTTGTACCTTGTTTAGTTCTGACTTCAGTGTCAAGTTAAACATTCAAAAAAGGAGATGCAAAATGTTTGACTCAGCATATGGTGCTCTCTTCATAGGCTGATCATATCCTCATATTTAGGCCAGATTCTCAATGAATATCAATTTCTATACCACGCTAAAATTTAGGGATATATGAATTTGACTCATGAGCTTGAACTGCTGTTCCAACACAGGAATTTTGTACCAGTGCTAATATTCAGTTTTATTGGATTAAAAGAGTTGAAGACTGAACTTTAAATGGATTTTTACTCTAGCATTATGGTGCAGAATCTAGCAAGCATTACCATGGGAGGTGTAGCCAATTTTTATCTCAATCCTCTCAGGGCAGGCACACTTCTGTGCTTTAGCCAGAGCCCAACACAATCAGGGCCAGATCTCAAAGTGGCCTAGATACAGCTGATGCTGTACCATTTCAAAGACTTTTATTTCTTTGGTCCAGAGAAGGCATTGGTGGGTTTATCTTAGTCCAAAATTCTGAGACTTGTGTGCTGTAAAAGGTGAGAAATTGCCAAAAGCATGTCAGGTATTGTATTGATGCTTTTTTGTAATACTTCTCTGAAGTATTTTTTTCATTTCTTCTCAACTGTTATGCCTTGTTATATCTCGTTTGCACAGACATGAACTCTTCCAACAGAATGGAGACAGTGGTATTAAAACTGATAGTAATTTCTGTATGATAACATCTGACCACATCTTTCAGAGACTGCTGAACAAATATTTTCATGGCTTTTTTTTTTCTTTCGGGTTTATATTGGAATCTGCACCTCATAACATCTGCTTGAGTCTTGAGCACTGCCACAGAGCCAACCCTGAAGGAACAGATGGATCACTTTAATAAAATAATAACGTATCCCTTAAACCTCTTAGGAAGAAGAATATTGTTTTGGGTCAATGATTTTCTTTTAAAGCTTTAGGACAACTTTCAGTGTTGTTTATAGTCCTGTGTTTCCTCCCACAGGATTTCTCTTTTGGACTCTTTCAAATACATGTGAAGGCCATCCCACCAATGTGAATAGGATAAATGTGGATTCATTTCCAGTGCACTACCTTCAGAAGTGTGGCATTTTTTGCCTTTTGAGCTTCTCTTTCAGTTGACAAGAGAAAGCAGCACAATAATGTATTAACTTCGTTGTCTTCAGAAATCACTTCTCTTGAACACTTCCAGTGTCCAGTATCTTAAAAGTTTTTTCTCAGAGCTAAATTCCCAAGCTGGTGACTCAGATGGGAAAAAAAGAAAGTCTTAATTTGAAGCCAAATGCAGTCATTGTATTCAAATACCTTTTCGTTTCTGACCTGGTGTTCATGTACAAGAATATGTAGATTAGACCATAAAAGAAAATAGGAGTGTTTGTACTTGGTTGGAATTATTGCTTTGCCTGTCAAATCACAAATAGTATGTAATTTTGCTGCTATTGGTCATATTTGCTCCCCGACATTTGGAGTTTTGCTGTGGCAGCAGCTGCAGCTCTTAGCTTCAAATGCTTGAGCTTCTGACAGCAAATCGAGAAGAACCTCTGGTAGCTGAAGCAGCAGGGATTTGTGATGCATAGTTGAGCCTGGTGGCACAATTTCACAGAGACAGGTGCCTGGAAAAATAAGGTCCTAAACACCAGGCAGTGTCAAGCCAGGACATACATGAGGAGCTGCTTTATTCAGCTGCATTCAGGTATATTGTATATTGCTGTCTCAATAGGCATGCACTAAAGTTTTAAGTTTCCTGCAGCTGTGAGGGATAGGTGGGAATGCCAGCGTGGGGAAAGGGTCTCAGCTGGTGGGGCAGAATTCAAGTGTGTGCTCGTGTCAGAGCACTTGCTGACATCAAAACCAGGATGGTCTGTATTTGAGATAGATGTGGTGGAACTTCAGCTATGAACATGTGTTCAGATATTTTTCACTCCTAGAAAGAGACAAAAAAAAAAGCTTAAACTGGGACTTGGATTTTGTGAGTTTGCACTCAGGCTCCTGAAAATCTCTGAACTTGGAAAGGTTCAGTGTCTCAGAATAATCATTTGTATGCATATTTTGGATAGACAAAAATCCACTCTATTTTGCTCTACTTCAAAGCTTAGGCTGGTTTGGACACATTCTAAAAGAGGCC